>NC_142171.1:6977319-7601102 GCF_029865625.1 Vigna umbellata | reverse complement strand
TTGTTTTCAATTTAGCCTTCACATTTATAATTTCGATTCAATTTATTTTTTAAAATAAAATAATTTTGTCGTTTTAACTGAAAACTAAATTTATAAATAAACATAATTACAATTCATATATATTTGTAAAAATATTTTTTTATAATTTATACATAAATTGTTCCACCTGAAAATTAATTTCTTTTATATTTTTACATTAAAAAAATTACTATTTAAACTTGTAATTTTTTAAAAATGTTAAAAATGTTAATGTAAAGGGATACTTATTACAATTAAAATATTTTATTATATTAAATATTTAACAATTACAAGTTACTTTATATTTAATTTTTAGTATATTTAAAAAATCATGTTTTAATAGAAACTTTTTATGTAAAAATAAATTAATTTAAATATTTAAAGAGAGTCATTTATGTATAAATTCAAAGAAAATATTTTAACATTTATTTGTAATTAAATGTAATTATTTGATGTTAAATTAGAGATGATCAAATTATTTTATTTTAAAATAGAAAAAACCTAAATTATAAACACGTGGACTAAATTAAAAAGAAATAGGGTCAGTGACACGATGACCTGTGACAATTTTTTGTTTTTTTTTAATTTAAAAATATGAAAAAATTAAAAATGTCATTGATACAAACACGACACTACGGTTAATTCAACGGTATTGATCAAATTAAATCATTTTAAGAAAATAAAAAAAAATAAAGAGACGTTGAACAGTATGGAAAGTAAATTCATAATTAAACCTTTTAAAATTAATCAAATTATTCTTTTGGATATAAAATTAATTTTAAATTTCAATATTAATTAGCGAAGACAGTTTTAAACTCACTAAAAATTATTTCATAGTTATAAACCCCAAAATAAAACCCACCTCAATAGTTTTCTCAGTCAGAATGAACGAAGTTCAATCACAGGTTTCTTCTCAAAATCTAATCTAAAGTATCCGCGTAGCGTGTGAAGTTTCAACAGATTTTTATTTTACTTCCCCCATAACTGGGTCACCGCTTCCGAATGAGAAGGAAAATTTTCAAAATCTTCACGATTGAGGGCAGAAAAAGAAAGGAATCTTCGTTTCGAAGTTTATTCAAAGCCTTAAATAGCTATATTGATCATTTTGTTCTGCGTTTTGAAGGTGAAATTGAGCAACCGTCATGGAGACACAGCAAGAGTTGGAGTGGGCTGAAGCTCAGAAAATCGTGTTAAGCGAAAACCTCGTTGCTACGGCTAAACAACAGCTTCTGTTTCTTGCAGAGGTTGATAGAAATCGTGACCTTTATGATGATGGCCCACTTTTGCGCATAGCTGTTTACAGGTATCTTTTGCTTCCTGAAATTTTAAGAATCCATAAATTTAGTATCTAAAATTTTCGTTTAGTTTAACTCTTAAAACTACTATACTACAATTATCTTAGTGTTTTTACTGTTAATGGACACGAATCAGGATCGATGGAAACATCTGATAAGTATATATTATTAATCTTGGTTGTCGGTTTTGAGATACTTTGTCTCTCTCTTTCTCTATCTGTATATATGAAAAGAAAATGTTAAATGAAAATAGTTTTGAAGTTTTATTAGAAGGTCCTATAGTTTACATAAAATAATAAGCTTAATATGAATTTTAGAATAATAGGCTTAATATCAATTTTAGTGCCTACTTTAGGTGGGACTTATTTTTGTTAGAATGTTAAATATAATCTGTTTAATTTGGTTTTTTTGTTAAAGACGTTTAAATGTCTACTTAACAAGAAAAGGAATAAATTGTCACGATGTCATCACCATCTTCCCTAGTTTTCTTTCCATAAACGCTTTGTCAAAAATCACAAAACTATTAAACTTGCTGAAAACCCATAATTCTTAAATCAAACATCAATCCTAATTCGTGAAATCATGCCTCTTCTGTGAAAACCTGCAAAACCACAAACTACACCATCATTGAACTCGTTCAACCTTGATGCAAAACTATTTGCAATAAGCGAAACTCTCAAATTACTTTCAATTAAATAACAAAAACCTACAGAAATCAAAATCAACCCCAATCTACAGAAGTTAGGGTTTTTGGTTTGGAGAAGATGGTGATGACATGGTGAGATGATGATGTGTTCTGTTTTTTCTTACATGGACGCTATGCCGTTATTGATTTAAACGTTGTCGGAAAAAAAGATCAAATTGAACATAAATTGCGATATAAGAGACTAAATTGAACATTCGAAAAAATAAGTTCCATATCGAGCAAAACTGACAAAAATAGGGACAAAAAAGTAGTATTAAGCCAAAATTATATTTTCATTTACTCATGGATTCTATTGTTGGTAAACCTTTTGACTTTTGTATAATTATTTTAAAATTTGTGATTATAATAGTTTTTAATAAATTGACAGAATAAAATATTTATAGCTATTATGCTATAGATTACACTCTTGTTTTAATTCTAAAATTATGAAACTGATGATTTAAATAACTGATGTTTTATCATTTTAATGGTTTAATATTTTTGTAAATTTATATCAAAGTTAATTAGCTCTCGGTAATTTAAGGAACTATTTGATGTATTACTCGTGCTCTTACCAAGTTTTTCACGGGCATGTAACTAAAATCCTATTATGTATGTTAGTGCCTGAAATGTGCATGTTTCCTGTGTTGTATATTCATTCACCTTTTATTTCAATAGATTGTGTTTTAATCGTTAGTGTTTGTGCTGTCTTTAGGTATAAGTATTGTTGGCTTCCTTTACTGGCCAAACATACTGAGTCACCTGTGACAGAAATCCCTTTGGTTGTGCCTCTTGATTGTGAATGGATTTGGCACTGTCATAGGCTTAATCCGGTAAGCTTGAGTGCTGAAGTCAAAATTACATATAAGTTTTCTTTTTATTTGTGAATTTGTTTTCTGAAAGAATTGTTGTATTTCTGGAATCACCCTTTTCCAACATTTGTGTCAGGTGCGTTACAAAACTGACTGCATCGAACTTTATGGGAGAATATTAGGCAATTCGAAAGTGTTATCTTCAACTCAGGGAACCAGCAAAGAGGAAAGTGAGAAAGTCTGGGATTCAATGTATCCAAGTGAGCCATATGAACTTGTTGGTCTAAACAATCATTCATTACAAGGTTTTGCTGAAAACTTCTTGGAAGCCAAACAAAGTACCACCAATTATGATCTGATTTCAGCTGTTAAAAGACAGACTACTTTCTTCTATCAGGTAATTAAGAAATTTAGATTGGAGTGGCCTGCCTTGTTAATACCTACCTAACCTTCAATCTGTAGTATAGACAAATAAGCCAGTGTCAGGTGCTATTTTAACTTGCTGTTCATACATTTTATGGGTAAAGTGATTACTAAGCATATGTAATAGAGTACATTGGTTTTGGACTAACACTTCAATGAAAGTAAAGGTGATTTTTATTCAAGTAAAGTATATAATGAAATTACTCAATGAATAAAATGTCTGAAAGCAATACCAGCTTGTGCTTATCCATTGGTCTCCAACTTCAATGACAGGTTTCCAGGCCTTATTGGAAAGTGGATACTTTTCTTGAAGGAGCTGTGGCCAGATACAAGGGGTTTCTGCATTTGATAAAGAGGAATAGAGAGAGGCACATAAGCCGCTTCAGTGTTCCAACTTATGACATTGACCTCATATGGCACTCTCACCAATTGCATCCCGTGTCTTACTGTAACGATCTAGTGGCAATTATGGGCAAAGTATTAGAACATGATGACACAGATTCTAATAGGACCAAGGGCCAAAAGCTGGATGTCGGCTTTTCTGAAACCACCAGACAGTGGGAAGAGACATTTGGTTCAAGATACTGGAAAGCAGGAGCAATGTACAGGGGTAACCCCCCTTCTCCTCTTACTGTTGATAAGTATAAGATAGTTGGTACTCACCAATTCTGTTCGGCTCCATCCAATAACACGAACCAAAATCTGATTCAACTTCCACAGAAACTGCTTGTGCAGGTAGCCTCCAATATTTATTTCTTCTATATTCTTTGTTACGGGAGAAGACACTAGCAATTGGGAAATGGATCCTGCTTAATTACTTTATCACTGCATGAGATCCTAGACTTTCAATAATTTTATTAACATAATTTTTTTTTATTGAAAGTAGATGTTTAGAATAATATATGGTGAGATCAAAAACACTTCACCATCTCAAGGTTTTCTTGTTTTACTGGAGAGGATCCCTTTCCCTAACAAGTGTAACTTGTCATGTTTTTTGGACAACTGTTGCAACATTTTTTGTTCATGATTCTTATTCAGGTGATGCTTGAGATTGTTGACGTGAGAAACTTACCATCCGACCATAAAGGCAAGCTACTTGTGTCCTTCAACAAGAAACAGGAAGATGTGCTTTTCAATACCAAGAAGCAATTAAGCATTTCCTCAAAGTCACAAGGGAAACAAGTTGCTGTTTTCCAATGTGAAAGTAATGGAGAGTTACTCCTTGAACTCATTTCTCGCCCAAGTTTTAACTTTAGAGGACTAAAGCTACACAAAGTATTGGGAAAAACTTCAATCAATTTGGAGGATTTGCAAAATGTAGCATCTAAACTGCCAATAGACAAATGGTTAGATTTGACATGTACAGTCAATTGGTCAAAGCCTATTAGCATTCGCATTGGTCTGTCTTTAACTCCTCCAGTTTCAGTACCGTATAAGCTGCACTTTGTTTCTATGCTTCCATTCAAAAAAAGTTATTTTTCCTTCCTACTTCCGAGAAGGTCCCAGCAAATTAAATGTTGGACAAATATAAATGTTGTGAATGAAGCACGCAATAAGATAATCAACATCCAGACAGGGTAAGTCAAATTGCTTATGGAGTTTAGAATATCATGAGCTGAGTTGCTTACTAATTAACAATGTTGAATCAGTTAAAACTGGGCTTTTCTCTCACTCTGCTAAAAGTGCCAAGCACTAGCTTTGATGCTTTCTCTTGCCGTTTTCTCATAGCAATCTTAATTAACAAATATAGTTTTTCTTGCCATTTTCTCATGTTATTTTTGCTATAGGAACCTGTCAACTGAGAACACAAAGAGTAGTATCAATAAAAAAGTTATCGGCCGGACTGCATCCGGTAACACCCATCTTCTTGCCGAGTTAAAAGGAACAGTCTGGTCAATGATGAACTCTAACTGGGTGTTACAGATAAAGAAGACCGGTGATGAAGATAAACGTTTATTTGAGCTATTTGAGCTCACAGGCACTCGGAATGTAACCTTCTTTTTCTATATATATTCTTTAATCTATTACCGAATGTTGAGTTAATCTCAGTTCATTTGGGGCTTGAGCTAGAGATTCATTCTTCTAAGGTTCAATGTTGTTAATCTTAACACTCAATTTTTCGCAGGTGGTTATCTTTCCTGGGAGAAAATTGGAGTATGAAACTAGAAACTATGGAAATGGAGAAGAAAGTTGCTTGATGACAGCAGTAAAATTCTCTCCAAAATATCCTTATGGAAAAGCAGTGGCTTTGATGGATTTAGAATACGGATTTCTAGAGGTATTTTAGCAAAAAAGCTCTAATTCTTCGTTAAATGTCAATTGCTGCTAAACATTACTAGTCTGTGACAGCTTTAAAATTTGTTTGTTTGGTGAACAGATAAAGGAGGAGTGGCTGGTATTGCCTGCGATATTGTCTGCATTTATTCTCTCTAATTTTCCAGAATTCAGTAATGAGAGTAAGGAAGAAAATGGCACGTAATAGAAACAGATGATTTGATGAAAAAGCTGCAGAAAAATGCTGATGGGCAAATGTTATGTCACTTTCCTCTAGAAAAAGGCCCAGTATAGGCCACATGTCCATAAAAGTTTCTACTATTTCATGCAATTCACTTGTCGGCACAGCACAATTATACAAAAAAATATTTCTGGGAAGTCTAGACCTGTGTATGTACGGTAAGAACAACTTTTTAAGGGACTGACACCTTGCTGTAATCAGTTTCAGTTTCACAAAAACCATCTGTAATGTACTTTTTCATTTGACCAACTCACCTACATTATAATATACCTAGATCTCTCACCCAATTATGTACCCAAAGAACTAAAGTGTCACGATAATTTTAAATAAAAGTAATATTCGTTTTTTAGAAAGGGTAACCTGCTGGACAGCACGAACATATGCTCATTGTAAACTAATATTTTGTCAGATGTTTTATATTTTCTATCTCTTTCTTTCGTATCCTTTCTATTAAAGTAATAACAATACTTCAGAAAACAAGGTCAGGCAAGAAATAATTTTAGGCAAGTATTTTGTTTATATGGTTCCCAACAATCAATAGATAAGTTCTCCAAAGTTTAAATGCCTTTTTGTTGTGTGTTGACTATTTTAAGGGTGTTTGGTAAAAGAAATTAAATAAATAAAGAAATCGGTGAAAATGATTGAGAATTAATTTTGTTAACATTGTTTGATTTAAAAATAAATAAATATTATTATATTACTTGTTTGCTATTATTATTTTATCAGTAATAGAATTTCTTGTTGCTGTTATTATAATAAGGACAACTTAAATTTAAAAACTTTAGTCAACCTTTTATTATTCCACCATTGACGGTGAAGCATAATTTACATCGTATTTGCTTTTTATGCACTATAATAATTAATTGTGCTATAATTATTTTCTGTGTAGCCTTTTTTTTTGTATTTCACTAAATTATTTATAATACATTCATCCTTCTTATTTCTACTTAAAAACACTCTCGTTTTCTTATATTCACTCTCTTCAGCTATATTTTTAAAAAGGCTTAATACCTTATTTTGTCCCCAGTTTCGCTCGAAAATTCTTTAAAAAAAGCGTCAATTATGTCCTCACTTACTAAAATTTGCATCAATGAAATCTCTTCCGTTAAATCCGTACAGACAGCGTTAATTTATTAAGCCTCAATTAACGTCGTTTGTACGAATTTAACGGAAGGGATTTCATTGATGCAAATTTTATTAAGTGAGAACGTAATTGATGCATTTTTTAAAGGATGAACTAATTTGATATTTTCGAGCGAAACTGGAGACAAAATAGGGTATTAAGCCTTTTAAAAACTAAACATATTGCTTATTTGGTAAACGAGAAAGAAAGAAGTGATAAATAAAATAATATTAAAAGTGTTTAATTAAAAATGAAAAAAAGTAAAAAAAAAGAGAGTATGAAAATAGATAAAGAAAATAAATTAAAATGTCACCCCTAAAACTCACGCATGCCTTTTAATCTTTCTTTAGTAGAGAAGATAAAACAAAATAGTAGAACTGAAAGAGAAGTGGAAAAAAAAAGAGAGAGAAAGGAGTGTAAACAAAAGTTGTTTTCGACACATAAATGAGAAAAAGAATGAACATAAAAAAGAATAAAAATAATAATGTGATTTGTAATGTGTTATGATATTGAAGAAATTAATAATTTGTCTGTAGAGATGGTTTCTATATATTTATCTTTTTTATTTTAAAATATAGTTAAAAGTAAAATTATACATAAAATGTATGAACCTTGTTATATATTGTTATAAATATTATGAAACGTAGGAATCTTGTTTTGTTGTAAGGTATTTACATTGTTACAAGTAGAAATATTTTAAAGAAGATAAAATATGAATATGTTATTAATTAAATTGAAAAGCTTATAAATATGATTTAAACTTATTTTATAAACAAATATTATCTCTTTAAAGTACTTTTTCTCTATCTTTTTATAAAATAGTGAAGAATTTGTTCATCTTTTCTTATATTAAACCCATTTTAGTGATATAGAGAATATAACATTTTTGTCTAATTATAACTCGTCTTTTAGTAAATATCTCTTTATCCTCTTTTCGCATGTATTAATTTTGGAGGTTAAGGTAAATCTCTCTTTGTCAGATAACATGAGACTACATTTAGATTATTTATCAAAGTCTTTTATGTATATGTTTAATTTTATTGTTAAAGTAATGAAATTGAGAGTTTAAATTTGATTTAGCATGTTAAAAGAAAAGTAAGGAAAGCTATTTATTTTTTGATAGTATTGTAATTACAAAAATATCACTATACTTTTGCCTACAACGGTTGCATTTAAACTAATTTTATTTCTCAATGTAAAATAATCATTTTGTAGTAGTGATGATTTTTTATGAGAATATTTAATTTCTTTTAGTTATTATGAATTTATTTATGAGTTCAATGAGCAAGTTATATTTGAGTAAATTATAGTACTTTTGGGTAGTATAAGTTCAATGAAGCTATTAATGATAGTACTGAGTTGCGTTTAAACCAATTTTATTTGTCAATGGCAATAATCATTAGACGATATTTTATGAGAATAGTTAATTTCTTATAGTTATCATGAATTTATTTATGAGTTTAATGAAGTGCAAGTTAAGTAAATTATAGTACGTTTTGTCCGTTTAAGTTTGTATAAAAGTTGTAAATTGTTATATTGATTTTTTGTAGTTTTGCTCAATCATAAATATAACAGGAAGTCAACATTAGTTTTCACCTCTATTTCTTCTCAAGCTAAATTTTTTCACTCTATCGAAAAATGGAGTAGAAAATCAATCTTTTTCTTAGTACTATTTTCGAAGCAAAGAAATTCTATCAAATTAAACAATTTTTCTCAAAGCTAACAGAAATGTCACTTTAATTTATTAGACGTGAATATTAAAAATAAATGAAAATACAATATTGATTACATAGTTATTTATAAATTTCTTATTATTTTCAAGAATCCGAGATATTTAGGTTATATGTTGAGATGTTTAGGTTATATTGAGGACGATATTAAGAATGAGAGACTTAGCATGAAATAACAAGTGCATGAGAGTTAGCATGAAATAACAAGTGCATGAGTTGCGATGTAGCAAGTGATAAATATAGTTCTTTTTTAAGAAATTTATACAACATGTTATAACTCTTGTAATCTATAACTCAATTTGACAATAATGTTTACAAAAACACAAAAAATCTCCTTTTGTATTTTTATCACGAAGTTAGTGTGTAATTGAAATTTAACATAAAGTATTTACAATGTTCAAGACTACATTTCATGAACTTCATTTTCATGCATTGAGAATCATCTCAATTTTAATTTCATGTCAAAATCAATTCACAAATTTACTCAAACTCTATCCCTAATAACTTTAAGCCTATGATAACTCATCAAGTTTCAATCACTTAAATTCTCAATAAAATAACTATACATTACAAAATTTTAGTGCTAGAAACACAAGTATTTACTTCTAACCATAATTTACATAAGAATTTTTTTTATTATATATCAAACTTATTCAAATTTCATATATGACAAGAATCATTTTGTTTACATCAAGTTTTATTGTAGTAGAATAAAATACACCATCCAAAAGATAATTCTTAAACTCTATTATCTCAATTCTTCTCACTCTTAACCGTTATACATCTTTACTTGAGCTCCCATAATAAATCATTATCATCGCAGTCAAACACAAACATAAACAAACAAAAGGATGAGTTAACATGAAAACAAATCAAACATGTCATATTATCTTGCAATATTTATTTACTAGTACTATGTCACAAACATGAAATCGAATAATAGTCCCTATAGCTCTTTGTTTAGAAACACCCATATTTTGAACTCGACAATCTAAGAAACCAACATCAAATACTAGTTTATAAAGCTCTTTGTTTAGAATCACTTGTATTCTAAATTCAACACTCTAAAAACTCTTTAAAGCAAGTCCAAACATAGTTGTTAGAGTTCTTTGTCAAGAGACATTCGTCTTCTAAACTCAACACTCTAAGAACCTTCTATTCAACCAAGCTACCTCTTAATACAATTAACTGCTTAAGAAACCACTTTGAATATAGTTCAAACACGGCTAAAAAAAGTTTGATTCTAACATGCGTACCTCTAATTATAACTAATATAACACTTACACGGAGACAAACAAACATCAAATGCTTTAGCCATAAACACTAGAATAAAGCAACCAAATAACAATAAAAAAGACAAGTTGAAAAAACAACACATTCGTTCACACATTTATGCTATCAAAGCATTAGGGGACTCAACACATAAATGATTTAGAAATCATGATAAGGTAACACACAATTTGTCACTATTAACTTTATCTTTCATAAATATATTGATTTGACATATATGCTTTACATCAATCATATACATGTAGAAAATTGGATAAAACTATTTTACATTTAAAACCCTAATATATTAATTAAACTAAGCAATAATGCAAGATTAGTGTAAAAAAAAATAGTATCAATACAAAAAATTGAATTCAGAACAATAACCAAAAAAACGAAATTTTTGTATCAGCATCTCATAATAAAACGTTAAACTTGTTTTATTTATAACTTTTCATATAAAATTTTAAATGAGGTTATTTTTAATCCTAAACCTACATTTTCATACCCAAAAATCCATTTGTGAACTCATAAGTATCAAATTATTTACTTATAAATACAGAATAAAAATCGGACAGATTACATGCATTTTCATAAATAAACAGCAAACTGGTTTTATTTATAACATTTGACACAGAAACAGCAAACAGCAAACTAGATTCAAATTGCTTTAATTATACTACAGAAACATAAATTTTAGATAGATGAGTTGAATGTAGTTCAATTTATAAGATCATGAAAATTTACACAACAGTATAACTAAATCACATCACATTATAGAATTATTAAAGCACAAAAATATTATATTTACGTGGCGGTAATATGCTCAAGACTAATTAATTCAATTTCTTAGATCACAAAAATTTACAAGACAGTATAACTAAATCACATCATATCAGAAAATTATTAAAGCACAAAATTACTATATTTGCACGATGATCTATGCTCAAGACTATTCATGAAAATGAAATAACATTAAAAGCACTTCATTAAATAAAATAAATAAACAAATAAATTCAAATAAAAATGAGATTGTAAATACCTCACTAAATAAAATAAATTGGCAAAAAATAAAAATGAAATTATAAATACCTCACTAAATATAATAAATATAAATAATAAAGACAAATAAATAAATAAAAAAGTTAAAACACTCCAAAATAAATAGACAAATAAATATAAATGGTCAGAACCCATTAAAAACCCACTAAAAATTTCAGGTAGTGGAAGCCAAGTGTCAAGGAGAGAGTCAGAATTTCAGATAGTGGAAAAAAGGTGGCTGCAGGAGAGTGGCCGTTCGGTTTTAGTGAAGGCAATATTTAATGCCAAATTTCAAACTCTCTGCCATTTTCTGCATGCACCCTTCTTCCCAGATTTCTGAAGCTTCCATTCTCTCCTCCTTCTCTCTAAATCTTCTCCACCTTCTCTCTAAGAAATTCTCATTTTTCTTCTTTCGATCACCACTCAGGCACCGTCTAAATTCTCCCGGCGTCGAGGGCTTCCGTTTAAACCGATCAGTTTTTGATTATGAGCTGGTAAGTTCATCTCTCCCTCAGCCGTATGGTTTTTCCTATACATGCAAACCAAGTTTTTGGTTGCATGAGTTTCTTATCACTTTCTGAACACATTTCTGGTTTGTCTTTTGGGGTAGTTTGTAAAATCGTGAACCATAGTCTCCAAAGAAATCTGGTGGTGAGCTTTTCTCTGCACAGCTGTGAGCTCTGGATTAAGCATTAAAGGTAAGGGAAACTTATATAATTTGCTTTTGATTCTTGCTTTGAATGTTGGCATGTTTGGTTGCTTATTGGATGATTATGAAGTATGTTTATTACCATGTTTTGGTTGTATGAATGTATGAAAAGAAATGTTGAGGAATTGATTGATATAAAGATACATTCGAGGTCTGTAGTTCTCTGTAAAAATTGATGTTTGTCACTGAAGGTCATCATTGACTGATCGGTTCCCTTTGAGCGTTCGGTCTGGACTGAATCTTTCATTTGGGAAGAAGCAGTTGAAGACCGATCGGTTTATCTTAGTAAACTTGTGAAAGAAGTGTTCGGTCTATGTTTAGTTTTCCCATTTTATATTTTACAATCAGTGTAGTCAAGGTATTCAATAACTTCTTAAAAAATTTTAAATCTTATGTCCCACTTTTGTTGGAACCAACTTATATGTAATTAAATTCAGAGTATTTTCCTTCATTTATAAGCTTATTAGTGCTCGGTCATAAACCGGGTTCTCTCTCAATAGTGCTCGGTCTTAAAACCAGCGCTCGACCTCTTTAATGTTAGTTTCATATTAAAGACTAAGTATAAATAACGTTCGGTTTATTCATAATATTCAGTCTGTTATTAGTATTCGGTGTTATAAAGTGTTTGATCTCTATCAATGATGTTCGACCTAGAGTCTTAGTACTTGGCCTAGGCTTTTTGGTGTTCGGTTTGAACTCTTATGAGTCAGTTTAATGAAATGATTCATCTTGTAAATAGCATTCAATCCTGTTATTTACTATGGAGTGTTATTCCTTTCGGTTTCTTTCATAGCTCTGATGATAATTCCTTTGGTTCTAATTGGTTTGTGAGCTGAAGACCTATCGGTCTCACTCCTAGTGCTTGGTCTCGTCTCTATGTTGAAGGCTATTGTTCAGTATTCAACTTCATATTGAATTTCTATTACAATTGGTTTGGTTTGAGGTTTTGAGAACAAGTTATGATGAATGTAATTTATAAAACGAGTTGGGTTATGTAAGAGTATTCCGGGGAGGAATATCTCATGAAATGGTATTGGAATGGTAAAGTATGAATGTGGATAAAGCTTAGCTGGCGTTATTCTGATATTCCGTGATTACTCCTTCTCACGTAGAGAAGGGTAAGTCGTGTCTGTGAATGGCAGGAGGTCCTAGTCCATAAGGTTAACTTGGACGGAAAAGATTAAACTCGGGTGGCAGCTGTTGAGGGTATCCCAGTTACTACATCACCTGAGTGCACAAACGTCGTAGCTACACAGAATTCATACAGTCGGAACGGTCAGAGTCAAATGTTGGTTTCTTGCATGCAATAATGAATGATTAATCTTGTACCATTGATCGGGTGGAATCTGTGTGATATGAAAAATGTTTGATCCATGAATTAAATTACATAAGCTTACCCTTTTCCTGTCTTGTCTATTTCGTTGTTTTGTCTGTCTTTGTTCTTGTTGCAATGATCATCTGTGTGGATGTGAGCAGAAGGAGAAGAGCTGCTGGAAGAGGCATTGGAAGAGACATTGGTTGAGGTGGAAGTGAAGACGGAACATTAGAACCGTTCGGTCAGTCTTTGATCTTCTTTGTATTACCGTTCAGTCTAAGTTATTTTGTAAATCGTTCGGTTATTACTGTAACTTCTATTTTATTTGTATTATAGAATCGTTCGGTATAGTAATTTCGAATACCGTTTGGTCTTGGTCGTAGGATTGTAAGGTTTGCAAATTCACTGTGACTATGTAAGGCCGTTCGGCCATAACCATACCTCCTTTATATGTGAAACTGATATGTAATATTATGAATGTGATTATTCTATTATATGGTTCTTCACTGTATTTTTGGGATGTTACATTAATGGTATCAGAGCAGTTTTGTTCCTTAGAAATACTGTAGGTTATGAGTATGCTAAGCTTTTGTTGTGTACTTAGTGTTCGGTTTTGTAGTTTTTGACTCTTTGAATTGAACTGATGGTTCTTTTTCTCTGCTTATCAGAGAAGAGATGGCTCCTAGACCTCCTCCTCAACCTACCAATCGGGATACGCCTGACAACACTAGATTGCTAGAGTCAATGATAGAGGCTCTACAATAGCAAAACGCTGCTCTAGTACAACAGAACACGGTGGCATTGCAAAGTTTAGAAGCTGCAAGAGCAAAATTCGAAGTAACTCAAAGGCAGTTAATGGAGATATTATCAACCACTAGGAATACTGCTGGAGTGTCATCTTCCTCGACAACTCATCAAACCGAGTGGAGTTTGGAGAGTTTTCTTCAACATCACCCTACTAAGTTCAATGGGAAGTGTCTTCCTGATGAGGCCGACCAGTGGCTGCGTGATATGGAGAGGATCTACAATGCCAAGAGGTGTCCGAATGACAATAGGTTGACATTTACCGAGTATCTGTTGACTGGGGAGGCTAGTCACTAGTGGACTAGCATGAAGATGATATTAACAGACAACCAGACTCCCATCTCTTGGGAGGTTTTCAAGAGTAAGTTCTATGAGGAGTACTTCCCAGATAGCGTTCGGTTCGCTAAGGAAGTTGAGTTTCTTCAGCTAAAGCAGGAAGGTATGTCGGTATTCGAATACACCAACAAGTTTAAGCATCTAGTCAGATTTAATACCATGGCTATAAGTGAAGAATGACAGTGTCGTAAGTTTGAGAATGGATTGAAGAGTGATCTCAAACTGCTGATTTCAAGTTTGTGTATTAAGTCATTTCCTGCCATGGTTGAAAGGGCTAAAGTATTAGAGAAGAATATCTCAGAGGTGGAACAACAGAAGAAGCAACAACAGCAGACGGCTAGAGGACCTATCCTTTCAAGAAACACTTCGGGTCAGAGGAGGACCCCTTATTCTCGGCCTGCACTAACCGCCAACTCTAGTGGGTCTCCTTCTCAGTCATTAGTTGTTGTCGGTCAGTCTGGACAACAAGGAACAGTGACTTGTTTTCACTGTGGAGGACCTCACTACAAGTCTTCCTGTCCTCAATTTGTAGGAGGGAAGTTTTGTACTCGGTGTAGGAGGAATGGCCATTTGGAGAGCGAGTGTAATATGGAAAGGAGAGTTGTGATGAGGCCGCCGAATGCTGGAAGAGTTCAACAGAGAGGTGGTGGCCGAGCACAAGCGGTCGGTCGGGTTTATGCTATAATAGGAGCTGAAGTGGCAAGCTCAGGTACACTTATCACCAGCACTTGCTTCTTGTATGGACTGCCATGTTGTGTTTTGTTTGATTCGGGGGCAACACATTCCTTCATCTTGAAGGCATGTGTCGAGAAATTGAGATTGACCGAGAGTGAGATGTAGTTGGATCTAGTGGTGTCAACCCCAATGATAACGGTTGAAAAACCGTTATTTTTATGCTTAAAATTGATACCAAAAACAACCTTTAAGACTTAGAAACTAGCTTGAACTCATATTTTTGCTTTAGTTTTGTGAATAAGAGAGTAAAAAGTGAATTTAATAGTTTTGTGCAAGATCCCCTTGATTTTGTAGGCTAATTGAATGATTTGAAAGAAGAATTGAAGTACCGAATGATTGGAATGCTGAAAAGTCAACCAGAAACCAGAAAAGTCAACCAGTCAACCAGAAAAGTCAACTAGCCCAGAAAAGTCAACCAATCAACCAGAATGCTGAAAAGTCAACCAGAATACAGAAAAAGTTCCGCTGAGCGGCACTTTTCGGGTGCCAAAATCACCGTTGAGGGGCAAAAACAGAAGCTGGGGGCAAAATGGATCATGCGCTATTACCGCTGAGCGCCATTCTAAGTGAGCTTGGACCGGTTTTCTTTTGTTTTTATGGGCTTGGACTTGTTTTATGTTATTTTTATGCCCTATTTAAGGACTTGCACGTCCTAGGGTTTGTATCTTTGGCTGGGAGGAAGCAGAAACACACTTTTCACCCCTTGGGGTAGATTGGGAGATGGTGACGACTCTCCTCTTCTCTTTCTAGGGTTTTTCTATCTCTTTCATTCTTTCATTATTGTTCATCTAGTTTCACCATGAATATGGTGAACTAAACCTTGTATTGTTGTTGGGGAATCAATGTAGTCTTGTGAAACTCTCATATATGGAATTTGTTTTAACATCTTATATTAAGATACATGCTTTCTTTCATCTTTAGTTAGGGATTTTCCTCTTTGCTTAATGCTTGCTTTGTTTAACTCATTCATTGTCATGATTATTGATTTTGTCAATATGGGAACGTACGGGGAAATCTAGATCCGGGGAATTTCTCCCAATAGCATATTGGTTGCCTTTAAGCTCCTGCACTTCAGAAGTAATTACTAGGAATGCTAGGAATTGTATAAACTCGTAATTAAGGATAGGCCTTCTTGCAAGGTGATTTAGAGAGTGGCATTAGTAATTGATGAAAAGAATGATGAATTCCTAAAGTGTGTGAGAGTGAACAAGATGAAATTGATAACCCCAACAATATACTCATCCATCTAATTCATTAAAGTGTTTGTTTTCCTCTTTTCCATTGATCAAATTCATGCATACATGTTTAATTACTGTCTTTTGCATTTAAAACCTACAATCAATTGTTTACAAGTCTCAAATAATCAACAAATCATATAACTAACTAGGCCGTGAGTCCTTTGGGAAAACGATACTTGGTCTTACCTAGTTTTATTACTTGATACGATTCGGTCACACTTGCCGATTGTTAAACAAGTTTTTGGCACCGTTTTTCGGTGTTCATAAATTTGTCATCAAGTTTTTGGCGCCGTTGTCGGGGACTCGTGGTTTAACTAGTTCATTTGTATGATTATTGATTATCTTTGACTTGAATTTTAATTTTGAAATTTGAATTTCTGTTTTTATTTTCTGTTTTTATTTTTCGGTTTTTATTTTATTTTATTTTGTTTTATTTTATTTTATTTTATTTTATTTTATTTTATTTTCTATTTTTATTTTTTCTGTTTTCTGTTTTTATTTTTCTGTTTTTATTTTTATCATCTATCTTTCTATCTTTTATCTTCTTATCTCTTATTTTATATCTTCTCTATCTTTTTGTGCTAACAAATTTTTCTAGGGACTTGTTTTCTTGTGTATGCAGGAAGCAATTCGAACTAGAAGCAAGAAAACCTCGAAACCTCTTCTTGATGGCTTAGAAGAGAAAGACGTAGGAGAAGAATCCGTACATCTAGAGAACTTTTCCCTCCTTCGGAAGATCTTTTACAACCTTTGCCACAAGGTTCTCACCATAACATTGAGAAGATGGAGAATAATAATGTTAGACGGACTCTTGCAGATTACACCAATGTGGTTGGCCCTCAACATTTTAACAGCATAGCAAGACCGAGGGTCCATGCAGCCAACATGGAGGTGAAACCAGCGTTGATCCAGCTGGTTAAGAGTAATCAATTTAATGGGTTGTCTCATGAAAGCCCATATGAGCACCTCACAACCTTTAATGAAATTTGCAATACAGTGAATATAAATGGGGTGCCTGACGAAACAATCAAACTTATCCTGTTTCCATTCTCATTAGGAGGCAACGCTAAGCTTTGGTTGAACTCTTTTCCAGAAGGGAGCTTTACAGAGTGGGAAGCTGTGGTGACAAAGTTCTTGAACAAATACTTCCCACAATCCAAGGTAAACAAAGGAAAGCAAGAGATCTCATCTTTCAGGCAAGACATGGAGGAATCACTAGGTCATGCATGGGACAAATATAAAAGCCTATTAAGAAAGACTCTCACGCATGGATTTGATGAAGTGGAAGTAGTCCTAATCTTCCTTGGAGGTCTTTGTTCACAAACCAAGATGATGCTTGACGCCTCAGCTGGAGGCAATATCAAATGGAAGACTCCAGAGGAAGCTACGGAAATAATTGAAAACATGGCTACTAATGATAATGAGCTGAACAGTGAAAGAGGAGCTCCTATTCAACAAAAAGGAGTTCTACAATTGCAATCTAATGATGCCTTGCTAGCTCAGAACAAGATACTAACTCAACAATTGGAGAATCTCACAAAGATACTTGCACAACTGCCAAAAGAGTTAAAGACGGTTGCACAGGTTCAACCACAGATGTGTGAATTATGTGGTGGTGATCATATCAATGGTCAATGCGCCTTTCCAGTGGAAGCTTTAGAGGATGTTAACTCCATGGCCAATCAATTTCCATACTGTCAGGGGAACTTCAATCAAGGGTGGAAACCACACCCAAGTATTGGTCAAGGACAAAGTGGGCAAGCTGGACAATCAGGGCAATTTCACAAGCAACAACAACAACCAACCTTATGGCAACAAATTTCTATACTTAATGAAAGATCAATAAGGATGGAAGAAACTCTTCATCAGTTCATACAGAAAACTGAATCTACTCAAAAGAGCACTGAAGCTACTATTAAGAATTTGGAGATTCAAATGGGTCAAATTACTAAGCAGTTGGAAGAAAGGCTTGACAAGAATTGTGGGGCTAATACTGAGGTTAACCCCAGGGAAGATTGTGAAGTGCTAGTGAGTGTAAATGTTGAAAAAGTTGAGTTGGAAAAAGAAGAGAGAAAAGAGAGAGAAGAGAAAGAAGAAGAGAAAATTTGTGTGATGCTTGAGAAAGTGAGTAGAAAAAGAAAAGAAAAAAAGAAAGTGAGAGAAAAGAGAAAGAGGACGAGAGGAAGAGAGAGAGAATCATATGAAAAACCTCTTCGTCATCCAAAGAAGTATCATAGGAAGGATAAGAAATTTAAGTGCTCCATGGAAATCTTTAAGAAATTGGAGATTAAAGTTCCTATGATTGAAACATTGCAACAGGTTCCTGGTTTGATCAAATTTCTAAAGAAGTTCAGTAGAAAGAAGAAGAAAAAGAAGAAGGAACTTGAGCTTTATTGGGTCAAGCTAGTGACGTTAAAAGAGCGCTTGCTGGGAGGCAACCTAGTGATTTAAGAACTTTTAATTTTTGGTTTGGTGATGTAATTTTGAACTTTTTGGTATTTTTGTTTTTGTTATAAGTTTGTTACAGGGTTTACATCTACTGATGGATGTTAGGCGAAAGAGTATCTACTGAAGGATACTATGTTTGTATACACCTACTGATGGGTGTTGGTAAGAAAGATTTGCATCTACTGAAGGGTGCTGGAGGATTTTGGGTCAGGCTCGTGACGTTAAACAAGCGCTACCTGGGAGGCAACCCAGTTGATTGATTTTATCTGTATTATTTGTTTTGATTCTGCTTTAGTTGCATGATAGAGATTGAATGTTTGAGTGATCTGAGAAATTAATTACAGGGAGCAAGTGAGGGGCATGAGTAGAAGGCACCTAGGGTAAGCTAGGAAGAAGAAAAGCACAACACAAAAGTGCCGCTGAGCGGTGGTATCGTAAAATGGGCTTAGGTTGCCCCTTAGCGGAACCCGAGCCCATTAGGGTATTTTTATACCCTAAGTCACGCTTTGGCCTCTATTTTCAGATTCTTCTCTGCACACACACTCCTAAACACTTTTCTAAAGGTTCTCTACATTTTTCCTTTCATTCCTCTTTAGAAAATATCCCTTCCACTCACTTTCTCACTAGTTTTCCATCTAAGTTTGGGGTTGGGAGAGAGCATCATTGATGAGGCTGAGTTTTTCAAAGCACTAGAGTAGGATTTGTTTTATCAATCACTTTTGTTTTTAGAATAGGATTTGATGTACTCAATTGGAAACTTTGTCTGTTATGATGGTTTGCTTATGATTGTTGTTTGATAAGTAATGCCTAATGATGCTTTGATATTGATTGATCTTTGAGAATGTGCACATTATATGCTTATACAGGTGGTTCACAAGCATTGTGAACAAATGCAAGATATTGTGATTGTGATTATGATTCTAAGCAGGATGTTATATGTAGAATGTGAATGAGCTTATATGTGAGGTTTTGAGCTCCAGAGTTGTTATTGTTGAATACTATTAGTGTGAAAGCATGAATGACTTTGCCCAGGTTTTCTATGATTGAATTACTTGCTTGTTTGCATCATATGATCAAGGCCATTTGTTGGTAACCCTTTTATTAGCCAAATTCACAAATTTAGCCCACTAAAAGAGAGCACTATGTGTTCTATCATTTGAACCCGTAGCTTTGAACATAATTTGAAAACCCCTTGTGAAAAGCTTTACCTTGAGTTAAGTAGAAAATATTTTGTGGTATTGACAAATGTCCAAGTTTGGGGTTGCTGGGAAGTTATGAAAGGGAAATTGAAAGCATTGAGCTAAGAGCTAAGAACTAAGTATGTGAAAAGAAAAAGAAAAAGAGAAAGAAAAGAGAAGAAAAAGCAAAGCTCAATGCAAAGGAAAGTTGGGAATAAGTAAGAATGGTTGTGTTTATATGATTCTCTTAACTCAAGGGTTTTGTGATCTAGAAAAACCAATTTTCTTGTTAACCCAACCACATTATAAGCCATTGAAAAGTCCTTGTGATGATCTGTGCTTGTAAGTGTTTTTTACTATGGTTAAATGAAAGGCAAAGTTGATTCATGTGACATTGTAATAGTAGAGTGAATGAGTGAATATCTCCTATACACTTGTGTGTTTGAGTGAAACACTTTATCTAGTGAGGATAGATTCCATGAACACATAAGAACATCTTTGCTTAGTTAATTGATCATTCATGAAAATAGCATTTGTTGGATAGTATGTGTTTGAGTGATCACTAAAAGCATGTGTACATCTTGATTGAAGTCTTGATGATGAGGTAAATTGAGTATTTACTCGTCTTGAAAGAAGGATTTTTGAATGTGGTGAACCATTATATGGATTGATGGAAGATTGATTTACATCTTGTTTGCTTGAGGACAAGCAAAGTTTTAAGTTTGGGGTTGTGATAACGGTTGAAAAACCGTTATTTTTATGCTTAAAATTGATACGAAAAGCAACCTTTAAGACTTAGAAACTAGCTTGAACTCATATTTTTGCTTTAGTTTTGTGAATAAGAGAGTAAAAAGTTAATTTAATGGTTTTGTGCAAGATTCCCTTGATTTTTTAGGCTAACTGAATGATTTGAAAGAAGAATTGAAGTACCGAATGATTGGAATGCTGAAAAGTCAACCAGAAACCAGAAAAGTCAACCAGTCAACCAGAAAAGTCAACCAGTCAATCAGAATGCTGAAAAGTCAACCAGAATACAGAAAAAGTTCCGCTGAGCGGTAAAATACCACTGAGCAGCACTTTTCGGGTGCCAAATTCACCGCTGAGGGGCAAAAACAGCAGCTGGGGGCAAAATGGATCATGCGCTATTAACGCTCAGCGGTAAAATACCACTGAGCGCCATTCTAAGTGGGCTTGGACCGGTTTTCTTTGTTTTTATGGGCTTGGACTTGTTTTATGTTATTTTTATGCCCTATTTAAGGACCTGCACGTCCTAGGGTTTGTATCTTTGGCTGGGAGGAAGCAGAAACACACTTTTCACCCCTTGGGGGTAGATTGGGAGATGGTGACGGCTCTCCTCTTCTCTTTCTAGGGTTTTTCTATCTCTTTCATTCTTTCATTATTGTTCATCTAGTTTCACCATGAATATGGTGAACTAAACCTTGTATTGTTGTTGGGGAATCAATGTAGTCTTGTGAAACTCTCATATATGGAATTTGTTTTAACATCTTATATTAAGATACATGCTTTCTTTCATCTTTAGTTAGGGATTTTCCTCTTTGCTTAATGCTTGCTTTGTTTAACTCATTCATTGTCATGATTATTGATTTTGTCGATATGGGAACGTACGGGGAAATCTAGATCCGGGGAATTTCTCCCAATAGCATATTGGTTGCCTTTAAGATCTTGCACTTCAGAACTAATTACTAGGAATGCTAGGAATTGTATGAACTCGTAATTAAGGATAGGCCTTCTTGCAAGGTGATTTAGAGAGTGGCATTAGCAATTGATGAAAAGAATGATGAATTCCTAAAATGTATGAGAGTGAACAAGATGAAATTGATAACCCCAACAACATACTCATCCATCTAATTCATTAAAGTGTTTGTTTTCCTCTTTTCCATTGATCAAATTCATGCATACATGTTTAATTACTGTCTTTTGCATTTAAAACCTACAATCAATTGTTTACAAGTCTCAAATAATCAACAAATCATATAACTAACTAGGTCGTGAGTCCTTTAGGAAAATGATACTTGGTCTTACCTAGTTTTATTACTTGATACGATTCGGTCATACTTGCCGATTGTTAAACAAGTTTTTGGCACCGTTTTTCGGTGTTCATAAATTTGTCATCACCCAACAGTTGGAGAGATTAGGACATCTACTATATGTATTAGATGTCCAATTGAAGTTGAGGGGCGTAGATTTAAAGTGAACCTCATATGCTTACCTCTACAAGATTTAGAGGTAATTCTAGGAATGGATTGGTCCACTGCCAATCACATTCTTATTGATAATGGAGAGAAGAAGTTAGTGTTTTCTGATGAAGAGGAAGAATTTTCTGTAACGATCGGTCAACTAAGGGAAGATATCATGGAAGGCGCCAGTTGTTTCCTAATATTGTTTCACTTGTCAGTGATTGAAGGAGAGCAAGGTTTAAACCGTTCGGTACAAGAGGTGAAGAGTAAAAATCGTTCGGTTATAGCAGAATTCCTGGATGTTTTTCCTGAAGAAGTACCAGGATTACCTCCTCCAAGATAAGTGGAATTTTCTATTGACTTGGTGTCAGGGGCTGGACCAGATTCTATTGCGACATACCGAATGTCTCCAACGGAGTTGGCCGAGCTGAAGAAGCTGATTGAAGAGTTAATGGATAAGCAATTCATTCGGCCAAGTGCATCACCTTGGGGAGCCCCTATGCTGCTTGTTAAGAAGAAGGATGACAACTCTCGACTTTGTGTTGATTACAGGCAATTGAACAAGCTAACAATCAAGAACAAGTACCCTTTGCCAAGGATTGATGATTTGTTGGATCAATTAAATGGAGCTACCATATTTTCAAAGATAGATCTCAGGTCAGGATATCATCAAATATTGGTTAAGGAAGAAGACGTTCAGAAGACTGCCTTCAGGTCTCGGTATGGTTACTACAAATATGTGGTGATGTCGTTCGGAGTTACCAATGCTCCGGCCATATTTATGGATTACATGAATCGTATTTTCCGACCATTCCTGGATAAGTTTGTGGTCGTTTTCGTAGATGACATCCTTATTACTCCAAGAACCGAGCAGAGCATGAAGAACACTTGAGAATAGTGCTCGGTATACTGAGGGAAAAGCAATTGTATGCGAAACTCTCCAAGTGTGAATTCTGAATGGAAGAAGTGCAGTTTTTGAGACATGTGATATCAGCTGGGGGTATCTTAGTGGACCCGGCTAAAGTGAAAGTTGTGTTAGAATGGGAGAGGCCTCGTTCGGTTACTGAAGTAAGGAGTTTTGTGGGGCTGGCCGGCTACTATAGAAGGTTTATTGAAGGATTTTCAAAGATAGTAGCGCCGTTGACTCAGCTGACCAGAAAAGATCACCCTTTCGCATGGACCGATCGCTGTGAATCTAGCTTTCAAGAACTGAAGCAGAAGTTGACGAGTACTCCAGTCTTGGTTATTCTGGACACTGCCAAACCGTTCGAAGTTTACTGTGATGCTTCTCACCAAGGTTTGGGCTGTGTACATATGCAAGAAAAGAAGGTAGTTGCTTGTTGAAGGTACATGAGAAGAATTACCCTACTCATGATCTTGAATTGGCAGCAGTGGTATTTGCATTGAAGATATGGAGGCATTACTTGTATGGAGCACAGTTCCAAGTTTTTAGTGATCATAAGAGTCTCAAGTATCTCTTTGATCAGAAAGAATTGAATATGAGGCAGAGGCGGTGGCTAGAGTTTTTTAAAGATTATGATTTTGAACTGCTTTATCATCCCGGGAAGGCTAACGTAGTGGCTGATGCGTTGAGCAGAAAAACAGTTCATGTCTGGGTAATGATGGTTCGTGAATTGAGTCTAGTTGAGAGTTTTAGAGACTTAAGGTTGCAGTTCGAGTTAGAACCGAGCGGCATAAGGTGTTGTACTCTTAGAATATCCAGTGATGTCTTTGACCGAATCAAGGAGAAGCAATCGGCTGATGAGGATCTGCAAAAGATCTTGAGCTTGATAGGTACAAACAAAGCAAAGGATTTCAATACTGGAATGGACGGTCTCCTACGATACAGAGGTAGAACTTGTATTCCTAATGATGGGGAGTTAAAGAGAATAATTCTTGAGGAAGGACATCAAAGTCGTCTTAGCATGCACCCAGGCATGACTAAGATGTATCAAGACCTTAGGAAGTTCTTTTGGTGGTCAGGAATGAAGAGTGACGTGGCTCGGTTTGTATCTTCTTGTCTAACTTGTCAAAGAGCAAAGGTAGAACATCAAAGACCGGGCGGTCTACTTCAGCAGCTGGAAATTCCTGAATGGAAGTGGGACAACATCTCTATGGACTTCGTGACCTACTTAACCCGTACGGTAAAGAACCATGATGCAATATGGGTTATAGTGGATCGGTTAACAAAGAGTGCACACTTTCTTGCTGTCAACCTCAAGATGTCTATGACAAAGTTAGCTCAACTCTACATCAAGGAGATCGTTCGGTTACATGGAGTTCCGTCTAGCATTATTTCAGACCGAGATCCCAAATTTACCTCTCGGTTCTGGCAGTTGCTTCAACAAGAATTGGGGAGTCGGTTACAAATGAGCTCAGCCTATCATCCTCAAACGGACGGTCAATTTGAGAGAACAATCCAGATACTTGAAGACTTGTTGAGGACATGTGTCTTGGATCATTTAGGAGTTTGGGACAAAGTACTACCGTTGGTAGAATTCACCTACAACAATAGTTTTCAGTCCAGCAATGGAATGGCACCCTTTGAGGCTCTTTACGGCCGAAAGTGTAGAACGCCACTTTGTTGGTTTCAAGAGGGAGAAGTGGTGTTGACTGGGCCGAAAATCACTCAGCAAACAACCGAGAAGGTGAAATTAATTCAAGATAGGTTGAAAGCGTCTCAGAGTAGGTAGAAGTCCTATGCTGACAAGCGAAGAAGGCCTTTGCAATTCGCTACAAGAGATCATGTGTTCCTTAGGCTGAATCCAACTACTGGCGTTGGCAGAGCCGTTCGGTCTAAGAAGCTGTCTTCCAAGTTTATCGGTCCTTACCAGATTCTAAGGCGAATAGGACCGGTTGCGTACGAGATATCCTTACCTCTACAATTATCCAACCTTCATCCAGTTTTCCATGTTTCTCAACTCAAAAAGTATATAGTCGATCCTTCTCAGGTGCTAGAAGTAGAGGACATTCAGATCCGAGAAGATCGTTCGGTAGAGATGCAACCCGTTAGCATTAAAGATAGCCAAACCAAACAACTCAGGGGAAAAACCATCAGTTTATTGAAAGTGGTCTGGGACAAGAAGATAGGTGACATTACTTGCGAGTTGGAAGATGTCATCAAGGGCTTGTACCCTCACTTGTTTTCTGGTAAGTTTTAATTTTCGAGGACGAAAATTTTTGTAGTTAGGGGGAATGTCAGAACCCATTAAAAACCCACTAAAAACCCCAAGTAGTGGAAGCCAAGTGTCAAGGAGAAAGAGTTAGAATTTCAGATAGTGGAAAACAGGTCGCTGTAGGAGAGTGGTCGTTCGATTTTAGTGAAGGCAGTATTTAATGCCAAATTTCAAACTCTGTGTCATTTTCTGCATGCACCCTTCTTCCCAGATTTCTGAAGATTCCATTCTCTCCTCCTTCTCTCTAAATCTTCTCCACCTTCTCTCTAAGAAATTCTCATTTTTCTTCTTCCGATCACCACTCAGGCCCCGTCTGAACTCTCCCGGCGTCGAGTGTAACACCCGAATATTTTAAAGGGTATTACTGATAGTAGAGACTAAATTAATTTGATATCTCATATAAACAATCAAACTTTATTTCAATTACTCCAAAGTACAATACCAAACTTACAAACTTTAAACAATATAGTCTTCACCATTGAAATTTCAACTTATAAATTTTACACAACATAATCTTCCCAATACAAATTTATTCTTTTTACAAAAATCCCTGAAATTTTTTCCCCGCATCTCTCTCATCTCTAAGCTTTTTCAACCGCATCTGCAACATTATCTAATCACATATAACATGAGTTATATGATCATAGTACAAACAAATAAGGGTAAGCCAACCATATCATAAAATCATTAAACTTGTAACAAAAATATTAAAATCATGTATTTCTGCAATTGATAAAATATCATTATTCCGATGTCATTAATTCATCATTATCAAAATCATCTTTCTCATTTCCATAAATCTTACAAGTGTACCATGCTTACTCATGAAGCCTTATGATCAGACCGCTCTCTGCCTGCTTCCTTAAGCCTCACTTACATACTATGTCTTACTTTGTGAAGCCTTATGGTCAGACCCCTCTCTGCCTGCTTCCATAAACCTCAGGTGTTACTTTGCTCATACCAAACTCTCATGGTATAACTCGAACATACTACTCCCGGTAGTAAACATCATTTCATAAGTAATGATTTCTCATATCCACTCCAACATTTCATAAAAACCAACAATTCATACCCTCTTATCCACCTAACTCAATCATGTTCATTCTTTAATCATGAATTCATAATAACCCGTTTTGGTATCGATAAATTAAACATATTGCCAGATATCATGCTTCATATTATAAACTCATTTTGCCCATAACGAGTATAACTCAACATATTTTCACCAAACAAAGATCATGGATCAACCAAAATACATCAACATATCTTAGGAACTACATATTAAAGTCTGGGCTCAATGTAATGATAAATAAAATATATATGAAATTTTTACCATGATAATATTATGCATCTACAATCAACTTGTTTTATTTTATTTTCATCCTAATAGAGATTTTTCTTTACCTCAATTGGTCACCGGAGAGGACCCAGATGTCTGAACGCATCAAACTCACCTTCGACGCTAGCACATATGACTAGTCACAACTGACTGGACCAGGCCAGGGCTGCTCTATGATCAGGGATGTGCCAACTCAGGTTTTTAAGGTTCCTCTATCCTACCAACAAAGGGAGGCCTTCAATAATTAACAATTTGTTTATTTAATTTATCTACCTTGTTTTCTTATGCTCTAAATCTTAAAATGCCTAATTTTACTTCCTCTCACAACAACCTCAAACACTGTATATATATTTAATACCCATATACAAGCTATTACAGAACCCTTATTCCAAACCTTCCAACAAGATTAATTTCAGCCAACAAACTCATTCAATAAAATCATCACAATAAACATCCATAATAGAATTCATACAAGATAATTATAAACAATTAACAATAATAAAACATTACTATAAATGGTCATAGAAGAATACAATATTTGACAATCATAAAAATAATCTTAATATAAAAATTCATGGGGAAACAAGAAGTTGAATCTGGCAGAGCCGGTTAGACAACTTCTAATCCATCCATCAATACATTATAATTAAATAACAAGAACAATACATGTCTGGGGAAATAAGAAGTTGAATCTGGCAAAGCCGGTTAGACAACTTCTAATCCTTCCAAAAATGCAATAAAATAAATAAGTAAAGAAATAAATAGTTTGGGGAAACAAGAAGTTGAATCTGGCAGAGCCGGTTAGACAACTTCTAATCCTTCCAAAAATGTAATAAAATAAATACGGAAGGAAATAAAAAGTTTGGGAAATCAAGAAATTGAATCTGGCAGAGCCGGTTAGACAATTTCTAATCCTTCCAAAATACAATAAAAAAAATAAGGAAAACAATAAAATGTTTGGGGAAACAAGAAATTGAATCTGGCAGAGCCGGTTAGACAATTTCTAATCCTTCCAAAATACAATAAAAAAATAAGGAAAACAATAAAATGTTTGGGGAAACAAGAAATTGAATCTGGCAGAGCCGGTTAGACAATTTCTAATCCTTCCAAAATACAAAAATAAACCACTAATAACATACAATTGACATAACATAATCAATATCACATTTTACAACTATCACACTTGGATATTAACACACAAAAAAAACATATTCTCATTTAAAATTCAAAATCATACAGAAACAAAATACTCCATATTTAAGATTTAAAATCAGACAAAAGAAAAATATAGCATATTCAAGACTCAAGATAATACAAAAAGAAATACTCAAAGTTAGCTTCCCTTACCTCTATTCCAGACTTAGTTTCCTCTTCTCAAACCGTTCTCCGGAAACTTTCAGAATTTCCTCTCTTTAACTAGAATTTCCTCTAACTCTCTTCTCTCACAATTTCTCTAGAATTTTGGTGTAAATCTTCAGCCTCCCCCCCTTTGCTATTTATAGCCAAAAATTTTACTATTCATTTTTACTATTCATTTTTACTATTCACTTTTACTATTCATTTTTACTATTCAAAAATTATTTTTTATTCACCATTTTTATCTCTGAATGATTAATTCTACGTGGAGTGTTCTCTTCCATAATTTATTTTAATATTTTTTTTTTACCTATTCACTATTCACTATTCACTATTTACTATTTACTATTTACTATTCACATTTCTAAAAAAAATCCTAAATAAATTATCAAAAATTTGAAGCTCTCCCTCTAAAATTACTATAACTTTATATCCAAAAATTTACATTTTTCTATCCATTAAAATTATTATTACTAATAAAATGTTAAAATTTACTATTATAAATATTTTTTTTTTCATGGATCTTACATTTTAACTTACAAATATTTTCAAGGATCTTACATCGAGGGCTTCCGTTTGAACCGATCAGTTTTTCATTCTGAGCTGGTAAGTTCATCTCTCCCTCAGCCGTATGGTTTTTCCTATACATGAAAACCAAGTTCCTAGTTGCATGAGTTTCTTATCACTTTCTGAACACATTTCTGGTTTGTCTTTCGGGGTAGTTTATAAAATCGTGAACCATAGTCTCCAAAGAAATCTGGTGGTGAGCTTTTCTCTGCAAAGATGTGAGCTCTCGGTTAAGCATTAGAGGTAAAGGAAGCTTATATAATTTAATTTTGATTCTTGCTTTGAATGCTGGCAGGTTTGGTTGCTTATTGGATGATTATGAAGTATGTTTATTACCATGTTTTGGCTATATGAATGTATGAAAAGAAATGTTGAGGAAATGATTGATATAAAGATAAATTCGAGGTCTGTAGTTCTCTGTAAAAATTGATGTTTGTCATTGAAGGTCATCATTGACCGATCGGTTCCCTTTGAGCGTTCGGTCTGGACTTAATCTTTCATTTGGGAAGAAGCAATTGAAGACCGATCGGTTTATCTTAGTAAACTTGTGAAAGAAGTGTTCGGTCTATGTTTAGTTTTCCCATTTTATATTTTACAATCAGTGTAGTCAAGGTATTTAATAACTTCTTAAAAGTTCTTAAACTTATGTCCCACTTTTGTTGGAACCAACTTATATGTAATTAAATTCAGAGTATATTCCTTCATTTATAAGCTTATTAGTGCTTGGTCATAAACCGGGTTCTCTCTCAATAGTGCTCGGTCTTAAACCCAACGCTCGGCCTCTTTAATTTTAGTTTCATATTAAAGACTAAGTATAAATAGCGTTCGGTTTATTCATAATATTCAGTCTGTTATTAGTATTCGGTGTTATAAAGTGTTCGGTCTCTATCAGTGGTGTTCGGCCTAGAGTCTTAGTACTCGGCCTAGGCTTTTTGGTGTTTGGTTTGAACTCTCAGGGGTCAGTTTAATGAAATAGCTCATCTTGTAAATAGCATTCGGTTCTGTTATTTACAATGGAGTGTTATTCCTTTCGGTTTCTTTCATAGCTCTGATGATAACTCTTTCAGTTCTAATTGGTTTGTGAGCTGAAGAGCTCTCGATCTCACTCTTTATGTTGAAGGCTATTGTTCAGTATTCAACTTCATATTGAATTTCTATTACAATTGGTTTAGTTTGAGGTTTTGAGAACAAATTATGATGAATGTAATGGATAAAACGAATTGGGTTATGTAAGAGTATTCCGGGGAGAAATATCTCATGAAATGGTATTGGAATGGTAAAATATGAATGTGGATAAAGCTTAGCTGTCGTTTATCCTGATATTCCGTGATTACTCTTTCTCACGTAGAGAAGGGTAAGTCATGTGTGGGAATGGCAGGAGGTCCTAGTCCATAAGGTTAACTTGGACGGAACAGATTAACCTCGGGTGGCAACTGTTGAGGGTATCCCAGTTACTACATCACCCGGGTGCACAAATGTCGTAGCTACACAGAATTCATACATTCCGGACAGTCAGAGTCAAATGTTGGTTTCTTGCATGCAATAATGAATGATTAATCTTGTACCATTGATTAGGGTGGAACCTGTGTGATATGAAAAATGTTTGATCCATGAATTAAATTACATAAGCTTACCCTTTTCATGTCTTGTCTATTTCGTTCTTTTGTCTGTCTTTGTTCCTGTTGCAATGATCATCCGTGTGGATGTGAGCAAAAAGAGAAGAGCTGCTGGAAGAGGCACTGGAAGAGACATTGGTTGAGGTGGAAGTGAAGACCGAACAGTAGAACCGTTTGGTTAGGCTTTGGTCTTCTTTGTATTATCGTTCAGTCTAAGTTATTTTGTAAACCGTTCGGTTATTACTGTAACTTCTATTTTATTTGTTTTGTAGAACCGTTCGGTATAGTTATTTTGAATATCGTTCGGTCTTGGTCGTAGGATTGTAAGATTTGCAAATTCACTATGACTATGTAAGGTCGTTCGGCCATAATCATACCTCCTTTATATTTGAAACTGATATGTAATATTATGAATGTGATTATTCTATTATATGATTCTACATTGTATTTTTGGGATGTTATAGCCACTCACTAAACAAATAAATACAAATAATAATGATAAATAAATATTAAATGATGTGAAGGACATCTTATTAATTAAAATAAATAGCAATAAATAAAAATAAATAATCTAAAAATAGTAATAATTTATTATAATTTCCTTCCATAAAATTTATAAATTCATTATTGTCATCATTAAATAATCATCACTACATCAAAACAAATAAACTCATTCATCGATAATCTAATTAAAAATAACACAATAATAAGATAAACATAGAAAACTAGTTAGCTCCCTTACCTATGTATGTCCAAGTTAGATTTTAATGCTCAATAAATTAAGTCTCTTCCACTATTTTAAATTTAAATCAATATGTTTATTTTATTTTATGGAAAATAGAACCAAGATGAAAATAGAAAAAAAAAAGGGAAGGAAGATGCAAGAAGATTTTTTTTTCCATTTCTTTTCTCTTAAATATGAATTTATAAAAGTTTACATTACTGTTATATTAATATTTTAATATATTTTTTATTCATTCAGATTTCATATATAGTGTAACTTAGAACATATTTCAAGAGAGAAAAATATCTATAGTAATAAACTAGAGCGGTTAAAACGGGTAACTTGGCTCAACCTGGCCCGACCTACCACGGGTTGGTCACTTAGTGAGCTAATCCAACCTAGCTCACTTATTAGCGAGCTGAAAAAATTCGAACCTAGTCCGACCCACCACGGGTTGGTGGGTTAAACGGGTTAGCTCACTGCCTCACTTAATTATAAGTTGTTTTTAAAATAAAAAATATTATAATTTTTTTAAATTCAAATCTAAATAAATTTCACTCTAAAATGATGTTAAAGTCCAAAGATAATTTAAAATAAAAAAAATATCATACAATGCAATCGTAATCCAAAAACAAACACAAAAGGCGAACAAATACATTTTTAATATTGATAACTTTTGTATTACTTGTCCAATTATAATATTAGAGTCTTGAATAGATAAATCTATGATATTTTTCTCTATTAAAACAATTTTTTTTATCCACATCTATAATATAATAAAAAAAATCTAACTAATAATATTGAAGCATAAAATAATAAATAATTAAATTAAATTAAGTGGATTGGTGAGCCGAGTTGACTCGTGGTTACAACCTATTTTGACAAGACTAGAGAAAACACTAGTGATGTGATTTCTAAGTGAAATAGAAGAACTAGAAATGGAAGAGAGGGTGAGAAGCACGTGGTGGAAGAGAAATTGGAAGTAAGGAGGGGCTTCGGGTTAAAATAACAAACACTAAATTGAAGGATTTTTATTGATTCAAAGAATAGTATTAAAGAAACCGTTAGAAGAGAGAGATGGTGCGAAATGATTTTGTTGGTGATCCATTCTCTGAATCTTGCTTGTTTTCTTGTTTTTGTTATATTTCCTGGAATTGTTGCACTTTTTGTTCAGCTAATTGTTGCAGAATATTTATTTAATGAGGACGAATTTCAATAATTTGGGATTTCCTTTACTGCTTTTCTTTTGCTTTTGATACCTCATTACAGACCACTCCAATGAAATCCCTCCAAATAAGTGTGAGATGGAAGAACAGAAAAGGGAAATGAAATTTAGAGAACAGAAAGTATAATTAACAGTAATTTGTCACCTCGAGAAAAAAAGAAGTTGATTTTAGTTTATTGTATTGTATTATGTACGAATGTCTCAATTGGGTCCTCGTTTTTTAAAGTGTATCAAAATGGTCCTTAATTTTGAAAATTCATATCAATTGAGTCCTTTCCGTTAAGTTGGCTGGACGGCGTAAAAAAAATTCATGAGTGGATGCTGAGATGACGAACGAACGCTCGTCCACCAGCGAACGAACGCTCGTCCACCAGAGAACGAACGCTCGTCCACCAGAAAACGAACGCTCGTCGACCTCTTACTGCTGGACGACAATTCGTTCCACACTGGACGACCGTTCGTTCGGTGGTCGACGAGCGTTCGTTCGCTGATGGACGAGCGTCCCCGTTCGTCATCTCAGCATTCACTCATCAATTTTTTTAACGCCGTCCACCCAACTTAACGGAAAGGACTCAATTGATATCAATTTTCAAAATTAAGGACCATTTTGATACACTTTAAAAAACGAGGACCCAATTGAGACATTCCTACATAAATAGGGATGTACTAAAGGATTAAACCTATTGTATGCATATAATTCATATGGAACAGGATCCAAAACTAGTAGCTCAACCTCCAAGATGTCTAAATCCCTCCGCGAAAGTGGTTGTAAAGAAACAAGTTTTGAAATTGCTTAAAGCATGTATGATATCTTATTTCAAATAGTGCTTTGGTGAGTGTTTTTCAAGTGGTTTCTATTGACATTGAAGCGAGGAATCACCATTTGAACAATATCAAACCTAACCTAATTAATAGTAACACTTTTAGATTTAGAGAGAAAACAACCACACGATTAATAAACATATAATGAAATTATCCAAAATACATTTGTGTGGTTCGTAATCACCCAATTCATTTTTAATATCATATGCAATTCCCATTATCTCAAAAATCATATATGCAATCTCTTATTTCATGTACACACAATTTCACAATCACATTGTGAACACATCTAAACAATTTTTTTTTTATTTAAAAGGTAATATTTGCTCTCCTTACTTAAAGATAATATAAGCAAAAATATTTCTTCGACACTTTTAAAAATCTAAGAGAACTCCAAGTAAAAATCCAACTATCAACCATACATCTATATCATCCTTTTACCAGACACCCGAAATAAAAAATAAAAGAAAAATCTTTAGTATGGATTCAACCACTTACCAAGAACATAATTTTTATAGTCTACTTTGTTCTTCATTGAGTTCTTTCCTCATATGTGTAATGTGGTAATACCACATAGTCTTAATTACTCTCTAAGTTCAGATAAAATTAAGAGAATGTAAGTTATAGGAAACCAGAATTATAAAAGAAATGACATGCGGACAAAAGTACTTTAATTATGAAATTTCTATTATTTATTTATGTAAAATTTATCTGAAAATCAAACTCGGATATTATCAAACCTAAGTGAATTAATGTAAGGGCCTGAAAAATGTAGGGCTATTGGGTCTTATGTTGAACCAGTCAAGCTTGTAAAAAAAACTAAGGACACCATGACCTTAGAAGGGACATTTCAAAATCTGAGTTCATTAGCCGACTTTCCCTTCTCTCTCTAGAACTCTTATTTTCCCTAACCTTGCTCTGCCTTCTCTTTACATTTCCAGCTCACTGAACCGTAGGATTTTGATTTAGGTGTTGCCTAAGCGTCCGCGGCGTAGAGGGTTCCATTTCTACCGAACGTTTTCTTCATTCCGACTGGTAAGTCATTTTCCCCTTCTCCTCCACTGTCTTTGAATCTAGGGCATGCCACTTTACTGGTTTCATGCAGCTGGTAGCTTTTCCCTTTAGTTTCCTTATTCATTCTAGCTCTAAGAGTTGTACTCTATTCCAATTTGGTGGTTTGTAGGTCTTGTTGAACTTGTTTCTGTGCGAGGGTTACTGTTTTAGGGCTTCTTCTAAAGTGTTGTGCTTATAACCACCAAGGTAAGGGGAGCTAATTATTTTTCTTTGAGTTTATTTGTTGAATCTGCTTTGTAAATGAATGCATGTTGAATTTTGGACTGTCGTGCAGTTTTGTACGATACTTTGGATTTGAAGTATATAGGATGGTTTGAATTGAATGATGTAATTGATGGAACTGTGATTGATTGATTTATAGTGAGTTTGATGAACTTAATTATTGTATTGGATCATGTTAGAAGTGATTTGGAGTGTGAAATTTGTTGTAACTTTAACTAGGTAAAAAACTTGGTGATTCGGTAGTGTTTTAAGTCCTTTTGGAGGAAGTGAGGTAGTGAATTTGAGAGTTAGGGGTTATGGGTATAATTGGGCTATTGGGGCAGTCTTAGCAAGTGGATTGTGACTTGTTTGAGTCACCAAATTGGTCAGAATAGGTACAAAGTGTTAGAATTGGGTTTGGGGTCCTCTAGTTATTGAGTTTGATGTTTTGGAGTAGAAATTGAGTTGGTTTAGTACATCTAATTCCTATCCAAATGACCAATGCAATACTTTACTTTCATCTATAAACATGTTTCATATCAATATTAGTGTTACAGATTTTAAATTGTTCATTTGGATATGTCTAAGATACACCAAAACTAGAAAAATCACGTTGCTGTCAAAAACTGATAAGAATAATCGATTATCTCACTTGATAATCGATTATTCTAGTCAGAGAGTTGTATCCTCTTCAAAGCTCTTGCAAATAATCAATTATCACATATGATAATCGATTATTGTTGTCGGAAAATCATCCAGGACAGTTTTGGGTGGTTTTCGGGGCTTTGAATATCATTTTTGGACGTTCTCTAGGTTGTCATAGAGGTTTTGGGCCTTTCCGAAACTGTTGGTGATGGTTTCAAAGTTATTTTCCTTGTCTAAGTATGAGTTTAAGGGGTTTTGTATTGTTTAGTGGGTCTTCTTGGACTGTTATTGTTTGTTAATGTACATTGAATGGTTTCATGTGATTTTTGATGACTTATTAAGTTGTTTGTGGTCTTTTGAAGTATAATTAGTATTATATCTATGGTTGTATGCAATGTAAAAGTGAAAGTATGTGATTTTCAAAGTATGTTTGATGGACGTAATTCCATGGACCTCACAGGGGATTACTTGGTAGTGCCTCATGTTGTGATCCATAGTGAATTCTCTTATTGAGATTCAAGTATGTTTAGAATGAATGTAGGAGCTCAGTCTTGGGGGTCATCCTGAAACTCCAATGGTCTTTCTTCTCACGTAGAGAGGATTGAATCATGTGGTGAGGAGTAGCAGGAGGTCTTAGTCTTAGGGACTTTCAGTACGCCTCAAGGCCCGGAACAGGCTAACCTCATGAGTGTGGTAAGGTGGGGAACCCAAGTATCATAAGTCACCATGAGTGCAAGACCCGTCATAGCTCGACTATCATTCTAAAGTCTGGACGAGTCAAGTCTAGAATATCACATGTTAGGATGCGTGTTTATCTTGCATGCACATATTGTTATATTGTATGCTTTTTATATAATTAGCTCACCCTTGCTTGTTTGTGTTCCTGTTATGTTGGTGTGTTTCTTCTTGCGATGATCATCCACTTGGATGGGAGCAGATGTCAAGAAGGTGCCCTAGAGCAGGCGTTGGAGGAAGATGACGTTGAATCCTAGTTTCATTAGGATTTCCTTGTGTGTTTTGAAAAACCTTAATATGTAGAATCCTTGGTATGTTGGAAGACTCTAGTACTTCCAGATTTAACTCCCTTGTATCGTAAGGATGACTGTAATCCCAATATTCTGTTATATGTCTCTAACTGCTTTCCAATATTATAACTTGATGACGTCTTTATTATATATGCATGCCATATATTTTGGGATGTCACAATTAAAATAAATAAAAAATATAATTTTGTTAACAGTTTTTATACTAATTAGATTCTAAATATCAATTAAATTTGAATAAATCACATTACATCAAATTATATATCAGAGATAAAAACAGTCAACAAACCTTTAAAAATAGTTTATTTTCAAATAACGGAAGAAAAGAAAATGAAATGAAAGACGCTATATATATGGTGACAAAGAATGTAAATTTAAAAGCCAAAAATATATTACATTTTCAATATGCAATCTTGTCAGACCTCGAAAATTTAACCCAAACCCCACCTGTTTAATCTCATTAAATGCACCCACGACACTTGCTCAGATGCATTAAAAATGCACTCAAACTCTGACGCACAAATTGCCAAGTGTCAAAATGGAACATTCGGAAGTCAGTAAGTGGAGTGCAGGTGTCAACAGAAGAGCGCACGACCGTTTGACGTGGGGCAAACAAAAATGATTTCTGAAAAACCTGCCACACTCTTCTGCACGCACCGTCTTCCTCCCAAACTCTGAATATCCATTTTCTCCTCCTTCTCTCTAGAAAACTCTTCCTTCTCTATACTGAAACTCATCCTTTCTCTTCTCCGTTCATCATTCAGAAACCATATAAGTAATCCCGGCGTCGTGAACTTCTTGCTGGACCGAACAGTTTCAGAGTTTGAAGCTGGTAAGTTCTCGACCTTAGCCGTTCGTTTTTGGGTTACCTGCAAAACCAAGATTTGGTTGCATGCAGGGGTACAATCTAAATTCTTATGTATTTTTATGGTTAGACTTAGTTGGAGGAATTAAGAAAATCGTTGAGGGTAGAAAGCTGTAGTTGGATGAATCAAAATCTTACTCTTAGGACGTTCACCACTGATCCAGGTAAGGGAAGCTTATTTAATTTAATTGATATTCGTATGTTGTTTTCTGTATGAGCGTTCGTTATTGACTGAATGTATGTGGTGCATGCTGGTTGTTATGTATGATGATGGTTGATATGTATGAATGCGAATATGGATAATTATCGTGGAGCATGAATTGTTAATACGAATCCTATAAAGTATGTGAATTGATAATTGATATGAAATTATAAGATATGAACTATACGATAAATGTTGAGTTAGAAACAGATGAAAAATTGAAGACGAAATTCTCTCTAAGAAAATGTACGTACGTCATCGAATGGTTCTTTACTGTTCAGTTTCTCTAGTAAACTGTTAAAATTGGAATTCTTTCATTTGGAAAGAATTCTAGTTAAGGACGAACGCCCTCTTGTATTGGTGCTACGTTTGAGCATTCGGCTGAACGTAGATGCCCCGAGTGTTATGTGAGGAGTTGAGAAGCTTATAACTATACCTTTGGACACTTAGTCATTTCTAAATTCTATCTTCACCATCTCGTATCACCTGTATTTCTAATTCTATTATGAGTACACATCTGCGATGGGTCTCGACCCAAAGCGTTCGTTATGAGTGGCGCTAGGTCTTATACTGAACGCTCGTCCTAGTATTAAATTACAAAACGGGTGGAAATAGCATTCGTCCAAATTTCAGTAACTCCGTGTACCGCGTTCGGTCATTGACTGGTAGTCGGTTTCTATAATTGAATTGTTCTCGGTATGGTCATTTAATCGTCTTGAGGTGTCTCTATCCATTTGGATTCGACATAGAGCCTTTGTACCTAAATTATTATTGAGTATTGATCGGATCTTCTTAGAGTCATTTCATTCAACTGATTCAAGTGGTAAATGACGTTCGTCAAATATTAAATGTCGGTTTTATTTTTTCTGAAACGAGGATCTCTCGGTCTCGTTTTTAACGTTCGTCCTCATTATGAAGAGGGTTGAACGCTCGTTATTTTATGAAATTGAAATGGAAGACGAAAATGAGATTAAAGTGAAGAATTATAAGGAATGAACAGTATATGAGATGAAATAATGCTTGTGGATTTTGAACGAGCGTTCTAGGGAGGAATGACTCATGTATGGATGAATATGGAATTTTGTAAAGTATGATTGTGGGCATGCTAATGCTGGCAGTTCATCCTGATGTTCCGTGAGTGCTCGTCCTCACGTAGAGGGGAGTATGTCATGTGTGGGAACGGCAGGAGGTCCTAGTCCTTAGGGGTACTTTGTATGGAAGGGACTAACCTCGGGTGGTAGCTGATGATAAATTCCAGTTACTACACCACCTGGGTGCACGAACGTCGTAGCTACACATAATTCATACAGTCCGGACAGTCAGTCTAGTATCAGGAATTGATTGAGTTAAAGAATTGAGTGAATTATATGTTGTGAATTATTCGATATGTTCGATGTGTTATGAAATGCATGTTATGACTTGAATTAAATTCAATAAGCTTACCCTTCGTTTTTCCTTGTGTTGTCTCGTCATTGTACGTCCGTCCTTGTCAATTGCAATGATCATCCGTGTGGATGTGAGCAGATGGAGAGACGTTGCTTGAGGAGACGCTTGAAGAAGGAATCTTGGAGGAAGAAAATCTCGTCGATGTTGAAGTGAAGGCCGAACAGTAGTACGTTCGGTTATCTGTTTAGTTTAGTTATATTAGCGTGCTGTATTAAAGCGACCCCCTTCCCTTTTTGCTTAATTTGATCGTTCGGTATTTCTATTTTGTAAAACGTTCGGTCAGGTATGCTCAGATTGTACACCTTTAATATTTGTATAGTTATGTAAGGCCGTTCGGCCACGAGCGTGCTTTATTTCTTTAATGTAAGACTGATTTGGTATATTAATATATGTGAATATTCTATTTGTATGGTTTATGATTGTATTTATGGAATGTTACAAATCTATTTTTCTATTATTCATATGAAATATGTGGGTGTTGACTCCGGACTTAATTGGAAACATGTCGAAATTTAATAAATAATTTTAACTCTGGAATAATTTGATTGTAATTTATAATTATTATAATTTTTAAAATAAAATTTACTTAAAATTATCGGAGAAACAACTATGTTTCTTCAAAATTATTTTAGAGAAAAAAAAAGTATAATAATCTCCACCATAAAGATATAATATTTATTGAAAAATAAATAACAGAGATATTCTTTATATACTTAAACCCTTAAATAAAAATAATAATATACTATGCAATATATTGAAAAAATCAAATTGGAAAGGGCGTCCGGGAGCTTGCAGTATCCGTCCTTGGATAGAAGGAAATTCATTTTATAATATGCAATATTAAATAATTATAATATTTATCCCAAAAGAATTATCTCGAATATAATTCGAAAATATTTATTTATGAAAATAACAATTTTGTTTTACATAATAATTTATAGTTGAATGAACATATAACAAAATATTCATATTCGATATAATAATTTGTTAAATAATACACTTTTTTCGCTACTTTCTTTTCCATTTATCTTACAATGGTAGTTAATTGATTATCCGAGTATCATATCATATACGTGTGATCAATTAATAAGAGCGTGTGATTAAAGTGAATCAAGTATTATTAACTAAATAATTAATTAAAACTCATTGAAATGTAAATATTCAATGAGTATTTAATTTCTACAATGGTATCATTGTATCAACTTCTGTCAACTTTTAGAATCGTGGGAAGCCCTAATATATATTTTGTTATTTTCTCAAATGCCATCAACAAATTAACTGGCATAAGACATAAGAGTCTCAACCATTTAAATCTTTAAAATAAAGCTATTCTGTAACTTAATAAAGAAAATATATTTTTTAATCATTTTACCGCGTCTAGATAAAACGAATTAATTCTGCAATTAAAATTTTCTATTTTTTAGTCATTAAATTATACACATTCTAATTAAATTGTACAATAAGAGAACCATAGAAAGGCATCCGTATAGAATTTAATTAAAACATATATAATTATTTTATATTTTTATATAATTAGCTAACTTACTAATGCTGTCATATATAATCGTGTAAAATAACCTATTTGTGTTCAATCATAAATATATTAAGTTTCTAAATATTATATTAAAAAATTGAAAATTCAGTGTAAAAAATCATATATCCATATCAAATAATTAACTTTAATATAAATTTTAGCAGACTTGGCTTTTAGTCAGATTTATACTTTATGATTTTCATTAAAAAGGACACGCGTGGACGAATGTATTTTCAGTAGGTGTACACACGGTTTTATAAAATTTTAATATAAAGTTTCGTATATTTAAATTTTTAATTAGTAAGTGATTAAGAATAAGATATAAAAAAGAGTAATATTATCAATTAAAAATAGAAATATAGAAAAAGAAAAACATTAGACGTACCTTATGAATGGGCATGTAATGATCAGAAAGTGAGAGTAATTGGGTCCTCGTAGGCTACCCCACCACCATCTCCATCTATGCCATAAAACTCATACTCTTCTCTTCTCCTTTTTTATCGTCACGCCGTTTTCCATTACTCTCTTTCTCAACAAAAGACACTCACACACCAACCACTCCCACTCTCCAAATTCAATTCCCCGTTCCCTCCCAATTCCCAAACCCTAGCACCATGGATTCCCGCGACTCCTCCCCCCGCTCCCGCGACCCCGACGCCGACAACCACCACCACCACTCCTTCGACGAGCCCCCGCCATCCCTCCATTCCAAGGTCAAGCTCATGTGCAGCTACGGCGGCCGAATCCAGCCTCGCCCCCACGACAACCACCTTACCTACGTCGCCGGCGACACCAAGATCCTCGCCGTAGACCGCCACATCAAGCTCCCCGCCCTCCTCACCAAACTCTCCTCCCTCGCCAACGCCCCCGCCAATGATACCTTCTTCAAGTACCAGCTCCCCGGCGAGGACCTCGACGCTCTAATCTCCGTCACCAACGACGAAGACCTCCACCACATGATGCTCGAGTACGATCGCCTCTGCCGCACCTCGCCCAGACCCGCACGCCTCCGCCTCTTTCTGTTCTCGCTCCACAACAATAATAGCAACAACAGCAACATCAATTTCGCACTCACCGATCCCAAACCCGAGCGGCAGTGGTTCGTCGACGCTCTGAATTCCGTTCAGGTTCCGCTTGTCGAAGGTTCTTCGCCGCCGCATACGGCAGCGCCAAATCCAGATTTTCTCTTCGGATTGGATAAGCAGCCGTCGGCGGCTGCCAATGCTCCTACGAAGAATCCTTCGCCGGAAACGGAATGCATCTCCGAGGATCGTCCAGCGTTCAGAGATGCCGAAACCGAAACGGAACGCGCGCCCGAGTCCGAGATTCGGAGGTTGCAGATTGGTCACAATACTGAGCAGCAACTCCTGCAACGGAAGATGAAAATAGAGGAAGATAATAACGGTAGGGTTAACGGGGTTAACGGCGCGGACGGTTTCTCTCAAAAGAAGACGGAGAATGTGACGCCGTTAGTTACGCAAGGACAAATGCAGGCGCAAGGTTTTCATTCTGGAACGGTGTCGTTTTTGCAGGAGAGGAATAATATGGGCTATTCGCTGGCGGTTCCTTCGACCGGGAGTGAGATTTATCTCATTCAGACGCCTTCTGGAATCTTCCAAGCGGTTCGGCCCGTGACAGGACCGGTTGGGCAACCGGTTTATCTGGTTCCGGCGCCTAGTTCAGTTGGCGTGGCGGCGGAGCGTGGATATTCTGCGGGACAGGGAGGAGCGCGGTGGTGATGGGGGTGGAGCTGAGCGGAGAGAGAGGATGGGTTTAAAGGTGGTTTGATTTGTTGGTTTTGTCGCATAATGAGCGGTGGTTTTGGTTTCTCAATATTTTTTAGTTGTTTTGAAGATTGAATATTGAATATTTGGTTTGGAATTTGGAAATTGTTTCTTGTGCATAGGTGCGTTATAGTTGAAGGAATTGAGGAATTGTTTTTGAGAGTGTAACTACTTTCAAATCAGTATATTGCTTTTGGTGTCATAAGTGATTGATTGACTAATTGTCTCCCTTATTCCTGCACTCTTGTTCTCTCTCTATTCCATTTTTGTCGCTCATTATTTACTGTAAATATTTTATATTCTTTGTATAACCTTTTTAATGTTTATTACTAGAAATTATATTCTCGATTATATTTTCTATAAAACAGGGAATGTTTGGTTGGTACGAGAAAGGAGATTATTTCCATCAAATAATCTTCGTTTCTCCATAACTTTTTTTTTATAATTACTAATTTATATTGAAAAATAATTTATTCAATATTTATTATTTATTATTTTATATATAATAAAAACTAAATAAATAAAGACAGTTCCTTCGTAATTAAATTAGTAAAAATACATGTTATACCTATTTATATTACACGAAAATTCTTTTGTGATTACTTTTCTAATTATATATTATATATATATATATATATATATATATTATGTTACTCATTTTATGTGAATATTAGTTTGTTATATTATTTTAAAAAAAACTATTTTGTAACATCCCAAAAATACAGTATAACATATAATAGAATGATTACATATAATAATATTACAGCTCAGTTCTTACAAAAGATAGGACGTACGTCCTAAGTAATTCTGACCGAACCTCCTAAGTAATTCTGACCGAACGGTTTACAAAAGCCTATACAAAACGGTCAAAATGAAAGCAAAGGGAAAAGGTGATCGAGCGTTCATCTTACTATCAGACTACTATTAACCGAACGGTTCTACGGCTCGGTCTTAACTTCTAACTCTACTAAGTTATATTCCTCCAGCGCCTCTTCCAATGCTTCTTCCAGCAACTCTTCTCCTTCTGCTCCCACCCACAGGGTGATCATCGCAATGACAAAGACGAACGAACAGGAATACATGACAAGACAGGAAATAGGGTAAGCTTATGTAATTTAATTCATGTATAAACATACATTTCACACAATCAAACACACAAGATATATTTCATCATATGTTTCATGCAAAGCCTAATACTAGACTAACTGTCCGGACTGTATGAAATCTGTGTAGCTACAGACGTTCGTGCACCCGTGTGATGTAGTAATTGGGATACCCTCAACAGCTGCCACCCGAGGTTAGTCCTATCTATCCAAATTAACCATAAGGACTAGGACCTCCTACCGTTCCCACACATGACTTACCCTCCTCTACGTGAGGACGAGTAATCACGGAACATCAAGATGAACCGTCAGCTTAGCATGCGTACATTCATACTTTACCAAATCCAATATACATTCATGAGTCATTCCTCCCCGGAACGCTCGTTCATAATCCAAAATATTTCATTCATATCATATTCTCTTCATCTTTCATTATCAATCATCTAAATTTCATCTTTCGTTATCAATCATCTCAATTTCATCTTGGTACAGAGATTATTAAAGACACCAAATACCGAACGTTCAATCTTAACTCAGAACGAGAACGAACACTTGGAACGAGACAGAGAGGTCTCCAGTTCCATAATAGATTAAGACCGAGAGGGTTAGTGTCGGTTTAAGAAAGAAACTGAGTACAACTATATATATCACAAGAACGACTAGAACGAACGTTACTTACAAAGTGAGCCAATTAGATGAACTGACTCTTGAGAGCCCCAACCCAACGCTAAAAAGACCATGCCAAGTACTAAGACTCTAGGCCGGAACCAATTGATACAAACACTTCAAGACATTCCAATAATAATACTTAGAAGAATTCACATGAAGAAACCGAACGCTGATAAATACTTAGTTTATTTGAATTTACATCAAGAAATTCGAATGTCAGTCAATGACGGAGCACGGTAAAGAGAAAAACTCTATTGAAGTTGGACGAACGCTATTTTCATCAAAATAGATTATAAAAGAAACTAGTACAAGCGCTTGGTGTAAGACCGAGCACTACTCAGTACGAGCGCTTGGTGTGAGATCGAGCACTACTCAGTATGAGCTCTTGGTGTAAGACCGAGCACTACTCAGTATGAGCGCTGGGTGTAAGACCGAGCACTACTAAACTTATAATAGAAGGCCTTGATAAATATAATAAGATACTATTATAGTAGTGTTTACGAACAACGAAAATATACAATTACATATATATATATATATATATATATATATATATATATATATATATATATATATATACTTAAGTTTATAACCGAACATCAATAACCAACTGTGCTTGGCCGAACGCTCATGCACAGTATTTCGAAGTGAAGACGCTCGTTCTCAAATAGGATTCTTCCCAAATGAAAGAATCCAATTCTAACCAAGTTTACTATGAAAATCGAACGGTCAAGGACCGTCCAGTTACGAACGTACACTCTCATAGGGGAATTTCATACTTCGAAGTCATTTCTCTTAATTCAATTTCTCAACATTTATCTACGTAAGTTCATACATCCATATCATATAAATTTCATATATTTCATACATCAGAACATAGTACAATCATATTTCATTTCCAATAATCAAATCAACGAACGTTCATGCAACACACATAATTATACAAATTAAATTAATAAGCTTCCCTTACCTTTGAGCGTGAACGAACGTCCTAGAGACCGAATATGGTTTGCCTGACTAAAATTTCTTCTACCCTCACACTCAACAAATCTTCAAACTAAACCAAACAACAGAAGACCAACAAAGGCTCAGACAAGATGAAATCATGAAACCAGAAATTGGTTTGCATGTACCAGATAATGAACGGCTAATGAGAAAAAGAACTTACCAGTTCAGAATCCGAAACCGATCGGTTCAAACTGAAGCTCTGGACGCCGAAAATGTTTCCACGGTGCCTGAACGGAGATCGGAGAAGAGAAAGGGTGAGAATTGGTAGAGAGAAGGGAGAGTTTTTAGAGAGAAGTAGGAGAATTTGAGAATATCAGAGTTTGAAGAAGAAGATGCATGCAGAAAGTGTGACGTAACTTTCAAAAACTCAGTTTTGTTTAAAACGAACGTCCGCTCATCTGCTAACACCTGCATTCCACTATCTGATTTTCGGATCCTCGTCGCTTGACACTTGGCATCCGTTTAGAGGGTTTTTGGGTGCGTTTTTAATGGTTCTGACATTCCCCCTTGTTGCAACCGGAATCGCGACGGGACGACGATCCAAAAAGAAACGGGTTTCGAAAAGAGATTTTGGAGTCGCCACCATAGTTTATTATGGAAACTACGGAAAAAACCACAATACGATAAGACACAGTCCGCGAAAACCAGATTCTGGGTTCGGGAGTCGGTTACGTGTAGGGAAGGTATTAGCACCCTACAACGCCTGCCCTAAGGCAGTACCTTTAACTAAATACGCGAATTTGATGTGGGTTTCAAAATGTTTAACTATCCCTAAAATAAAAATAAAAATAAACAAAATATATTTTTTAGTTTTTTTGGGCCCGACAAGGATTGACCTTGCTCCTACGTATTCTCATTCAAAATGAGAAATCAGGGTTACGTAGTTCTAGGTAAGAGATTGTTTGTTGTTTGGAAAAGCAGATGTTTTTAATTTTTGGAGATTTTATGTTTTTTAATATTTTCGAGAAAAAAGAAGGTAATGAGTACTAGGCCGACGCGGACGATCGCACGAGTACTCATACCTTTAAAATAATATTTAAATGTTTTTAATTATTTTGGAAAAGAGAGATAACGATATTAAGCACTAGGACGATGCGAATGATCACTCGAGCACTCATACCATTATCTACTTATTTAGGAAAACTTAAGAGTATTGAGTGCTAGGCTGATGCGGACGATCGCACGAGCATTCATACCCTCGTTTAATATTACATAAATAAGAGAGAAAGGTATTGAACACTAGGACGATGCGAGCGATCACACGAGTGTTCAACCTTTCAAAACGTATACTTTTTGTATATTTATTTAAGGAAGAAGAAGAGGTTTTTAGCACAAGGACGACGCGAGCGGTCACACGTGTGCTTAAACCTTTAAAACATATTTTTGAAATTTTATTTAAGAAAAGAAGAAAAGGTTTTTAGCACAAGGACGACGCGAGCGGTCACACGTGCGCTTAAACCTTTAAAACGTATTTTTGTAATTTTTATTATTTTATTTAAGGAAGAAGAAGAGGTTTTTAGCACAAGGACGACGCGAGCGGTCACACGTGTGCTTAAACCTTTAAAATATATTTTTGTATATTTATTTAAGAAAAGAAGAAAAGGTTTTTAGCACAAGGACGACGCGAGCGGTCACACGTGTGCTTAAACCTTTAAAACGTATTTTTGAAATTTTATTTAAGAAAAGAAGAAAAGATTTTTAGCACAAGGACGACGCGAGCGGTCACACGTGCGCTTTAAACCTTTAAAACTTTTCTTGTAATTTTCTATTTTATATGTGTATATAAGTAAAATTATTATATATAAAGTAATAAAATAAAAAATGAAATGAAATAAGATAAATAAAAAGGCAAATGAATAATTAAATAATAATAAAAATGGGGGTACCAAAATAAAAAATAAAATGATGTCTAACAGTCAGCCGAAAAGCTTGGATAACGAACGGTCCGTGGTAAAGGCCGAACGTACGTTGGGAAAAGACTCAGAGTCACGAGCGCTCGTTGGGGAGAGTTAACGAACGTATGTTGAGAAAAATAGACTCAATGACGAGCGTTCGTTGGGTGATACGACGAACGTACGTTGAGTACAGGAAGGTAGATGACGAGCGTTCATTGGATGATGTGACGAACGGACGCTGAGAAGAGGAGGCTAGTCTACGAGCGCTCGCTGGGGACGAGCGTTCGTTGGGAAAACGAGGTTGGATGGCGCACACTCGTTATGGACGAGCGTTCGTTGGGGAAGGCAACGGACGGACGTTTAAAAATGTGTACTGAACGACAAGCGTTCGTCGAAAGAAACGAACGTTCATTGGGGAATATAACGGACGTTGTAAAGGGCACAGAATGACGAGCGTTCGTAGAGAGACATAACGAACGGACGTTGTTGAAATTACAAACGGACATTGGGAACGAAGGCTGAATGACGAGCGCTCGTTGTGGAAAGATGGTGAACGGACGCTTGGAACGAAAGCTTGAGAACGAGCGCTCATTGGCGAACGGATGTTTGGAACGAAAGCTAAATGACGAGCGCTCATTGGTAAAGATGGTGAACGGACGCTCAAGAAGGCTTAAGGTTAACGAGCGTTCACTCGTTTGGATAATGAGCGTTCGCACGAGCGCTCGTTGGTGAGATTGTTGAACGAACGGTCAAAAAAAGGCTTAAAGATAACGAGCGTTCGCTCGTTTGGATAACGAGCGCTCGTTGGTGAGAATGTTGAACGAACGGTCAAAAAAGGCTTAAGGATAACGAGCGTTTGCTCGTTTGGATAACGAGCGCTCGTTGGTGAGAATGTTGAACGAACGGTCAAAAAAAGGCTTAAGGATAGCGAGCGTTCGCTCGTTTGGATAACGAGCGCTCGTTGGTGAGAATGTTGAACGAACGATCAAAAAACGAGCGTTCCAAAAGAGGCCCAAGGCTCCCGGACGTACGCTCATTTCTGGGCCTGGCCCAGTCCAATGCTTTCTAACCTAGAATTTTCTAGGGGTTCAGGAGGTTCATCCTCATTCCCACTCCCCAGCTCACGTCTTCTCTGACCCAAGGTCCCCAGCTCTGTACCACGAACTCACCACCGCCTCTACCATAACCGGCCACCGTCACTTCAAACAGAACACGCCTTAGCCTCGCCGGCGACACCTCGCGCCACCAGAACCACCACCAGCCACGACGTCACCGTCTCCGCCTTTCTCTTTTCGACAACAGCAATTCTCAGGGAGGATCCTCCTCCGCGTTCATCTCCACGGCCACCAGATTCCCTTTCAACAGCCCGGGCTGCCGGGACTCAACGCCATCGCGCCCCTAACCTCACCGGTGCCATCAACGCCACTCTTCTTCTTCCCCATTCGAGGATTTTCTCGAATGCCAAATGCTCCCCGCAACACCACTTTTCCTCTCTGCCTCTCCTAATCTTTATTGTTTATTGATTGATTTTAATGTTGATTGAATCTTGTCCATTTGGTATCGGAAACGATGAGTGCGTAGTGTGCATATGAGCATGAGTGGGATAGATGATTCTGTGACAATGGTATATGGGCTGGCGAGACAGGGGTGCATGGAGTTTATGCAGTAAGCATACATGATGAATCTGGATGCACAGGTGAAACAGAGACTTACCTGTAGTTATGGCCGCCGCTATCGCTCTGTATCCGGTGACCTTCTCTAGCTTTTCGTCTTCTCTGCCTGTGCCAATGGTGAGTCTGAATGATGATTCCCCAATGATGGTCCTCGTGTGCTCTTTTTCCTTTTTTTCTCTCTCTGATCCAACCAAATTCTCTGCTCCCAAAATCTTGGAAAAATATTCTTTTCTAACAACCTGCCCCCCTCCTTCTGACACGCATCCCATACCATTTCCCACGTTTTCCTCTTTTTCTATTTTTTTTTACTTTTTTATTTATTATTATTATTATTTTTTTCAATTTTATTTTATTTTTTAATTATTTTTAATTTTAAGTTTATTTCTCAAATTTTTTTTACTATTTTGATTAATTGACTTTATTAAAACGAATTGCAGATAAGAAAAACAGAAATTGAATTAAAAGCAAAAATCTAAATACATAAAAATAGAATAAAACAAAAAGGTGAAATAAAATAAAAGAAAAATAATAAAAACATTTATTTACAACCTGGACAAAATTGAGTGTTGACACCCCTAACTACAAAAATTTTCGTCCTCGAAAATTAAGACTTACCAGAAAATAGATGAGGGTACAAGTTTCTCATTGCATCTTCCACTTCCCATGTAGATTCGCCCGTCTTCTCGTCCCAGACCACTCTCACCAATCTGATGGCTTTTCTCTTGTAATACTTGGTTCGGCTATCTTCAATATGCACTGGTTGCATCTCTAACGTTCGGTCTTGACGAAAACGAACGTCTTCTAACTCCAGTACATGAGAAAGGTCTGCTATGTACTTCCGAAGTTGAGAAACATGGAAGACTGGATGAAGATTGGATAGTTGGGGAGGCAAGGATATCTCTTACGCATCTGGTCAGATTCTCCTTAGGATTTGATAAGGCCAATGAATTTGGGAAACAGCTTCTTAGGACGAACGACCCTGCCCACACGTACGTCCTTAGCAAATCTTCAATGTTGACAGGTTTCAACTATATCGAACGGTTATATTTGAGTAAGGATGAATGGTTATGGGAGAGAGTAAACTACAGAAGAACTCTGAGGTAAGGAACCGGTTGATAACATTTAAATAAAGAGATAATGGCTTTGAAAGGTTAACTGATCGGTAACATGAATACCGAACGAGAAAAGTTACTATTAGAAAGAGTCACAAGTGTTCCAAGGGAAAAAAATTTAATGGAAAAGTTTGTTACTGTTGGAGGAAGAGAGTATAGATAATTGTTGAGTGGTTTGAAGAAGAGTATCCAATATCTTAGGTTTAGGTAGAGACTGGATTTCTTGGTCATTGGAGAAAATGATACTTCATCTCTAACCCCTAATTGATCCAAAGCAGCCATTCTTACAGATCTTCGAATGTCTGAATCGTTCTATTCGTCTGGTCGTTCCTCTAGAATCATACTGAACAAGTCTTCAACTAGTTGCCCAACTTACTCTTCAATGATTGTACAGAACCAAAAGATGAATTTGAAAATCTCTACCTGAATTGCTACTAGATTGCATTCTAAGCAATCAAACCACTTCCCTGCTGTAGAGTTGAACCAATCCTTATCCTTAACTTCTCAAACCGATGACTATAAAGCAAAAATTCTTGGTCAATCTACTCTCAGTAACTCTAATAGTATCTTAGTCTTATGACTGATCGTGAAAGTTAGGGATAAATTTTATGGTAATGTTATAGCATTTTCGTTCAGTGTCTGAAGCTCTTCCTTCACCTTTTGACATGTTACACTATAACACATAAACCGGCTACTTTTGTTTATAAACCCAACTACTAAATTGATTGTGATGACCTTTCTAAAAAATTAATCTCTCAATTAACTATAAAGGACACAATCTTTTGGTTGAATCTTCAAGATATCGTCCGTTCCTAACTCAAAATCTTTTCTTTGCTCACTTTCGATCGGTTCTACCGAACGGTTCACTCTCTACTCCCAACTGAGGCCCCTAATAACGTTCGTATCCTCACTTATAATATTAAGTCCCTGAAACTCTCAACTAAACCCTACTCTCGGTTTATCACTGCTTACACACGCCCTAGTATTTGCACTTTACTCATCCAGTAATTAACACTTCGAACAATTCTTCACACAACTCTCCTTATCCTTAACACCCCTAGCAATGCTCACAAATGTTCCACTCTGATTCATCCTTCTTGTATGTCAGCAAAACAAGCGTACTCCATAATGAAATGTTCAATTCAATTAAACTGATTATTGATTTCTATCCACTCTGCTAATGCTACTCTTATAAGAAGTTACTGATGTTAATCTAACACCTGACATTAGTGCAAAAGAGACTCAACTTTATTTTGAGCAGATAACCTTGGCGCCTCTTCAGGAGGACTCCACAATCCAAACATTTACTATTACCGTTCGGCTACCCTCTTGCTACCGAACGGTCTAACTTAATAGATACCGAACGTCGACACACCATTCACGTGAAGTATCTCTTAAGTTAGTCAATTCTAGAAAATAACACTCTCACTAACATAATAATAAACATCAATCTCACAGGTTAGATATCCACTAACCCAATTGCTGGTGTTCATACCACCAGATCAAACAGCTTCCTTCTCACAACAATTAAAACAACGCTCAGCTTTAATCAAAAAGCAAACTAATAATATTACCTGCACCGATCGTTTCTTCATAGAACAAAACATACACTCTAATTGTAGCCTAAGGTCTGGTACCTCTGCTCCGTTGAAACCTTCCTACCGAGCGATTTTTGAGTAAATGTGCTCTTATTCAAAGAACAGTCTCCTACCAAATGATCTTCACTCCTTCACCTATAACATCTCTTGTTCCCTCTTAATTGAGAACAAACTGACTTCAAATGAGGCCCTCCACAGTTATAGCAACTTATTGGCCTTTGATGCCCACATTGACCACAAGCACCAGCTGACTTTGCGGAAGAACCTTGATATCCAGAAGGAAAATAATAAGGCCGAGAATGAGGAGTTATTCTGGAATCTGAATTACCTCTAGATATGTTCGATTCCTCCACTCTCCTTTGCTGAGTTTGCTGGTTGTCCACTTCGTGTTTGGTCTTTTCAAATACTCTCGCTCTATCAATCAAAACTGGTAACTCCTGAATACACAACCACTTGATCCACAATTTAATGTCGCTCCTCAACCCGTTCTCAAACTTTCTGCACCGCCATTCTTCATTTGTTTCCAATGTATAAAACCTTAGATGCTTAAACCGATCGGCATAATCCATCACAGTCATACTTCCTTGAACCAATTCAGGAAACTCCACCTTATTTTCAAACCGAACGCTGTTCGGAAAGTACTCAGCGCAAAACTTTTGCTTAAATACTTCCCACTGAACTTAGTCGGATGAGGTAGTAGAGAACCTTCTCTAAGATCTATTCTTGTTGATGAATAAGAGAAGAAACAGACGGCCCCGCTGTAGTACTATCCTTCCACACTGAATCCACATACTGTTGTTGAGACGTCTCTGCTGAAAATCGAACGCTCTTCAAATGTTGAAAAGTCTGAACTAACGCGACGTTTTGTTGCTGCATATCTGTGATTATTCATTCCATCAATGTCGTGGAGTTAAGCGTATCCATAACCGTAGATGAGGGAGGAGGGGACTTAGATGCCATCTACCGAATATACAGAGAGAAATACTCATCAGTCTAACTCAGGGACACTATTTAAACCGAATGCTGACTCCAGCCAAAAGCCAAATCAGCATAGTCAAAAAGACAATGCATGACCGAACGGTTATAATTAATTGAACGTTCGGTCACATGAAAGCCAGTAAGAGACCGAACGATCACCAAGAAACCAAACGGTCGAATTCAATAGATAGAAAGGGTCTAATCTCAATCAGAATTGAGAAAAGAAAATCATCTTTGGTACAAGTCATGAGTGTGCATCCTCATTACTTCTATCAAGACATTCTCTGTTCTCAAAACTTTTAGTTGAATATACAAATTTTGCATCTAAATTTGGGAAAACGGTGGAACATACAATTTAGACTCAAATTTTCAGAGGAAAAACATGACAAACCCACAACTCGCAGGTCGTTTTAGGAACTAATTGCTCTGATACCATTAATGTAACGTCCCAAAAATACAGTGTAAAACCATATAATAGAATGATTACATATAATAATATTACAACTCAGTTCTTACAAAAGATAGGACGTACGGTTAAGGCCGAACGACCTTACAATAAGACTAGAAAAATTAAAAATCGAACGTCCTAAGTAATTTTGACCGAACGGTTTACAAACGCCTATACCGAACGGTCAAAACGAAAGCAAAGGGAAAAGGTAATCGAGCGTTCACCTTACTATCAGACTACTATTAACCGAACGGTTCTACGGCTCGGTCTTAACTTCTGACTCTACTAAGTTATCTTCCTCCAGCGCCACTTCCAATGCTTCTTCCAGCAACTCTTCTCCTTCTGCTCCCACCCACAGGGTGATCATCGCAATGACAAAGACGAATGAACGAGAATACATGACAAGACAGGAAATAGGGTAAGCTTATGTAATTTAATTCATGTATAAACATACATTTCACACAATCAAACACGCAAGATATATTTCATCATACGTTTCATGCAAAGCCTAATACTAGACTAACTGTCCGGACTGTATGAAATCTGTGTAGCTACAGACGTTCGTGCACCCGGGTGATGTAGTAACTGGGATACCCTCAACAGCTGCCACCCGAGGTTAGTCTTATCTGTCCAAATTAACCATAAGGACTAGGACCTCCTGCCGTTCCCACACATGACTTACCCTCCTCTACGTGAGGACGAGTAATCACAGAACATCAGGATGAACCGTCAGCTTAGCATGCCCACATTCATACTTTACCAAATCCAATATACATTCATGAGTCATTCCTCCCCGGAACACTCGTTCATAATCCAAAATATTTCATCTTTCATTATCAATCATCTATATTTCATCTTTCGTTATCAATCATCTCAATTTCATCTTGGTACAAAGATTATTAAAGACACCAAATACCGAACGTTCAATCTTAACTCAGAACGAGAACGAACACTTGGAACGAGACAAAGAGGTCTCCAGTTTTAGAATAGATTAAGACTGAGAGGGTTACTGTCGGTTTAAGAAAGAAACTGAGTACAACTATATATATCACAAGAACGACTAGAACGAACGTTACTTACAAAGCGAGCCAATAAGATGAACTGACTCTTGAGAACCCCAACCGAACGCTGAAAAGACCATGCCAAGTACTAAGACTCTAGGTCGAAACCAATTGATACAGACACTTCAAGACATTCCAATAATAATACTTAGAAGAATTCACATGAAGAAACCGAACGTTGATAAATACCTAGTTTATTTGAATTTACATCAAGAAATCTGAATGCTAGTCAATGATCGAGCACGGTAAAGAGAAAAACTCTATTGAAGTTGGACGAACGCTATTTTCATCAAAATAGATTATAAAAGAAATAAGTACGAGCGCTTGGTGTAAGACCGAGCACTACTCAGTACGAGCGCTTGGTGTGAGACCGAGCACTACTCAGTATGAGCGCTTGGTGTAAGACCGAGCACTGCTCAGTAAGAGTGCTGGGTGTAAGACCGAGCACTACTAAACTTATAATAGAAGGCCTTGATAAATATAATAATATACTATTGTAGTAATGTTTATGAACAACGAAAATATACAATTACATATATATATATATATATATATATATATATATATATATATATATACTTAAGTTTATAATCGAACATTAATAACCAACTGTGCTTGGCGGAACGCTCATGCACAGTATTTCGAATTGAAGACGCTCGTTCTCAAATAGGATTCTTCCCAAAATGAAAGAATCCAATTCTAACCAAGTTTACTATGAAAACCAAACGGTCAAAGACCGTCCAGTTACGAACATACACTCTCATAGGGGAATTTCATACTTAGAAGTCATTTCTCTCAATTCAATTTCTCAACATTTATCTATGTAAGTTCATACATCCATATCATATAAATTTCATATATTTCATATATTTCATACATCAGAACATAGTACAACCATATTTCATTTCCAATCATCAAATCAACGAACGTTCATGCGACACACATAATTATACAAATTAAATTAATAAGCTTCCTTTACCTTTGAGCATGAACGAACGTCCTAGAGACCGAATATGGTTTGTCTGACTAAAATTTCTTCTACCCTCACGCTCAACAAATCTTCAAACTAAACCAAACAACAGAAGACCAACAAAGGCTCAGACAAGATGAAATCATGAAACCAGAAATTGGTTTGCATGTACCAGATAACGAACGGCTAATGAGAAAAAGAACTTACCAGTTCAGAATTCGAAACCGATCAGTTCAAACTGAAGCTCTGGACGCCGAAAATGTTTCCACGATGCCTGAACGGAGATCGGAGAAGAGAAAGGGTGTGAATTGGTAGAGAGAAGGGAGAGTTTTTAGAGAGAAGTAGGAGAATTTGAGAATATCAGTGTTTGGAGAAGAAGATGATGCAGAGGGTGTGACGTAACTTTCAAAAACTCAGTTTTGTTTAAAACGAACGTTCGCTCATCTGCTGACACCTGCATTCCACTATCTGATTTTCGGATCCTCGTCGCTTGACACCTGGTGTCCGTTCAGAGGGGTTTTGGGTGCGTTTTTAATGGTTCTGACATATTTAATCATTAACAGTAAAGATTTCTTTTAACCCGTCTTTTTATTTTAATTTATTTTCCAATATAATTTTTAACTATCATAATGTTTAATTTTTAATTATATTATTTACTTTTTATTATATACAAAGATACACATGAACTTTAAGAGTATATATTAGATAAAATAATAATAGTGGAAAAATTCTAGGTTTGAAAAGTTATTTTGAAACCTACATTTTTCCTCTCATTTCATTAACTAATTTTTTTTATATTTTTAATCATTTATCTAATCTTAATTAAGAAAAATAAGATAATATCCATAAATTGATAATTAAATAGTATTACAAAATAAATAGTATATTGTTTGCTATATAATCTTGAGTACATTCTTGCGTAATTATTATAATGTTACAATAGATTTACTCAAAAATAACTGATGAGAGTTCTTTTGAGTAATCTCAAAAGAATTTATATCACGATCCTGATTTGAGTGGTTGGATAAGTGAGGAAGAAGCTGAGACCAACTTCATTGATAAATGGAGACTGAGAAAAATCATTTCGCAAAAAGATGACCATCTTAATACGAGTTTGAGCAAACACGCTTTCCGCCATCTATATTTCCTTCCGCTGCACGACTCTATAATGGTACTGATTATTCCGAAAATCATCCTTCTTCGTTCCTCCAATCCTGTAGATGGAGTAGTCTCAGCGTTCATCAAGATTCCTTAAACGTTCTATTTGCAATTTCTTGGTGAATAGTCCTAAAGGGACAATTTTTCTTTATTCACTTGACACTTCAAACATATAAAAACAATTGAAAAAGTTTTCAAAATGTTAGATGATGTTGTTTGGAGAAGAAAATGTTGTTCAAGTTGTCATTGATAATGCTGCAAATTTCAAGGCAGTTGGAGAGTTATTGATGTGAAAAAGGGAAAAATTGTTTTGGACTTCATGAACAGACATTGCATTGATTTGATATTTGAAGATTTTGAAAAAAATTTAAAGATCCATCAATTGACAATTAAGAAGGGATGAAAAATTACCACTTACATTTGTAGAATATCAATGTTGATTTCTTCGTTGAAAAAGTTCACTAAAGGTACATACTTGATAAGAACGAGTGTGAATAGATTTGCCACGACTTATTTAACTCTTGCTTGTCTTCATGAATTGAAGGCATCATTGTTGGCCATGTCTAGCTTTGAGGAGTGAAAGACAAGCAAGTTTGAAACTTCACAAGATGAGAGGAAAGTAGAACATGTGGTATTAGATAGCCAGTTTTGGAAGAATGTCTCCATATGTCTGAAAGTTGTTGTCCCTCTTATGATGGTCTTAAGATTAATGCAATGAGTTTCATTTATTAAGAGATGGATTGTGCAAAAGATAAGATTAGATCCAAGTTTAACAATATTAAAAAAAGATAAATTTTCAAACTTTTACTCATTCAAAGTTTAATTAGTTATTATGTGTGAAATTATTTCTGATATAGCATAATTGGTTTGGTAATTATATATAGTTATAAACAGGTTTGGAGAATAATTAATGCTCGATGAAAAATCATCTTCTGAACCTCATTTCCACTATGAACCTAACTTTAGATGTGACGATGATGGAGAGGTGAAAAAATGATTATACATGTGCACAAAAAGATTAGTAACAAATATGGCAGAAAGAAGAAATTTACAAATTATTTAATTTCATTATGGTAGAGGACTTTTTAGAATGATAGATGCAAAAAAGTGCAGAAAGTAGTTAAATCATAGAGAATGGTCGCACATGTTAGGTGATAGAACTCTAGAGTTGAAGAGATTTGTTATTAGAATTCTAAGCTCGACTTGTAGTTCTTCTAGATGTAAACATAATTGGAGCTTATTTAGAGTGGTAATTTAAATTATTTATAATTTATAATTTTCTTTGTTATGTTTATATCTTCACTAAAAATATTATATTTCATTTTAGGTTCATACAAAGAGAAAGAATCGTTTGCATAAAAAAATTAATAATTTAGTTTATATAATGTATAACTACAAATTGAAAAGTAAAAAAAATTCAAAAAATTATTGCTCTTCTTTTTTATGACATTGAATCAAATGATAAATGATAACTAAAGAGCCAGATGATATTGTTGAAAGTTGAAGGTGAAAATGATGGTGAAAATATTCACCTAGATTGAACAACAACAGATTTAGATACTCTTGATAACATAACATTTAGAAATAATCAAAATGCACAATATTGATTAGAGGAAGAGTTGGATAAGATTATGACAAAGATAATGATATCATTATTAAAGAATTAGACATAGAGATTTTGCCATTTCATTTTATATTTTATAATATTTTTATGATTAATATTTATATAAACTTATGTATTTGAATTTATATAATTTTGTTATTTTCATGTAAAAGACTTTACGAGTCGGGTTAAAAAAACTCTCTTTGGTGGCAAAGTACCCCAAAGAGAATCTATAAATGGCAAAGTACCCCCTCCTTATTATCGGATATTCATTCTCTTTTGAACTTTTCAGAGCATTCTCAGCACTGTTTATCTGGTGGTTGGCACGCAGGATTAATTCACATGCCTCCACACACATTCAATGTAAAGTTAAAATCACTGTGATTACTTCAAACACACATGCATGGAACATTCATCAATTCAAATCATCCATCCAAAATTAACTATCAAAATGGTATTTAATTTTAAGCATCAGTGTGTGATAGATAGTAGAATTTTCCACCCATCTCAGATTAAGAAAAAACAGGGTACCCCAGTATGAGAAGGTTCCTTACCATTTGAATCCATGATTAACTAGAACTAGTCACCAAGTCACAACTATACAACTGTGTCAGGGCTCACCCTCCCCCCAGTAAACAACACATTTCAAGTTAAGAATTTGAACATAAACAAGTCATCAAGAATGTGCATGTTCTGATTACCAGTTACCAAGAGCATTCCTGACTCTATACTACATTGAACACCCACTAACAGTGCTATAAAGCTCTGCAACAAAACCTCAACTACGATCACATCAGTTCATTCATAAGAACTCGCAGTATAACCACAACAACAACCACCACAATTCAAAACCATGTCCATGGCATTGAAGGTGTAAGCTTTCCCCCAGTTAGGAGAACAAAATATTTTCAATTCTCTTCAAAACAACTGAATGAAGTTAAGGGCCTTAAGGCCTTCTGAATCTACTTTCAACAAAAGATAACCGGCCACATTGTTCTACTTCTCAACAAGGCATACAACATTAAACCCTATAGCAAAAACTACAGAGACAAAGAAAATACCCCAATTCAAGAGATAAAAACCAGTTAACCATATCTACAGACAAAAAAAAACAGCTAAATAACAGAGTACCTACAAATCTTCATTCACATTCACTTCTCATGACTGCAATGGATACTTCCTCGGCCTCCCCCTCTTCTTCTTCGGCCCAGTCCCGTTCATCGCTCTCGCGGCCACCGTCGTCGCAGACCTAGTCACCCTCGCCGGCACCGGCGTCGCCTGCGCACCGTTATCTGCCGGCACGGGCATCCAATTCGGCAGAGAAGAAGCCGGTTGAGACGCGGGCGGAGGCGGAGGAGGAGGGGGCTGCGGTGCTGGCACTTCCACCGCCGCCTCTTTCTCCGGTGAACCAAAGTTACCCATTACAAACCCCATGGGGAAGAAGCCCCAGCAGCAATAATACGCGTCCTGGCCGGGGACCAGCGGCGGCAGCGTCGGAACCGCCACGCCGTGGAAGGATCTATCGCAATTCTGGCACCGTAGACAATTACCCTCGTAAATCCTAGGGTATTCATACAAACAGTAACAGTAGGGACACGCGGTCCAGAAAGTTGAGTTTCTCCTGCGGGAACTTTCATCAGCGTGAATCTGATCGCGGGCAGAGGCACTGTTGCGGGTGTTTGGCCCGGGTTCAGGCCCAGGCCCAGGCCTGCGGACTGAGAGCTTTTCCTGCTGGACCCATCCGGGAACTGACAAATCGACGCGGGAGAAGAATGAGAGCTCTTTGTCGTACACAGACTTCTTCACGGGATCGGAAAATAGAGCCCACGCGTCGGCGACGAGCTTGAAGGCGTGGTCAGCGTAGGCGAAGCGGGACTTATCGGGGTGGAGGAGGAGCGCAAGGCGGCGGTACTGTTTCTTTATGACATCAAGGTCGTCGGACCGCCGATCGACCTGAAGGATGGCATACCAGTCTGGGTGGTTGTTGACGCGCTTGTCGGCGGCGAGGAGCACGTCGACGATGGCGAGGATCTGGTCAGAGCCTTCGAGAAGAGGTTCAGTTTCCTGCGCGAGGAGGGCGAACTCGCGCGAACCCATCAAATCACGGTTCTGGAGAAGCTTCTCCGCGATCCCAATGAGGCGCTCCGCTTCGTTGCGTGTTGCGTTGTTCATTCTGAAGCGGAGCGGAGGATGAGTACAGGTGAGGTGTTGAAAGGCTCACACAGTGAAGTTAGTCACTCTGTAGCTGGAAGATGACCATGGGAACTCTATTTTAGGTTTTTCTTATATTGAACTTGATGAATTTGTTTAATTAATGTAAAAGGAAGAAAATATAATATTTTCTAGAATTTTTTTAAACTGATATTTACTATTTTATTTTAGATTTTTTATCATATGAACAACATTTGCTACTTCATTTATGGTTGTATTAGTTTCTCTTTTTATTTACTACAAAAACCTTTTTGGATGATCTTGGTGTGCTGGCTTAAACATTTAAACATTGAAAGAAAATAAATAAATATTAATTATTTTAAGAGGTTGCTTTGAATATTTCTAACAAAAACAAATTATGTCCACATTTATTTTAAACATTAAAAAAATAAAACAAAATAGTTTTTCAACTTTTACTTTTCAAAAACATGTAAAACTGTAAATTACTTTTTCTTATATTACTTTTCAAATAAATAAAAAACTGAAACATTTTCAATAGAAATTTCTTACCAGAATTTTCTAAACCATTTTCTTTTATTTTTCTAGTAGTTTTGTCACTTCATGATGTCATATGCTTTTTAAAAAAAAATTAGTGCACAGTTCTGTTTTAGAACAAATATTTATATTTTTATAATTATTTATTTCGGTTAATAATGTCTAAAATAAATTATGCTTAGAAATTGATTTTGCTTTACTTAAAAATTAGTATTTATGTTTTAAAGAAACACTTTGGAAAAAAAGACTTTTCTTAAATTTAAGAAAATGAGTGTCACCCAATATATCTTGAGTGGTAGATTTGGTCCAAATAATCTGATTTGTTGGAATCTAGAAACTCAACAGGAAACCACTAGTCATGTTATTTTATAATAATATTTAATACAAATAAAAGATAAAGATAAGGTTTAAACCTCCTGGTTGGTCCTTATTTTTTACGGTAATCTCAGTTAGGGCTTCATTTGTGTAACTGTTTCAATTGAGTCATATTTTTTTAAAAATAAGCCAATTTTATCCTAACCGTTAAGTGCTCTCAGACAACGTTAAATTGAGCTAATATGTTAATAATGACGTGCATAGTTTGATTAGATGAAATTTTTGGAAAAAAAACACTCAGAAAAGAGGCAATGCATAAAGGATGGAAAATCCTTTTATACAGCCAAAGGTTCTTGAATCACTCAAGAACCTAGGATAATCACTCTCACTAAGATAGAAGGGAGAAAACCCTAATTTCTTTTCATGCAAATCTAACTTATCCATTTCATTCCAAAAAGTTAAGGTTATAAGGGTTAGGGTGTTGTTCCCTCCACCACCACACCTTTCTCCCTCCACCTCCCATTTACTATTTTGCCCCTAAGTAAAATTTTTTTTTAGGGTTATTTTTTAATTTTAGCCATTCACAACCTATTCCACTAATAACTTATTCCAGTCCTTCGTATATGAGTAAAATATTTTTCTTTTATTTTAACATTATATTTCTTCCTCTCTTTATTTTGTCGTTGTGAGATACTACAAGTTGTAAAGGTTGATGGTGGTGGAAAGAATTATCAAGCAGTCTCCCTCTCGTGGTGCAGTGTCGCTCTCGTGGTGCAATGTGTGGAGTGGTGCAGTGCGTGTGTTACTTCCTCAAGGTGCGTATTCGAATAAACCTCCAAATAAAACCCTAAAATAAAAAACGTAACCTTTAAACAGAGGTGACATCCTTCAACGGATGTCAAAATCCTTCAACGGACGTTTTTTCCTTAAACGGATGTTGACATCCGTTGAAGGATGTCACCTACGTTTTTAATTTTAGGGTTTGTTTTATTAGTTTATTCTTTATTTTAGAAATATTTTAATAATTTAATTTAAATGTTTTGATTTATTATTTTTGAATATATTTTTAATGTATTTTAATAATGTAAGGAAAATGAAGAAGAAAGAAACAGATGAGGAGAAGTGAAACGAAGAAGACAAATGGAGTTGTAGAGTAAAACTGAAGACAAATTGTTAAACGGAATTGCGAGATGGAAAGATTGAGTGCAGGGAGTAAAGTAGGAGAACTAGGTTTGAAATAAATTAAAATAGTATAAGTAAAAAATTTTAATTTGAGGATATAATTGGAATTAAAAAAAATTGGGGAGGTGGAGGAAGAAAGGTGTGGTGGTGGAAGGAGCAACACCCTAAGGGTTAATGTCTATGTTTCCATAATTGGGCCCTTATTATGACTTGAAAATAGGTTTAATAGGTTCGAAGGTTCCTATATTTGTGGGTTCGTTTCAATTGGGTCTTCCAATTTTGAAAGTGATCAATTTGGTCCCTAATTTAATAAAATTGAGTCAATAATACCCTTTCCGTTAAATATAATGGATGGCGTTAACTTTTTAAACATGTGACATGTTGAGGCATCCTTTTATTTGCAGGTGGCACAGTTTTATTTGAAGGATGCTTCAACATACCACATGTTTAATGTCTATGTTTCCATAATTGGGCCCTTATTATGACTTGAAAATAAAAACAAACTAAAGCTCATTGATTGATTGACCCAAAGACATAATTTGGTCAACCAATTTTACAAAGATTGGACCATTTTAAAAACAAACTCATGACTTGTAAAATAAAACAGCAACAATTTAGTTTTCTTCCAATTGGACCATAATGCAATTCATCATCTTGGCCTTTTCTCCTTGAAATTCGGGCTTGTATTCAATTAATATGGATAACACTTGTTGAAGAGCTTCCTTTGCTTTACTTACTCTAGCCTTTGTCATACGTCCTCTAAGTTCTTCAAAAAGATCATTTTCCTTGTTCTTGGTCACGTCCTCGTCACAATGATAACCAAAAAAAATTTTGCACAAGCTCTAAAGGTAACATGTGATATTCTGGTAAAGCAGTTGCCTATTCCATGTGTTAAGGGAGATATAGTTACTGTACAGGTTGATGAAGAGGATCACTTACAAGGTCTGGAGGAGTGCAAAAGCACATACAAAGAAGAATCATCTCTATTGCCAGGGGCATTGGTACGCCCTTATCGCTAGATGAGTGTACCTTGCAAAAATCAAGAGGGTTCTTTGCTCGGATTTTAGTTTACATTGACTTACAATATGATTTGTCGAGTGAAATTATGGTGGAAAGAAAAGGATTTGCTCTGGTGGTAGAACTAGAATATGAAAAACTCCTACAATTTTGTTCTCTTTGTAGAGCAATTGGTCCTTCACTGTCAGTGTGTAAGCATAATATATCATAGGGAGAAAAGTTAAAAGAAACCATTGGGGAACAATTCAAAAGAGAAGATTCAGTTTAAGTGGAAGAGCAGAAGTGGAAGATTACTCCATTTCGGAAGGGGAAGATGAGGCCCCCTTTCAACTTGTAACCAATAAAAAAGGAAGACTACCAAAGAGAAAAAAAATCCTTTGAGAGGGCTGGTAGTAAAAAACAATAATGGTTTTTAAATTAATGTATTGGAATGCCAGGGCATGGGTAATTCAAGCACAAGAAACTACCTCAAAAAAAAATCACCAAAGACTCCAACGTGGATCTCTTGTTTGTTGCAGAACCTATGGTGAAGCTATAAAAAATAAATTATTCCTTTTGGTCTAGCTTGGGATTGCAATTCCAAGCAATCAATGATTGTGGGAACAAGCTACCCTCTATATGGGTTTTTGCAAAAAATAATGTTAAATGTGATGTTATTGGCTACGATGCTCAATTTATTGCACTGAGGGTACAGTGCGAGAACTGCTCAGTTTTCATGGTGGGGTTTTATGGTGCTATCTTATACACTAAATGTAGGATCTTGTGGTCCAATTTGGGAAGCCTTCAACAAAGATTACTGGGGTCATGTGTGTTTGGAGATTTCCATGCAATTATTTCAAATGAGGAGAAAAAAGCAGGAATTAGGCCACATAGATCTCATGCAAAGAATTTCATAGTTGGTTGAACAATAGTGGCATGATGGATATACCTACAAGGGTACAGTTGTTTACCTGGACTAATGGCAGGAAAGGAAGACAACGAATTGGCATGAGGCTGGACAAGGGTGTTTGCAACTACAATTGTTTAAACTTGTTCAATAATATTAGTTGTGAAACCCTGAATAGACGTAACTCTGACCACCACCCTATTTTGCTTCAATTTTGGAGTTTCGGCGGACATTGCTAAACCTTCCTTTAGATTTCTAGCAATGTGGAAAGAGAGAGAAGATTGTCAAACTCTTGTGGACAAAATCTGGTCTACACACATTGTAGGATGTCCTATGTCGGTGCTGTAGAGAAAATTAAAAATGCTTAAAACGGTGTTAAGGGAATGGTACAGATATAAGGTGGCAAATATACAAGATCAAATTTCTGGCCTACAACTTGCTTTAAATGAATTTCAGACAAAAATACAAGAAAGGCACTCTGAAGACTTTTTGTTGCAAGAACAAAAGTTACGAGATAAACTTAATGAAAGGTTGCATATGGAGGAGATCTACTGGAAAGAAAAGGCCCACCTAAATTGGTTTCTTCATGGTGATCGAAACACTAAGTTCTTCCAAATCATGACAAAATCAAAAACAACTTTTTCAGCTATCACAAAGCTTATGGACAATAAAAAATTCATTGACAACAAAAGGACTTTCAAAACCATATCATCACTATGAGAACTTATATAGTAAACATTCAATAGTTAGACCACAAGACACGCAACACTTTGTGCAAGAAAACATTAGCAATATTTGTTGAGTCTATCAGGAGTTGGTTCACCGGAGAGATACAAACACCACTGAGATCTAAGCCCAACTATATAAGGGATTGACATCACTCTCTACTCAAAACCTTAAGACAATGGATTAATGGTGTTCTAATTTTTCATTTCTATCTAATGTGAAACTTGGACTCACACTTGGATTTTCAACAAGAACAAAATCCACACAGCCAATCCAAATATGGAAGAAATCAAGAATTCAATCTTCAACATGAACAAGCATGGAGCTCCAGGTCCTGATGGTTTTGGTGCAATTTTCTTTCAAAAATATTGGGCCATTGTAGGTCAAGATGTTTTTTTTGTTGTCCAACCGTTCTTCCTACAAAATTGGATCATGCCTGAGATGAATAGTAATGCCATTGCTCTCATTGCGAAAACCACAAATGTTCTCAATATTACTGATTTCAGACCTATAGCTTTGGCCAATTTTAGATTCAAAATCATATCCAAGATTCTAGCTTATATGTTGGCACCGATAGCCGATAGAATCATCTCCAAAAATCAAAAGGGGTTTCTTAAAGGTAGAGACATTACATATTACTTCGTCACTGCCTCAGAAGCCATCAATCTGTCAGACAGGAAAGCCTTTGGAGGTTGCGTAGCACTCAAGGTGGATATCCAAAAGGCCATTGATACCATTGACTAGAACTACCTCATATCCAGCTTAATGGCTTTTGGCTTCAATATAAGATTCTGCAGTTGGATAAGAACAATTTTGGAATCGGCCAAGTTGTCGATTAGGGTCAATGGCAATTGTATTGGATACTTCAAATGTTACAAAGGTGTTAGGCAAGGTGATCCAGTGTCACCCTTGTTATTTTGTTTGGCTGAAGAAGGTCTTAACACAGTTATGAAAAACGCTTTCCAAAGCAACCATGTAAAACATATGACTAGCTCATATAGTAAGATCGTTTCGTCTCATGTCCTATACGCCGATGACATTTTTATCTTCTGCAATGGACAAAAGAAATCTCTCTAATTTCACTAAACAATATTCTGGACAAGTATGCCTTGACCTCATGGCAGCATGTTAACAAGAAAAGAACAATTTCTATGAGGAGGAAAAAGCTACAACACATTTGTCTAATTCTGCGAGACATATCACATGATTTCATAGAGGATCTCTACCTCTTCTTTATTTGGGGGTTCCTCTATTCAAAGGGATTCCTCGAGCACCCTTCTTCAATCACCTTACAAACAAAGTGAAGACACAACTACAAAACTGGAAAGGGAAAATGTTGAGCATGATGGGGAGAATGCAACTTGTAAACTCCGCCATAGGACGATTGTTAAACTATTCATTCAGAATTTATAAATGGGGTAAGCATCTCATTAAGGACATGGAGAGGTTAATTAGAAATTTCATTTGGTGTGGAAGCATTAATGACAGAGGCTTAGTGGCAATGAAATGGAATAAAATGTGCATACCTAAGCAAGAAAGGGGCCTGGGAATCATTAATTCAAATCTGAACAATCAAGTGACCATGCTAAAACTGGCATGGGAATTCAAGTTTGAAAAATCTGTTTGGGCCAATTTTATGAGGGAAAGATTTCTAAATAGTAGAGGTTCTCTGCTTGCAAAATACATAGCATCTTCTATTTGCCAGGGTTGAAACTTCATTTGACTAATATCTCATAACATACAAGTTGGGTCCTAGGGGATTGAAAAACTATACGCTTCTTGAAAGACTATTGGTGTGGTTCTCAACCTTTAATAGAATGTTTACATGTTCCTCCTATGCTCAATCTAAAAAAAGGCTTTTGATGCTTGGAATGGCGGATGGTGTCTGCCCATTACAATTTTGCAGCGGTTACCTCTCCTGTAGGGTTGGCTAAAAAATATTATGTTGGGGACTTCCCAGATGAACCTATTTGGGGGAAGGAACCAAATGGAATTTTGTCCACTAAGGCTGCAAAACGTTTTCTACAGCAACCTGTGTAGGGGACCTAGGTAGGTGAAATTGATTTGGCTGCAACTGTTCCACCAGCAAGGAGCTTGGTGGCATGGAAAATCCTGCAAAAACAAACTCTTACTAGACAACAAGTTGCAGAAATATGACCTTTTTATATGCTCTAGACGTGGTCTATGCAAAGCTGATCAGGAAATGCTACAACATACCTCCTTTCATTGAAATGTCACATTAGACTTTTGGAAGTTGTTGGCTGAAATGTTTAACACAAACACAATTTGCAATAATACGAACGATGTCTTGCATTTCATGGAGAGGCAATGTAGTTCTCAGCTCAAAGATCTAAGAATTGCGGCCTGCATCAACATCTTTTGAATAATGTAGAAGATGAGGAACAATGCTAAATATGACACCCTAATTGCATTGTCTTCTGCTTTTTCTATTTTAAGTAGCAATTGTAAGATGGCAGGCAACATCTCTACGGAAACTATTCACAATGATATCGAAGATTTTATTGTCATAAAAAGTTTCAATGTAACTGCTCATCCAAAAAAGTCACAATAGATTACAAGGATTTGTTGAAACCTCCCATTGCAGGTATGGTGAAATGCAATGTTGATGGTGCTGCAAAGGGCACACCTGGCCAACTGTTTGTGTAGGAATATTCAGAGGAAGTGATGTTGAATACTTGGAAAGCTTCAGTGCCTTCATTATTGGAAAGGTTGTCGCGCTTAAAGCCGAACTGATGGGGACTATTATCACAACTGAAATTATAGTGGATAGAGGATGGACTAACCTTTGGTTGGAGTGTGATTCGTCACTAAGAAATTTAGCTTTTGCTAAACCGGAAATGGTCCCTTGCGATATTAAAAATAGATGGAAAACAACTACCAGTAACACACATCTACAGAAAAGAAAACAAATGTGCGGATATGTTAGCTAATCTTAGATTACATGTAGAATATGATTTTCGGTGATACTCCTCCTTACCTCCATCTTGCAGGGAAGATTTCTTGAGGAATCATTTGGGGTTACCTCAATTTATATTTAGCTAATATCCTGTCTCTTTTGTCACATGTGCTTTGACTTTAGTCCTCTATGATGTTTTGTATTCGACTTAAAAAAGAAAGATAGAATTTGAATTTATAATTTTCTTTTGAAACTCGTTCTTAAATTTTGATTTTTTTGTTGGAAAGGTCAAACAGGTTTATGTTAGTTAATGTATAATATTTTTAATTTCTTTTATACAATTTAAACTTGTTTTGCAAGTGTGGAAAGGTAGAATTTTGGTTTTGGTACAAATCCTAGAGAATTTTGTAGAAACTACTGGTTCTTCATAATAAGTGAATTGATTTTCGCTTAGCAAAACATGATAGATAAGGATTGTTTCAAACTTGATTCGTTAGATAAATTTGAAATTTTTTAGTAGATTTTGATATTTCACTAAATTTGCACAATGAATCTCAACTAAAGAGCAACTAGGATAATTTTCTAAATAAATTCACTCAACAAATTTTATTTTGCTCACCTAGTGAACTCTATTATAAATTATATCTTTGATTTAACTATACGAACTCTAATTGTATTATATACATTGGTGTATATAATGTGTTTAAGTATATATAAATTTTCTATGATATATTTGATTGAATTGTTGGATGATATGTTGGATTTGATTGTTTAATTAGCATATTTATGATGCTTATGTTAACTTAGTTTTTGAATTGTGTGTATTCGTAGCTTTGGTGAGTATTTAAATTATGTAAGTTAACACATTAAGTAATAAAAAAATAAGAGTATATTGCACATTCAAACGCAAGATATTAGATGTCACCCGTTGCCCCTCAGCAGCCCACATCAGTCCAACCCTCATCAGTCCAACCCTCATCAGTCCAACCCACACCAGTCCAGCCATCAACAGTCTAGCCATCAATAGAGGAGCAGGATGATGAAGATCATTCTGATGATAACTATGTACATTATTAGTTTCATTTTGTTATAACTTGTTATAGAAACATTTTGATTATAACATTTAGAGTCTAGATCATTTCGATGTTAGATGAGCTGGATGACTTTGAATGTTAGAACATCATTATGTTATACATTGTTTTATGTTTTAAATAACTTTACATGTTCTATGGATTAAATGGATGTTATATGCATTAATAGATGTTCTATGGATATTGATCAATGATTGCATCTGAGATGCACATTATGCAGGTCTGTATGTGATTGAAAACTGTTATGCAGGTCTGTTTGTGCTTCAAAACTGTTATGCAGGTATGTTTATTTTGTTAGTTTCATTACAAATAAAATTGTCTCTTTTTTTTCCGTCCAACTTACCGAAGGCTTTTGCCCTTTGGTAAATACACACGTTAGGTATTTACCGAAGGCTTTAGCCCTTCGGAAATTACCGAAGGCTGTTGGCCCTCGGTAATTACCGAAGGCTTTTGGCCCTCGGTAATTATCGAAGGGCAAAAGCCCTCGGTAAATGTTAGCGACAAGGGATTTACCGAGGGCTCTTTGGCCGTCGATAAGCCTTCGGTAATCACCTTTTACCGACGGTTTTGGGTTGTTTCCGAGGGCTTCTGGCCTTCGGTAATGCCCTTCTTTTTTGTAGTGATATATATACATGAAGCATAGACTTGAGATGTTTAAATTAGGTTAGATGTTAGCTTTCGGTAGAGTATAATTAATATAAGTATTTCACAGTGCATATATATATTCATTATTGAATATTATTTTGTTCTTTAGATGGTTGATATATGGTTGATGACATGAATGACAATTTAGAAATTTGAATTTGTTCATAGTTACATGTATATAACTTAATTGCCATTTGATTTGGATATATTATTTTAATTTGATAGTTTACCTTTTTGTTGGTTATATGTGTGGTTATAAATGTTATCAATTGACAATATTAAAGTTAGAGTTTATGATTATGAAGTTAATTTCAACTTATTTGATGAAATGAACATCTTAAAGATAAAAATGAATGGTTCATAATGCACATGTTGGATGAATTGTTTGCTATAACAAGGAAGTAAATGCATAAAAGAAGAGTCTTAAAAAAAATTAGTGCTGTCAAAATGGGTTGTAACTCATGAGCCAACCCGGCTCACCACGTGTTTGAGCTGGGTTGGGTTTAAAAAAAATGTAATTATTTTATGCGGGCTAGTTTCCAACCCGGCTCACCTGGGTTGAACCCGTGGTGAGTCAGGTTGGCTCACCAACCCACCTAATCTAATTTAATTATTTATTATTTTGTGTTTCAATATTATTAGTTAGCATTCTTTTTATTATATTGTAGATGTAGATTCACTCAAAAATAACTTCTTGAGAGTTCAACTGATTACCATTGGGTACAATATAGCTTACACGTTTAGCATAACTTTCTTAGACGCTTTGACTTGTAAGTCGTTTAGCATTACATCTGGAAGCTTTAACCTAGTTGTTTTTCGTTTCATATAACCCTAAGTGTTTTCCTAAGGTTTTTCTATGCTGATGGATGATTGGGGATTTTGTTCTTAGCACTTGTGTTTCTATCTATCATATTCTTTTGGGTTAAGCATTTTCAGATTCTTGTCTCGGTTAATGTTATTTGATTAAACTTCAAAATATTATAGTGTTTAGACATATAAGTCTTATAGACGATTTTGTCTTAACAAAAGTTTGGTGCAAAGGTGAAAATATACTCACGTATGACATTGAATGCTCTAGTTTTAGATGTCAAAGAGTTATAAGATGTTGGAATATCACTTTTTAGACGTTATATGTTAGTGAATTCATTAAAAATTTGAGTAGGAGAGTGAAATTTTATTCACTTTATCTTTGCTACGCGAAACCTTCTTCTCTGTTCAAACCCTTCCTAGGCGAAGCTTTTGGCGACTAGCACATGTAATCTTTCTTTCAGTTTACACAAATGCACGTTGATTCACATATATATAATCAATTACTTGTGTTCAATGTATCCATTTTCCTACCTAATTATTATTATAATTTACTGATCTCCCTTAATTGGATTGTGAGCTACTAACACAAAGAGCCTTACTGTCTTTAAAGACCTCTAGTCATATATGATGAAATATATACGCATAGAAAACTCAGACCAAAGATCTTATCACACCTTAACAATCCTAATGAAACAAATATTCATTTTTGAGCTCTACATGCAAACTCAAAAACCCCCGACATACAATAGATTCACCAAAAAGACTCAAAAGAATGATAAAAGATGAACTTACTATATTTAAGATTTTGACCAGTTAAGATTATAGTACTCTTCGTTAGGACTACTATAATGTATTTCGATCATCAAACATATGAGTAAATTGGCCAAAAACTTAGAAAAAAGTCAAAGAAAAAATATTTTTTTTAAAAGAATGATTTTTATAAAATAAAACTTAATTAATTTTTGGACTATTATTAATAAAATAATCAAGCTCCACCTTTAAAAGACATTTCTATTCTAAGTATATTTTTAAGGTCCTTACATATTTCAAAATTTTAGAAAACCGGTTATTAACTTCATTTATATTTGTTATCATATATATATATATATATATATATATATATATATATATATATATATATATATATATATATATATATATATATATATATATATATATATATATATATTTTTAATTCACTTTCATATTTATAAATAAATTATATCATAGTTAAAAGGTAAAAAAAAAATATTGTTGTATTTTATGAATATAATTTCAATGAAGTCTGGGAGAATTATACCATAAAAATATACTTCAAAAACTGTGTTTATGTATCTAACTAGTTGCTAATTAATTCAAAACATAGATTTATTATGCTAGTAAATTCTTAATGATTTAACCTTTTAATTTTGTTAAAAAAATTTCCTAAATGTCGTTAAGTTTTTTCCATGTATGTCCCTTCAATTAAATGAAGCCATTTTTTCTTTTGCTCCGCCATGAGTAACTAAAGTTCCAAATATCAAATATAGATATTCATAAAATATAGGTTTAATGTTAAATTTTTTTTTCGTCTAGAATCTCAAATAGGTCCCTACTTATTCGATGTTTTAATTGAGTTCTTATTTTTGAAAAATTGAAACAAATAGAGGCTTGCCGTCAAATTGGACAAACGTCGTTTAAGAGGTCCTTACGTGGCATGCTGATAGTACTTTCGCCTAAGCTAAACCTTCTCGTCTGGCGAGATATGCACTGGAACATTTTTGCTTAAGCTAAAATTAAGTTGCTTGGGCGAGATTTAGGATAAAACTAGGGGTGCCTACCAGAACATTTTCGCTTACGCGAAATTTGCTCGCCTGGGCGACAATGTCCTGCAACTAAGGTTGAGCCACTGGAGCTTTTTCACTTAGGTGAAACTTGGGTTGTCTAGGCGAATCCTTTTAAAATTGTTGTGTCATCAATCTAACTTAAGTGAAATTTTTTAGCTTAAGTGGGACCACGCGACCTTGTGTTAAAACTCATAAAAAGAAAGACTAATTCACAACCACTTTCTTTCCAACACAGTGCTTTCTTTCCTCAAATTATAGGGTGCAAGGTATGAAGAGATAAAACATTGGTACTTTATCACATAAAGAAAAATGGTTTTGCTTCCACAGGAATATGATCCCTTCTTGATTAGGATTCCTACTTTTTGATATACCATTAACATCATTGTTGGTATTGAGGTAAGATAGCTCATTTTCATGGATTACACAACAAAGTATACTACTTTGATGAAATTCGACCCTGAAACAACTATCAAGAGAGCCAAACAGTAGAGTGAATATAATATAGCTTCATTCATTCAAGATAGTCAAATACATTGCTATTTGAGTTTTCATTCGCAAACTCACTTTAACATCATCTATTGCATCCTAACAAAACGAATATATCAGCAAAACTGTGTTTTAGTTTTCTGCATATCTCGCCCAAGCGAGAAGGTTTAACTTAAGCGAAAATACTGTCAGCATCCTAAGTAAGGGCCTCTTAAATGACGTTTATCCAATTTGAGGAGAAACCTCTATTTGTTTCAATTTTTCAAAAATAAGGACCTTATTGAGACAGCGAATAACTTGGATATCTATTTGAGATTTAAAAAAAAAAAAAGACCTACCGAAATATTAAACTTAAAATATATAAATATAATTTGTTGTTAATATTAAATATTAAATATTATATTAAGAATGTGCTCTAAGACTCTTTATAAGTCTTAAATTAATATATTAATTTATATATTAGAAATATAGGGCAAGATTAGTTTATGAATATAAAATAATATAAACAATACTATATAATAATTTCTAATATAATTTTAGTTATTTTTAAATAATAAATGTTTATTAAGTATTTTAGGGATTCTATTTAACTTTTAAAGTTGTATTAATTTTTTTACTAGTAGAAGTCATTTATTTAAACTAATTAATCTAATTAGTGTTATTATATTTTTTATTTTATTTATTTCTAGAAAATTATTTTTTATTTAAACTAATGTTATATTGAGTTTTTATTTAATTTTTATTGCGTGTATCTTTTTCATATGAAACATTTCCGACTTTAGCTTATAATATTAATATTTTTCTATGAATTATAAAAAAGAATTAATAAGTAAAATACTTCAAATGAAAATTTAATATGTTGATACTGCTCTCAACCATCGTTTTTATAAACACCCGTAATAATTTATTAAAATATATTAAGGATAATGAAAATATATTTTAAAATATAAAATATAAAAAAAAATTAAATAAATTAGGAGCTACTTAAAGTAATTTGTAATTATAAAATATATTTAAATCAAACTAGATTATTGATAAATTGGTTTTTAACGTGAAGTTTTGATTTTTTAAATTTGTGTGATATGTTTTGATTTAAAAAAAGCGAAAAATATAGAGACGGGATGGTAATTTTTATAGATCTTGATGGCAAAGAAACCGAAATCATATATATTTTCCTGTTTGAGTTTCCTGGTGGAAAAGGTGCTCAATTTTTTTTAAAATTATTGTTATTATTGTAATTTTTTTATCTAGAGGAGATTTGACTTTAATTATACAATAACCTATTTATACATATTTTTTCTGTTTCGGTTTCTTAGTATTTTAGGCGGAATGATATAAAAAAAATTTAAAATTTTCGTTATTATTTTAATTATTTTATGAGAGAGAGAAAATTTGGTTTCAGTTATTAATAATTAAAGTCATACATACTTTTTACTTCCATTCTCCGTAACCAAAGCCTAAAGATGTCCCCAATATTTTCAAAATATTTTAAAACTTTTGTTATTATTTTAATTATTTTATCTAAGTGACGAGATTTGACTTCGTTATATAAATCATTTTCTGCTCCGATTCTTCAACAACTGAGATTCAAAAATACGCGAAAATTTTCAAATTTTTTCACAATTCTTGAAAATTTTCAAAATTTTAGTTTTTTTTTTAATTATTTTATCTAACAAGAGGATTTGGTTTTAATTTTTATTATGATCATAGCATAAAGTGTTCTAGAGTTATTTTTTACAAAACTTTTATGAAGGAACTAATATCTTTTATCTTTTAATTTTTTGCAAATGTCATTTTGCCACCATCATTATCATTCACGCTTTTGTCATCAAATGTCATCAGGTCGTCGCTTTGTCATTGTTATCACTCTTTTATTATCCTCTTTTCCATTTCATTCCACACCCTCAATTTCATTACCTTCGTTTTGTTTTCCTCTCGAAATCGCAAGAGAGATTCATTTAAGTTTTTTTTTTTCTGTTTTTTATTTCAAAGACTAATACAATTATTTTTTTTGTTCAAGTTCTTACATTAGATACACTTTATCACTTGGTACTTGGAGAATCTGTGAGGCTTCCGATTTCAATTTGTTTTGTGCTCCCAAATTCATGAAAAAATATTTTTTTGTAAATACATTTTTAATATTTTATTTTTGTATATTTATGTTAAAGTATGTTTTTTTTGTTTGAAGTATTTTTTTATTTTCTTATATATTATATTAGTATTTAACATATTTACTTGATATAAGGATAACATATTTAAATAGATTCTCACATATTCTGGATGTGATAAATATAATAAGTTATGTTGTTTCTTTGTATTCTATGTAAGTTTAATATGTAGAAATAAAGAAAAACAAAAAAATATTAAAAAAAGAGGCTACATTAACCTTTAATTATAACTATGAATGAAAAAAAATGATATTTAACTTTGGTTTTGGAAGAACCGGTGTCTAGTACTTTTTTATTTAAAATATTATTTAATTTTAAAAATATTTAATCTCAATTCTTATAAAAATCAATACCAAATATTCTTAAAACTAAATAATTTTTTAAATCAAAAAATTTTAAACTTCAATTATTATTTGAATCGAAGCTTAATTCATAATTTTTAATATTTTTTATAATTTATTTATCATTTCAAATATTAATTTTAAAAAAATAAAAATATAATAAAAATCTTTATACTTAGTTCATAACGAAACTAAAAAGCCACAAATTTTATTTTATTAAAATTTATTTCAGTTCTAAAATAATGAAACCTGATGTCCAAAATAATCAATATCTTAATTCTTTTATGCACTAATGAAATGAATTGACAATTGGTTGATACATTGGTAATTTATAAATTATTAGAAAATAAAGTAACTTATTATATTTAAAGAAGTGTATGATATAACTAATGAATTAGTTACTAGACCTAAAATAATATATTAAAGCATAATGTCGTAAATTTTATCATATAAATAAAAATTATGTTTTTTACAAAAATATATTATTATTTAATTATAAATTCATTTTTTTTAAAATAATCAAATTAATATTAGTTTTTTGAAATTTTTATTTTCCAAAGTTATATGACTTTATTTTATTAGTGTAAGGGCAGAAATGGAAAAACACAAGTGGTAAGGGTAAAACCGAGAAAGCACAGGTCAGAGATAGGATTAAGTGATAATCCCACGTGCAAGAAAGAGAAAGTTGAATCAGAGACTTAGAGAGAAAGAGAGAGCGAGAATGAGAGCTCGAGAATGGAGAAAACTAGGGTTCGTAACCCTTGCTGGAAAAGCAGAGATGAAGGTGATCAGAGTAGAGAGAAAAATGAAAGCAAACACACATACAAGGTACTGAGTAACATCTAAACTGTATTTCTGTTTTAAAATGCTTTTATAGCTTGTTCTGATACATTGAATCTGAACTGTTTTTGTTTATTCTAACACTCCTCCTAAACAAAAACGTTTAATCGAACAAAAAACTAGATTTTTCTGAAGAAAAACACTTGTTTCACCAATTCAATCGGTGAAAATTCTTCTCCTGTGATTCTGAGCACTTTCCACCGATTAAACTCGGAGAAAGCTCTTCCTAGGTAGATTTCATCCTCTCCGGCGGAAACCCTAGGTTTTCGTCCTCCTCCTGGTGCGATCTTCACTGATCTCAGCTCGCACCATCCCAATCTGCTTTCTGAGTGACTGAAAACGCTCACTTTTGAGTGCTTTGGTGAGTATATCTGCTAGTTGGTCTTCGGATCTGCAGTGTACTACATCCAGTCTACCACTACTGACTTGTTCTCTGATGTAGTGAAATCGAGTCTCGATATGCTTGCTCCTGCCGTGAGATGCAGGGTGCTTAGCAAGATCTATGGCTGACTTGTTGTCAACAAGCAGCCTCACTCTTCCAGTTAGCTCGATTTTCAACCCTTCCAATAGGAATCCCAGCCAAGTTGCTTGGCAAGTAGCTTCACAGGCAACTATGTACTCTGCCTCACATGATGACAAGGCAACCACTGGTTCCTTTCTTGAACTCCATGAAATTGGTGTTCCTCCCATGAAGAAGATATAACCAGTAGTGCTCTTCCTATCTTCTTTATCACCACACCAGTCTGCATCTGAGTAAGAAGTGATTTGCACTTCTTCCCCAGTCTCTCCTCTTCCCAACAGTATTCCATAAGAGTGAGTGCCCTGCAAGTATCTTGGAATGCGTTTGACAGCATTCAAGTGTGACAATCTGGGGCATTCCATATATCTACTCACCACTCCAACACTGTAACTCAAGTCAGGCCTTGTGTTACAGAGGTATCTCAAACTTCCAACAATACTTCTGTAAGCTGTTGGATCTACAGCTTCTTCATCTGGCTCCTTCTCAAGTCTCAACCCCACTTCTGCTGGGGTGTTGGCAGCATTGCAGTCAACCATTTCAAACCTTTTTAGTAAGTCTAGAACATATCTGGACTGATGCATCACAATTCCACTTTCAGTCTCAGTAAATTCTATCCCAAGGAAATAGCTGAGCTTTCCCAAGTCACTCATCTCAAACTCACTCAGCATTTGAAGTTTGAAATCTGAAATCAACTCCTCACAGCTCCCAGTAACTAATAGGTCATCAACATATAGGCATACAATTAACTTCTCTTGTCTACCACTGTGTTGGCAGCTCTTCACATACAACCCGTGTTCTGATACACACTTCTCAAAGCCAATACTGTTCATGAACCCATCAATTCTCTGGTTCCAAGCTCTTGGAGCCTGTTTAAGCCCATAGAGAGCCTTTCTCAGCCTGTACACCTTGTCATTCTGCCCTTTAACCTCAAATCCCAGTGGCTGTACAACATATACTTCCTCTTCCAGCCTTCCATTTAGAAAGGTTGACTTCACATCCAACTGGTGTAGGGACCAGTGAAATTTAGTAGCTAGAGACACCACCAACCTGATTGTCTCTACCCTGGCCACAGGAGCAAAAACTTCACCATAATCAACTCCAGCCTTTTGTAGAAAACCCTTAGCAACCAGCCTTGCCTTGTGCCTTACTACAACACCTTGTGGATTTATTTTTGACTTATAAACCCACTTTAATGCTATGGGCCTCTTATTAGAGGGCAGATCAACCAACTCCCAGGTCTGATTTCTCTCTATAGAGTCAATCTCTTCCTGCATTGCCTTATACCACCTTTCATCCTTCACTGCATCATCAAATTCAACTGGTTCTGCTTCTGCTATTAAAGCAAAGTGAACAAAGTTACCTTCTGATGTGAGTGTGGCCTCATAGGATAAGTCATAGTCTCTTAGATGTGCTGGCAGTTGTGAAACTCTTGATGACCTTCTCCTGCTGTCATCTCTTCTCTCCCCTGTCTCCACTGTTTCCACTGTTTCCTCTCCAGCAGTGACATCTTCCAGATTAATGGTTGATGCTTCCTGCTCACTTGTCTCCCACTGCCATACTCCAGCTTCATCAACTACAACATCTCTACTGATGCAAACTGCTCCTCCTATAGGATTATACAGTTTGTAACCTCCAGTGGCATTGTACCCAACCAAAATCAGTGGCACTCCCTTGTCATCCAGCTTCTTTCTCAACTGGTCAGGTATATGCTTGTAGCATATAGATCCAAAAATTTTCAGATGCTTAACATCTGGTTTCACCCCTGTCCAAGCTTCCTCGGGTGTCAAGCCATGTAGTCTCTTTGATGGAGACAGATTAAGGACATATGTGGCTGTCAACACAGCCTCTCCCCACAGAAAATTAGGCAACTTTTTACTCTTCAGCATGCACCTAACCATATTTAATATGGTTCTGTTTTTCCTCTCTGCTGCACCATTGTGCTGTGGTGTATAAGGAGGGGTAACTTCATGCACTATCCCTTCCTTTTCACACAACTCTTTAAACTCAGTGGAGGTATACTCTCCTCCTCCATCTGTCCTCAACACCTTAATCTTCTTCTCACACTGCCTCTCAACAAGAGATTTAAATTTCTCAAATGTCTGCAGCACCTCCCCCTTTCTCTTAATCAAATAGACCCAACATTTCCTGGTCCAGTCATCAATAAAAAGTAGAAAATACCTGCTGCCTCCAGGTGTTTCTACTTGGATAGGGCCACACACATCTGAATACACCACTCCCAATTTTTCTGTTGACTTCTGGGGTAGGATTTTCTGAAAACTGCCCCTGGTCTGCTTGCATTGGACACACTCCTTGCAAACTGTTTCAGGAATTTCCACTTTAGGCAAGCCACTCACCATATTTTTCTGGCTTAACAGTGATAAATCTCTGAAATTTAGGTGTCCAAATCTGAGATGTCATAGCCATTCTTCTTTATTTTCTGTTGCAGTAAAACAGTGATGTTTTACTGCACTCATTACCACCCGAAAAGTTCTGTTTTGTGACAGCTGGGCCTGCACAATCATCTTCTTATGCTGATTGAAAATGCTGAGACAGTTATTCTCCATTTTCATCACATATCCCTTCTGTAACAGCTGTCCCAAGCTTAGCAGATTCGTTTTCAGCCCTGGTACATACAGTACCTCTTCAATTATCACTTCTTTCCCCTCTGCATCTCTCAGAACAACTCTCCCAGATCCTTCTACAGTCAAACTCCTGTCATCTGCAAACCGGATCTTCCCTTGTGCAGCTCCTTGCATTTTCACAAACCAGTCCTTCCTCCCTGTCATATGGGTAAAGCAACCAGAATCCAAGTACCATGTTGTGCTCTCTGGCTGCTCCTCTCCTGTGTTGGCCATCAACATCACAGCCTCTGAATCTGACTCCTCCTCCTGGGCCAGATTAGCCCTCTTCTTGGGTTTGTTTTTAGCACCTTCCCCTTTCCAGCACTCTTTTGCATAATGCCCAAGTTTTTGGCAATTATAGCATTTCACTTTCTTCTTGTCAAACTTCCAATCTCCTCCAGTTTTCTGGTTTTTCACTGGTGCAGATTCACTGGAATCTTCCCCTTGCTGTTCCTGTGAATCTTTACCTTTCTTGCTGCCCTTATTCCACTTCTTGAACCCCTTTTTCCCTTTAAACTGAGATCTGGCCTGTAGGGCCTGTTCTTGGCACTGCTTGCGCTCATTGATGCGATACTCATGAGCTTCTAATGAGTGCAGCAGCTCCTCAATCTCCATAGACTCCAGATTACGTGCTTCTTCAATAGCCACTACAACATGATCAAATCTGGGGGTTAGAGTTCTTAGGATCTTGTCAACAATGTACTCATCCGAAATTGTATCCTTGCATGCTCTCATTTTATTCACCAGTTCTTGGACTTTGTCAAAGTATTCTGCCACAGTTTCACCCTCATCCATGATCAGAATCTCAAACTGCCTCCTTAAGGCCTGTAATTTCACTTTCTTGTTTTTATCTCCATCACCATACATCTTCACCAGAATGTCCCACACTTCCTTAGCAGTAGAAGCCTTAGAAATCTTGTTAAAGATCTTTGGGCTGACACATTGATACAGCAAAAATCTGGCCTTGCTGTCCAATTTCACCTGCAGTTTATAACTTCTTTTCTCCTCTTCAGTAGCTCTTTCACTCAACTCTGGTAACCCATCTTCTATAACTTCGGACACATCTTGAAAACCAAAGATGGCTTGCATCTTGATGCGCCAGTCATCAAATAGTTTCCCATCAAATACAGGCAGTTGCCCCTGTATTCCTCCAATGCCTGCCATCACTTTCTTGCTAGCTTCTTGATTTACCCACACACAAAGGAACCTCCTTTCTCCACTTCCAGTCACCAATCACACACCCACTGTACACACCAGAACCAACAAGCACCTATGCTCTTGATACCATATTAGTGTAAGGGCAGAAATGGAAAAACACAAGTGGTAAGGGTAAAACCGAGAAAGCACAGGTCAGAGATAGGATTAAGTGATAATCCCACGTGCAAGAAAGAGAAAGCTGAATCAGAGACTTAGAGAGAAAGAGAGAGCGAGAATGAGAGCTCGAGAATGGAGAAAACTAGGGTTCGTAACCCTTGCTGGAAAAGCAGAGATGAAGGTGATCAGAGTAGAGAGAAAAATGAAAGCAAGCACACATACAAGGTACTGAGTAACATCTAAACTGTATTTCTGTTTTAAAATGCTTTTATAGCTTGTTCTGATACATTGAATCTGAACTGTTTTTGTTTATTCTAACATATTTTATATTAATATATTTTTTAAAATTAAATATGTTTTTTATCTCTAAAAATTGTATTTTATTTTTGTTAGAATCAGTAAAATCAAAAGTCAGAAACCAGTAAAATTCACGCACGTATTTGTTTAGTGGAATCCACATGTCAAGAGGGGAGCTCAACACTCAGATGACAAACGCCAGGTGTCATGCGAAGAGGATCCGAAGATCAGTTAGTGGAAAACAGGTTAATCAAAAGTATCAAACCTCCTTGGAGATAAACTACTGCTTCTAAAATTTAAAAACGAAGTTTAATAACAATTAGAAGGAAAAAGATATAACACAACCCTCCAATCAAAAATTAACATCAACATCATCAATTATTTTGTTATTAAAGTGGCAAACAAATAAACGAACAGAGCATGAACAACAAATTGCGGTGTCGCGGGTTGTTGTGTGCAGTGAGAGAGATGATGGAGATGAGATAGAAACAAATTGGTTAAGTGAGGAAGATGGGTTAGGGTTATGTGAGTGTTTTTGATTTTTTTTAATTTTAAATTTAAAATAAAAATTATTAAAATACCCCTATGTTTAAAGTATGTTTTTTTTATAAATAAGGATTTTTTTTGTCTACTAAAACATGGTACACTTTGCTAAAATGTACCAACTGAAAAAAGACCTTATATGTTAGCAAACCCCTATATATAATTATATCTTTGATTAAATAGTCTAATATGTTATAATTTTATTATATTTAAATTAATATTTTATATCATATTTATTATTGTTTATTAAATCAAATATATAATATATAGTTTAATATAGTTATATCATATAATATATTTATTAATTTTATAGAGAAAATAACTTATAGCATTCGATAAAGGAGTATGTAGTATATTGTGATAAAGTCTCAAACACAATAGAAGAAACATTGAGTCTAGTCAAAATGTAAGAATATTAGATTAGTTTTAATAAAAATCACATTAAGTTTTTTTTATAATTAATAATTATTATATATATATATATATATAATTAAAGAGAAATAAATAATTAGTAGAATTTAAGTATAAATTTAACTCCTACATTAAAAATTTGAAAAAAATAAATAAATAAAGAACTTATAATAAAAAATACATAACCTTATTATTCATAAATTTATTATTTTAAACTTTCAATTGTTTTATTTAGTGTTGATTCAGATCTAAATGAATCTTTCGCACAACAAAATTGAATGATTATTTTATATACTTTAAAAATAATTTTGGCCAGTCAAGAAAAATTAAACTTGTTTCATCAGTCAATTTTTTCAATGTCCTTTGTTGCTGCGTAATTTTCCTATATAAGTAAGGAACCAAGTTTATTAAAACGTACAAACTCTACTAATTAAAATATTTGTATATAGCTTTTTCACAAATTAAAAACACTTAAATTTGCAATAGCTTAGGAATTAATTGCATATTTCTTGTATTCAAAATATTTTTTTTTAAAAGAAAGCCCATGGACTGACCATGGTCCATAGTATTTTTGTGGATATTTTGATTCTGTAGACATTTTTAGTGAAGAGATTTTTGGTCATATGAATTTATTTGGATCTAATTAATCTGGATCAGGATGAAAGCATGAAGAGAACCAAATTGATACATCGACATACACCATTAGAACAAGAAGCAACATGCTTCCCACCCCTGAGGCTTGCTTCCCTATGTAAGAGAAGCTAAGCACTAAATTGTCATCATTCATATTCAAATTCTAACTTACCTTTATTTAGCCTAACTAAATCTAAATATCCTACCAAAATGTTAAACCTTAGTATAAAATTTGACTATATCCATATATTAAAATATCCTAATTCAAACTCCACATCACCAATAGAATATTCATATTTCCCATTCAAATTTAACATTTACTTTCCAACTCATTTATACACAAAATAAAAATTATTCACTTAATTGGAAATCTTAAATTCAACCTAAGCTCAACAATATAATAATCCAATAATCATTCACTTCTTATACAAATACAAATTACTACAATAATAAAAAGTAACTCTTCTTAATACTTACACTCCAAAAATAAAATGATACTAAAGTTTTGGGGACATAGTGTAATATAATCAAACAATTTCAAAACTTGTTTTAAGTAAAACTAGTTGAGGTAATTATTTATCTCAATTATTTATTAGATAGAAATATTAAGAAAAAAGAAACTCAACAACAAGAATAAAGAAGACAAAGAAAAAAAAAATAGACCTCCCTTAGTTTGAGAGTTGAAGAATAAAAAGAAATGATATTGTTGATTCACGTTATTGCACTGTAGGTAATCATGAATTTATCAGAAAGGTAAATATGATGAATTATGCTAAACTTAAGTTAAATTTAAAAGTTCATTTTATTTAACAAATAAAAGGAAGAAAATGTTCCAAAAAACAAAAATTATCTCAAAATACTTTTCTATGGTAATAAAAAGCTTAAATATAAATTATTAGATCCCTCAAATTTTAAGAAAGAAACATGTTCTTGTATAGAATTGAATAGACTCATAAGATTAAGTTTATGTATATCTAAGATATTTTTTACTCTTTTATCTTAGATGTTTTTAGCTCTTGTGTTGAATCGATTGGGTGAGTACGTGTAACATCCCAAAATACAGTAATTACCATAAATTAGAATTAATTACGATTAACAGTAAACAGTGCAGTCTTTAAAATTAACAGAGTTCAAAAGCCGAACGGCTTAAGTTGCAGCGTTTCAATATACAGCTCAAACAACGAACGCTAAATAACGAACGGTTTTACAAAACATTTAACCGAACGTCCAAAAATAAACTAAACATTTACAACCTAATATAACGAGCACTCTAAGGCTCGGCCTTTACTTCTACTTCCACCAGATTAGCGTCATCCAAATTTTCTTCTTCCAGCATTTCTTCAAGAGACGCTCCACCATCTGCTCACATCCACACGAATGATCATTGCAAGACAGGACGAACGTACATAGACAGTGGACAACACAAGGAAAAACGAAAGGGTAAGCTTATAATATTTAATTCATACATTCAACATACACATTCAACATTTAAATTCACACACCACATACAATTTAACACACTGTAACATAGAACTATATACATATACATATATACTAAACGACCGTCCGGACTGTATGAACCATGTAGCTACAGGCGTCCTTGCACCCGAGTGATGTAGTAACTGGGATACACTCAACAGCTGCCACTCGAGGTTAGCTCTATCCAAAGTACCCCTAAGGAATAGAACCTCCTGCCATTCCCACACATGACTACTCCCTTCTACATGAAGATGAGTATCACGGAATATCAGGATGGACCAAGCCAGCATTAGCTATCCACAGTCATACTTTACCAATTCAATATTCAACATAAATGAGACGTTCCTCCCTGGAACGCTCGTCCAAAATCCAATATCATAGTATCGTTCCATATGGTGTTCACATGTTAATTTATCATATTTCATCATCTTTTTCATCTTTAGATTTATAAGTCAAAAATGACGAACGCTCAGTCCACTAAAAACTTAGGACGAACGTCCAAATGAAGTTACTGGATACTCAGGAAAAATATACATAACGAACGTAATTTCTGTTTGGCCAGTTAAATGAACTGACTCGACTTGAAGTGTACTGGTACTTAGAAAATAATTGTGATAAAAACTTGGACCAGATTTAATGCACAATGGAGGGTCAAGAACACTTAGAATTATCTTTGAAGAGATTTGCATATGAAAACCAATGCCAGGAATTGAACGAACGTAAATAAAATGAATATTTAATACTTTGAACGAACGCTATTTTAGACGAACGCTTCGGGAGAAACCCGAGCGCTATTTAGAACGAACGCTTCGGTATAAGACCGAGCGCTATATAGAATGAACGCTTCGGTATGAGACCGAGCGCTATATAGAACGAACGCTTCGGTATGAGACCGAGCGCTATATAGAACGAACGTTTCGGTATGAGACCGAGCGCTATATAGAACGAACGTTCGGTATAAGACCGAACGTTACGTTTTTTAAAGTTTAAGACATTTATACACAGCTGAGCTGAACCGAACGCTCAGACATTTAATTTGGGGACGCTCGTTCTCGAGCGGAGTTCCTTCCAAATGAAAGAATTCCATTCTAAGTTATTTCCAGGAAAACCGAACGGTATAAGACCGTACAGTGACGAGCGTCATTTATTATAGGGAATAATTTAAGTTTCAGATTTTCTCAACATTAACAGGATTCCAGATTTTTCCAACTATCTTAACTCAATATTTCTCATACACTTCATACTTTATAATTTTCAAATCAACATAAATTTCTAGACTTTATACAATTCACATTAATCATTCATTTTCATACGTATCAAATATATTCATACATCACAGCCAACATATACTCTATTCATCCAGATCAACAATGCTCATTCATGCATACTAATTCAACAGAATTTATCATCCATACAGTTCATATCATGCGTTCATAATTCATACCAGTATAAATTAAATTTATAAGCTTCCCTTACCTGGATAGCAGGTTCGCCCTAATGCAAGGTTATGGTGCTTCCTCTAATAGCTTTCTACTCCAAGTTCACTTACTAACTCCACTTAATCTATACATAAGAATCAAAATAACTCAGATCTTACTCATGCATGAACCCAGAAACTGGTTCGCATGAAACCTAAAGGACGAATGACGGGAGGAGAGGACTTACCAGCTTAGATCCTACTTCTATTCGGTCCAAAATAACGCCCACGTCTCTGGAAGCGTTTCTATGGTTCTGAAAATGTGATTGGAGAAGAAACGTGAGATTTACCGTAGAGAGAAGTTGGAAGCTTTAGAGAGAAGATGGAGAAAATGGAGGTTTGGGTTCAGAGGTAGAAGATGAATGGTGCAGGTGAGAGAGAGAGTTTTCAAAAATTCTGGTTGTGTTAAACTCACGTTCGTTCGAACGAACGTCTCCCAAGCTGACATCTGCACACCAAACTCTGAAATGGGAAGCTTCTCCCGCGACAGGTGGCGTGTGTGCATGCAGTGTTTAGTGCGTTTTTAATGTTTCAGAGAAATGATGGGCGCGGCTTTCCGTGTATGTCAGAGAGGGAGGGGATCAGATTAGGGAGTGGGTTTTAATGGTTGAGAAATGACGTGACGTGCATAAGTGGTGAGGTGTCAGAATTATTTTTGCTAATTATCCAGGGTCTCACAGTACGTATAAACACTTTAATGTTCAAGTTAGTATTATATTCAAAGTAATAAGTATAATATAAATGGAATAGATACCTTTTATCTGTCATTAGATCACCTTTATATACTTGGTTACCTTAACCTATTATAGGAAGGTTTAGATAGAGTAATAAGTATAATATAAATGAAATAGATACCTTTTACCTGTAATCAGATCACTTTTATATACTTGGTTACCTTAACCTATTATAGGAAGGTTTAGATCCTCCAATAATTGCAAATAAATGTTTTATTGTAATTGAAGATATGTTCATTACCACCTTGTCAAGGTTGACATGATGTTGGTAATCTTGAAGCTGGCATGATCCTTGCTCACATAGTTATTATGGTTTTGGTTGGGATAAGCTCAATCCCCTCGGTGTTGATGTTGTCTTGGCCGAGATCATCATGGTCCCCTTGGTATTGATATTACCTTGGCAGAGATCATCACGATCCTGTGTAGCACAATATATAATGGAGGTTGAGATGTTCCAAGTAATCGTGACCGATATGGTCTCGGTCCTACACAATACATGTACAATACATTAATAAGCATGGTTAAATTTATCTCAACAGTAAATAACACAACACAAAATAAGATAACTCTAAATATATTATTAAATATAATTATTAGATTTATTTTTTATTTTTTATATGGTTAAAGTTGATTTAAAATATATATATATATATATATATATATATATATATATATATATATATATATATATATATATATATATATATATATATATAAACTTAATTAAATATAAAACACTGACACTATTTTATATTTTATATGATATTGATTTGATATGTAACAATTTTTCTAATTAAAAGTAAATAAAAAACTAAAAAAAATTTAACAAAATAATAAAAAAACCATAAATTAATAAGTGACATATATGTCGTTAACTATTTAAATACTGTAAAAAAAACTAAATTGATGAGAATTGATACTTTATTAAAAATATTATAACTACATTGAATAAATTAAAAGAAAATAAAACTAAATTAGTATTTAAGTATTTATATTAGCATTAGTTGATAGTATCGTGATGATGTCTTAGAGAATTTTGGTAATAATCAAAGAGTGTAATGAGAAAGATTAAAAATCAAAATTTTGAAATTACAAAGATCGGACTAATACATATTTTAAAACATAAAATTAATTTATTATCTTAGTTGATATAAAGTTAATTATCTTAAAATTATATTCACTAGGGCAGAATTGGCCTTTAACGTCACCCAATAGACGTCGGTCCACCAAAACCCCAACGTAAATAATTGACCGGTGGCATAAATGTAAATAATTGAGTGTGGAGACGTCCGGCCCCCTCTAACTGACGTTCAAAAGGCTGACGGGATGTTGAAGAGTTGATTGCTTCAGCCTATTGAACGTCCGTTCTAGAGGGGGACGGACGTCTATAATATTGTAGACGTCCGGCCCCCTCCGGAACGGACGTTCAATAGGCTGACGGGGGGAGTTGAAGAGTTGATTGCTTACGCCTTCTGAACGTCCGTTCTGGAGGGGGCTGGACGTCTATAATATTATAGACGTCCGACCCCCTCAATAACGGACGTTTAAAAGACGTTTAAAAGAAGGACATATATACCAAAATGCGAACCCGCGAGGAGTTACGCGCTTCCGTGAGAGTTCCCTCTGCGCCTTGCATTTCCAGGGTGGTTTTTATCTGTTTTGGACCATTTAATCTTACTTTTATTCCGATTAAATTGTTCAGTGATGAAATATCTTTCATTTGGACCGATTAAAAATCGTTTTCGGTGCGTTTTGGTGTAGTTTGTTCCGTGTTCTTGGGCGGCGTTTTTTGGCCTACGTTTTAGGTCGTGCACTCCTCCATTTCCCTCCATTTTCATTTTGAATCTGCTCTTCAGGTTAGTTTCTTCGTTAATAATTTTTTGATAGCGTTTTGTGTATGCATGTTTTTGACGTGTTATTATAATTTTCATTGAGTGACCCTTAGACGTCTGGCAGTGCACAAACAGACGTCCAAACCCCGTAACGCTAAATAACCATATAGACGTCCGTTCCGACACAAACGGACGTCTATATAGACGTCTGTTGTGTCGGAACGGACGTCTATATAGACGTCCAACCTTGCACAACAGACGTTTGGTTAACGTCACCCACAAAGACGTCGGGTGCATGTCGGACGTCAAAAGGCCAAAATAACAGACGTCTAAAGCCCTTTCTGCACTAGTGATTTGATTCTCAGAGGAGACAATCAAAATTATTGTTTAACGATAAATATTTAAATTCCAGTCGAAGTTTGGTGGCATTTGGTTCCGTGAAATATCCCACATGAAAAACATTATACCAAATAAGTGGGCCTTTTTGTTTTACATATTTGTTTCTTCGGTGTTGCTCCCTCCACCACCACTCCTTCTCCCTCTACCTCCCCACAAATTTTTTAATGGCAAAATTACCCTTTTATTTATTTACCGCCGTGAAAAGTATCCGCGAGAACATGAAAACTGCTTCCCTTGCAATAACATTATACGATCATATTCCAAGTGACAACATTAGGTTGTGGAATCTCATGAAACATCCTATGAGTATGAATCATAACCCCGCACTTGGCATACACATCAATAAGTGAACTCTCAAGAATCACATTGCCACAAAAGCCAAACTTTGTGACCCAGGAACCTGCTGTCAGAGCAGCTGCAGCGGAATTGTTAGAGTGAAATAACAAACCAAGAGGGGGTGAATTGGTTTTAATAATAAAGTGTGCCTTTTTAAATTTCTTCTCAGTTTTACTTACTAAGCATATAATATAAATTAATAACAAGAGTAAGGTTGAGAGAAATTTGCACAGATGATTTTATCCTGCTTCGGATCTTACCAATCCTACGTCCAGTCGCTTATCTCAAACCAAGATAAACACTTCACTAATCACAAAACAATTACAAATTACAATTACAAAGAAACAATTTGTAAAAGTTTAGAAATCACCTCTCTTGATACCACAAGAGATGAACCTGCACCTCCTTTGAGTCTTCACAAAGGATGAATCACTTCCTCCGAATACTTCACGAAGGATGAACCTCTTCCAAACACTTCCTTAGTTGCACCAACGATGAATCAGTTATTCCTCTATACCGCAGTAACACTTCAACAACTTTGCAGACAAGAGTTTCCCTAGCTGAGCAAGAGTACACACAATTCTCAATGATTTCAGAGATCTAGAGCACAAGGGAAGAGTTGTTGTTGATGGATAAGGAGAGCCTATTTATAGACTCAAGAAAAAACTCTTCCATTCTCCGTAACTGGCCATTTAACGCTTTTAATCAATTAATATTACTGTTAATCGATTAAAATGTGTACAATGGCTATAAAACTCCAACGGTCACTTTTAATCGATTAAATCACATTTTGATCGATTAGCTAATCGATTAAAGTAAGTGTAAATCGATTATAACAAAGCCAGCTAGAGTTTTTCCAGCTGTTATCGATTTAATCGATTATTACTTGTCTTAATCGATTAATACGGTACATTCTTGACTCCAAACATCAACTTTGAACTATGAAAGTACACGGAACCAAAAACTACTAAGAATCTAAGTCCTAACCACTTAATTACAATTATTACAAAAGCTTTGTATAATAATACAAGTCTTCAAATAATCTTCTTGAAACTTATACTTCTTGACTTGATTTGGACATCATCAAAACTTCTTCATCATTTTGCTAACATTCTCCCCCTTTTTGATGATGATAAAAAAAAATCATTTTGCTTTTATGCTTTTAGTAATAACCTGGATACAAACACAACGTAAGGAATAACATTAGTGAAACAACATAATAGGAAAAAAATAAGCTTTAAATTATTTTCTCCCCCTTTTTTTGATCATAATTAAAAAGTTGTGTTAAAATTATACTCCCCCTCAATAAAAAGCATGTATGCATAAGATGTAAACAAACATAATATTTTATATAATATCATTAAACATTGAAACATACTAGAACTTTCAATACACACAATAAATATTTAAACCATCTTAGAACCGGAGATCCTCTCATCAATGTTCTTGAGATGAGTACAAATTTCCTCATGGCGAACATTTTGCAGTCTTGCCATCTCAGACAATTGCCTAGACAAGCTTGCCATACTAAAGTCTTCCTGCTCTTGAGATGGACCTACAACATGAGTTGGGTCAGGCATCGGAATATCTTCTTCATCTTCATCCGCGGGAGCATCAACATCATGAGCATGAATGTATACATTTCCTTGCTTTATGAAGCCCACTTTCCTTAGGGAATTATCTCCAGTTTTGTGGTTTGGAAGCACACGCTCAGCTCTTTCATTGGAGATATCGACCCATTTATATTCGCATATGCGGGAGACTAGGAGAGGATAGGGGAGAGGTGTAGAATCCAACCGTTTTGCTTTAAACATGATGCTCTGGATAAGATGGGGCCAATTAATAGGAATTCTTTGAAGTATACCAAACATTATCATAAGATCAAATTCAGAGCATTGGGCATGGTTGCACCCTCTTCGACATAAGAGCCACACCAGGAGAAAATGGAGAAGACGTTCTTCCATCTTCAGTCCACCAACAAGAAGAAGTCTACTATTCTGGTGCTGTTGGGGATGCTTCAAAAAAGAGCAATATACCATGATTTTGTTAAAGTCAGAGAAATCACTTGGTATAATTTGAGAATTTTCCAAAATAGGGATCTTTGCAACATTTGTCCAAACTTCATTGTCAAGGACAATATCAACCCCCTTTACCCTTGTGTGGAAAATACCATCATGAACCTTGAGGTTGTAGTAGAAAACCCGAACAAGATTGGGATAGTAACTCCCTCGAAGTTCCATCAAGTATTGAACTCCTTGTTCAACAATGAGATGAGGAAAGTTGAATCCATAAGATGTGAACCATTGGAGATCAATAAACTTTTGCTTGAGAACATTTCTCTCCTTCCAAAACTACATAAAAGAATGTTGTTCTTCCGCATCTGAAATCCATCCTTGAACATTTGCATCACGTTGTGGAGGGTTGCTCTCGGACGCCACACTTCTTCTTCTCCTCCTTCTGGATGATTCAGGCATATGTGAAGGAAAAAAAAATTGTGGCAGCAGCTTTTAGATGACGAAAAAGAGAAGAAGATGATCTCAAATGAGTTTGGGAAGTCTAAATAAGTTAAATAGGGTAAGAGGAGCTTCCAAACGTAAAAAAAAACACAATATAGTCGTTTAGAGACGTTAAGAGCCATTGCCAATGGCTAGAAAATCAAAAACCAACACACTGGAACGCTTTTAATCGATTAAACTATGCTTTAATCGATTACGTAATCGATTAAAACTTGAATTAATAGATTATATCGTATGCGAGTTAGCAGCGTATCAGGGGCAACACTTTTAATGGATTAAAACTCCTTTTAATCGATTAAACACGCTAAAACTCAAAAAACTTGATAAAAATACTTCTAAGAGATTTTTAGGATTCCTAAATCCCTTCTATGCTCAACAAATATATCCTTAGGCAATGCTTTGGTGAAGATATAAGCTAACTGGTGTTTTGTGTCTATATACTCCATCTCACACACCCCTTTCTGCACATGATCTCTAAGAAAATGGTGCCTAATCTCTATATGCTTTGTTCTAGAGTGCATAATGGGATTCTTTGTAAGATTAATTGCACTTGTACTATCGCACTTAAGTGGCATATGATCTAAGTGAATATCATAATCTTCTAATTACTGTTTCATCCATAAGATTTGTGCACAACAATTACCAGCAGCAATATACTTGGCCTCAATTGTTGATAAGGCTACACAGGCTTGTTTCTTAGAGTGCTAGGAAACTAAGGAACTACCTAGAAGATGACATGTTCCACTAGTGCTTTTTCTATCGATCTTACAACCTCCATAATCTGCATCTGAAAAAACCTACTGATGGTATCGGAGGGGGTATTTTTCGAAGAGTATAGCGCAGCGGAATTAACACTCAGAGAGTGGAAAGCGTATTCGATCACAATTAAACTTAATTTGGTCCTTTTAGTAAAAATAATTTTCTTTCAGAAAATTAATCAAACAGTTGATATACGTAAAATAAAATGAGTGTAGGGAATAAAAAGATCAACACATAATTTTTATCCTGGTTCGAATCAAAAGATTCTACGTCCAGTCGTTAATCACTATAAATAGTGATTAACCTTTTTCACTAAAAAATTGTTTAACAGATTACAAGATAATGAACAAGAATAAAATGAATAGAACCACTCTACCAACTTGAAGAGAACCGCTTCAGCAATCGACCAACGATTCACAAGCTTCTCCTTTCACAAGACCAGGCAGAACACCTTGCTAACTTGAAGAGAGTCTGCTCCGACTATCGACACACGATACGCGAGCCTCTCCTTTCACAAGACCAAGCAAGGGAACAATGAACAAAAAGCTTTCTGAGAACGTTCCTCTGACAGACAATGTTCTAAGCTTTCTCAGTTCAAAAAAAGTTCTTTTCTAATTTCTCCAAAACAAAATATATAGCCAAGTACACTGAGTGCCAAAGGTCAACTCCCAACTGCCATGAATAATCGATTATTGTAAGTGATAATCGATTATTCAAGTCCGTTATAGGTTTTCAAAAATGTGATAATCGATTATATGAAGTGATAATCGATTATTCAAGTATGACTTGTGATAATCGATTATTGCTTAATCATAATTGATTATTGTAGTTAAAAATGCAAGTTTACAAGGTTTACAAGAATTTCCTACTACATTTAATTTCTACAAATTGCTTTTAACTAATTCTAATATCTTCTGCAACTAAAACTTCTTGTAGCATCATCAAAACAAATTTCTTCAAGATTTACCAATACTCCTTATTGGTAACACCTACAAGAATAGGTTCCACTCCTGAAGGATACCATAAACCAAAGGATGTAGTGCCCTTAAGATATTTCAAAATACGCTTAACTGTAGTAAGGTGAGATTCTCTAGGACTAGATTGATACCTAGCACACACACAGACACTTTGCATAATATCTGGTCTACTAGTAGTAAGATATAATAAAGAACCAATCATACCTCTGTATTTAGTTTGATTTACCTCTTTACCTGTCTCATCTTTATCTAAATAACATGAGGTTCCCATGGGAGTAGATGCTTCCTTGGCGTTGTCTATTTCAAATTTTTTGAGAATTTCTCTACAATATTTAGTTTGAGAAATGAACGTACCTTCTTCCATTTGTTTAATTGAAGACCGAGGAAGAATGTTAATTCTCCCATCATTGACATCTCAAATTCTCCCTGCATAGTCTTAGCAAAATTCTCACAAAGAGATGTATTAGAGGAACCAAATATAATATCATCAACGTATACTTGGATAATTAGAAAATGTTTTCCGACTCTTTTAATGAACAATGTTGAATCAACTTTTCCTCTATTAAAATCATTTTCTAAAAGAAAATTGCTAAGTCTTTCATACCAAGATCTAGGTGATTGGTTTAAACCATATAATGCTTTCTTCAATTTATAGATGTGATTAGGATATTTAAAATCTTCAAAACCTGGTGGTTGTTCAACATACACATCTTCCTTGATGAAACCATTTAGAAAAGAACTTTTAACATCCATTTGAAATAATTTAAATTTCATTATAGATGTGAAAGCAATAAGTAGGCGTATTGCCTCTGACCTGACAATTGGAGCATATGTCTCATCGTAATCTATGCCTTCTTCTTGATTGTATCCTTGTGCTACAAGCCTAGCTTTATTCTTGGTGATGTTTTCATCTTCATCCAGTTTGTTTCTGAACACCTATTTGGTTCCAATTACTTGATGAGTGTCTTTTCTAGGAATTAATTCCCAAACTTGATTTCTTTCAAACTGGTTGAGTTCTTCTTGCATTGCTATACACCACTTTTCATCTTGAAGAGCTTCCTTAATGTTTTTCGGTTCTATCTGTGAAACAAAAGAACCATTCATGCAATAATTTACTATATTTCTTCTAGTGTTTACCCCTTCGAAAATGTCTCCGATAATGTTGTCCAATGATAATCCTCTAGGTTGTTGCCATATTTTTTGTAGATCTTCATCTTGAGGATTGTCATCGTTATTTGCTTCCTTTGTTGTCTTTGGCAATTCTTCATCATTACCTGTATCTGATTCATCTGACTCAAGAGATTTTGCCTCAAGGTCCACAATTTCATCAAAGACAACATGCACAGATTCTTCTATTACAAAAGTTTTTCGATTAAATATTCTATAAGCTTTACTTGTTAGAGAATATCCGAGAAAAATACCTTCATCCGCTTTGGAGTCAAATTTTCCTAAATTTTGTTTTCCATTATTTAAGACAAAACATTTGCATCCAAAAATTCTCAAATGTGAAACATTTGGTTTTCTACTTTTGAAAAGTTCATAAGGAGTACGTTTCAAAATAGGTCTAATAAGCATTTTATTCAACACATAACATGCAGTACTCACAGCATCAGCCCAAAATTGTTTAGGAACACTATATTCATTTAACATAGTTCTAGCAAGTTCCTCTAGGGATCTATTTTTTCTTTCTACACCTCCATTTTGTTGAGGAGTTCTAGGTGCACAAAAGTTATGAGAAATGCCATTTTCTTCACATAAAGTTTCAAATAATTCATTTTGAAATTCACCTCCATGGTCACTTCTAATAGCTTTTATTTTAAAATCTTTTTCATTTTGAATTAAAATTGCAAATTTTTTAAATTCCTTGAAAGCTTCACTTTTAAGAGTAAGAAAAAAAGTCCAAGTATATCTTGAATAATCATCAACAATAACTAAAGCATAATAATTACCACCAAAACTTTTGATCCTAGAAGGACCAAATAAATCCATGTGCAAAAGTTCTAAAGGTTTTAAGCTAGAGACAACATTTTTCGAATGAAAAGATGATTTTGCTTGTTTACCCTTTTGACATGCATCACAAATTTATCTTTCACAAATTTTAGTTTTGGTAAACCAATTACTAAGTCTCTAGAAATGAGTTTATTCAATTGTTGCATATGAATATGAGCAACTCTCTTATGCCATAACCATGGATTTTCTTCTTTTACAACTAAACACGAAATGTTCTTATTTGATGCATTTTCTAAGTCTATCAAATAAATATTGTTATGTCTAATTCCTTTTAAAGCAATTTCAGAAGAATCATTTTTATAGATAGTGCAAGAGTTTTGTTCAAAGGTTACCTTGAGTCCTCTATCGCATAGTTGACTAATGCTAATTAGATTTTGCCTTAGTCCTTCCACATAAAGAACATCTTTGATCATCAAGGTATCCTTACTTCCAATATCTCCCTTTCCAAGGATTCTTCCTTTATTGTTGTCACCGTAGGTGACAAAGCCTTGCTCCTTTTTCCGGAAGTTTGTAAATTTTGTTTTGTCTCCGGTCATGTGTTTTGACCATCCACTGTCAAGACACCACATGAACTTCCTTGATTTTGATAAGTCCTACAAAAAATAAAAAGAACAGGCTTCTTAGGTACCCAATTACTTTGTATGGGTCCTTTGGGTTAGATTTAAATTATTTTGCAATCCAAACATATCTACCACTTAAAAAGCCATAATGCTTAATTTTACATTTGTTTGAAGTATGACCCTTTTTCATACAATAGAAGCATGGTACCACATTTGTGTTTCTATAAGTTGTTCCTTTTTATAACCACATTCTACGGGTTCTATTGTTATGTTTATTTTTAATTTTAGGAACATACTTATCAACAACCTTATTTTCGTTTTTCTTACTACATTCTCCTAAGGTTATGTTATCTAGTACTTTGTTATGATTCACAGAAGATGCACACTCATTACTACTAAGATATTTACCTTTTTAATAAAATAAAATTTTATTTTTCAAATTTTTATTCTCTTCATGAATAATTTTAAACTCTGATTTTAAATTTTCATTTTCTTCAGAAAGATTTTCAACATTTAATTTTAAATTTTCATTTTCTTCAAAAAGATTTTCAACATTTAATTTTAAATTTTCATTTTCTTCAAGAACGTTTTTATGATTAAATTTTAAACCTTTAAAATCCTTTTTAAATTTCTTATGAGCTTTATCTAATTTTTCAAATTCTTCTATTAAAGCAGCATAAGTTTCATGCAATTCATCTTCACTAAGTTGACTATAATTTTCAGAATGGCTAGGTGTACTTACTTGGCTAACAGTGTCGTCGTCTGCCATCAAACAAATATTTGCTTCTTCATCAGATTCGCTCAAATCAGAGATTGTTTCATTGTCATCTGTAAGATCCTTCAAAATATTTGTAATTCAGATACTATATAAAAAAAAGTAAAAAGTGAATAGTAAATTGTGAATAGTAAAAAAAAAAAAGAAAATTGTGAAAGAGATAAACACTCCACGTAGAATTGAATCATCAAAGATAAAAATTTAGCAATTGGTGATTAAAATAATATTTTTGTAATAGTAAATGAATAGTAAAAATAAATAGTAAAAAAATGAATAGTAAAATTTTTTGGCTATAAATAGCAAGGGAGAGAAGGCTGAAACTTACACCAAAATTCTAGAAAAATTTGTGAGAGAAGAGAGTTGGAGGAAATTCTAGCTGTAGAAGGGAAATTCTGGAAGTTTTCGGAGAACGGTTTCAGAGGAGGAAATTAAGTCTGGAATAAAGGTAAGGGAAGCCACTCTTATACTTTGCTTTTCTCTAATCCTAATTCTTGAATATGTAGTATTTTGTTTCTGTATGGTCTTGAATTTTGAATGAGATCATTTATTTGTTTCTTTTGTATTTTGGAAGGACGAGAAGTTGTCTAACCGGCTCTGCCAGATTCAACTTCTTGTTTCCCCAAAGCTTTGGTTGTTTCTTATATCTTTATATTGTATTTTTGGAAGGACGAGAAGTTGTCTAACCGGCTCTGCCAGATTCAACTTCTTGTTTCCCCAGAAATTATATTGTTTTATCTATTTTTTTTATTGCATCTTTCTGGAAGGATGAGAAGTTGTCTAACCGGCTCTGCCAGATTCAACTTCTTGTTTCCCATGAATTTTTTTATATTAATATTATTTTGATGGTAAAGGGGAGCTAATTATTTTTGTATGAATTTATTTTATAAAAATATATGCATATGAATGTTGAACCGGTGTGCTCTTGTGAAACTATTTTATGACTTTTGTTATATTGGGTGTTATAACTGAAACTGTGAAATTGTACATGTTGTGATGTGATGAAGTTAATCTGTTTTGAATGAGTTTGTTGGCTGAAATTGATCTTGTTGGAAGGTCTGGAGTAAGGGTTCTGTAATAGCTTGTATATGGGTATTAAATAGATGTACATATATTGTTTGAGGTTGCTGTGAGAGGAAGTGAAAATATTAAAAATTTGGCATTTCAGATTTAGAGCATAAGAGAACATGGTAGATAATTTAAATAAATCAATTGTTAATTATTGAGGGCCTTTCTTTATTGGTAGGATAGAGGAACCTTAAAAAGCTGAGTTGGCACATCCCTGATCATAGAGCAGCCCTGGCCTGGTCCAGTCAATTGTGACTAGTCATATGTGCTGGCGTCGAAGGTGAGTTTGATGCGTTCAGACATCTGGGTCCTCTCCGGTGACCAATTGGGGTAAAGAAAGATCTCTACTAGGAGGAAAATAAAATAAAACAAGTTGATTGTAGATGCATAATGTTATCATGGTAAAAACTTCATATATATTTCATTTATCGTTACATTGAGCCCAGACTTTAATATGTAGTTCCTAAGATATGTTGATTTATTTTGGCTAATCTATGATCTTTGATTGGTGAAAATATGTTGAGTTATACTCGTTATGGGCAAAATGAGTTTATAATATGAAGTATGATATCTGGCAATATGTTTAATTTATTGACACCAAAACGGGTTATTGTAAATCTATGATTAAAGAATGAACATGATTGAGTTAGGTGGATAAGAGGGTATGAATTGTTGATTTTATGAAATGTTGGAGTGGATATGAGAAATCATTACTTATGAAATGATGTTTACTACTGGAGTAGTATGTTCGAGTTATACCATGAGAGCTTGATATGAGCAAAGTAACACTAGAGGTTTATGAAAGCAGGCAGAAAGTGGTCTGACCATAAGGCTTTGACATAAATATATGGTTCATAAATTTTATAGAAGCAGGCAGAGAGAGGTCTGACCATAAGGCTTCAGAAAGTAAGACATAGTATACAGGTGAGGCTTAAGGAAGCGGGCAGAGAGCGGTCTGACCATAAGGCTTCGTGAGTAAGCATGGTACACTTGTAAGGTTTATGAAAATGAGAAAGATGATTTTGATAATGATGAATTAATGACATCGGGGTAATGATATTTTATCAATTGCAGAAATACATGATTGAAATATTTTTTATTACAAGTTTAATGATTTTATGATATGGTTGGCTTACCCTTATTTGTTTGTGCTATGATCATATAACTCATGTTATATGTGAATAGATAATGTTGCATATGCGGTTGAAAAAGCTTAGAGATGAGAGAGATGCGGGGAAAAACTTTCAGGGATTTTTGTAAAAAGAATAAATTTGTATTGGGAAAATTATGTTCTGTAAGACTTATAAGTTGAAATTTCAAATTTATGTTAAAGTGGTGAGGACTATATTTTTTAAAGTTTGTAAGTTTGGTATTGTACTTTGGAAGAATTGAAATAAAGTTTGATTGTTTATAGGAGATATCAAATTAATTTAGTCTATACTATCAGTAATACCCTTTTATTATATTTGGGTGTTACATTGTGGTATCAGAGCAATGGTTTTCGAAAATATTTTGGGACTGTGGGGAGTGAAATTATTATTCTTAGTAAAATTATTAATGATTTATGATGAAAATGACTATTTGAGGAAATTGATATCATATGCTAAATTGTATTGTTATCTTTTTGAAGAAATCATTTAAAACTCGACAGAGATGCAGCAACAACAAGTTGATCAAGTACCTCAAAATCATTCTAGCTTGAATGACTTCTTAAGGCATGATCTAACTAAATTTAATGGGAGGCTACTCCTGATGAGGCTGACTCTTGGCTAAGGCAGAATGAGAAGATTTTTCGGGTAATAACTTGCTCAGAAGAACAAAAATTAACTTATGCATAATTTCTTTTGGTGGGTGAGGCTGAATATTGGTGGGAAAGTATGCAACAGTTGATGACGGTTCATGGTGAGGCTGTGAATTGGGAGAACTTTAAGATAAGGTTCTTGGAAAAATATTTTCCAAACAGTGCAAAATTTGCAAGGGAGGCGGAGTTTCTGACCTTACAACAAAGAAGGCTATCAGTACAAGAGTACGCAGTAAAATTTAATTATCTCTCAAGATTTTATACTTAGAATATCACAGAAGAATGGAGATGTCGAAAATTCGAGGGAGGACTAAGGCATGAACTGAAGAAGGTACTTATGCCATTGGAAATACAAGAATTTCCAGCATTGGTAGAGAAAGCCAGAATGATAGAATTGTTGGAGTTTGATCCAAGTAGAGTTTCTAGACTTACAAAGGGAGAATCTTCAATAAAATTCAACAAAAAGCCTTATGAAAAACCACAATTATCATATCGAGGAACAGTGAAGTGTTTTGAGTGTGGAGGAGCACATTTCAGACGTGACTGCCCTAAACTTATTGGGGAAAAAGTTGAAGGGAAGAGATGTTTCATCTGCAATGATCCGGGACACTTTGCTAATGTTTGTCCAAAGAAAAAGAAAGTGGGTGAACCACAATAACAAGATTCTACTGAAGTAAAGCCCCGGGCAACAGGAAGAGTATTCGCAATGTCTGTAGAAGAGGCTACTAAGCCAGGTACATTAATCTTACACACCTGTATGTTGTTAGGAGAATGCGTATATGTTTTGTTTGACTCTGGAGCCACACACTCCTTTATATCCCTAGCATGTTTAGAAAGACTCGGATTACCGATGCTTGATCTAAGGTGTGAAATAGTAGTTTCTACACCAGCATCGGGACCAGTTGCGACCAGTTCAGTCTGTGTCGGATGCCCGGTCCAAATTGCAGGACGCAAGTTCAAAGTGAACTTGATCTGCTTACCCCTTCAAAATCTAGACATTATTTTTGGGAATGGATTGGTTGACTGCCAATCACGTTCTTATTGACTGTGGGAAACAAAAGATAGAGTTTCTAAATTTGAACGATTTAGAACTAAGCTCAACTCGAGTCGTTGCGAAGGATATCAAAGATGGAGCTACCTGTTATGTGGTGTTAGCTTAGGAGAAAAGAGAGAATACTGAAGAACAAATCATCGGAATACCTGTGGTAGAAGAATATGTTGATGTTTTTCTAGAAGAAGTACCAGGTTTACCACCTAGTCGAGAGATCGATTTCACAATAGTTCTAGTGCCCGGAGCTGGCCCGGTTTCTATGGCTCCATACAGAATGGCTCCTGCCGAACTAGCAGAGTTGAAAAAGCAAATCGAAGATCTGTTGGAGAAGAAGTTTATCCGTCCAAGTGTGTCTCCATGGGGAGCTCCTGTATTGCTGGTGAAGAAGAAGGATGGAAGTTCAAGGTTGTGCGTGGATTATCGACAGTTGAACAAGGTTACAATAAAGAACAAATATCCTTTGCCAAGAATCGATGATCTATTAGATCAGTTGAGAGGAGCAGAGGTGTTTTCAAAAATTGATCTCAGATCTGGGTACCATCAGATTCTTGTCAAGACGGAAGATGTACAAAAGACGGCTTTCAGATCTCGCTACGGACACTTTGAGTACGTAGTAATGCCGTTTGGCGTGACGAATGCTCCAGCGATTTTTATGGACTACATGAACAGAATATTTCGGTCATGTTTAGATAAGTTCGTGGTAGTATTCATAGACGATATTCTTATCTATTCAGAGAATAAGGAAAAACATGCAGAACACTTGAGGGTGGTGATGAGAGGGTCGCACCTCCCACAAAAATTGTGCATAAAAGAATGCAGTATAGTACTAGGAAGTGACTCCTAGGTCGTCTCTCAAGGACCAAATTGGGTTCAGTCTTAGATCAACACGTAGTGGGGGGGTGGGGGGTTTGAAAGTGTTCTTGTGATTGGAAATAAATTAAATTAAAACTGGGAATTAAACACAATCGAACATGAATACAAACATTAAAATGGAAATTACAACAGATAAATACCCAAACACAATTCAAGCTGTAAACATGCAACGGTTACACTAAAACATCAAATACACAATGTTGTCATTTATCCTACGCATTCACAACCAAAGGGAAGAAAATCAACTCAACATGATATAAAATATTTTAAGCACACAAAGTAATAGAAAATAAAATTTTCTCTACCATAGACCGTGACCCAATTCCATTTTTCTTGCTGCACCCGTGACCGTGTACTTGCCTAGTCTTGGCACGTCTCACCATTCAACACCGTGCACACCACCAACTCCTTTCCATCTCCAAAAAAAAATAATCAAAAGCAAAGCTATACTTTTCCTCTAAGCCGTAGCATCCCTGCACCTAATGTGTTTCATTCAAAGAAAGATAAAAATGGAAATGTTTCCCACTTCCAACAACGTGCTCTTTCTTTTCTCCATTATCAATCACCGTGCCTTTCTCCAAAAAAATGATTTCTCCTCTTCCAACGTACAGCTGCCCCTCCGTCCAATCACCTCTTCTTTTTCAAGATTTTAATGAGCAGCTCAACAAATGAAATCAGCCCCTACTTAAATTAACTTCACGTCTCCCAATCCTCCAAGCATAAAGCTTCTCCAGCAAAAATAAAAATGGCTGTGTGCATCCATGCTATTTCAATGCCCGTGTGTGCTTCCTAAACATGACACCATTTCACTTCTTTCTCCAAGAAAGAAATTAAAAACTCATTACCGCTTCATTCCAGGACGCTCCCATGCTTGTGCTCCAAGCCGAAAGAAACACTACACCGTGCTGTTCTTTCCAAGTGTCCACCTTACATTCTCTATTCCAACTAAGCTAATAGAAATAAACTCCTAAAGTCAATCACCGTTCCAGCCCTTCTCTAGACCGCTTCTTCCTTCTTAATCTCCGTGCTCACCACACACCTTCTCTAGCTTCTTCTTTAATCAACCTTCTAGCAGCTTGCACCGTGCACACCATTCTCCTACTACATTCAACAACGTGCCCTGCTGCCAGCTGCTTCCGTGGCCTTCCTACTTTCCAACCGAGACAACACTTCTTCAATGATGTGGCAGCCGTGCGCCTCACTTCTTCCAGGACGTCCAACACGCGCACGCTGCACAAGCTTCTTCCGAAATGGAATCAGCTCCTACCACACCACTTCACTACTTCCCTCAAACGTTCCATTTCTCTGAATAAAAATAAGGACACCATCCAGCTTCTTCCTTCCATACGCTCCCTTCATTCCAGCCCTTCTCCGTGCAGCTACTGGAATCAGCGCCCCTCTTTTTGAAAAGTGAATACTCAAAAAAAAAAAACGTTCCAGCCCCTCCCAAGTTAAATCATCATTTCTCCAAGCCAAGAAAAATAACGTGCATAGTGTAGCCGAATAAAACAAGGGCACAATGAATCACTGTTTCATCCTCCAAGAAAAAGAGAATATTTGTTCTTCCTTCATTATCAAAACAACGTTCTCGGAAAAAAAAACTAAGGTCCAAAAATGAAAGAGTAATTGGTCCGTGTCAAGTGGCGGCCGTGCACAAGGGCCGTGTGTCCCTCTTTTAATAAGGGTAGGGTCCACACACAAAATTACAAACCCTAACCTAAAAGGCATATGTCCTAAAAAAAAATATTTTTACAAAATTGCCCCTAAAAGGGTCCAAAACACCTAATTCTAATTAAGGGCTTCTAGAAAACGAAATTACAACTTTAATTAGAATCTAAATGACTAAATGTTGAGCCTTTGAGTGTGTCACTCAATATCCCAATGCTCCAGATGATGTTTCCACAACTGCCCTGCAACCAGAAATGCACTTAATCAGCTCAGAAAACCCAAATTAGCACAATTACGAATTTCCGACCAAATTAAGCAGAATTCGGAAAACGGGGAAATGACAAACAATTAAACACAATTCCCTGGTTTATTTAAGTGCAATAAACTAAATATAATTCCAGAAATAACGACTCATCAGGTGGCGTTGGAAATTTTGAGAAAACATCAACTGTATGGGAAACTGTCAAAGTGTGAGTTCTGGATAGAGAAAGTACAATTTTTGGGTCATGTGATTTCTGCTCAAGGAATCTCAGTAGATCCAGCAAAAGTGGAAGCTGTGCTAAAGTGGGAGCGGCCGAAAACTGTAACTGAAGTACGAAGTTTTGTAGGATTAGCCGGCTATTACCGACGTTTTGTCGAAGGGTTTTCCAAGATTGTAGGTACTCTAACTCAATTAACTCGCAAAGATCAACCATTTCTGTGGACTGACAAGTGCGAAGCCAGTTTTGAAGATATGAAGCAACGACTAACGTCAACACCAGTATTAATCATTCCAGACTCTAGCAAATCTTTTGAGGTGTACTGTGATGCGTCATATCAAGGATTGGGGTGCGTTCTAATGCAAGGAAGGAGACTTGTAGCTTATGCATCTAGGCAGCTAAAGGCGCATGAGAAGAACTACCCAACGCATGACATAGAACTTGCAGCAGTAGTATTTGCATTAAAGACATGGAGACACTACCTCTATGGGGCAAGTTTCCAAGTTTTTAGTGATCATAAGAGTCTAAAGTATTTGTTCGATCAAAAGGAGCTAAACATGCGACAAAGAAGATGGATGGAATATATGAAGGACTATGACTTCGAGCTTTTATATCACCCAGGAAAAGCCAATGTGGTGGCAGATGCATTGAGTAGGAGACAAGCTCAGATAAAAACATTGATGGTGAAGGAATTAGAACTGTTAGAAAAGTTACGTGATATGAACTTGGGGTTGCAGTTAACCCCAGATCATATATAGTGTGGTCATTTAGTAATCACTAGTGACTTCTTAGAACAAGTGAAGGTTGAGCAGTCAATGGATCAAGAGTTGCAGCAAAAGATCAGGTTGTTGGACACCGATCAAGCTAAGGAGTTCGTTCTAAGTAAAGATGACATCCTTCGATTTAAGAACAGAGTGTGTATACCTGCAAAAAGTGAATTGAAACATTTAATTTTAGATGAAGGCCATAAAAGTCGTCTTAGCATACATCCAGGTGTGACTAAGATGTATAAGGATCTGAAAGAGTCATTTTGGTGGAATGGTATGAAGAGGGATGTGGCCGAGTTTGTAGCAGCCTGCTTGGTGTGTCAAAAGGCAAAAGTAGAGCATCAAAAACCGGGAGGGATGTTACGACAGTTAGACATTCCTCAATGGAAGTGGGACAGTATCTCGATGGACTTTGTAACACATTTACCAAAATCATCAAAAGGTCACGATTCTATCTGGGTTATCGTTGATAGACTAACCAAGAGCGCTCACTTTTTGCCCATTAATCAACGTATGTCACTAGAAAAGCTGACGGAGTTATACATCGGGGAAGTAGTGAGGTTGCATGGCATACCTACAAGCATTGTGTCAGACAAAGATCCAAGGTTTACTTCAAGGTTTTGGCAGACGCTACATAAGGCTCTGGGAACGCAGTTGAGGATGAGTTCGGCTTATCACCCTCAGACTGATGGTCAAACAGAAAGAACTATTCAGTCTTTGGAGGATTTGCTAAGAACTTGTGTATTAGATCATCTTGGAAGTTGGAATGAGATACTACCATTAGTAGAATTTACTTACAACAACAGTTATCATTCAAGTATTGGTATGCCACCATATGAAGCTTTATATGGAAGAAGATGTAGAACCCCGTTGTGTTGGTTTCAAGATGGGGAAGCACTGACAGTGGGACCCGAGCTATTACAGCGAACCACAGAAAAAATAAAATTAATCCAAGATCGGATGAAAGCAACTCAAAGTAGACAAAAGTCATATGCCGACAAAAGAAGAAGACCGTTAGAATTTGAAGAAGGAGATCATGTATTCTTACGAGTAACACCAACTACAGGAGTCGGGAGAGCTATCAAGACGAGGAAACTGACACCAAAATTTCTCGGACCGTATCAAATTCTCAAAAAGATTGGGCCAGTGGCTTATGAGATAGTATTACCACCTCGATTGGCAAATTTGCATAACGTTTTTCATGTATCCCAATTCAGGAAGTATATTCCAGATCCAAAGCATGTGTTGGAAGTTGATGAAATTCAGGTCAGGGAAAATTTAACAATGGAAGTTGGACCAGTACGTATACTAGATGTTCAAATGAAAAAGCTAAGAGGAAAGGATATTCGCACGGTAAAGGTACTTTGGAATGAAGACACACAGGCAATGACTTGGGAATTGGAAGAATTTATGATAAAAGAATATCCATATCTCTTTTGTAAATAGTCCTTTGTTAATTAGTCTTTTGTTAAATAGATAATTTTCGAGGGCGAAAATTTTTTGTTGTTGGGGAGATTGTAAGATCCTTCAAAATATTTGTAATTCAGATACTATATAAAAAAAAGTAAAAAGTGAATAGTAAATTGTGAATAGTAAAAAGTGAATAGTAAAAAAAAAAAAAAAGAAAATAGTGAAAGAGATAAACACTCCATGTAGAATTGAATCATCAGAGATAAGAATTTAGCAATTGGTGATTAAAATAATATTTTTGTAATAGTAAATGAATAGTAAAAATAAATAGTAAAAAAATGAATAGTAAAATTTTTTGGCTATAAATAGAAAGGGAGAGAAGGCTGAAACTTACACCAAAATTCTAGAAAAATTTGTGAGAGAAGAGAGTTGGAGGAAATTCTAGCTGTAGAAGGGAAATTCTGGAAGTTTTCGGAGAACGGTTTCAGAGGAGGAAATTAAGTCTGGAATAGAGGTAAGGGAAGCCACTCTTATACTTTGCTTTTCTCTAATCTTAATTCTTGAATATGTAGTATTTTGTTTCTGTATGGTCTTGAATTTTGAATGAGATCATTTATTTGTTTCTTCTGTATTTTGGAAGGACGAGAAGTTGTCTAACCGGCTCTGCCAGATTCAACTTCTTGTTTCCCCAAAGCTTTGGTTGTTTCTTATATCTTTATATTGTATTTTTGGAAGGACGAGAAGTTGTCTAACCGGCTCTGCCAGATTCAACTTCTTGTTTCCCCAGAAATTTTATTGTTTTATCTATTTTTTTTATTGCATCTTTCTGGAAGGATGAGAAGTTGTCTAACCGGCTCTGCCAGATTCAACTTCTTGTTTCCCCTGAATTTTTTTATATTAATATTATTTTGATGGTAAAGGGGAGCTAATTATTTTTGTATGAATTTATTTTATAAAAATATATGCATATGAATGTTGAACCGGTGTGCTCTTGTGAAACTATTTTATGACTTTTGTTATATTGGGTGTTATAACTGAAACTGTGAAATTGTACATGTTGTGATGTGATGAAGTTAATCTGTTTTGAATGAGTTTGTTGGCTGAAATTGATCTTGTTGGAAGGTCTGGAGTAAGGGTTCTGTAATAGCTTGTATATGGGTATTAAATAGATGTACATATATTGTTTGAGGTTGCTGTGAGAGGAAGTGAAAATATTAAAAATTTGGCATTTCAGATTTAGAGCATAAGAGAACATGGTAGATAATTTAAATAAATCAATTGTTAATTATTGAGGGCCTTTCTTTATTGGTAGGATAGAGGAACCTTAAAATGCTGAGTTGGCACATCCCTGATCATAGAGCAGCCCTGGCCTGGTCCAGTCAATTGTGACTAGTCATATGTGCTGGCGTCGAAGGTGAGTTTGATGCGTTCAGACATCTGGGTCCTCTCCGGTGACCAATTGGGGTAAAGAAAGATCTCTACTAGGAGGAAAATAAAATAAAACAAGTTGATTGTAGATGCATAATGTTATCATGGTAAAAACTTCATATATATTTCATTTATCGTTACATTGAGCCCAGACTTTAATATGTAGTTCCTAAGATATGTTGATTTATTTTGGCTAATCTATGATCTTTGATTGGTGAAAATATGTTGAGTTATACTCGTTATGGGCAAAATGAGTTTATAATATGAAGTATGATATCTGGCAATATGTTTAATTTATTGACACCAAAACGGGTTATTGTAAATCTATGATTAAAGAATGAACATGATTGAGTTAGGTGGATAAGAGGGTATGAATTGTTGATTTTATGAATTGTTGGAGTGGATATGAGAAATCATTACTTATGAAATGATGTTTACTACTGGAGTAGTATGTTCGAGTTATACCATGAGAGCTTGATATGAGCAAAGTAACACTAGAGGTTTATGAAAGCAGATAGAAAGTGGTCTGACCATAAGGCTTTGACATAAATATATGGTTCATAAATTTTATAGAAGCAGGCAGAGAGAGGTCTGACCATAAGGCTTCAGAAAGTAAGACATAGTATACAGGTGAGGCTTAAGGAAGCGGGCAGAGAGCGGTCTGACCATAAGGCTTCGTGAGTAAGCATGGTACACTTGTAAGGTTTATGAAAATGAGAAAGATGATTTTGATAATGATGAATTAATGACATCGGGGTAATGATATTTTATCAATTGCAGAAATACATGATTGAAATATTTTTTATTACAAGTTTAATGATTTTATGATATGGTTGGCTTACCCTTATTTGTTTGTGCTATGATCATATAAACTCATGTTATATGTGAATAGATAATGTTGCAGATGCGGTTGAAAAAGCTTAGAGATGAGAGAGATGCGGGGAAAAACTTTTCCTTGAAGTTTTTCTTTTCTTTCTTCTCTTCACCCTTCTTTTGATTTGGACAATAAACTTTTAAGTGCCCCTTTTCTCCGCAACCGTAGCATCTGTAATTTGAGGAAGATCCTTGATTTTCTCTCTTTTCATATCTAAATCTCCCTTTTCCTTTTGATTTGATGAACTTGTTGATTTCATGAACTTGTTAAGCCTTTTGATCACAAGACTCATTTTCTTCATCATCAGAGTCTTCATCTTCTATCCTATTTTTTCTCTTTGCGACCTCAGATTTGAAAGCTAACGTCTTTTTCTTAGTTTTTGCTTCTTCTTCATCTAGTCTTCCGAGATCAAGCTCATGCTCTCTCAACTTTCCAAATAGTGCCGCCATGGTCATTGTGTTGAGGTTTTGTGACTCAGAGATTGCAGTCACTTTTGGTTGCCACGACCTGTCTAAAGATTTCAAAATTTTTATATTAAGTTCATCATTTTCGAAAGACTTACCTAGTCCAATGAGATGACTAACAGTGTTGGTGAAGCGTTTCTGAACGTCTGAAATTGTTGTCCTTGCTTCATCCTTAACATTTCGTATTCTTGGATTAAGGTATTCTTTCTAGCTCTCTTTACGTCATTTGTTCCTTCGTGGGTTACTCTCAGCACTTCCCACATTTCCTGAGCAGTCTTACAAATAGAGATCATGTAAAACTCGTCAACAGTTAAAGCAGATGAAATAATGTTTCGAGCTTTCACATCATTTTGAAATCTCTTCTTATCTTTAGTAGTCCATTGAACACAGGGCTTTGGTTCCTGCATATTGTTAGTAGGAACAAAAGGGCCAAATGCAATAACTTCCCAAATATCACAATCAAAACGCTCAATAAATATTTACATTCTAACCTTCCAGAATGCATAATTTTCATCTGTGAATAACGATGGTCTATTGATAGAAGCACCCTCTGCAAAAGTTTGATATGATCCTGCCATTTAAATAACTATCAAATCGAGCTCTGATGCCAATTGTCAGAGCAGCTGCAGCGGAATTGTTAGAATGAAATAACAAACCAAGAGGGGGGGGGGGTGAATTGGTTTTAATAATAAAGTGTGCCTTTTTAATTTCTTCTCAGTTTTACTTACTAAGAATATAATATAAATTAGTAACAAGAGTAAGGTTGGGAGAAATTTGCACAGATGATTTTATCCTGGTTCGGATCTTACAAATCCTACGTCCAGTCGCTTATCTCAAACCAAGATAAACACTTCACTAATCACAAAACAATTACAAATTATAATCACAAAAAAACAATTTGCAAAATGTCAACACCCAATTTCGTCCGGACTAGCTCTAATAGGTTTGTTTTATTTTTATTTTTGTCTTATTTTATTTTATGCTATTTTCTTTCATTTTTATTTTCAAGTTATGTTTCTATTTTACTTTATTTTACATTTTTTGGTTATTTCACTTTATTTGATTTAGTCTTTTCTTTATCGTCTTTTTCTCTAGTTTTTATGTTAAAAATGGATAAGACAAAAAAAATCTAAAAAGTCAATTCTCGAACTGCTTTCTTTTTCTTTGCTTCCACGCTATCTCCTTTTTGGATGGGAGTACTTGGCTCAGGCATGTGCGGACTTGCTCTACCTTCCTTTGGCTGGATTACAAGAAAGGCAAAGGTCTTCTCTGACCATGGGAGCAGTGGCTGGATTGCAGAGTGTTTGCAGGTGCCCTCTGACTTTAGCTTGTGAAAGGGAAAAGAGAGTGCAGAGGAAACGAAAAGAAAAAAAAAGTTCTTCAATTTACCAGAGGAGACAGTTACATTGAAAAAAAAACATTTGGAATGAGGAGCAGAAAAGGAAAGGGGAACCAACATCATTCAAAAAGACACTCTTCTTAGTCTCAACTCATCTATTCACTCTCTACTCACTCAACAGAGAGACCTTCTCCGAAACCATTTCCTCCATCACGCGCATCACAGAAAGCCATCGTTCCTCACCTCCAACACTCATCATCTTCGTCCCTTTCTTCTTCATTTTTATCTCAACACCGTAACATAAGCATAGACTACCTTCTTCCTAAACACCGGATCATCATAGCTTAAGTATTGCATTTCCCTCACCTCTCATATCTCGTCACTGTGGCCTGAAGGCAAATATTCTAGACTCCCCCATTCGATTCAGTTTCATCTTACTCTTCATTCCTCCAACACCTCTTTCCACCTCTACTTGCATAATCACCCAACAGAATACCTAAGTCATTCTTTCCCATGTTTTCGAACCATTGGCAGAATCACAAAGAATCCAGAAATCCAACCATAAAAAAGAAGGAAAGAATCAAAAACAGGAATACTGAGAGGCACGATGAAGTTAAGTTGCTTCTAGTAAAGCTTTGACCGCAACTAGCAACAATGGAGGGGCGATTAGCGGCGACGATGTCTCGCGGTGGCGACGTTTCTGTCCCATGCGTGAAAGAGAGAGTGTGAAAGGAGGAGACCCGTGAAGGGTGACAGCGCTTCCAACATTGGCGTTTGTCGTCGGCGATATTTCTTGTCCAGCCGCGGGACGCGACAGTGTGGTATCGGAGGTAGTGGTTGCCACGGATGGAGGCGGCCGCCCGTGTGCGTAAGCTGGCAGAGGCAAACCCCTCCCTGGGTTACCGTTTTTAAAGGGAGACGAGAGAGAAGGCAGTGGCGCCGCGGTCGACAGCGGTTCTGGTGGCGCCTGAGGTCGCCGTCGAGGCCGAGACCGATAGAGGGTGGTGGCGCGGTGGCTGTTTCGAAGAAGTGACGGCCCTGACTTGGTGGTAGCGGCAGCTTGCGCCACGAACGGCGGCAACGTTTCCGGCGCAGAAGATAGCACCGACGACGACTTTTGACCGGCCAAGGAGATGTGCGACGACGCTAGTCTGGAGCCATGGAGCTGCCGTGGACGATGAAGAAGCTCCTAAGCCTCCATTGGTTCTACGCGGAAGAAGAAGGAAATCTTGAGCGCTTTCTGATTTGGGAATAAAAATGGGTCTTCGGCACCAACATTCACCAGCATTACCCTACAAATTCACCCCTATCCTCGTGGGCTTGGATCACACACATCCCTGGTTTTTCTCTTACTGAGTCTTTTTTTTGTTTTGATTGTTGTTTGAATTTAATTTTATGCTGTTGTGTTTTTGTTGATTATTAGTTTTTTTTAGTTGCTGCATGGAACCTCTTTTAAGATAACCCCACCCCTTTGCCTTGTATTTTATTTTGTTAGGCTTGTTTGTCCGCGGTATTCCATTTCGCACACTTATTTTTCTAATGAAAATATCTAATAAAAATCATAAAAAAGGATAAATAAAAAGATAAAAAGAAAAAAGATAAAATTATAAAATTATAAAATTAAAAAGTGGTTTTAAGACATATGATGCATCTCGGTTTGTAAATTAATAAATAAAATTTCGATTTGTTAGCTTTTTATATAGATTTTAAAATAACAAAAATAGTCTTACTGTTCCTTAGTTATTTAGTACCCTTTTAATAGCTATAGTATAATTTTTATTTGTTTCAATTTTAGGTCTCTTTAAACATATTTACGTAAATAGTACTTTTACTTTATATTTTATAATTTCATTTTAAATACTTATGTAAATAATATTGTCAGTTTATAAATAGATATGTAAATAATAATTGTTTCATTTCAAATACTTAGTAAATGTTATTCTTATTTTATATTAAATTCTTACGTAACTATTATTACTATTTTTATAATCTATTTTAAATATTTTTGTAAATATTATTTTTATATTATAAAAATTACAAAAATATGTTACAAAAGGTTAAGCGCATGTGTGATCGCTCGCATCGTCCTTGTGCTAAAAACCTTTTCTCTTTCTTAAATAAAAATTACAAAATATGTTACAAAAGGTTAAGTGCATGTGTGATCGCTCGCATCGTCCTTGTGCTAAAAACCTTTTCTCTTTCTTAAATAAAAATTACAAAATATGTTACAAAAGGTTAAGTGCATGTGTGATCGCTCGCATCGTCCTTGTGCTAAAAACCTTTTCTCTTTCTTAAATAAAAATTACAAAAATATGTTACAAAAGGTTAAGCGCATGTGTGATCGCTCGCATCGTCCTTGTGCTAAAAACCTTTACTCTTTCTTAAATAAAAATTACAAAAATATGTTACAAAAGGTTAAGCGCATGTGTGATCGCTCGCATCGTCCTTGTGCTAAAAACCTTTTTTTTCTTTCTTAAATAAAAAATACAAAAATATATTTTAAAGGCTAAGCACATGTGTGATCGCTCGCATCGTCCTTGTGCTGAAAACCTTTTTCCTTTCTTTTATAAAAATACCAAAAAATATAAAATCTTCAAAAAAAGTAAAAACATCAACACTTTCAAGCAAACAAACAATCTTTAGCCCTTGTCAGGTTCACTTCCCAAAAATCCAAAATCATTTTCAAAACAAATTTTCAAACAATTTCCAAACAAATTTCTCAAACAGATTCACAAGAACTACGTAACCCTGATTTCTCATTCTGAATGAGAATACGTAGGAGCAAGTTCAATCCTTGTCGGGCCCAAAAAACTAAAAAAATATGTTTTTTTTATTTAGAATTTTATTTTAGGGGATAGTTAAACATTTTGAAAACCACATCATATTCGTGCATTTAGTTAAAGGTACTGCCTTAGGGCAGGCGTTGTGGGGTGCTAACACCTTCCCCACGCGTAACCGACTCCCGAACCCAATCTTTGGTTTTCGTGGACCGTGCTTTATCGTTTTATGGTTTTTCCGTAGTTTTCCATAATAAACTATGGTGGCGACTCCAAATCTCTTTTCTAAAACCCGTTCCTTTTTTTGGATCGTCGTCCCGTCGCGATTCCGGTTGCGACAGATCGCGACTCCACTGGGGACTATTTTTAGAGAGTCAAGCCATTTAACTATATGCGCGAATTCAATGTGGTTTTTCTTTATGTTTTTCTTCCCTTTTTCTTTATCTATCTTTGATATTTGAATAATCGCATGTGAATAAATTTGCTTATTGGATATTGAACCTTAGGGTAGAAAACATGTTATATCTACCTGGAAATCTTCTGGTTGTTTTGTAGGTGAGGGTTTGGGGTGTATAATTGCATTCTCCCTTCACACACACACATTATACACATCATGAGTGGGGCCCTATACCCGGGTCTGAGCGTAGCTTAGAAATAGAGGGGTTTTGTAGCGGTGCCATTTGGGATATACTTCCTGTTTGGCTATCGTGAGAACCCCAGCTAGAGTTTGTTCTCTTCACTTGTGTCTCCGCATCTAGTTGATTACTCGACTGTTGTGGAGATACTATGAAGGGGGCCATAGCTCTAGTGACCGTTGATCTTTAGGTTCAGGGAACTATCCTTGTGAGATTGCATATACTTAACCTTGAATCTTAAGTGTTGAACCTTCTCTAGGGCACGAAAGGAGATGTGTGCAGTCTTATAACCCTCATTTTCACTTAACAAAATCACGCACCTTGTACATATCATCATATCTCTTTATACATTTTTTCTTTCTTCTTTTTTTTCTTTCTTTCTTTTTTAGCTCATGCTTTTTATGGTCTTGTCACTGGTTCTAGTCAGGAAATTATGAATTTGTGACTAAGCCTTTGAGATAAAGTGGAAATTAACATGGGATTTTGAGTCGAGGGGTATTCGAGTTCATACATTTTGATGAAAAGATGTACATCAAAGCAAAGGAGGATAATATTGGTGGCTCGAGGGATCTAGTGAGAAAAGATAGCCTTGGAAGATGCATTCAAGAAGGGGAATTAGAATTTGGTGAGCTTGTCAGAGGGGAAGAATTTGGGCAAATCTTAAATACAAATCTCGAGGCCAAAGCTCTATACAACTACCTCGGGTAGTATACTCATATCTCGCAGCAAGTGAAAATCATAAGAGTACACCCTATGAAGTTGGATGGTGAATTCATTCTTAAGGGTACAACAGGAGGTCTTTCTCGAGGATACCTAGAGTGGTACTTGCATCGGAAAGTGGAAACATTCATGATTGTACGGGCGCTGATCCCCTATGGTGTCATGCCTTTTCCTAATACCAAGGATTTCGTCGACTAAGCTGCCATGAATGCATTTGTGGGGTATAAAATTCCCTCTGAGAATCCAATCACCATTGTCCTAGCTGAAGTTTATAGGACTCTTACTCACTGTTATGAGCTAAAGGGCAGGAAAATGTTATGTTGCTTACCTGTGTTGTATATATGCTCCATTTCTCGCATGAGTAAAGGCATTTTGAATGCCACATGTCCCCTGGGTGAGCTACTTGCTGTAAACCAATGATGAAAGGGACAAATAAATGAGCACAACTCTTTGTAGGCTTAGAGGAGGAAAAGTTTAAAAGGCATGTTTTCTTGGCAGTAAAGATCGCGTATCATACACCATTGCAGGTTTTATCCTGATGTCTCCCTCACGGATATCCGGTGTTGTGTATTGATTACATCCGTGTGTCAGCAAAAAAAAAACTTTTGGGTATCCTGTGAGAGGATCGCCAACGCCTGCATCTCTGGCCACATTGCAAATCTTATGAGGAATGAAACTTTGCTGAAATGCTTCATCAAGTTAGGAACACTTGGGGGCAATGTTGTTCGCTTCGAAGAAAGGGTTAAGACAATCCAGTTGTCATTCAAGTTAATCTCCCCTGACCCAAATTGTGAAAAGCAATTTCACAGTGATGAACAGTGTGAAAGAAACAGTGGCAAAACTAGAGAAGAAATGTCATTGAGCTAAAAGGGGACGTCAAGCATTGATGATTCAGATGAAAGAGTATGTCGTTGAAGAAGGGTGAGTTACAAATGAACTGAAAGAGAAGTCTCTCATAACTAGCTTCCCTCGCCAATGAAGCCATTGAAGGTCTTCTAAAGTTATTAGTTGATGCTGAGTTTGCAATGCCGATCTCTAACCCGCCTAGGGGGATTGAAAATTTCCTCAGTTGTTGCAAGAATCTGATGGATGAGGCCTGAGTCAGTTGACCAAGACTTCCTATGACTCACTTTTTCGGAACTTCTGAATGATAAGCCACCCTATTGACTCTGTTTCGTATTAATTTCCAAACTATGCTGGGGCAATGTTTTCACAACTTTATAATTTCCGACTAGAGTATTTGAACTGCATTGTCTCTTCTTTTTCTTTTCTTTTTCATTGTCTTTTTCTTAATTTGTTTCATCTAAAAAAAAACTTAAAAATGCGACTAAACATCCAAGATACCCTAAAGGACTCGAACCAGTTATCAAATCTTGGAGAACCAAGGAGAAGTTCAAGAAGGAATGAAAGTTAATATCTAACAACTAAAGGGACAAATGAGCCAAATCCTAGAGGCCCTGGGTATCTTACAAAGCCATGGAGATTCATGTGTACCACGACTACAATAGAGAGTTCCAAAGGCACAAATTTTCCCTCCCTATTGGTCTTTCCTCAAATTACACTCAACCCTGAGGGGAAGACTTGGGGCATGTTAACACTCAAAAGGCCGAAGAGAACGCAGGTGAAAGAGGAAAGAAGCTTGGGGCACTTTCATGGTCCCTACCGAGATGATTCAACCACGCCTTGTGAGTAAGACAATGACGAAGCAACCCGAGTTGAAATCTGCTCCTCGTGTCATTACGCAAATGGATGTTGAGACTGACAGACATAAATTTGAAATGTTTTTGAAAAGCGTGAGAGCCATAGAAGTTGGAGGAAGCCTTAAGTTTGAAAATGTTGCAGGGCTATGCTTAGTCTCAAAGGTGGTGATACCTCCCAAAGTATAGATGACAAGGAGAGACCACTTGTCTTAAGACCCATCTCATGACATATGGGAAAAGAAAAATTGTTCATGCGTGTGATGAAAAGTTGCTAGTTCATTTCGTCTAAGGTAGATTGGCTGGCATGACACCAAACTGGGAACTCATCTTGAACAGTCGTGCATCCGGTCTTGGGAGGATCTGGTGGATGCTTTCTTGAGGCAGTACAAATATATCAGGGATGTGGCACCTGCTAGATTACAACTGCAGACCTTGGAGAAGGAGTCCAAATTGTTCAAAGAATATGCCAAAGGTGGAAAGAGACTGTTGCTCAAATGAAGTTCCATGAGAGTGACAGGGAAATGGTTCCCATATTCCTCAATACTCTGTAATCATCCTTCTGTGAGACCATGGTGAGCAGTGTTTTCCTAAACTTCTCAAACTTGGTGATAACCCAAGAAAGAATTGAAATTGGTGTGAAGACTGAAAAGATCGCACAAGGTCCTACCATGACAACAAATGTGAACAAGTATGGTCTAAGCCTGAGATAAGGAGAGAAGAAAGAGCTCAATCACATCCCACTGCTCAAATACCGTTGGCCTACCCTTTGAAACTGCTTTGAGACAAAATTGGACTCGACCCAAACTCAACTTCCCACCAAGCTGTCAGGTAGAAAAATGTTTGATCAAGAGAAAAGGCTTACGAGTTTCTCTCCTACCCATATGACTTATGCAACATTTCTTCCAACAGTCTCCTGCATAAAAAGGTTTGGTCTCTACTTGTTACATGAAGCCTTTAAGGCCTGAATACCAAGACTCGTGATGCATCATATACAAAAGGTGATTACCATGGAGTGACTATCGGTCGTTCCACCAGAAGGTGTTGGGTGTTCAAGCACAGGAAAAATTTGATTGATTCAGGATGGTTAAATTTTGAAGAAAGTCAACCCAACATTGAGACACGACTTGAGAATGTCTCTATAGATGCCATGAAGAAATGAAGTGGGCTTTAAGACCCCATAAGAGAGCATAAGACATTGTACAAATGAATTTGATATTGTGAAGTGTCTTGCTATGGAGAGGTATGCTCATTGGTATCACGTCTTCATCCATGACTTTCAATGTGAACGTTCACTACGGGATTTCTCCAAGTAGTGCTGGAAATCGAGTCCTGAAAGGGTATTGTAAAAAAAAAAAATGAAAAAATAAGTTGAAGGAAATTTTGAGTCCTTTGTCTTTCTTGCAAATCGTCAAACTCTTGTTTTTCGAAAATAGCAAAAAATGATAATAATTAAAAATAAAAATGCAATGTCAAGCTTTTCCGAGGTCAAGTGTTTAATCAAAAATAAAATTTGACGTTTCTTTCCCAGACGTTTGTGCGCATGTTGCTTGAAAATTTCCACCCTTCACCTTTCCAAAATAAAGGATCTTCCCTAACAAACAATAACACTACCCTCATCAACAAATACCTTTACACTTGGGCAGATTGGTCTGACCAAAATTACTCTCACTTGTGCTAGTTGGGTGATCTTTGAATCCATTGAGACAAACAAAAGAACTTTCAAAAGGAGAATAAGTCCACTAGATTGAAAACCCGAAAGGGCGGTCTAGAAAGAAGGAAAAAGAAAAATGACTCATGTTGAGGTCATCTAATCGTAGAATTAATCTTTTGAAAATAAAGCAATCAGAGTTCAAAATGATGTGTGGCCTTCTTTCTTTATCTAAAAAGAAAAAATATATCCATTGTCACCCCGTTTGAGCCAGTAACAAATTATTTTTCAAAAATTTTCCCAAGCAAGGGTTATCGTCAGTGGGAGTCAACTCGGTGTGCAAATAATGAACGCTCAATGATCAAATGAAGGTTTTTTTTCATCAACCCTTACCACAATAAACAAAAACAAAAAAAAACGGAAAGAATAACAAAGCGTGAAAAGAGAAAAAATGAAAAAATGAAAAAATGAAAAAATGAAAAAATGAGGTTCAAGAAAAAGCAAAGTGCTCAAAAAGTCAATGGCTTATGCAATGTTTAGATGATAACCCTTGTTTCAAAAATAATAACCAACAAACATTCACTTGGGCCTTTATATCCTTTCTTTGAATACCTTTTAGCCTTTAGCCACGTTATAAGCCTAATAAAGTCCACACAGATTGAATAATGTTTGCTCAAATTTTCATAAAGCTTAATTTTGCGATAAGACGAAATGACTTTCGATGTGTCGTAAAAGAAAACAACAAAAGTTGAAAATGAATGAATGAAAACAAAAAAGGGGAAGAGAGAGAAAGTAATGCCTCAGGAAGAGGGGATCTCCCTGCCAACTAGCCAGAAGCATGCAAAGGAAAATCAAAGCAATTGGGGCCATCCTTTTAGCCAGTCCTTTTCATGCCCACCACCTCTTCCAAAAAAAACCCCATGCCAAAAAAAAAACACAAAAACTGGGGCAGCTTGGTAGATCTCACCACGCGTCTTTTCCTTGAAATTCATCAACCCATAATCTCAAGACTGGGGCAGCTTTGCAGATCTCACTTGAATTTTTCACCCTAGCTATCATGGATCCATACCCGTGCTCATTTTCCCAAACACCGAATTGGGGCAACTTTTGGGTATCTTATTTCACTTTGCATTCATGGGTTACTTCTCCTTTAAGTAGTGTATAAGGAATGATGTGTTCACACGGCTATCCCATTCTCTTCCAAACCATTCTAAACAACTCTCATTCTTCACTTGCCAGTAAATTCAAGCATGTGCGCGTTGATGTCTCGGAAGAAAAAGTCAAAAATGTAATAATCTCAAAGTCAGATCTCGGATGTATGATATTCCTTACTTTTTCAAAGCATTGAAAATAATGACCAGTTTGATGATTGCAAGTAAGACAATTGACTCAAGCGAAAAAAAAAACACAAAACAAAGCAAACGTTTTTCATATGTGCACCAATCCATCAAAAGAAAGTATTTCTGATCGAAACCCTCTTCATTCATATGAATGGTTATCGATTCCTTCTCCAGAAACACAAAAAGAATAACATTCAGATTTTCTCTTTCAAGCCATATTATTTCGTGTCGATCAAGCTTTTTCTCTCACATAAGGGTCTTGACATACTGATCCTGCATCAAGATTTTAATACTTTGTAATGAAAGGTTTCAACACCTTGATGTCTTTTCAAAAATCAATTTCCTGTCAAAATTACAAAACATTTCACAAATTACAAGTTTCAAGAATTTCAAAATTCCAAAGCCCAGTTTCCACACTGGCCCCAAAGCCCAGTTTCTACATTGGCCACAAAGCCCAACTTGCCTGACCCCAAGCCCAGCTCGCCTAGCCCCAAAGCCCAGTTTCTACACTGGCCCACAAAGCCCAGTTTCACCTGGCCCCCAAAGCCCAGTTTCCACACTGGTCCCAAAGCCCAGTTTTCGCGTTGGCCCCAAAGCCCAATTTCTACACTGGCCCCCAAGCCCAGTTTCCATACTGGCCCACAAAGCCCAGTTCCATACTGGCCCCTAAAGCCCAGTTTCTACACTGGCTCCTAAAGCCCAGTTTCTACACTGGCCCCAAAGCCCAGTTTCCACACTGGCCCACAAAGCCCAATTTTCACATTGGCCCCAAGCCCAGTTTCCACACTGGCCCACAAAGCCCAGTTTCTACACTGGCCCCCAAGCCCAGCTCACCTGGCTCTTAAAAAAACAAGCCCAATTTTGCCTGGCACCCTAAACCCAGTTTTATTTGGCATCCTGAATTTAAGTTTTCTTCTGCGACATTGGCCCTTTGCAAGGCAATGGTCAAGTCCAGATTTTAGTTTTTCTAATGGCCCTCTGCTTGGCAATGGTCGAATTTAAGTTTTCTTCTGCGATATTGGCCCTCTGCAAGGCAATGGTCAAGTCCGGATTTTAGTTTTTCTAACGGCCCTCTGCTTGGCAATGGTCGAATTTAAGTTTTCTTCTGCGATATTGACCCTCTGCAAGGCAATGGTCAAATCCAGGTTGTTGTTCTGCGATATTGGCCCTCTGCAAGGCAATGGTCAAGTCCAGATTTTAGTTTTTCTAACGGCCCTCTGCAAGGCAATGGTCAAGTCCAGATTTTTAGTTTTTCTAACGGCCCTCTGCTTGGCAATGGTCGAGTTTAAGTTTTCTTCTGCGATATTGGCCCTCTGCAAGGCATGGTCAAGTCCGGATTTTAGTTTTTCTAACGGCCCTCTGCTTGGCAATGGTCGAATTTAAGTTTTCTTCTGCGATATTGACCCTCTGCAAGGCAATGGTCAAACCCAGGTTGTTGTTCTGCGATATTGGCCCTCTGCAAGGCAATGGTCAAGTCCAGATTTTAGTTTTTCTAGCGGCTCTCTGTTTGGCAATGGTCGAACCCAATGATCACGCTCACTACATTCATTCATAGGGTTGTTACACCCTTCACGAGGTTGTTACACCTCATTCACTCATCCATAGGGTTGTTACACCCTCCACGAGGTTGTTACACCTCATTCACTTATCCATAGGATTGTTACACCCTCCACGAGGTTGTTACACCTCATTCATTCATCCATAGGGTTGTTACACCCTCCGCGAGGTTATTACACCTCATTCATTCATCCATGGGGTTGTTACACCCTCCACGAGGTTGTTACACCTCATTCATTATCCACAGGGTTGTTACACCCTTCACCAGATTTTTACAACTCATTCATCCATAGGGTTGTTACACCCTCCACGAGGTTGTTACACCTCATTCATTCGTCCATAGAGTTGTTACCCCCTCCACGCGATTGTTTTGCTTACTCATCCATAGGTTTATGACACTCTCCATGAGGTTTGCACACCTCAATTCTCTTAGCCATGTTCATTTTTTGTTTAAAATCCCCTGTTGTCCCTTGTTCATTTTGAAATCCGAACGAAATTAGTGTTTCTTTCTTTACTTAGCTTTTACTCCAATAATACGAAAATATCAATTTTCATATTATCCAGTAATATCTAAGTAAAGAGGGGCAGCTGTCAACACCCAATTTCGTCCGGACTAGCTCTAATAGGTTTGTTTTATTTTTATTTTTGTCTTATTTTATTTTATGCTATTTTCTTTCATTTTTATTTTCAAGTTATGTTTCTATTTTACTTTATTTTACTTTTTTTGGTTATTTCACTTTATTTGATTTAGTCTTTTCTTTATCGTCTTTTTCTCTAGTTTTTATGTTAAAAATGGATAAGACAAAAAAAATCTAAAAAGTCAATTCTCGAACTGCTTTCTTTTTCTTTGCTTCCACGCTATCTCCTTTTTGGATGGGAGTACTTGGCTCAGGCATGTGCGGACTTGCTCTACCTTTCTTTGGCTGGATTACAAGAAAGGCAAAGGTCTTCTCTGACCATGGGAGCAGTGGCTGGATTGCAGAGTGTTTGCAGGTGCCCTCTGACTTTAGCTTGTGAAAGGGAAAAGAGAGTGCAGAGGAAACGAAAAGAAAAAAAAAGTTCTTCAATTTACCAGAGGAGACAGTTACATTGAAAAAAAAACATTTGGAATGAGGAGTAGAAAAGGAAAGGGGAACCAACATCATTCAAAAAGACACTCTTCTTAGTCTCAACTCATCTATTCACTCTCTACTCACTCAACAGAGAGACCTTCTCCGAAACCATTTCCTCCATCACGCACATCACAGAAAGCCATCGTTCCTCACCTCCAACACTCATCATCTTCGTCCCTTTCTTCTTCATTTTTATCTCAACACCGTAACATAAGCTTAGACTACCTTCTTCCTAAACACCGGATCATCATAGCTTAAGTATTGGATTTCCCTCACCTCTCATATCTCGTCACTGTGGCCTGAAGGCAAATATTCTAGACTCCCCCATTCGATTCAGTTTCATCTTACTCTTCATTCCTCCAACACCTCTTTCCACCTCTACTTGCATAATCACCCAACAGAATACCTAAGTCATTCTTTCCCATGTTTTCGAACCATTGGCAGAATCACAAAGAATCCAGAAATCCAACCATAAAAAAGAAGGAAAGAATAAAAAACAGGAATACTGAGAGGCACGATGAAGTTAAGTTGCTTCTAGTAAAGCTTTGACCGCAACTGGCAACAATGGAGGGGCGATTAGCGGCGACGATGTCTCGCGGTGGCGACGTTTCTGTCCCATGCGTGAAAGAGAGAGTGTGAAAGGAGGAGACCCGTGAAGGGTGACAGCGCTTCCAACATTGGCGTTTGTCGTCGGCGATATTTCTTGTCCAGCCGCGGGACGCGACAGTGTGGTATCGGAAGTAGTGGTTGCCACGGATGGAGGCGGCGGCCCGTGTGCGTAAGCTGGCAGAGGCAAACCCCTCCCTGGGTTACCGTTTTTAAAGGGAGACGAGAGAGAAGGCAGTGGCGCCGCGGTCGGCAGCGGTTCTGGTGGCGCCTGAGGTCGCCGTCGAGGCCGAGACCGATAGAGGGTGGTGGCGCGGTGGCTGTTTCGAAGAAGTGACGGCCCTGACTTGGTGGTAGCGGCAGCTTGCGCCACGAACGACGGCAACATTTCCGGCGCAGAAGATAGTACCGACGGCGACTTTTGACCGGCCAAGGAGATGTGCGACGACGCTAGTCTGGAGCCATGGAGCTGCCGTGGACGATGAAGAAGCTCCTAAGCCTCCTTTGGTTCTACGCGGAAGAAGAAGGAAATCTTGAGCGCTTTCTGATTTGGGAATAAAAATGGGTCTTCGGCACCAACATTCACCAGCATTACCCTACAAATTCACCCTTATCCTCGTGGGCTTGGATCACACACATCCCTGGTTTTTCTCTTACTGAGTCTTTTTTTTGTTTTGATTGTTGTTTGAATTTTATTTTATGCTGTTGTGTTTTTGTTGATTATTAGTTTTTTTTATTGCTGCATGGAACCTCTTTTAAGATAACCCCACCCCTTTGCCTTGTATTTTATTTTGTTAGGCTTGTTTGTCCGCGGTATTCCATTTCGCACACTTATTTTTCAAATGAAAATATCTAATAAAAATCATAAAAAAGGATAAATAAAAAGATAAAAAGAAAAAAGATAAAATTATAAAATTAAAAAAGTGGTTTTAAGACATATGATGCATCTCGGTTTGTAAATTAATAAATAAAATTTCGATTTGTTAGTTTTTTATATAGATTTTAAAATAACAAAAATAGTCTTACTGTTCCTTAGTTATTTAGTACCCTTTTAATAGCTATAGTATAATTTTTATTTGTTTCAATTTTAGGTCTCTTTAAACATATTTACGTAAATAGTACTTTTACTTTATATTTTATAATTTCATTTTAAATACTTATGTAAATAATATTTTCATTTTATAAATAGATATGTAAATAATAATTGTTTCATTTCAAATACTTAGTAAATGTTATTCTTATTTTATATTAAATTCTTACGTAACTATTATTACTATTTTTATAATCTATTTTAAATATTTTTGTAAATATTATTTTTATATTATAAAAATTACAAAAATATGTTACAAAAGGTTAAGCGCATGTGTGATCGCTCGCATCGTCCTTGTGCTAAAAACCTTTTCTCTTTCTTAAATAAAAATTACAAAATATGTTACAAAAAGTTAAGTGCATGTGTGATCGCTCGCATCGTCCTTGTGCTAAAAACCTTTTCTCTTTCTTAAATAAAAATTACAAAATATGTTACAAAAGGTTAAGTGCATGTGTGATCGCTCGCATCGTCCTTGTGCTAAAAACCTTTTCTCTTTCTCAAATAAAAATTACAAAAATATGTTACAAAATGTTAAGCGCATGTGTGATCGCTCGCATCGTCCTTGTGCTAAAAACCTTTACTCTTTCTTAAATAAAAATTACAAAAATATGTTACAAAAGGTTAAGCGCATGTGTGATCCCTCGCATCGTCCTTGTGCTAAAAACCTTTTTTTCTTTCTTAAATAAAAAATACAAAAATATATTTTAAAGGCTAAGCACATGTGTGATCGCTCGCATCGTCCTTGTGCTGAAAACCTTTTTCCTTTCTTTTATAAAAATACCAAAAAATATAAAATCTTCAAAAAAAGTAAAAACATCAACACTTTCAAGCAAACAAACAATCTTTAGCCCTTGTCAGGTTCACTTCCCAAAAATCCAAAATCATTTTCAAAACAAATTTTCAAACAATTTCCAAACAAATTTCTCAAACAGATTCACAAGAACTACGTAACCCTGATTTCTCATTCTGAATGAGAATACGTAGGAGCAAGTTCAATCCTTGTCGGGCCCAAAAAACTAAAAAAATATGTTTTGTTTATTTAGAATTTTATTTTAGGGGATAGTTAAACATTTTGAAAACCACATCATATTCGTGCATTTAGTTAAAGGTACTGCCTTAGGGCAGGCGTTGTGGGGTGCTAACACCTTCCCCACGCGTAACCGACTCCCGAACCAATCTTTGGTTTTCGTGGACCGTGCTTTATCGTTTTACGGTTTTTCCGTAGTTTTCCATAATAAACTATGGTGGCGACTCCAAATCTCTTTTCTAAAACCCGTTCCTTTTTTTGGATCGTCGTCCCGTCGCGATTCCGGTTGCGACACAAAAGTTTAGAAACCACCTCTCTTGATACCACAAGAGATGAACCTGCACCTCTTCTGAGTCTTCACAAAGGATGAATCACTTCCTCTGAATACTTCACGAAGGATGAACCTCTTCCAAACAATTCCTTAGTTGCACCAAGGATTAATCAGCTATTCCTCTGTCACCATAGTAGCACTTTAATAACTTTACAGACAAGAGTTTCCCTAGTTGAGCAAGAGTACACACAATTATCAATGATTTCAGAGATCTAGAGCACAAGGGAAGAGTTGCTGTTAATGGATAAGGAGAGCCTATTTATAAACTCTAGCAAAAACTCTTCCATTCTCCGTAACTGGCCATTTAACGCTTTTAATCGATTAGTATTACTGTTAATCGATTAAAATGAGTACAACAGCTAGTTTTTACGGCTATAAAACTCCAACGGTCAATTTTAATCGATTAAATCACATTTTAATCGATTAACTAATTGATTAAAATAAGTGTTAATCGATTAACTAATCGATTAAAGTAAGTGTTAATCGATTATAACGAAGCCAACTAGAGTTTTTCAGCTGTTATCGATTTAATCGATTATTACTGGTCTTAATCGATTAATACGGTACATTCTTGACTCCAAACATCAACTTTGAACTATGAAAGTACATGGAACCAAAAACTACTGAGAATCTATGTCCTAACCACTTAACTACAATTATTACAAAAGCTTTATATAATAATACAAGTCTTCAAATGATCTTCTTGAAACTTATACTTCTTGACTTGATTTGGACATCATCAAAACTTCTTCATCATTTTGCTAACACATGCTTGGAAAGAAGAAGCTGAGAAGCCGCACCACAAGAAGCAAGAACGCTTGCAAAAGTAACCTCCGAGGGCCAAACGCCAGACCTTGTCATATTCAGGAATAAGGAAAAAGTCTGGTTTGGGCAATTGGGAGTAAGCAGTAATGAGGGAGTAAAGGGTAATTTTGCCATTAAAAAAATTGTGGGGAGGTGGAGGGAGAAGGGGTGGTGGTGAAGGGAGCAACACCCTTGTTTCTTTACAAAATTGTACTCCACAAAATGCTCCCAAATAATAAAAGACACGGATATCCCATAATCTTTTCAACAAGACTCATTCAGATATAATAATAATAAAATATTATCTAAGAAATTGAAACTTTTTTTAAATTTAAGGTTAAATATGTTTTTGGTCCCTCAATTATTAAGCGATTTTAGATTTAATCCATCTTTCAAACGTTGGTACACTTTGATCCTTGTCCTTAAGGAAACTATAAATTTTCGTCCTCCAAAACCAACGTCGTTAAAAATAGGCTGAGCTGGCTAACGTCTGGTCACGTGTGATGACATCTTTCATTGTTAACGTTTGCCACATGTGATGACATGTTTGTGACATGTGGTCAGTGAGTAATTAAGTTGAAGGAAATTAGGGTTTTTTTTCGTTCATTATCAACTATGGGCCTACTATCCAATTATGTTCAAACTGAACCAACCATAGTCCAACGGAGCCATGGCGGTATCCACTGACCGCACCGCACAGTCCAACATTGTCAGAGCCATGGTGGCATCCAGTGGTCGTACCCATCAGCTCCTCCATTGTCGAAAACTTGTGCCACCACCATCAACTAGAGCCTAAGAACATGAGAATCAGGACCCCTAACTCCAAATTTCACAATGAAAAAAAAAGAACACAAGGACAGGAAAACTCCAAAATCCAATTTGAAAACAAAGATTCCAACTCCTCCATTCGCAACATCAGAAAAATCAAGAACATAAACCCCAAAGAAAAATTCCCAAAAAACCCTAAAATCAAACCCCCAAATTACAAGATCAAAACCCTTAACCTATAGTTGCAACCTGCAGAATCAGGTTTAACTGAAAGATTTCCTCCTATCAACCTACTTAAGTCCTATCACCAGAACTACAAAAAGAATGTTACTACCATATCGAAAAAGGGAAACAACAATCATGCTACAATAATGTGTTTATGTTACAGATGAAATGGTGTATGCCTTAGATGGATTGGATTCTTAATTCTGTCTTTTCATTATTTAGGATGATTCAAGCACTTCATAGTTGAATTCCATTAAGGTTATAATAAAATGTGTAGAAGATCACAAGCTTGAATCAGAATTTAACCTTGATCATTTGAGGAAGCGAGCTACCCTTCTTCAGAAAGCTAAGGAAGAAAGGAAAAAGAGTTCAACATCAAGAACTAAACCTCAGAACAAACAAGGTAATCGAGGAAATGGATCCAGTTCTTCTCGTGCAGCCAAATCAGCCAAATTTAGTAATGAACACTCATCATCTTTTGACCGCAGGAACATAACACCTTCTTTACAACCTAGTCCCAGTGCAAGATTTTCTAGTCCATTCAACTACCCCAGCTAGACCGTATTCGATGGTGCAACAGCTAATCCTTACGTGACAACCTATGGAACTACCCAGACGCAAAGTCCAACTGGAATAACACAACAACACTACTCTATTCCTATGGCCAGACGTTAGCCAACTCAGCCTATTTTTAACGGCATTAGTTTTGGAAGACGAATATTTATAGTTTTCTTAAGGACAAGGATCAAAGTGTACCAAAGTTTGAAAGAGGGACTAAATCTAAAATCGCTTGATAGTTGAGAGACTAAAAACATATTTAACCCTTAAATTTATAATCTTAAAATAATGAGTTTATAAATTTATTTTTATATAATACTTACTTTTTTTATTTTTTTATTGAAAATTTAGCCACACTTAGATTCTAACTCTACCAATATAACTCTCATACTACAAAATTCATACAAAACAAGTGGTTGATGTTTAAAGTATATCCTAGAGAAGCCAAAAATTTGAATTAGACATATTTTTTATCCTCAAATTATTATAAAAAAATATGTTTTATCTTTAAACAAAATTATAAATTATTTTGTATTTGATTAAGTAATGTAATTCAACAAATAATTTTTCAAATCACAAATAAATGATTTTCAAAACGATTAAAGACAGGATAATATAAAATATTCTAACATTTTTAAAACATATTTTATTTATGTATTAATTTTTATATGTTAAAAGATACTGAAGAGCCAAACCTAATCAAACCTAAAGAAGCTCCGCCACCGGCATTATGTGTTTTAGTAAAGAAATCAAGATATGGAATAGATTTTGAGTGTTTTAGTAATGTTGCTTTAAAAATGTTGTTATAACATTTAGTCTATACATTTTACTAATCTCATGAATAAATATATGAAAGAACCACTCTAATATTAGAAAATTAGTTTACGATATATTTAAGGGTTAAATATGTTTTTAGTCTCTCAACTATTATGCATTTTTGGATTTGGTCCCTCTTTCAAACGGTTTACTTTGATCATTGTCCTTAAGGAAATTGTAATATTTTTTGCTCCAAAAGCAACGCCATTAAAATTCAAATTGTAACTACTTTGAATAGGTTGATAAAGGAAAATATGAAGCTGAAGCAACCTTACAAAGAAAGACTGAAGAAATTGAAGTTTGTTTGGAGAAGGAAAAGGTTGAAGAAGTTGAAGTTTATTTGTTCCAGATCCTCCTCCATTCGCACTTGCCCTTGTGCTCTGTCAAAGGAGTAAGGTAGATAGAATTCACATAGTGTAAATAATTGAAATTGTAAATAACATAATAATAAGAATTAACTTGGTTTTCTTTCCCTGTCTACAACTTCTAACATTATGTCCATATTGATTACAGTTCGTACCAATATTTTTCTTTAACAACTTTGAATGAGTGACATATTCATCAGCTTCCCTTCTTCTTAGCTTTCCAGCCCAGGAGGTGTTTTATAAATGGGTGGTAGTAGCGGTGCAGAACCAAATGTAGGTCACAGTTGTTGTCCATTGATTGGAATAATTTGAGGGCCATAACAAGTTTCATAAGCATGCTTCTTGTAATATGGATGAACATAATCTTCAGGGTTCTCTAATTTATAATGAATGATAGCCACAACATGTCTGCAAGGTATTCCTACCAAATCCCAAAAGTAAGAACTACAAGTATGGTTACTTAGGTCAACTACAAACTTGTCCATTGTAAAGCCGTGAGTCACTTCAAATTTTGCAGCCCCTACCCAAACAGGAATCCAATTCCCACTTTTTCAACTTCCCTATCAAGCCTTTTTCTTGGTTTAGGCATAACGTCACCCAAATAGGTCTTTACTTTTTCTCTTAGTGTTGCAAACCGACTCATAATGTATGATCTAATCCATTCCATCGTAGTAATGATAAGTTTGTTTCTTGCCAGTAAAATTGTACTATTAAATGACTCAGACAAATTATTGATTAAGACATCACATCTAGGATAACTACTAAATGCATATTTACACCAAGATTTAGTTGGAATTGCCATTAACAAATTATAAGCATCAGTATTAACATTCTTCTACTCACCCATTTTTTGTTCCCACTCCTGAAAATATGTTGTCGTCGCAGCCCCCATCATAAGGTCTGTAATCAGCACGCCTCCACCAAATTTCTTCTTATTGTTGTTGTACAAATGCCTTAAACACAACCTATGCTCCACCCCATTCAAAATCTCCTCAAACACTATCATTAATCCTTGCAAACAAAGAATATAATCATTTTATTACATAATGAAATTATACCAAGTGAAATTAGATAATAAAACAAAAAAATTACCTTTTGTTGATCCGAAATAAATATCCAACGTTGACAATCTATGCCTCAATATCAGCCAACAATAGTGTCAAAAACCACCTCCATGTGTCTTTGCATTCATTTTCAACGACAACAAAAGCTAGTGGAAAATATTGGTCATTAGGGTCTCTGGCCACTACCACTAACAACTGACCACCATATGTTGTCTTCAGATGACAACCATCTACTCCAATGAAGAGCCTGCAACTACCTAAGAAGCCCTTTTTACAACCCTCTAAACACATGTAAAATGACTCAAACCTTGGTGGCAAAGTGGGTTGGGTTGATTGACATTAATCTTGAAGGTTCCACCTTTCATTCTTAACAATTTAGCCGCATAATCATATAGACGAGCATATTGTCGTTCTCCACCACCCACTAAAGAATCCATTGCAATTTGCTTTGCTTTTACAACTTTCCAGGGAGTTATTCCAACATTGTATGACTTCTTAATTTCATCAATGATTTAGTTAGCTGTCATTCCTCCCACATTTATAAATTTGTCTACTAATACTTGTGCAATCCATTGCAAACTTGCACTTTTGTTACCAAAAACCTTTCCACATTTGTGACGCCCAACTAGAGTTTTCACCCTAAACGTTTGGTTGCCTCCTACCTTGCTAGCCATAATTACAAAACCACATTTCTTTTTACACACTTCCTTAACTCTATTAAGATCATTCTTCACAAAATGGACTTCTTTTCCATTTAAAACGCTATGCTCCAATAACGCATTTTTAAAATCTTTCAATGAACATAACTCTATCCCAAATTTAAATTGAAGCTCTTGTTCATATCATCCGCTCTATACTTTGGAAACTTCCCCTATTCAAACTCACATTGTCATCACGATATACATTTGAAGACAATTCATCCATATTGTATTCTTCATTTATGTCATGGTCTCCAACTTCTTCATTAATGATAAATGACCCTTCACCAACATTGCTTCTTCTCCTAACAGTTTTCTTCTTCTTTTTCATTCTACTCCACCTCTCTAATACATGATTAATATTTATACGATCTTCCTCCACCCTCTCATTCTCCATCCCAAACCCATCATTAGAATTTTCATTCTTTCCTCTTCACTGTCGTCTAGATTTTCTTCAACTGAAGCTTCAACTTCGCCCTCAACCACATTCCCCTCTTCCTCTTCCTCATCCTGACCAACATAAGGTTGTTCATCACCCACCTCGACATCTTCGTCAATCACATTCCCCTATTCCTCTTCCTCAGCAACATAAGCCTCTTCGTTACCAACATAAGCCTCATCCACATTAACCTCTCTGTCACCCATATTTACCTCTTCCTCCATATGTTGTTGGTGTCCTTGATTTGCCTCTTCATCAAAAGTAATAAACTTAACTTCAATTGTCTCACTACGAACATGTTGCACATAGATTTCAACTTCTTCGTTATTTTCTTATACATAGTTAGTCAACAACATTATTTCTCTGTCATCATTCAGTACTTTGAGATTATTCAGTAGTCTTTGTTTGGATCCCTTCCACCATAGCTTGAACTCTACATCATATTTGAATTCTTTAACAAATCTCACTGCTTCAAAGTACAACCACCGATTGAGATCAACTCTTTTTATAACGTATACCTCTCCTCCAACATATTATAGTTCGTTATTGTTAACGAACTTCCCCATGTGATGCAAAGGAACGTCAAACACCATTTCTAAACCCACATTGTAACATGAACAATTTACGCCCAAATAACAACAACTGTAAACGAAAACCAAAAGCAAAAGATTACCTTCCTTATCGCGTTTCTTTCACGCCAACTACAACAACCATACAGCCATACCAAGCGCTACCACAAATTGATCGAAGAGAAAACTAACTAAGGAACCCTAATTGCAATTTTCGATTTAGCTTGAAGATAAAAGTAACTAAAGAACCCTAATTTTGATTCGCGTAAAAAAAAACCCCAATTACCTAAGTAAGGAACCCTAATGTTGCTTTTAGTAAATTACTCACTAAACACATGTCATCAAACGTGGCAAACGTTAGCCATGAAACATGTCATCAAACGTGACACAACGTTAGCCAGCTAGAGGACAAAATATTTCAGTTTTCTTAAGGACAAAGATCAAAGTGAACCAAAGTTTGAAAGAGGGACCAAATCCAAAAACGCATGATAGTTGAGAGACTAAAAACATATTTAACCCTTATTTTTTTCAATATTAAATCTGTATGTGCTACCATCTACATATAAACCTCATAAAATTCAATCCCAAATAATCTAAAAGTCCGAGAATATAATCTAATATATATATATAGAAGGAAAAAAATAATTAATATACACATGAAATAATAGTTCCTGACGTCAATATATAATGAATACATGTAATGTTTACATAAGGTCTATAAATACTTAAAAAAGATACAACACACTACTCTTTAACGTCCTTTAGATCTCTTACTTAATTGGAAATGGGTAATGAATATCTACATAATTAATTCAATGGTTCTAACTCTCAAATATGATAAAGTGTACACATAAAAATCATCTGCACGTCTTGTTTGTATAAATAAATATACACATACTTTCTTATATTCCATAATACTAAACCAAGTTAATACCTTCATCTTAGTCATCTAAGAATCTAACAATAATCAATCAATCCCTTGATTAATGTCACTTGATTCCTACATTAAAAACAAAACCATGGTAGCCAAAATCATCAACTTTGTTCGTAACAAAGTGTATATATATATATATATATATATATATATATATATATATATATATATATATATATATATATAAAGTTAAATATAATTAGCATTTCTAACTGGCCTAATACATGTTTTTAACTTTAAGCTTGGTATTTCATTTGTTTTTTTTTTTTTCACCACATCCTTTACACAAGCCACATATTCATCATTGTTTGTCCAATACACACATTATCCCTCTCACTCATTCATAAAATAACACTCCTTGGATTATTAATTCTAGGGCAATTGATCATATTACCTCCTCATTAGATTTCTTTTTTAATTATTCTAAAATCAAACTTGTCCAAATCAATTTACCCAATGGTACTGCTATCTTTGCCCATTTTCCGGGCTCTGTTCAATTCTCCCCAAATTTTATAATCCATAATGTTCTTTTTGTTCCCAATTTCAATTTTAATTTTCTCTCTATTTCTAAACTCATTCTTTCTCAAAAATATTCTCTCACCTTTTCTAGTGTCCATTGTCATAAACAAGAAATGGGGTCATTGAAGATGATTGGTTAGGGTAAATTAAAACAAGGCCTTTATCACTTCGACATCAACCAGCATGCGAGTTTGACATCACTTAAAGCCTCCTTCATCAGTAATTTCACTATCCCTCCCATTACAAACGTTAACCTTTGGCATTTTAGCCTAGAACGCCTTTCCAGGAAACGTCTCAATGTTTTACACATAAATTTTCCTTTTATTTCTAAACATGTTGATGACAATTGTGACATTTTCCATTTAGCTAAACAAAAACGTTTGTCATATTCCCCAAGTATTAGTACATCTTCCAATTTATTTGATTTAATTCATATGGATATTTGGGGACCTTTTTCTAAACCCTATTTTCATGGTCATAAATATTTGTTAACTATTGTTGAGTATTTTAGTTGTTTTACATGGGTTGTCTTATTAAAATCAAAAGGGGAAGTCCAAAAACATGTTCGAAATTTTATTGCCTTAATTGTAAATTAATTTCATACCACCATTAAGTGTATTTGTTCTGACAATGGACTCGCATTTTACATCAGACAAGTTGTGTTTATACCCCCAACAAAATCGACGTGTCAAACGAAAACATCAACACATTCTTAATGTGGCTAGGGCCCTCATGTTTCAATCTAACCTTCCGACACCTTTTTGGTCTTATGCTATTAAACATGCAGTTTTCCTAATAAACCACCTGTTATTAAAAATAAAACTCCCTTTGAATTACTGTATAAAGAACCTCCTGATTTTTATGTGATTAAAACTTTTGGTTGTCTTTGCTATGCATCAACAAATCCTTCTCGCCAAAAATGTGATGCGCACTCTAGGGTGGGAGTTTTTTAGGCTTCTAAAAAGCAACCAAAGGTTATGTCATTATTTACATCAATAACAAAGAAATATTTGTATCACGTAATGTTACATTCAATGAGACAATTTTTCCTTTTTCAGGTTCACAATCCACTACCAATGCACTCCCATGACACCAGCCCAATTCATACCCAAACCCTTACAAAACTTGAAATAAACTATTCCAACCACCCTTCCTTTGAATCACCCATTCACCATGAGCCTATAGACTCCCTAGATCCTACTCTTTGTCCTACTTTACCTTCCTCATCATAAATCAACGACCCTTCCTCACCGCACCATCAACCCTTTCCCTTATCACCACCACCAAATTCCCCTCCACCTCCGCGACATTCAACCTGGGTCACTACTCGTCCAAGCTATCTTGATGATTATTATTGCAACATTTCTCTGAGTGATTTGGCCATTGTTCCAAAGGATCTTTAAAGATCTTGTATCCTCTCTAGTCTGTCATCACTTATTTTTACTTGTCTTCTTATTCTCACTTTTTGATGTGTCTCCATTGAGAGGAAGAACCAAAGACTTATCAAGAGGCTGTTACCCAACATTGTTGGCAAGAAATTTTGGCCTTGAAGCAGAACAAAACTTGGGACATTGTTTCGACACCTCCCTCTATCAAACCCATCGGATGAAAATGGGTTTTCAAAATTAAGCGAAGGCTTGATGGATCTATGGAACGCTATAAAGCTCGCCTAGTTGCCAAAGGATACTCACAAATTGAAGGGATCAATTATTTAGAAAGCTTTTCCCTTGTCATAAAAATGGCTACTGTTAGGGTCCTTCTAGCTTTGGCATCAATCCACAGTTGGGACTTGCGACAACTAGACGTCGTAATGCTTTTCTCCATTAGGACCTTTAAGAAAACGTGTATATGGTAATCCCTCCTAGACTGTCTGGTCATCCTACTAATCATTGTTGCAAGCTTAAAAAGTCTCTCTACGACTTGAAACAAGCAAGCCGCAAATGGTATGAAAAATTATCTCTTCTATTGCTGTCTTTTGGGTATGTTCAAGCACATACTGATCATAGTTTATTTGTCAAAGTTATTGGTTCTGTTTTCACTATTTTCATTGTTTGCGTTGATGATATCGTGCTTACTAGAAATTGTGCTTCTGAAATTACTAAAATTAAGACCATCCTTCACTCTCATTTCCATATAAAGGATCCTGGTCAATTGAAATATTTTTTGGGAATAGAGGTGGCTCATTCTAGCAAAGGAATTTCTATATGTCAACTCAAATATTGTCTGCATTTGAGTAAAGATTCTGGACTCATGGGTTGCAAACCCTCTTCCACTCCAACGGATGATTCTTTACGTCTTCATCAAGACTCTAGTGGTCCTTTAGCTGATCATTTGTCATAGAGACGATTAGTAGGACGTCTCATTTATTTAACCAACACAAGACTTGATATAGTCTTTGCCACCCAACAACTTAGTCAATTCATGGTAGCACCAACTCAGATTCGTTTTCAAGCTGCCTTGATTGTGAGTTGCTACCTAAAAGGATGCCCTATAAAAGGTTTATTTTTTAGTTGCAAATCCTTAACATAGCTTCATGGATTCAGTGATGCTGATTGGGCTACTATGTTGATACACGACGTTCCATCACTAGTTATTTATTTTTTATTGGAAACTCTTTAGTGTCTTGGAAAGTCGAGAAGCAATCTACTATTTCTCGATCTCCCACAGAAGCAGAGTACAGGGCACTTGCCTCTACCACTTGTGAGCTTCAATGGCTCTCTTTCCTCCTTGGTGATTTGAGAATTCCTATTACTAAGTGTTTTGTCCTCTATTGTGATGGCCAAAGCGTATTATATATTGTAGCCAATCCAGTCTTTCATGAAAGGATGAAACATTTAGAGATTGATTGTCACATCGTCCGTGAAAAATTACTTGTTGGTCTCATGCATCTCTTACCAGTTTCATCATCCCATCAATTAGCATATATTTTCACTAAAGCGCTCCCTCCATGGTTATTTCACTCCAATTTATTCAAGTTGGGGCTTCTTGACATCTTCAAACCTCTAGCTTGTGAGGGGCTAAAAGAAGAAGAAAGAAAGGTTCCAAATAGCTTAATCAAAACCAACAAACCCAACCCAATTGAATAGAAATACATAAGTCCATATTGTACAATATTTTCTTTTTTCTGATACAATTTTATATTCTGTTAAGTGGTACATATAGAGGCGTTACACACACCTCACTCACGGTTGTACCCTGTTATATTTTTTGTTCTTTCATAGGCAATAGATTATATATAAGTATAGTGCATTGCTCTCATCAATACAGTAGAAATTACTATCTCAATCTTTTTGTTCTTGGCCTTTGCCATTTATTTTGTTCTCTTGGATACATAGCAAGTATACATATTTACAACATACTTGGATAAAATCGGAAAAACCCTGTCTCACATCCTGCTTATCATCTTCAAATCTATAACCTAACTTTACCAATGTTTTATGCCCGGAAAAAGGAATTTTGAAAATGGTCATATGATTGAGTTTGTTCCGGTCAAACAAAAAATTGAATCCTTGCTAGTAAATGCAAGTAAGAAGGAATCATATTATACTAATGAAAATTCCAGTTTGTTCCGCCTAATCCCAGAATGTTTAGTCTGCAGCTTCACTGGGAACATCAGGGCCACGAGGAATCTTGCCAGGAAAGTTAGTTGTTGATTCACTTGATCCAATCATACTGCAGGTATAAATACTCAAATCAATTTTGTGCATAGAATTGAATAGAAGTTTTGTTCTCAAAGTAAAATGCTCACCCTCTATCAATGATGACCATTGAACGCAGCTCACAATTAGTAAAGCTGTAAAACAGAATTGTCAATCGGTCTAATGAAAGTCGAACACATGTAGAGCTTGCAAACAATTAGTTAATGTTACCAAATACCACATAGAATATCAAAGTTTTTTCTGCTTCCGAAGTCTCTTGCCTTTTTTTTTTTTCCTTTTCTTTTACTAACAGAATAATATTGTGAAATGGTGAAGGTAATTGTCTCACTAACTTCTTGAAGAAGTTCTTATAAATGCAGAAGAAAAAGATACATATCTACAGATCTGATATCACCGAGTTATGAACTAATTATTATGATATTGAGATATTCTTGAATTTAGATTCTTTGTTGATTTTTTTATGTGTTGTTTCTCTGTTACGTTTTCAAAATATATTAATTTAATATTTTAAAATATATTAAAAAAAAATAACATCAATCTATTTTGAAAACACAGTATAGTATAAGATAGCAAAAGAAATTAAGTAGAAAATTGTATATTATGAGATTGAGAGAATCTTCTGTGTGAATATGTTTGATTTGTTTTTTTACAGTTTAATCTTTATATTTTAAGTAAACCCCTCTCTATATATACACACTCTTTGTTGTTGTGAATGAAAAAAAAAAGAAGATAAATTGATCCAAACTTGATTAAAATATCTTAATAGTTTTTTCACTAACACAAATAAATACGATATGAAGTTACATAGACTTATAGATAACTTTTATTGAAAGTTTTCTTAATAGGAATTTAAGAAAAACGTTCCTTGTTATAGTTAACGAGTCACAAGTATTTGTAGTTAAGAAATTTTTTGTTTGAGTAGGAATTTATGTTTGAGAGGAAGGTTGTTGGTGTTCAAATGGTTCTATACTATGTAAAGATGGACAAGTTGAATAAACGAGAAAGATGCGTACCCATAAAACCAATTTGTAAGGTGAAGTTTGTACTCACTTATATATTATAAATTGACTTTATTTTAGTCGATGTGGGACTTCTAACACACATCCTCACGCCGAGGTATAAACATCATCTCGAACGTGAGACTAAACATTAATGGATGGTCCGATAACGGTTCGATAGCGGGTGGAACAATATGTCCAACAAACAACAAATATCGCGAGGATAATTAAGAAATGAACTTTAAGCCTAACTCAACCCTACAAAACCGACTTGTAAGGTGAGATTTGCACCTACTTTTATATCTATAAATTGACTTTATCTTTAGTCGAACGTGAGACTAAACATTAATGGATGGTCCGATAACGGTTCGATAGCGGGTGGAACAATATGTTCAACAAACAACAAATATCGCGAGGATAATTAAGAAATGAACTTTAAGCCTAATTCAACCCTACAAAACCGGCTTGTAAGGTGAGATTTGCACCTACTTTTATATTATAAATTGACTTCAATCTAGAATTGAAATTGGATACCCAATAGAGCTTGTATATAGGAATAGAACATGATTCATTAATAATCTTAGACTCTTAAACTTAATGCATGATAGCTTATTGAGGATTCAAGGAATTGGAACTTCATAAGTTATCAGAAGCTCAAAGTTACTAGAGATAAGATTTGAGTATACTTGTAAGTTGATTTTGACATGAATATAAAATTAAGATGATTATTAATGCATAAGAATGAAGTAGTTGAACTCTAGTCTCAAGCATTGTTAAATAATATATGTTACATTTTCTTGCACAAACTGTTTGATGAAAATACAAAAAGAGTTTCTTATGTTTTTGTGAACTTTGTGGTATAATTAAGTTAGAGTGCAAGAGTTGTCGAGTATTGCACAAGTTTCTTCGATAGAACGATATTTATCACTTGTTACGCAATGACTGGTGCCCTTACTGTTGGTTTTGCAGCCAACAAGTTTTTTACACCTTTGGTTGATAAATGGAAACTTCTTTGTCATGATAGTTAATCTCTTATATAGCATGTACATTCATTCTCGTGATGTTTACAATTTCAACACCATAGTTAGGGATTTGCAAGGTTGCACATATTCTTTTTGGATTGGTTTTGCAATAAGAGCATTCATTAATGTTATCTTAATTGGTTGTATGAACTTGCATCTTAGTTGTTTGACCTTTGTGGAGTAATATTTTTCTAAACTAAGTTACTTTTGCTTAAGGACAAACAAGGTTTTAACTGTGAGGGAGTTAAAAACTTGTTGGCTGCAATTGTGCCTCATGGTGGAGAACTTAGGGTTCTACTAATTTAAAGGACAAGAAAGAAATGGAAACCGAAGAGAAGATGCAATTGTGCCTAATCTTCATGTCAATGCCTCCAACTGTAGCTCCTAAGAAGGGGAAAACACTATGGATAAAGATTAAAGACACAATGAGGGGTGAGAGAGCTTCCCAACACCCGAAACACCCTCCAAGGGCCTCTCTAAGTCAACCTAGGTCGAGAGTGAAGTGTAGGAGGAAGAAAATTTCCCAAAGCTCGTGAGAAATGTTTAAACCTTATTTTAACATATCAACAACATCGTCGCTTAACGTCATATCAACATCGTTCAACGTAATATTAGTTAAAACCCAAATGGGTTCTTTGTCAAAATATCGCTCAGCGCAATTTCACATTGCTCAACACAAGCGCTACTGGACCAGGTGGCGCTCAATGCCACTTTTGTGCCACTCAACGCTATGTTCCTCTACAACACTGGTTGCTCTTTGACTTTGTAGCTATTTGCTCCAAAATGATAAATTCATGTATAAAACATGCTCCCTTGAGTTTTAGTTTGTTGTCCTTCACTACAAAAGCTTCCTATTCACTTATTTTACACTTATAAACATGGAGATTAAAGGTAAAACAAGCATAACACAACTAAAATACAAAACAATACAAAATACACTAAACTTGAAGAAAAAACTAGAAAAAATTTGATTTATTTATGACAATAAACACAAAAAAGGTAAAAAATGGATGCTATCATTCTCCTAGACCGTCACCTTTGACTCAAATGTGTAGTTAAATATCACATGATAAGTCCTCATCATCAAATCCCTGACCATCATCTCCCACACTATGACTCCTGGTAATGAGGATTATAGTTGGCCTATAATTATTCGTAAAGGTACTCGCAATCTCCATCTTATTTATAATTTTTTAAGCTATCATTGGTTGTCTCCTTCGTATTATTCTTTTATCTCCCCGGTTTCTTTTATTACCATTCCTAAAATTGTGAAAGAGACACTTAATCATCCTAATGATGACAAGCCATGGTCATTGAAGTATAAGCCCTTGAACAAAATGGTATGTGGAAATTAGTTCCTCTTTCATCTGGAAAGAAGACAATTGGTTGTCGTTGGGTGTATTCAGTAAAAGTTGGTCCTAATGGTGACATTAATAATCTAAAAGCTCACTTGGTAGAAAAAGGATACACTTAAATCTATGGACTCAACTACAATTATACTTTTCCTTCGTTGGCCAAAATGACCACTGTCAGGCTTTTCCTTGCCATGGCAACCATTTGTCATTGGTCTCTTCATCATTAAATATGCACCTTTTTATGGTGCTCTAGAAGAGGAGGTCTACATGGAGCAACCTCTCGGGTTTGTTGCTCCGAGGGAGTCTAATTTTGATAGGTTTTTGAGAAATGAAACCTATCCCACTCACTCTTTCAACACAAACAACAAGAACACAAATAGAAAAGAATTGGGTTCCTGTATTATTAAAGAACAATGTACAATCAGAATGGTCTAAACAGGAGCCTAATCCCCCTCCTCTGGCCAAAGTCCAGACTTTACAAAAGAATCCTCTCTCCTTAACAAAGAAACAATAACTCTGTTTTATATCATCCCATTCTCGGCACTTCCTAACTGTTAATATAGTTAGGCTTCTAACTCACTTTCGTTCTGCCTTTCTTCTAGTCTCATACACTTTCCAACCCCTATCATTACCCTCCGCCTGAAAATCAAACTTGTCCCCAAGGTTGAACTCAGGGAATTCATCCTGGATAGTCGCAAGATCTTCCTAGGTAGCTCCCTCTAACCCTCCTTCCTGCCATTCAATCAAAACCTGCTCTCTTGCCTCCTCTCCTTGTTGTTGTTACCTTCTATCGAGAACCTTCCTAGGCCAGAATGAAGGACCCTCCATCTGCAAATATGCTGGCAACTCCTTCTCCACCCTTTTTGTCCCTATTACCAATTTCAGTTGTGACACATGGAATACAGGGTGTATTTGAGTCGTGACTGGTAGAAGCATCCTGAAAGCCACCTTGCCCACCTGTTGTAACACTTTGAAAGGTCCAAAATAGCTGATTGACAACTTTAGATGCAGCCTTACCGACATTGATGATTGCCTATGGGGTCTAATTTTCAAATAGACCCATTCATCCACCTTGATTGTCGATGGTTTCCTCCTACGATTAACATATTTAGTCATTACGTCTTGGGCTCTCGTTAAATGAAACTTGAGCTGTTGGAGGGCTTCGTCTCGAGTCTATAGCTCCTAAGCTACTACCTCAACCAATGTCTCTCCTGGAATGAATCTGGTTAGAGTTGGGGGAGCCCTTCCATACATCGTCTCAAAGGGTGTGCATTTAGCCGCTCCTTGGTAGCTAGTATTATACCAATACTCAGCCACAGGAAGAATGGAACACCAACTTCGTGGCTGTTCTGAACAGAAACACCTTAGATAGTATTATACCAATTCTATTCAACACTTCCATTTGGCCATCCAACTCCGGGTGGTATGTCTTACTCATTTGGAGGTTTGTTCCTTGCAACTTGAACAATTCTTTCCAAAATAAGCTTAGAAACAAAGGGTCTCGATCACTCACTATTGATATTGGCACCCCATGCAATCTAACCACTTCCTTCACAAAAATCTCTACTGTTGTGCGGGCGGTGTATGAGTGCTTTAAAGGAATGAAATGCCCATATTTGCTTAAACGATCGACCACCACTAAAAGCGCATCATAGCCCCTCGATTTCGAAGTCTGACAAGGAAATTTATGTTGATTGTTAGATATATTATATCTTTTATCTTTTAGTTAGTTTATTATTATTTCTCATTTGTATTTTGGGCTTAGCCCATATTTCTTCTATTATAAATAGAGAACCCTATGTGTGTATTTTACACAAGGGAGATTAATCTAAATATAGTTTTTCACTATATTCAACATGGTATCAGAGCAGGTTCTCTAATCTTCTTCCGAGTCTCTGCTGTCTGCCGGCGGCCGAACGCCATGGCTGCCGGCAGCCCTAAAATCTCAGTGGGCAGTCCATTTTTTCTTCTTAAATCTTTGCCATAGTCACCACCAGTCCAGACCCAGTGTGCCACTGCTGTCGCCGCCACTTTCTGCTGCCGTCGCTGCTAACTCCGGCCACCGTCGCTGCCGCCACCGCCGTCACAGTTTCGACCGGTGACCAGCAGATCTGAAGTGTCTCCTCGAGCGACGGTCAACCCCGCCGGAGAAAAGCACAAACTCCGCTCAACGCGCCTCCACGCACCGCCTTCTTCTCTTCAGATCTCGGGCGCGTGTTCATCACGCGCCGCCTTCCCGGTGTCGGAGTTTCACCGCGACACCTCCATAGCTCTCGCCGGACCTCCCTCTCTCTGTTCAGACCTTCCAGAGCAGCCATTGCTGCCATCTTCGTCTGTCTTCGACTCCGCCGTTGATTGTCTAGGCACCGTTTTCCGCTGTACAGCCATTGTTTTGCCGCTGTCTGGCACCGTTTTGCCGCTGTCCGGCGCCGTTTGCCGCTGTCCGGCGCCGTTTGCCGCTGTCCGGCGCCGTTTGCCGCTGTCCGGCGCCGTTTGCCGCTGTCCCGCGCCGTTTGCCGCTGTCCCGCGCCGTTTGCCGCTGTCACGCGCTGTTTGCCGTTGTCCCGCGCTGTTTGCCGCTGTCTAGGCACCGTATGCTTCCAACCACTGTAGGCCCCCATCACCTCGTCAGTTAGTGATGGCAGTCCCTGTAGTTTTGTCACTTCTAGCCACTATAGGCCCCATCAGTCAGTGATGGCAATTTAGTCCCTACAGTTTTATAGCAGTCAACCGCCGCTGCAGTCGCTACCGCCTCAGACAGACGCAACTGCGTCAGTTCTTCTTGGACTAGAGTTTAGCCCGATCTTCTTGTGATACACGGCTAAGTATCACCACTTGGGAGTTGTCCAGCAAAGAATCTTGGACCTCCAACATATCTTTGGATCTTTGATGCCTTTGTTTCAGCATTGTAGCTTAATATTTGGTTTTGTTTTAGTGGTCCAGCAACTGTGATATTCCACATTTCCACCCTTCACACTAAGGGGGAGTACGTTTCCAAGACACTGCAAGTCACATATATATGGGTGTAGTCCCTGCATTTTTGTAGATTTCAGCTACTACTGTTGATCCCGTCACCCATCCATCATTGATGAGGATTTAGTGTAGTCCTTGCAGTTTTGTAGCTCTTAGCTTTCAGCTACCACTGTTGATCCCGTCACTCTTCCATCATTGATTGGGAATCAGTCCTTGCAGTTTATCATTGTCCACACGACTCTCCTTCATCCACTTTTGAAGTTGAACTTTCACAAGCTGCTGTTAGTCCATCTATGTTTGCCTCACACTCTTGAAGACAAATCATCTAGTTCAACACTGAGTTCATCTATTTCAAGCTTAGTTCATACAATTTGTATGCTCTAGCTTGAGGGGGAGTGTTAGATATATTATATCTTTTATCTTTTAGTTAGTTTATTATTATTTCTCATTTGTATTTTAGACTTAGCCCATATTTCTTCTATTATAAATAGAGAACCCTATGTGTGTATTTTACACAAGGGAGATTAATCTAAATATAGTTTTTCACTATATTCAACATTGATTTTCTCCCAAACAGCTTGGGGTATCAATAGAGGTTACAATAGCCCTTGGGGTGAGGATGTTAGGTATTTGTGTTGCTGGCAAACTATACACTAGGCTACGTAGTTTGTCACCGCGTTCTTCATTCCCACCCAATTGGTGGTCACCTCCCAAGCTTGGCCAGCTAGTCCACCTCTAAAATCAAGTCAACCCTTCCCAACTCAAAGAGGTAATATTGTTCTTCAATTTCTGTTTCTCCCAAATGCAGCACCACTCCTTTAACCCTTGTGTCTTCTTCTTCTGGCCATCACCCAAAATGACGTGATACGGTCTTGTATCCTCCATCGCTAGTCTCAACTCCTCTACTAACCCCTTTGATATGAAGTTGTGGCTTGCGCCACTGTCAATTAAGATCAGAACCGTTATTTCCCCAATCTTCCCCTGGAGCTTCATCGTTGTTGGCTGCGTGAGTCCCCCTGCCGAGAAGGATGATAACTTCATTTGCCTGTGATCCATTTCGGTCTCTGCACCCTCAGTTTCCTCCTCCTCATCCTTCCCTAGAATCACCACCCTCAAACTTCGCTCCGGATAGTGATGGCCTGGGCCAAACTGTCCCTCACACCGGAAACAAATCCCTTCTCCTGTCGTTTTAGGAACTCTTGATAAACAGGTTTCTCGTTCCTCTGCCCTTACTATCGCTCGCTATCGTATTCGCCACCCTCACCCCACTACTAGCCAGGTTCGACCTTGGTTTTGCGACTAGGCTCGGACCACGTCACTGCTCCCAACGTCCGCCCCCGCGATGATTGATTTCAGATCGTACTTCAGTTCCCCGCTTCGCTCCTCCATGGGCCTCCTCAACATCCCTTGTGATCTGCATTAGCCACCATCAATTCTTGTGGATCATGTGGTAGGATTTGATTTTGGATGCCTTCTTGCAGTTCGGCAAGAAAGTACCCCAATAACTGCTCTTCCGAGACTCCCTTTGTCTGACCCACAAAGATCTCAAAATCTTGAATGTATTCTTCCACAGTCCCCGACTGCTTAATGGATGCCAACCTCTCGAAGATAATACCCATGTTCCTTCCTCCAAATTGCCCTATCATCGTTCCCTTTAGACCTTTCCACGTACGATTCTTGTCTTTCTCCTTCCAACTAGTAACTAATGCTACCTTCCATACTGATGTAGGCTAGGCGCACTTTTGCCTCCTCTGCTACCCCTTGTAACTCGAAGAATTTCTCAACCCTATTAATCCAATTCAACGAGTCAATCTCTCGAATACGGGCAATTCTACCTTTTTCCTCCAATTGGGTTGCCTTTCATGGCATTCGGCCTCTCTATCTCCAATGTCTTCTTCTCACCAAGCCCTCTTGTTCCCGTTGACGGATGCCTGACTTCCGTCCAAATGTCCCCCCTGGCCGTGGGTCGTCCTCCCAAAATTTTCATGACTTCTTACAAGTCTTGACATATCGCTACTGAGTCTTGACGTAGTGCCGCCGTTTTCGCCTTCATCCTATTCACTACGATCTTCATAGCTTCCAGTTGACCCTCTACTACGTTTAATGGCCTGTTGATTCTCCACTCCATTTCACCTTTTGCTCCCAATTGTATCCGGCAGGTTAGACCAATTGATAGGTTTCTGAGAAATTAAACCTATCTTGCTCACTCTTTCAACACAAACAACAAGAACACATATAGAAAAGAATTGGGTTCCTGATTATTAGAGAACAATGTACAATCATAATGATCTAAACGGGAGCCTAATCCCCCTCCTCTAGCCAAAGTCCAGACTTTACAAAACAATCCTTTCTCCCTAACAAAGAAACAATAACTCTGTTTTATATCATCTCATTCCCGCAACTTCCTAATTGTTAATACAATTATGCTTCTAACTCACTTTCCCCCTTCCTTTCTTCTCCTCTCATATACTTTCCAATCCCTATCAGGTTTGCTTTGTAAGTTGTGTCACTCTCTCTATGGTCTTAAACAATCTCCTCATGCTTGGTTTAGAAAATTTAGCCACATTATTCAATTTTTTCGGTAGAAACATAATGAGGTAGTTCATCTTGTATTCTATTGCCATACCTTCCCTGGAAAATGTGTGTACTTAATAGTATATGTTGATGATATAGTGATCACATGCAATGATATTAGTAAAATCTCTAAGTTAAAGGAACATTTATACCATCATTTTAAGACTATGGATCTTGGAAATCTAAAGTAACTTTGGGCGTAGAAGTAGCCTATTTGAAGGAAGGAGTTGTAATTTCTCAAAGGAAATATGCTCTTGATATCTTTAAAGAGACAGGTATGATCAACTGTAAACAATGGACTGTCGTATTATAGATATAAATCAGAAATTAATGAAAAAAAAAGGAGAAGCTTTCTTTGATCCAAAAGGTACAGACTAGTTAGAAAACTTATTTATCTTTCTATTACTAGGCCATATTTGTCCTTTGCAATTGGTGTTGTGAGCCAATTCATGCAAAATCCTTGTGTTGATCACTGAAATGTTGTCATTCATACCCTAAGATATCTTAAAAAGGCTCAAAGACAGGGATTTCTTTTATAAAGATAAAGGAAATACCCAAGTTTTTGGATATCATGACGTTGATTGGGCTAGTTCTCCTATGGATAGACGTTTTATCATGGGATATTGTGTTTTGCTTGGACGAAATATAGTCTCGTGGAAAAGTAAAAAGTAGAATGTTGTTGCACGATCATTTGCTAAAGTCGAGTGTAGAACAATGACATCCCTGACATGTGAACTTATATGGGTTAAATAATTTGTACAAGAATTTTGACATCAAGCCAATGAAGATGTATTGTTGTGATAATCAAGCTACTCTCTACAATTCTTCTAATTTTGTATTCCATGAGAGGACCAAATACATTGAAATAAATTGTCATTTTATTTTAGAAGAATTGTTGTCAAAAGAAATTTGCATTAAGTGTGTCGGATGAAATGATCAACTTGCAAATGTATTAACAAAATTCTTGAGAGGTCCTTAGATTGAATTTATTTGTTTCAAACTTGATACATACAATTTGTATGCTCTAGTTTGAGGAAGAGTGTTAGAATAAATAGTCTTAAATAGGACTTATTGCACTATGCGTTGGACCTAGTACCTAGAAGCATGCTTTAGACCTAGTTCCTACGACCATCTTCTAGAATTCTTTCTTTTTTTTCTCTCATCCATTGTATTTAATGTATCTCAAACTACTATAAATATGAAATCCTAAGTGGGGAAACACTCTCACAAATTCACTCTAAATGTTCTTTACTTTAATCTCAAGTTCCATAATGAGAGATCATATGATGGCGGGATAGAGAGAAAAGAAATGTACCATCATGAATTGAGTTACGGGCTGGAAAACATCATTATCACCAATCAATTACTTGTTGAGAATTATAAGGCAAGAACCACTATGACAGATCATGCCTAACAGAAAGATAGAGAAAACAAACTTATCTTGGATAAAGTGATGGTCTGAGAAACATCATTATCTCGATTCTATAACGTGGTAATAACTACGATAAATGAGCAAGAAAAATTTCAACCTCACTAAAGGCGGAAAGGAAATTTGGCTTTGTGCAAGGGAAGGGTCAGAAGCCCAAAAGAGATTTCTCAACTGAAGGAATAGAAACGCATAAATATTTTGTATTTAAGGATGTCAAGTTCATTAGAAAAGAAATTCCTTTTCCAACAAACCAACCACAAAACGTGGTGACTTCTATGCTAGTGAACAATGGGGAGCACGGAGTGAGAACGAGGGTGCCGATGAGTGTGTTGTATTATTTGGATTATATTGATGGAGAATTTCTAGGTAACTAATTTAGATTATATTAAAACAACATAAAATAAAGTCATGAAGTTTGTTTTTTTTATATTTCCTAGCTTTTCTTGAAGGCTTATAATTGATTCTTAGTGTTCAGGAGACATTTTCAAAAGATACCTTATCATTTATTATCCAACCATATATCAACCTGAATATGCTTCTAATCGATTAGTTAAGGCAAATGCTTACTGTTTGCGTATTTCACTCTTTATGTTCGGATGACAATCTTTTCCAAAAGCACGAAGGGTATGAAACAGAAAACTGCTGTGGGTAACAACTGCTATCTCCTTCTCTTTACGTGTCCACAACCTGAACCAACACAGCAAAATTTGGGGAAAAGATGTCAGATCTTTGGCTGTAACTGCTAGATGACACTTGCGACAAATATTGTGTAAAACATATTCAAGCTGGTAGAGAAAAGGCAAGAATGTGAGAACCATCTAAAATGTAGATTTTGGCCTCATTACAAAGTCACATTCTATAAAATCTAAATATGAAACCACATGAACCGCAAACAAACGTTTCAGATGCAATGCAAAAAAATAAGGCAAAAATCTCAGCAAACACTTGAAGTGATCCAAACCAATACATCTTTTCTTTTTGAATTTAAATTATGCAAATATGAAAGAAGCTTAATTTGTGTATGCTCGTGCCTCTTTGTTCTATCCCTACCTTTTTGTTCAGCAAGATTAATCTTCCTGTTAAATATGCAGTCATTGACAAGAAACATGCACAAAATTATTTAATCCCGCTTACCATTCCAAAAACTTCAAGCCCCTAGCAGAAACTGCTTCTACCTTCTCTCTGACGTCAGGTTTCCACAAAATGTCTTCCTCACTCTCAATCTAAACATATTTCACATTAAGAATGAATCTTGTTCAACCATATTCTTCTATTTATCTTCTGGGAACCAGTGTGCATCAGAACAAACTTGATTGTTAAAAGAAATACTTACAAGTGAAAAATCAATTGCTGGAAACATATTCCGGTACTCGCTGATGGTTCTTCTCTTATCACAAGGATGAAGTCCCTGTATTACAAAAATAAAGCATCACATAAAATCATTATTCGTATAGCTAATGAATTTAAAACGATACGAGGGAGGTAGTTAAAAGTCTTTTCCCTCTTCGTGTTAATTTAATCTTTTCGCTAGTTACAAGTTCATTGGCCACATACATATATACTGAAACAAGTAACCTCTATTAATTGTTTAGTGAAACGGCTATTGAAAAAGGCAAATAGCAGATTGCAAAATAATTCAAAGAAGTCATACTCACTACAATAAACCTACCAACTTTGGACAGTTTAAAAATTCAAGTGACCTTGTCGGAGATGTCGTCATAATCAGACGTAACATAAGAACAAACAGAACTGGGCAATGTTTGGACTAGCCAGTATAACCTTTTAGGGCCGTTTTAAACTCTCAGAAAGCTATATAATGATTTGAAGTTATTCAGTAAAGGAACACACAAAAAGTTCACGAAAAGATGAGACTGGAAGACACGATGTTCATCAGTTTCATTGAGCAGAAGCTCGAGATGACGGTCAATGGTCTAGTAGCCAAATTGTGAACTCAGTTGGTTTATCTGTATTTTTTTATTTTAGGATCTACCAGAATCTGACAAACCGTGGGAATGATTTATGTAAATCAGTTTATTCAATCACCCAAGCAGCAAAGCAAGACAGTATTTTTCATGTAGTGTAGCATTTATTTATCATCCTCTTTGTAGAGTAACATACTATTTGCTCTCGGCAAAGCTCCACCGCTATAAATGGAGGGCAGTTCAGACTAGAAACTGCAAGATGATCACTGTGTCCGACATTTTCCATCATAAGAGGTTGTTCACTAATCCCATCAGTGTATACTTCACCACCAAAGACTCCAACTGCTGTTTGCATGGTCCTGTAATGTAATAATTAGCAATTTCAATTCACAATAGCTCCAAACACATAAGTATTCTATGTTCTCACTAAATGAAAGACATTTAAAAAAGATTTCTTCACACATACCATCAATTTATCATATCAACTAGGTCAAATTCTATCTCAACATAAAAGATATGGCTGAAATTGTATCCAACTTCTCGTAAATTTAAAGAGATATTAGAAGACCCTTCCTTAAAGTCATAGTGTGATCATGATTTAAACGAAAGCAGAACATGAAAGACATTACAATAACATGAGTAGAGAAATAAAAAATACAAGCATCAATATAACATACCAGCAGACACAATGTGTTGAAATTCAAAAACTAATGTCAGATAGTTTCCCTAATTATCCCAATATTTATGTTCTATTTGTTACAAGTCAGGTTGCAGAAGAAAAACATAATAACCGGTTCATACATGACTAATCAATAAGAGATTTAAGTTTTCACAAACTATGTCCTAATTTTCAGTCATTCTGGCCAATTTCTGGTGTTATATCCACCGTTGTCTGATGCCAACATATCTCGTCCCTGCTTTGTTAAACAATAGATAACATACATTCTTTCAACTTATCTTACCAATAAACATCATTGTCAGATATGATATGTTGGCATCAAAGTGATGTACATTTTACACATATTGCACACTTATCTTATTTTACACATATTGCACATCAAAGTGATGTTGGCATCATTGTCAGAATGTTACCAATAAACATTCTTTCAACTTATCTTATTTTACACATATTGCACACTTGTTCAGATGTACATTTTTAACAAGACAATAAAGGAAATAACAGAATCAAAGTGATGCATGTCAGAGGAAAATTCCAAATAACAATTTAGTTATACCTTAACAATGGGGAAACCACAACAAGTTCGACAGTTTTCGAAAGTCCTGTTGCCTTCACATGTTTTTGCAGATTATCAACCTGTCAACCACAAAGCGACGTTTAACGACCAAAAATTAACCAGGGAAGGAAATAAGTAGATAAAGAACATTGCTATTGACTCGTTGTCTCTTTGATAAGAAATCACTTTGAGAGGAATTCTGCATAACACTAAAACCAACAATACTCGAAAACATGACGTTAAATAAATCTGCCTGGCAACTACCTGGTTCCAACCGAGAGGGGTTAGGTGTGCATCAAAATAATCGTAAGACATGTATTCATCATGGTTCTTCTCTCCTGCAACATTATGAACTCCCTGAGCATGTCTAACCTGTATACAAATTTTTACAAGACATTAATGCCATAGAAAGTGATCCAAATGACGAATGATCTCAAGAACAGTAAAACATGTTCAACATCTAAGGTAATTTTCAGTTTAAGAGTCATACCATTTGATCTTATTTTACTTTATTTTGGTTCCTGCTTACCACATCAGTTTTAAAATCCTTCTTTTGAAAGCTTTTATAAGACCTATACTTTCAAAATATTTTATTTACACTTTAAACATGTACAATCTTTCCATGGAGAAAAGCATTTTTTTTTCTTTGTTTCTCAAGGTCTTTAAGACCTTCCCATGTCACATTAGAATGCTCCAATGGGAATTTCTTATAAGACCTATATTTTAAACTTATTATTATGACTATTTCTAAGATCTGTGATTGAAATACCAAGTTTAAGGAATTTAGTCCGCATAAACTGAATTACATGTACTCATCCTTACTTTTTGAAAGATTACAGTGTATTAATGAGGAAAAGCAATAAAAACTGGAACGAGTAAGTTGTTTGCACTGGGAAATCTGTGAATTTTAGCGATTCGAATAACTTGGAAAGAGAAGGAATGAAACTTCAGTGAAGAAGAGCCCGTTGAAAACTGATGACTAATTTGAATAACTTTGTTTTGATTTTTTAGTTATTTAAAAATATTTTTTGACAGATAAAGGGTGTATGCGGTACATGTATGAATTGATCTTATTAGCCTCTATGAAATAAACGAGTAAACCATAAGCCAGTACCTTCACTAGTTCATTTTAAAAAAAATTGAGAAAAACAAGTATGACTCAAGGATAAAATTGCAACAAACCAGATGAACAGTTTTGCAACGGTGCAAAGGATAGAGAATTTGACCTGCAGCACTATCCATACCTGCAGTCACATAAAAAAAAAAAAAGAGTTACCAAACAAGGTTCCACCAAGCCGGATTTATAAAATGCAAAGCTATGCGCCCTTGTGATGTTTAAAGAAAAGATAACCTAAACCAAACACACGAATCAAGCACGGAAAAGTTTTGATTAGTCAGCTTTTATAAGAAAAGCTAAGATGCGCCGAAGCAAACAGTTTTAATTTGCTAACCTTAATCCCCAAAAAGTTGCAAGCCAACACAACAGCATAAAGGGGGAAAAGGACTTAAAAAGCTTAAGTTCTTTTCTAGCTAAAGAAAAATATATGGTTTTGATTACTACATATCTACAATTCAACCAACGTCAGGTGGCTTTCTGATAGACAATGACCATCAGTGTTGAATTCTTTATTTCTTTAATTAAAAAAATGTAAGCAAGAGATATCAAATTGAAGACCACTTAAAGGGTGAACCCACATCTTAATAGTAAAAGAATAACAACAAAAGTTAGGTCGGCTAAATACATCATATTATAATGCCTTTAACTTCTTAAAAAACCAAATTCTCGCAAATATGATCATAAATCCTTTTAAAATTTTCCAAAAGTGTACGTTCTTCCTCCCATTCCTACTTCACAGGATACAATCGTGCGATTTATACTTCTCACTGGTGCCTCATGTAAGAACGTTTTTCACAGTAAAAGAATATGATAAAAAATAAATAATTAAAGAGGACTGTTAGTAGAAAATCTTCACGCTCAAGGATCGCTACGGTATAAACGGATAAACTTAAAAACCGAATCTAGTTCTGCTGCGTGTGATCTCAACAATAGGAAACCAATACTAGAATTTTGGAATTTGGAATCCCAATCAAACAGTAGCTAATAAAATTATTCTAGATGCACATGTATTAACGTCTTCAACAAGCTTTTACGATCCGACGGAGGAAAATTTCTTAGAACAAGTACCACAAAATTTCTGGTGCGAGCAAGAAACGAAATTGGATTGAAGGAATATAAATGGAATCAAGAAAAGAGCAAGGAAAACGATGAAAACGACACCGTCGCATTTGACGTACCAGAAGACGAATCACGTGATAAGAGAAGAGAGTGTTTCAACTGCAAGCGAGAAACGAAAAGCAGAGGAGCCGTGAAGAGTTTGATGAGTGAGTAAGAAGACGAAGTGCAAATTTTCCTTTCTTTTCTTCTTTTTTTTAATAACTTTTATTTTTTCCATAACTTCGTTTACAAACTTAAATTATTATTGGAATTTGACGGTTGGTAGTTGATAGCGTGCACTTACAGTGTCATTCCCTGAATATCTTCGGCATATTCTAAACCAGTGTCCTAAATATTGAAAATTTAGTCCATATGAATAAACTTTTAATCTTACAGTTTTTTAGCGTCGATTTTTAAGATAAATTTAAAAAAAATTAAGTTATTATTTCTATCTTATATTTCTAATGTAATAAACGGTTTATTTTTAATTTAGAGAAATCATGAATCAGAATAAAACAGCTTGTTTATTTATGAGTAAATATTTTGTAGTAGAGCTTTTTCTTATCTATAAGTAAATATTTTGTAATAGTTTTATTAGACAATAGATCTTTCTTGGTGTATCATGCAGTAGATAAAACATTCTAGAATTAAAAAAATAATTATTAAATTGTTAGTATCACGTAAAAACATTCTTCCTATAATAGTTGATATGAATAAGAAAAACTCTCTTATAATATTTTTTATATTTAATGTACTCTACAAATAGAAAAATAGATAGAGTTTAACATAGTAAAATAAGAAATTAAAAAATTTCATTGAAATTATTAGTTTAAATTTTTTTTGAAAAGACAATTATAAGTTATTTTCTCTATTGGAGCAATAGCGTCATTATCTTCGTTACTATACTTGTTAGAGATAATAAAACCAAATATATATTTTTTTATTCATAGGTTCAATCAATCATCAGAAGAATTAAACTAAAAATTAGAATACATTATAGGAAAATAAAACTTCCATTGAGGATAAGCAAATTAAAGACTTTTATAAAAATTCTCATAAGATCGAGAACGAAGTTTTTATTTGGTATATGTCAGGTAACGAATCAATAACTGCATCCAATCTCAAAAAAATCTCAATTGGTTCGAATTTTTTTTATCTCGTTGGAATGGAATAGTTAAAAAAATCTCATAGGACCAAACCTTATTATGTGGCATTTACATTATATTTCTCTTTCTTATTCTCAACCAAGTATTTGAGAGGATTTTATTGATCCATGATTTATGTTTTGTTTTCTCGTTTTTTTTGTTTGTTTATTTATATATATATATATATATATATATATATATATATATATATATTCATCAATTTCAATTATTTTTTGATTGAGATGTATGGATTCACGGGTCTATGTCTATATAGATCTTGTTCATGGATTAACAAAAGTGTGTAAAAGTTCTATTTGCCTATGCCATTCTACGAGTCTCTTCCATTTTGCGTGTGACATCACCACTACCCATGGTAGTATCCAATAATTCAAAAATTAATTTGAAAGTCATATTTTGACTCCGACGTTTTCGAGATGCCCCCAATTACCAACGAATAGCAAGTGTTTTTCCTTGTGCGAATCTTATTTCATTGATAACTTGATGAATTGATCCCCTATCGTGTCTTGCTTTTATTGTTGTATCAAGAATTACTCCACTTATTGCTTACATAAAACAAATAATGAATTTGTTGATGTCTTTTTGTTGAATTAATAGGTGGATAGAAAATTTGATAACGCAATAATATTTTTTTCATATTTCAAAATACAATTAACCAACATGTTAACTAATCAATTATAATAAATTGGACTAAATTTTGCAATTTTTTCTTCTACTTTTTAGTACTTTTGTGAGAACTAAAATCATTTGTTTTGGCTTTTTGGCATCATATTAAAGAATGGATATCGAAATATATGAAAGATCTCCCTCTAAGGGATAGATACGATGTTGATCGACTTTCCGCAGAATTTTATATCTACTATAATTCCAAAATCTGTTTTTTTTTTTCAAAATTGTTCAAGAAACAATGATCCCTATTTCACTTCTTATACCTACCAAATCTTTAGACATATTTCTCTCCTTTCATCACATAAACTTATTCTTAAATTTTGGTTGTGAATTTACTTCTATTTTGTCTACAAAACTATGACCGGATAATAGATTTTCTAAATTTATATTTCTTTTATATATTTTTATAATATTTATTACAAAAATAAAATACTTAAGAAAAAACTGTAAATGATAGAAAAATATTATACACATCGAATGTTAAATTTAAACGTATTCTTAAATAGATAAAAAAATTATTGTTTATGTAAATAATCACAAGAATAAAATTTATATGATTAAGTACGAAAATAATTATTATTTAATAAAATTCTTTTATTGAATAATAATGCTTTTCATATATATAGTATTTTCACAATGGAGGTTTAAATTTTAGACGTAGTGATTTATTCTAGTCAAGTTATTTCAACAAACTTTAAATTTAAATGTTAATACAATGGAAACGAAAATAAGGTTGTAAACATAAATCTCTATTCTGGATTTATAGGCCTTCATTGGAGAAAATTTTCTCCTCGTGGGACTAGGCAAATTAAATGTATGTTACCCACATGGTATAAATGATATGAGGCTGAGCTAGTGAAAAATGGACAGGCTTCTATCCCTCAAAATTGTGACCACAAGGCCAGTTTGATGGAAAAAAATAGTACCACACGTGCTTATGAGTGGGATTCCATAGATGGCCCGGAGGGTAGAACATCGAACATGGCATGTAGATTTAATTTGTCTAGTCTCAAGAGGAGAAAACTTTTCCCATTTAAAACCTATAAACCAACATACATTAAAAAGGAGAAAAGCAAGAAGGTGGAGTTTAGAAGTGTAGCAGTGCTACGATTGAGAATTTGCATTTACCTACAACTATTGACTACACTTCCTTCTACAAAGATAATAATCTGAAAAGTCTATTGAGTAATTTTCCATGATTTTTCCTGTTCTAGTTACAATGTCATTCAACTTTAATCAAAATAAACTTAATCTCTATGATTTATTTGCACCCACACTCTGCCATATTCCTACACTTGTCCTTCAAATCAACTTTCGTTCTCTCCTCAAATATATCTATGTGATATTTTAGGATTAATTCGAGATGTATATACCTCGGCGTGAAAATGATGTGTTGAAAGTCCTACATCGACTATTGATAAGACCAATTTATATTTACTCTTTCTTTTGGAGTGAGATACAGATAAATTCTACATATAATGAAGAGTGTGATGGGTAATGTAATAATAGCATTCTTCTTATAGTCTTGTAAGAACAATGTTAGCAAAAGAAGTTTAAGTCTAACTCAATCCTACAAAACTGGTTTTTACGGAGAGGTTTGCACCCACATAGCCAAGGTATATACATCTCGAGTTAGTCTTAAATTCTCACAAAGATATATTTGATGAGAGAACGAAAGTTTATTTGAAGGACAAAGGCAGGAATATGGCACGATATGGGTGGAAATAAATTGTAGAGGTTAAGTTTATTTTGATTAAAGCTAATAACATTGTAACTAGAATAGGCAAAATCATGGAAAATTAGTTAATAATCTTTTAGGATTATTAGCTTTAATAGAAGAAAGCGTAGTTTGTAAAAATTAAGGAGAATGTGGTGTTTAAGCCTTCTTAAACAACATATTATTATTATTAAAAATAAAATTTAGAGTATTTAAGTGGGTGCAAATCTCACCTTACAAGTTGATTTTGTAGGGTTGAGTTAGACTTAAAGTCTCTTTCTTAACATGGTATCAAAGCTAAATTAAAGCCTATCCTAGCGATATTTGGTTTCTATCGGTTTATAGGTCCTCAATGGAGAAAGTTTTCTCCTCTTGGGACTAGGGGCAATTTAAATTTATCTTGCATACATGGTATAAATGATATAAGGCTAATCTAGTGAAAATGGTCAGGCTTCTATCCCTCAGAATTGTGACCATAGGCCTAGTTTGATGGAAATATAATAGTACCGCACGTGCTTATGAGTGGGATTCCATAGATGGCCCAGAGGGTAGAACATCAAACTGTGCGACTTTAAATAATTTGCCTAGTCCCAAGAGGAGAAAACTTTTTTCCATTTAAGACCTATAAACCAACAGACATTAAAAAGGAGAAATGTAAGATGGTGGAGTTCAAAAGTGTAGCCGTGCTACGATTGAGAACTTACATTTACCAACAAATATTGACTACACTTCCTTCTACAAAAGCTAATAATCCTAAAAGTCTATTAAGTAATTTTCAATGATTTTCCTTGTTCTAGTTACAATGTCATTCAACTTTAATCAAAATAAACTTAACCTCTACGATTTATTTGCACCCACATTGTGCCATATTCCTACACTTGTCCTTCAAACCAACTTTCGTTCGCTCCTCAAATATATCTATGTGAGATTTTAGGATTAACTCGAGCTGTATATACCTCGGCGTGAAGAGGGTGTGTTGGAAGTCCTACATCGACTAGAGATAAGATCAATTTATATTTACTCTTTCTTTTTGAGTGAGATACAGATAAATTCTACATATAATGAAGAAAGTGATGGGTAATGTAATAATAACATTCTTCTTATAGTCTTGTAATAACAATGTTAGCAAAAGAAGTTTAAGTCTAACTCAATCCTGATGGTATCGGAGGGGGTATTTTTCGAAGAGTATAGCGCAGCGGAATTAATACTCAGAGAGTGGAAAGCGTATTCGATCACAATTAAACTTAATTTGGTCCTTTTAGTAAAAATAATTTTCTTTCAGAAAATTAATCAAACAGTTGATATACGTAAAATAAAATGAGTTTAGGGAATAAGAAGATCAACACAGAATTTTTATCCTGGTTCGAATCAAAAGATTCTACGTCCAGTCGTTAGTCACTATGAATAGTGATTAACCTTTTTCACTAAAAAATTGTTTAACAGTTAAAAATCCAAGTTTACAAGGTTTACAAGAATTTCCTACTACATTTAATTTCTACAAATTGCTTTTAACTAATTCTAATATCTTCTTCAACTAAAACTTCTTGTAGCATCATCAAAACAAATTTCTTCAAGATTTACCAATACTCCTTATTGGTAACAATCTCCCCCTTTTTGATGATGATCAAAAATTCAATTTTTAAAAGCAAGTTTGGCTTACCTGCAAAACATACAAGCTAACAAACAACAACAAGGTTAGCAATACCTGTAATAATTTATACTTCTCCCCTTGTATTATTCTTCTCCCCCTTTTTGATCAGAAGCAAAAAGATCGGATGTTAAAGGCTCCCCCTAAATATGATCTCCCCCTCAATTAATCAAAGGATGCATATAATCAAGAGATCATTTTATTTATGAAAATAAAGATTACATTATAAGAAGACACATAACAGACAGAATTATAACATAGATGAAATGGCAAGTAAACAACAAAACAGTCTAACATGGACAAACTAGCCGTTTATGGTCGTTTATAGCCGTTATGGGATGCTCCAACGACTCTATTTTTGAAACTGTCAGCGTGATAATCGATTATGGCTCGTGATAATCGATTATTAGTTCAATAATTACTGCCCAGAATTACATGATAATCGATTATGCATAATGATAATCGATTATCTGCTCAAGATTTTCCAGAATTGAATTTGATGCATGAATAATCGATTATAACTTGGTGTAATCGATTATGAAGCGTTAAGTTTACGAAAAATGCAAAAGTTTGCATAGATTTTGATTCTAAGATATGTCTAACACTCCTAACTCTCTTCTAAGTTCATAAAGTAAAGATATCCCCTTAAATATGCAATTCAAATTTAGTTTTTAGCATACTCAATTAACCCACGAAATCAACAACCTCTTTTCAAACAATTAAGATATCAATGATTAAGCAACCAATTTATAAACTAAAATGAATGCAATAGTAGCTTAAATGGAAATGATCACAGCTGCTACAGGTTTGACATGAAAGCATTTCAGTTAGCACAATCAGTTAATAAAATTAACTTTGACAACACAATTTACAACTTTCAAAACAACAACTATGATTCATGCACTCTCATATCCCAATCTGTTCAACCCAATGAATTCAACTCTGCATATAAAACAACATATATAAAAATTAAAACAACAATATGCAGTAATCAGATTTAATTCAATAACATTGTTTATCTTGGTTCAATGGATTTTATTCATGAAATATTGGCAAACCAGAATTTAAAACTGGAAAATTGACTCAAACAGGGAAATGCAGTTCCGACAACTGCTTTTAAAGACTATTCTACAGTGATTTTCACAATTTGAAATCAAGCTTTATGCGGAGCAAATCATAGCTCATATGGCATGCATATAAATAGATCTCCACAGAAAACATCTTTGAAACGGAAATGCCAATTCAATCATCAAATAACTTAATTATCTAAAAATGCCAATGAAAATCTATCAACCAACTCATTTAAATGAATATAACAGTAATCAAATAATGGAAAATTAGAAAGATAACCAGAACAAAGTGCAATAACACAGTTCAAACAACACTTAGCTCAATCACATGGAGTTCGAACCAAGGCTTTGAATGCCATTTGATGGATTCACTTCCTGCTCTTAGATCATTATTTCCGAAAGCATAATACCATGGATCTCTCCTCTCCTTTTGAGAACTTAACCTGCAAAACAAAACAATAGAGTTTTGGTCCCCATAATCTCATTTGGGTCCTTTGAGGTTAGAGACAATTTACTTTATAACAGGAATCCAAGCATATTTTCCATTTGGAACATCAAAATGTTTAATTCTACATTTGTTAGAAGTGTGCCCCTTTTTCATACAATAAAAGCATGTGACAACATTTGGGTTTCTATAAGACATAGTTCCTTTTTCAACCCATACCCTACGGGTTCTTTTAATTTTGTTCTTACTTTTAAAAACACTTTTGTTTTTATAAACCTTTCTAACAGTTATAGGCATTTCAACATTATTGTTTCCAGTTGCAACTTCAAGAAGATTTTCAAGAATATCAATATTAAGCATATGAATCTTACATGAAAGACATTCAACAGGATGTTCAACATTTGAAGACTCTTTCATTTCCAACTTGCAAATTTTATTTCTCAAACTTACTTCCTCATCTAATGCTTTCTCATATTTAATTTGCAATTGTTTAAATTCTTTTTTCAAATTTTTATGAGCAACATTCAATTTTTCAGATTCATCAAGCAATTCAAGAAAAGCTTTTTGCAAATCAAATTCACTAGATTCAGAATTAGAACAATTTACTTGGCTTGCAGTGTCATCAACATTAGTTGTCAAACATAATTTTGTTTCTTCAACAGAATCACTTGAACTACTTGAGTCATTATCAACCCAAGCAATGTGAACCTTCTTTCTCTTGTGAAGTTTCTTTTCTTTTCTTTCTTTACTTCTTTTGTTGCTTGAACAGTCAGCTTTCAGATGGCCTCTTTCACCACATCCATAACATTTGAAACTTGAAGAAGAACCTTGATAGTCCTTCTTTTTCTTCAAGATTTGGCTGTCAGATGATTTAACGTTGGCCATCAAGCATAGATTTTCTTGCTCATTTGAATCGCTTGAGCTTGAGGAGTTTGATGTAGACCATGAGTTCGAACAAGTCAACTTAGCCACATTCAATACTTCATCATGAGTGACTCTTAAAAATTTCCACATTTCCTGAGCACTTTTATAAACAGATACTTTGACAAAATCATCAATGGTTAGTGCAGATAAAATTATATTCCGAGCCTTAATATCAAATTGGGCTCGTCTATTTTCCTCAGCAGTCCAATTAAAATAAGGTTTTTCAGTCTCTACACCATCAACAGTATTCATAGGAATATAAGGGCCATTTTGTACAGCTTCCCAGATACCTCTGTCAACAGACCCCATAAAAATCTCCATTCTAACTTTCCAAAAAGCATAGTTATCACCAGTAAACAATGGACGTCTGTTAATGGAAGCACCCTCAGCATATACATGGTTTTGATTGTGACCAGCCATTTTCGCAAATTTTGAAAAACTATCAAAGCAAGCTCTGATACCAATTGATGGTATCGGAGGGGGTATTTTTCGAAGAGTATAGCGCAGCGGAATTAATACTCAGAGAGTGGAAAGCGTATTCGATCACAATTAAACTTAATTTGGTCCTTTTAGTAAAAATAATTTTCTTTCAGAAAATTAATCAAACAGTTGATATACGTAAAATAAAATGAGTTTAGGGAATAAGAAGATCAACACAGAATTTTTATCCTGGTTCGAATCAAAAGATTCTACGTCCAGTCGTTAATCACTATGAATAGTGATTAACCTTTTTCACTAAAAAATTGTTTAACAGATTACAAGATAATGAACAAGAATAAAATGAATAGAACCACTCTACCAACTTGAAGAGAACCGCTTCAGCAATCGACCAACGATTCACAAGCTTCTCCTTTCACAAGACCAGGCAGAGCACCTTGCTAACTTGAAAAGAGTCTGCTCCGACTATCGACACACGATACGCGAGCCTCTCCTTTCACAAGACCAAGCAAGGGAACAATGAACAAAAAGCTTTCTGAGAACGTTCCTCTGACACACAGTGTTCTAAGCTTTCTCAGTTCAAAAAACGTTACTTTCTAATTTCTCCAAAACAAAATATATAGCCAAGTACACTGAGTGCCAAAGGTCAGCTCCCAACTGCCATGAATAATCGATTATTGTAAGTGATAATCGATTATTCAACTCTGTTACAGGTTTTCAAAAAATGTGATAATCGATTATATGAAGTGATAATCGATTATTCAAGTATGACTTGTGATAATCGATTATTGCTTAATCATAATCGATTATTGCAGTTAAAAATGCAAGTTTACAAGGTTTACAAGAATTTCCTACTACATTTAATTTCTACAAATTGCTTTTAACTAATTCTAATATCTTCTTCAACTAAAACTTCTTGTAGCATCATCAAAACAAATTTCTTCAAGATTTACCAATACTCCTTATTGGTAACAAATCCTACAAAATCGGCTTTTAAGGAGAGGTTTGCACCCACTTAGCCAAGGTATATACATCTCGAGTTAGTCCTAAATTCTCACAAAAGATATATTTGATGAGAGAACGAAAGTTGATTTGAAGGACAAAGGCAGGAATATGGCGCGATATGGGTGGAAATAAATCGTAGAGGTTAAGTTTATTTTGATTAAAGGTAATTACATTGTATCTAGAACGGGAAAAATCTTTGAAAATTAGTCAATAAAGTTTTAAGATTATTAGCTTCTGTAAAAGGAAGTGTAGTTTGTAAAAATTAAGAAGAATGTGGTGTTTAAGGCTTCTTAAACAAAATATTATTATTTTGTTAAATAAAAAATTTATAGTATATAAGTGGGTGCAAACCTTACCTTACAAGTTGATTTTGTGGGGTTGAGTTAGGCTTAAAGTCCACTTCTTAATATGGTATCAGAGCTAAGTTAGAGCCTATTGTGGAGATATTTGTTGTTTACCGGTTTATAGGTCTTTAATGGAGAAAATTTTCTCCTCTTGGGACAAGGCAAATTAAATCTATGTTACCCACATCGTATAAATGATATGAGGCTAATCTAGTGGAAACTGGTCAAGCTTGTATCTCTCAAAATTGTGACCACAAGCCTAGTTTGATGGAAACAAATAGTATCGTACGTGCTTATGAGTGGGATTTCATAAATGGCCCGGAGGGTAGAACATCAAACTGTGCAAGTAGATTTAATTTGCCTAGTCCCAAGAGGAGAAAACTTTTTCCATTTAAAAAGGAGAAAAGCAAGAAGGTGGAGTTCAGAACTGTAGCAGTGCTACTATTGAGAATTTGCACCCATATCCCGCTATATTCCTCCACTTGTCCTTCAAATCAATTTCCGTTATCTCCTCAAATATATCTTTGTGAGAATTTAGGATTAATTCGAGATATATATACCTCGACGTGAGGAGAGTATGTTGGAAGTCGTACATCGACTAATGATACGACCAATTTAGAGTATGTAAGTGGATGCAAACCTTACCTTACAAGCCGATTTTGTGGGAATGAGTTAGGCTTAAAATCAACAAACAATCTATTATTAGCTCCATATCACATGATCCTAAATGTTTCTTTTCAATCTAGTATGTTTGGAATATCATGTGTGAGGTTTTTCGTTTCTCATTTGAGAATTTGTAATGCATGATTTTTTCTTTATTTGTTAGAAGGTTTTATGTTATTGTTTCTTTAGAGTTGGAGGGTGAAATGGATCAAAGGATTCTTGTAGCAATGAAACTAGTTTGTAGATGAAGATATAAAAAGAGGGAAAACTCATAATTTGGGGTTGTTTGAATTGACGAGAATTAAAACATATACATGCTTATATTTCATGTTGCCGAAAAACCGAACAAGCATAATTCTAACCATCTATGTAATTGATATGTTCATAGTTCACAACTACTAACTAGCTACTTTTATCAATGGAAGCTATTTTAGTCTAAAAGTTGCCTTTATCTAGAATAATCAAGTTCCTATCCCTTCCCCCTGCTTTTTAGCTCCAAGTAAGTTTCCTTTATAGCTATTGCCCCCTAGGCTCAATAGGTACTTGATACCCTTTATCTATGGCCACAATATCCCCAAATCATGGGATTTTATGGTTACTTAGAAATCTCCCCAATCCATGAAAGCTTCTAACTTCTACATTCTTGAGGTAAGCCATTCTTGGATGGCCTTTATTTTCTCAGGGTCAACATGAACCCCATTTTTATTGAAAATAAACCCTAAAAAAATGACATTATGTATACAAAAGGTGCATTTGTCAATGTTTGCAAATAATTGATTAACAAACCTTGACTATACACCAAGATTTCATCAAAATAAACTACAACAAATTTCCCTATGCAATCCCTTAAGACATGATTCATAAGTCTCATGAAAGTTCTTGGAGCATTAGTAAGGCCAAAAGGCATCATTATCCATTCATATAAACCAAACTTAGTTTTAAAAGCAATTTTCCACTCATCACCTTCTTTGATTCTTATCTGGTGATAACCACTCTTAAGATCTATTTTGGAGAATATTTGGACTTCATGCAATTCATTCAACATATCGTCAAGTCTAGGGATATGATGTTAGGAATCTGGGTAAGAATCCTAACTTTCTAGCTCACTCGCACACTTCAGTAAAACTCACAACAAGAAATGGTAATGAATCGACTGTATTCACATCAAAGAATCAAGAATACAAGTGGGAAAAACCAGGAGCTTAACCTCCTTCACCAGGTCTGAACCAGTCTACAACTCAAAGTAAAAAACTATCTACTTGTAACTACAAAAGAGGTCCTTTTTATAGACCTTTTCCCACCCCCTTAACTGCTCAACAGTTAAGTACTCATCTTTATTTCTCTACTATCTTTCTCCTTTCATAAACCCTCCATGTCCTAACATTACTACCCCCTTAAAGATCAACCTTGTCCCCAAGGTTGAACTCTGGAAAAGGCTCTGGCTTTGTTATCTTGTCTTCCCAAGTTGCACTATCCTCCTCTCCTGCTTGCCATTCAACTAGAACCTGCTCCTGCCTGTCCTCCCCTTGCTGTTGGATCCTCCTATCCAACACCTTGGTTGGCCAGCAAGATGGCCCCTCCATCTGCAAATTCGCTGGTCGAAAAAGCCGATAGCTCCCTTCGTTGTGGCTCCGCTTCGACCTCCTCCTCTTCATCTTTCGTCAATAACACTACCCGTAAACTCTTCTTAGGGCATTAGTGCCCAGGACTGAAGCCCCCCCCACCCCCCACATCTAAAACACCTCCCTTCTTCCCTTTGTTTCATAAATTCTGGGTAGCGAAGGTTTCACGATTTCCTTCCTCTACTATCACTTCCCAGTGGCTTCGTCCTCTCGCCGAACTACTCCCTGTCGCGTTGTCTCGTCTCACTGATCTGACGCTCTCGGTTGGGGTTGTTCTTCCCGGATTGCTCCTCGGCGGTTGGGTTCTTACCATCACCGCTCCTCCTCCCGTTGTTCGCCCCCATGGGGAATTTTTGGATGTCGTCCAACCCATCAAATCTAGCCCGCATAGAGCCTCTTCGACGTCTCGTACCAGTTTCATCGCTGTCATCAAATTTCTAGGACGTGCGGTCTAACCTAGCATCGCAATTCCTCTCGTAGGCCTACCAGAAAGTATCCCAACAAGTGGTCGTCCGAAAACGCCTTCGTCTGTCCGGCCAGTGCTTCAAATTCTCTCACGTATTCTTCCACGGTGGTTGTTTGCTTGATCGTCACCATCCTCTCAAAAATGTCGCCACTGTAATGACTCTCAAACCTGATCAACAACGCTTCCTTGTGTCCTCCCACGATCGATCGCTCGCCTTTTCCTTCCAAAACTTAAACCAATAACCAGCACTTCCCTCCATGCTAATATGGGTCAATTCGACCTTCTCAACCTCCGCCACCTTCTGTATCTCGAAGAATTTTTCGGCCCTATTAATCCAGTTCAAAGGATCATGTCCTTCAAAAGTGGGTAACTCCACCCTTTGCCTCCAATTGGGTTGGTTCTCTGAACGTTCCCCATCTCTTTCTCCTTCGGCGTCGTTGCGCCGGCCACCCCCATTATCATTGACTAAACCATGGCTCCCGTTAGAGCTCTCTCCGTTTTGCTTGGTTCGCGCACCCATCAACCGTAACAGTTCTTGGATGTCTTTACGCATCGCGATTGAGTCTTGCTGGTTTGCCGCTGACTCCGTCTTCAATCCTTCTACTGCCATCTCTAGATGTTCCATTCATCCTTCAACTACGTTCATTCTTCCTTCAATTCGGTTCTCCAGAGCATGTAACTTCCCTTCCATCTTGTTCTCCCTCCGATTTGGATCCGGCAGGTCGGACCACTTTGTTAGGAATCTGGGTAAGAATCCTAACTTTCTACCTCACTCGCACACTTCAGTAAAACTCACAACAAGAAATGGTAATGAATCAGCTGTATTCACATCAAAGAATCAAGAATACAACTGGGAAAAACCAGGAGCTTAACCTTCTTCACCGGTCTGAACCGGTCTACAACTCAAAGTAAAAGATTGTCTACTTGTAACTACAAAAGAGGTCCTTTTTATAGACCTTTTCCCACCCCCTTAACTGCTCAACAGTTAAGTACTCATCTTTATTTCTCTACTATCTTTCTCCTTTCATAAACCCTCCATGTCCTAACATATGATGTCTATATTTTATTGTGATGTTGTTGATGGCCCTACAATCACAGCACATGCGCCAATTTCTATCGTTTTTGGGCACCAACAACACAGGAATAACACATGGGCTTAAGCTCTTTTGAACCCAGCCCTTGTTTAGCAAGTCTTGGACTTGTGACTCTATCTCCTTTGTCTCTTGGGGATTTCTCCTATAGGTAGGCCTATTAGGAAGAGTTTCCCTCAGTACAAAATCAATTTGATGCTCTATTCCCCTCAAAGGTAGAAGTCGAATTGGGCCTTCCTTGGGAAATACATCATCAAATTCTTTCAATCCTTTTAGGATTGGAGAAGATAGAGTACAAGTTCTGGACTCACTAGATGTTTATGTGAGTGTTCCTTGACACATGAGGAGGTAATTAGGTTGCTCTTCATGAAGAAGGTTTTCTAAAGCCTTTTTATTTAAAACAGCTTCATGTTAAGTGACCTTGTGGGAGGGAACACCATTCTCCCACACCCCCTTTTCATCCCTAAGGACTACTCTTGTCTTCTCTTGATTTTGATTTTTTTTTCTTTTTTTTCGTGCTCCTTGTTGAGTGTCCTTTGTGTTTGATCCTCAACCACTTGGGAAGGTGACAAGGGATGAAGCACAAATTTCTTATCATTTTTGTGCACAATTATGGCATTGGTGAGACCATGATGAATGGTATAATGGTCAAATTGACAGGGTTTCCCCAATAGCACATGACAAGCTTCCATAGAAACTATATCACAAATAACTTCATCTTGAAAATTACCTATGGAAATTGTCAATTTTATTTTATTCTTGACTTTTATATCCCCATCTTCATTTAGCCAATGAAGTTTATAAGGTCTTGGATAGGGTATCACAGTAAGATTCAATTTCTTAACCAATCTAGTGTTATAACATTTCTAGCAAGATCTACTGTCAACAATGAGAGAACATGTTTTATTTTGAATTTGACATCTTGTGTGAAAGATGTTCTCTCTTTGTGACAAGTGTTTTACACTTGGTTGGTTTTTCAACACCCTTATCACCATGAGAAGTTGACCCTCACAAGGATACACTTCCTCACCATTGGAATTTTCATTTTCACTTTCACTCTCATTAGAGGGGTGTCAACACCCAATTTTGTCCGGGTTGAAACAATGTGTTTTTATTGGCTTTTATTTTATTTTTATTTTATTTTTTTGTATTTAGATTTTTTGCTTTTAATTTTTTCTATTTTATTTCTTATTTTCAATTTGTTTTAATAGTGTTAATTAATCAAAATAATTAAAAAATTGAAATATAAAATTAAAATTAAAAATAAAGTAAAAAATAAATAAAATAAAATTGGAAAAAGTAAAAAAATAGAAAAAAGGGAGAAAACGTGGGAAATGGGAGAAGAAATGTGTCTCAGCAGGGGAGACCAGGTTGTTACAAGAGAATAATTCCAAGATTTTGGGGAGCAGAATTGGGTTTTGATCAGAGAGAGAAAAGAGGGGAAAAGAGTGCACACGAGAAGACCATTATCTGGAATCATCATCCAGAGTCAGCATTGGCACCGGCACCGGCGAGAGGAGATCACCGGCTACGCAGAGAACGATAGCAGCAGGTAAGTCTCTGTTTCATCTGTACATCCAGACTCATCATGTATGTTTACTGCATAAACTCCATGCACCCCTGTCTCGCCAGCCCATATACCATTGTCACAGAATCATCTATCCCACTCATGCTCATATGCACACTACGCACTCATCGTTTCCGATACCAAATGGACAAGATTCAATCAACATTAAAATCAATCAATAAACAATAAAAATTAGGGGATGCAGAGAGGGAAAAATGGTGTTGCAGGAGGGCATTCGGCCTTCGAGAAAATCCTCGAATGGGAGGAAGAGAGTAGCTGATTTGTTTCGTGGTGGGCGGTTTGGAAGTAGTAGTCTGCTGTGTGGTGGTGGCAGTGGCATCGCTAAAGTCGTCCTGGTAGGTGATGGTGACCGTGTGGGTGGCCGAGGAGGTGGATGAGTATAGGCATGGGGAGGGACATCATCGTGACAGTGCATGCTCGTCGTGGAGGTTTTAGCAATGGTGAAGTGGATGTTGATGGATGAGGATGGCACGAGCGGATCGGAGATGAAGACGGAGGAAAACCATCCCTGAGAATCGCTGGTTTTCGAAGAGAGAGAAGTGGAAACGATGGTGTCTTGGCTGACGGTGGTTCTGGTGGTGCGAAGGGGTCACCGGTGAAGCCAAGGCGCGTTCTGTTTGAGGTGACGGTGGTCGGCCATGGCAGAGGTGGTGATCAGTTGTGGTGATTGAACAAGAAACCTTGAATCTCTGGAGAAGGTGCAAATCGGCTTGAAGGAGTGAGAATGAGGATGAACCTCCTGAACCCCTAGAAAATTCTAGGTTAGAAATCATTCCACTGGGCCTGGCCCAGAAATGAGCGTACGTTCGGGAGCCTTGGGCCTCTTTTGGAACGCTCGTTCGCCATCTCCACAACACGAACGCTCGTTATCAAAGTGAACGAGCGCCCGTTAAACTTAAGCCTTTTCGACCGTTCGCTCATCCTTCTCCCTAACGAACGTTCGTTATCCAAACGAATGAGCGCTCGTTAGCTAAAGAAATGAGCGTTCGTTAACCTTAAGCCTTTACGTCCGTCCGCCATTTCAATAACGAACGTTCGTTATCCAAACGAATGAGCGCTCATTAGCTAAAGGAATGAGCGTTCGTTAACCTTAAGCCTTAACGAACGTTCGTCCTTAAGCTTCCATTTTTGAACGTCCGTTCGTCATGTCACTAACGAACGTTCGTCCTTAAGCTTCCATTTCTGAACGTCCGTTCGTCATGTCAATAACGAACGTTCGTCCTTAAGCTTCCATTTTTGAACGTCCGTTCGTCATGTCACTAACGAACGTTCGTCCTTAAGCTTCCATATCTGAACGTCCGTTCGTCATGTCAATAACGAACGTTCGTCCTTAAGCTTCCATATCTGAACGTCCGTTCGTCATGTCAATAATGAACGTTCGTCCTAATGCTTCCATTTTTGAACGTCCGTTCGTCGTTTCAAACAACGAGCGTTCGTCCTTAAGCTTCCATATCTGAACGTCCGTTCGTCATGTCAATAAAGAACGTTCGTCCTTAAGCTTCCATTTTTGAATGACCGTTCGTCATTTCAATAACGAACGTTCGTCCTTAAGCTTCCATTTTTGAACGTCCGTTCGTAGTTTCAAACAATGAGCGTTCGTCTTTAAGCTTCCATTGTTGAACGTTCGTTCGTCATTCAATAACGAGCGTTCGTCACAGCCTCAATTTCTCAACGTCCGTTCGTCATCTCTTCAACGAGCGTTCGTTATTCAGCCTTCGTTCCCAACGTTCGTCAACTCTCCCCAACGAGCGCTCGTGACTCTGAGTCTTTTCCCAACGTACGTTCGGCCTTTACCACGGACCGTTCGTTATCCAAGCTTTTCGGCTGACCGTTAGACATCATTTTATTTTTATTTAATTATTCATTTGCCTTTTTATTTATCTTATTTCATTTCATTTTTATTTTATTACTTTATTTTATCCACTTATTTCAAAATATATATATAATAATTTTACTTATATACACATATAAAATAGAAAATTACAAGAAAAGTTCTAAAGGTTTAAAGCGCACGTGTGACCGCTCGCGTCGTCCTTGTGCTAAAAACCTTTTCTTCTTTTCTTAAATAAAATTTCAAAAATACGTTTTAAAGGTTTAAGCACACGTGTGACCGCTCGCGTCGTCCTTGTGCTAAAAACCTCTTCTTCTTCCTTAAATAAATTTCAAAAATATGTTTTAAAGGTTTAAGCACACGTGTGACCGCTCGCGTCGTCCTTGTGCTAAAAACCTCTTCTTCTTCCTTAAATAAATTTTCAAAAAGATGTTTTAAAGGTTTAAGCACACGTGTGACCGCTCGCGTCGTCCTTGTGCTAAAAACCTTTTTCTTCTTCCTTAAATAAATTTACATAAAAAATACGTTTTGAAGGTTAAGTACACGTGTGACCGCTCGCGTCGTCCTTGTGCTAAAAACCTTTTTTCTTCTTTTCTTAAATAAAATTTCAAAAATACGTTTAAAGGTTGAACACTCGTGTGATCGTTCGCATCGTCCTAGTGTTCAATACTTTTTCTCTCTTATTTACGTAATATTAAACGAGGGTACGAGTGCTCGTGCGATCGCCCGCATCAGCCTAGCACTCAATACTCTCAAGGCTTCCTAAATAAGTAAATAACGGTATGAGTGCTCGTGCGATCGCCCGCATCAGCCTAGCACTCAATGCTCTCAAGTCTTCCTAAATAAGCAGATAACAGTATGAGTGCTCGTGTGATCGTTCGCATCGGCCTAGTGCTTAATATCGTTATCTCTCTTTTCAAAAATAATTAAAAGTATTTAAATATCATTTTAAAGGAATGAGTACTCGTGCGACCGTTCGCGTCGGCCTAGTACTCGTTACCTTCTTTTTCTCGAAAATATTAAAAATATAAAATCTCCAAGAATTAAAAACATCTGCTTTTCCAAACAACAAACAATCTTTTAGCTAGAACTACGTAACCCTGATTTCTCATTTTGAATGAGAATACGTAGGAGCAAGGTCAATCCTTGTCGGGCCCAAAAAACTAAAAAATATATTTTGTTTATTTATAATTTTATTTTAGGGGATAGTTAAACATTTTGAAAACCACATCATATTCGCGCATTTAGTTAAAGGTACTGCCTTAGGGCAGGCGTTGTAGGGTGCTAACACCTTCCCTACACGTAACCGACTCCCGAACCCAGAATATGGTTTTCGTGGACCGTGCTTTATCATTTTGAGGTTTTTCCATAGTTTTCCATAATAAACTATGGTGGCGACTCCAAATCTCTGTTTAAAACCCGTTTCTTTTTTGGATCGTCGTCCCGTCGCGGTTCCGGTTGCGACAGATGGCGACTCCACTGGGGACGTCTAGAGAGTCGAGTCATTTAATTAGATGCGCGAATTTGGTGTGGTTTTGCTTTGTGTTTTTCTTTCCCTTTTCTCTATCTATGTGTGATATTCGGAATAACTGCAATAACTGTGGAATATTGAACCCTAGGGTAGACAATATGTTTATATCTGCCTGGGAATTTTTCTGGTTGTTTTGCAGGTGAGGGTTTGGGTGTGCATAATTTCCTCCCTTCACACACACACTTTTGGCATATCATGAGTGGGGCCCTATACCCGGGTCTGAGCGTAGCTTAGAATTAGAGGAGTTGTGTAGCGGTGTCACTCTGGGATGTACTTCCTGTTTGGCTATCGTGAGAACTCCAGCTAGAGTCTGTTCTCTTCATATGTGTTTTCACACCTAGTTGATTACTCGACTGTTGTGGAAATGCTATGAAGGGGGCCATAGCTCTAGTGACCTTTGACCTTTAGGTTCAGGAAATCATCCTTGTGAGATTGCATATACTTGACCTTGAACTTAAAGCAGTGAACCTTTGGTAGGGCACGATGGGAGGAATATATGCTTCTGTGACCCTCACGCTGTTCGTTTTTTTTATGATATTACATTTCATACCATGCATGTGTTTTGTTTTGTCATGTTATTTTATTATCATGCATCATATTCATACATCATTTAGTAACATGTTAATTTTAAGGGAAATCACAGGTACCTACTTGACTTCATACGAGATGGATGTTAACACAAGATCCGATGCTACACAGCACACCGACTCTTCCGATTTAAGAAAGAAGTATAGTCTAAGGACTCATGTTGGAAATTTGACCGGGCTGATAAACTTGGGCAAAAGGCTTAAGACTATAAGGAGAGAAACCTTTCAGAGAAGATATGGAAATTTGTTGAATTTAATGGAGGTTGAAGTACAAATACCCGCTATCACAGCCTTGGCACAATATTATGATTCTCCGCTTCGATGTTTCACATTTCAAGACTTTCAGTTGGCGCCAACCTTAGAGGAGTTCGAGCATATCTTGGGTTTACCATTGGAGGGCACCACTCCCTATCAACATTTAGAGCATCATGCCTCTATACCCACTATTGCTACCATCATGAAATTACATCCCAAGGAGCTTGAAGACAGGATGATGATGAGGAATCAAGTGCATGGGTTATCACAGGGATATCTAGAGCAGTATTTACATCACCTGGCTGTTAAAGAGGATTGGGAAACTTTCATAGATGTATTAGCCCTTGCCATATATGGCATCGTCTTGTTTCCAAAAATAGAAGAATTTGTGGATTACACCGCGATAGACGTCTTCGTGGCGAGTAAAACCAGGTCAGAGAATCCTGTAACAGCAGTTCTTGCGGATGTTTATGGGACTTTGAGTTTTTGCCATGAGAGAAAAGGAAAGAAGATTCTTTGTTGCTTACCAGCATTGTATACATGGATGACAACGCGCGTGTTTAAGGAAATGGTCGACGTTAAGAGTCTATCGGAGACTTTGTCACACCAAGGGCTTAAAGGTAAAGGAGGAAACGATTGGGCCCGATTCCTTGCCGGCTTGAGCGAAAGAAGTATAAAATGGCGCCTTCCTTGGCTCGGAAATAAACTGGCTATACAACATTGTGGTAGTTTTCCTAATGTGCCTCTCATAGGTGCCCGGTACTGTATCAATTACAACCCCCTTTTGGTGCAAAGACAATTTGGGCATCCTATAAAAGGGGCACCTTCATCAGATTACCTTGCTACCCTATTCATTTATTACGAAGACGGGCATTTCATCGAACTGTTAAGAAAGGTTAAAAGCGCCTGGGAAAATGTTGTTCGAGCAGAGAAGGACTTAAGGGATGGAGTAGTGGATAGCAGGGTTAGTTATCACACCTGGATTCTGGAGAGAGTGAAAGTAGTCAAGCTGCCTTTCAAACCAATCAAGGATCAATCAGCTAGTGAAGGACCATCCCAAGCTCCAGAAAGTGAAGAGGTGCAACAACTAAAAGCTGAGATGGAGAAATTGAAAATTAGGAATGCTAGGTTGGAAAACGAATTACAAAGGGCGCGTAATGATCTTGTGGATATGAAAAATGATAATGAAGAAAAGTCGCGGGCTTATGAAAACCTTGTCAAAAGCCAGAAGGTTGAGAGGGATTACACGTTTCGAGTGAAACAGGATCTAGCTGCCGCGAGTAAGGAATTATCCATGAGGGTAAATGAGAAGAAGGTGGCTTTAGAAGAGGGAAAGGAGTGGAAGCACCTCTACGAAGAAGCCAAAAGAGATAAACGAGAAGCCCTAAAGAGATTAAGAGAAGCGCAGATTCAGATAGAAAAAGCGGGGCATGAGATGAAAGAGATGGCTATGTCGTTCGAGGCGGATATGAATAGGGAGCGTTGGAAGCTAACGGAAGCAGAGGAAGAGCATCGAACTCTGATAAAACAAATGGAGGAATATATCGAGGAACAGGAGGAGCGATGGAGGTCGATAGATTTTGAAGAAAGGCATCAGGCCTTGATAAAGCGAATGGAAGAGCACATCGCCGAGCAAGAAATGGCTGTAAAGCACTGGAAGGAAAGATTCTCTCAGTTGGCTGCTTTGGCAAACGGGGCAATTGAAGACATCCCCAGGATGGTGTCGAATGCTGAAGCAAGCACTCATTTTTGTAACTCACCAGCGGAAATAGAATTGTTTATTAATCATTGTAAATGGTTGGTGGGAGAGATGAAATCTTTCATTGCCCGGGCGCGGGATTGATGTACATCGGAATTATGTGTTTTGTTCCTTAGACTATGTAATGGATCAAATTTCCTTTAAATGAAAGATAAGGGATGTTTGTGGGTATCGGCTTGTGTTAATTTTCCATCAGTATCGTCATCGTTATCCTGTGATTTCCACTTATCACTAGCATGCATCATGTTTTCTTTTGTTTTGCATTTTTTCCTTATCTAATTTAATTTAATAAAAAAAATAATAATAATCAGCAGTACAAGTGAGAAAACAACGGCAAATTTTCCACGACATCCGTACAGGACCAGAGCTAACTCAAAGGTCATGGAGAATTGGGAGCAGTCACACGAATCTATTAAGGCCGATGTCAACCAGTTGAAGGATCAGATGGCCCAGATTTTGGCGGCTCTCGAAGCCCTAAAGACTACGGGAGGGGCGACGCCTGCGCAAGTTGAGGGAAGTGCTCATTATTACCCTCCGGTGTTCAGTTCTGGGAGCCAATCTGTTCCGTTCCCAATGTATGGATTACCTCCAGGTTACACCCCACCGGTGGGAGAATACACAGAAGGGGAGCAGACTTCATTCTCTTTCCCTACCACTGCCAACGTACCGCCAATCAGTATTCAGGGACCTGTTGCAATGTCCGCACCCATGATAAATGAAGGAATGCATGCAGGCATGTCTGATGGAATACGAGTAACTCCGGTGCCGCCTGTGATTACCGGAGAGGGCTTTTCTACAGGGGCTGCACCACATACCTCGTTTCAGGGGGTAATTAGTAATGTTGATGGGGCAAAGGATAAACTTGAGAGCCTAGAGGCAAGATTGAGGGCTGTGGAGGGGTATGAAAGTTATGGATTCGGAGATGTTGCTAGATTGAGCTTGGTTCCTGGCGTCAAAATTCCACATAAGTTCAAGGCGCCAGATTTTGAGAAGTATAAGGGAAATACATGCCCAAAGAACCATCTAACCATGTTTTGCAGAAAGATGGCTGCATATGCTTATGATGAGCAGCTGCTCATTCATGTTTTTCAAGATAGTTTGGCTGGAGTGGCATTAAATTGGTATACCCATTTGGAGCCGGCTCGAATTCGTTGTTGGGCGGACTTGGCTGATGCTTTTGTGAAGCAGTACATATACAATACCCATGTTGCACCAGATCGTTTACAGCTGCAAAATATGTCAAAGAAGGACAACGAAACTTTCAAGGAATATGCCCAACGGTGGAGAGAGTTAGCTGCACAAGTCGAACCACCTTTGTATGATAGAGAAATGGTGGAAATGTTTGTGAACACTCTCCAGCCACCATTTTACGAGCACATGGTCGGGAACGTGTCTGCCAATTTCGCTGATATTATTATAATAGGCAAAAGGATAGAAATTGGGGTTAAAAGTGGGAAAATTGCATACAGTTCGCCCGCAACTGCAAATTACAAAAAAACCAACTTCAATGCGGGAAAGAAGAAGGAAGGGGATGTGCATGCGGCATCAGCAATGCCTGTATGGAGAGGTCAAGCTCCCGCTCATAGCTTCCGACCATACTTGGGGCAACCCCCTCTTGCAGCTAATGCGGCGTTCGCTCATCAAGCCAGGCCTCAACAACAACAAGGGTATTATCAACCGCCATTGCTCCCAACTGATACTTGGAGGGCTGGGGCAATTGCAGGTCCAAATCAGAATGCGGGCCAAAATACTTACCCAAGAAGGAACCAATTTGTTAATTTCACCCCTATCCCTACAACTTACACAGAATTGTTACCCCAACTCGTCCAAAGGGGTTTGGTTGCTATTTGTCCAATGAAGCCCATGCAACCTCCGTATCCCAGGGGTTATGATGCAGAGGCCAAATGTAGTTACCATGGGGGAGGTGTTGGTCACTCAACTGAGAGGTGTCTGGCTTTTAAACACAAAGTACAGACTCTAATCGACTCTGGGTGGTTAAAGTTTCAAGAAGATAAACCCAGCATTGAGACTAACCCACTTTCTGGGCACGGGAGTGCCTCGACGAATGCCATCGAGGATGGCAAATATGAGTTGATAAGGGACGCGGGTGGAATCCGAAGTTCCAGAAAGTTTATCTTCAAGGCGCTGATAAAGGTGGGCCTTTTAAAAGGTGATTATGACGAGGATGTAACATGCGCGCTTCATCCGGATGATGGGCACTCTATTGAGGAATGTGGTGAATTTGAGTATGTTTTGCAAGACCTGCTGGATCGGGGTTTGATGCAAGTATGCTACAAGGATAAGGAGGGGGAAGTGTTTACACAGATTGGTGGAGAATCCGACGTAACTCTGCCTGAGCCGTTGGTGATCCATTTCACTAGAACCACCCTTGCGCCAGAGGCTGAAGAAAAGTCGTCTGTCATCATCCGGGCGCTGTCTCCCTTTCCTTACAAAACGAGAAGGCTGATGGAAGAAAGGAGAGAGTGCGGTCTAGCTCGTGTAGAAAGGTGTGAACCCAGGGTGGAAAAGATTCGTATTCGTGACATCAGGGAAAAATTTCGTAGTGCTGGTTGGATCAACACGGGCCATATAACAGCCATGGAGGATGAAGATAGCTTTGAATGCTCAAGTTTCGTGCGGGCCGGCTCCCCAGATGCACCACTCAACAATTGGAACTCTGAGTTTACCCGTGATGCTTAATTTGAATAAAATGTAATAGTTTTAATTAATCCTATAGCTTCACCCGGGGCTTTAGGATTCATGACTTACGGGTTGACGTTTAGTTTTGTGCTCAGCGTGATAATCGAATCGTGTTTGTTTTTATCATCATTTCGCATTAGTCATCTTTTTTTTTCTTTTTTTTTATTTATTCCTTTTGTTTTTTCATAAATTTAAATAATGCAGATGTGACAATGAAAGTTTTGAAAATAACAATGTCGATATTCCTAATTTTGAACACCCTATCGATAATACGGAAGATGATTATGAAGATAATCCGGAACCCTCTCCAGAGCTCTTGAGATTAGTGGAACAAGAGTCTAAAGAGATAAAACCCCATCTGGAAGAGGTTGAAGTACTCAACTGGGGGAGGAAGAAGAGAAAGGAAGTAAAAATCGGTACTGGCATGAAAAAGGAAGTGAGGAAAGGGTTGCAAGCGGTATTGAAGGAGTTTAAGGATGTGTTCGCTTGGTCCTACAATGACATGCCAAGTTTGGATACCAATATTGTGCAACACAAGCTCCCACTTAAACCGGAATACCTTCCAGTCAAGCGAAGAACTAAGAAGAATGAAAAATGCATTCGACAAAAGGGTGCATCCCAGAGAATTCCACGAAGGTGAGCTGGTGTTGAAGATGATCTTGCCTGTACAAAAGGATCATAGAGGCAAATGGACCCCGAATTATGAAGGGCCATTCGTAGTGAAGAAGGCATTTTCTGGTGGGGCACTAATTCTCACAAGGAAGGATGGAGAGGAGTTACCATTACCGGTTAATTCGGGTGCAGTCAAAAAGTTTTACACATGATGATTCCGTGATAGGGGATCAATATTAAGGGATATTGACATGATCTTTAAAGTTTGTTGTACTCTGCGTTATTTCATTCAATAAATACTGCATGGTTTCATTCATAATTTTTGTTTGCACGCTTCTTGAAATATTGCATGTCGCGCTGAGCTTTTAGGTAAATAAAGGAAAATAAAGGTAATGATAATTAAGTACACATGAGTAAAAGCATCACGGGTATATTCGGTGGGCACCAGCTCGTTCCTGAGGGATGTCGTGAAAGACTAAAAAAGGAGAGAATAAAAATGCACATGTTGAATTCATTGTCAATTAGGTTGTCTAGGGCATAGTACGTTCAAAAAAAAAAAAAAAAAAAAAAAAACACAATAACTAGAAATGGCAAAGATGCAGAGTCTTCTCCTAATTCAGAGTTTCGGGGGTAACCTATGTTCATTTCTCGTTAAAGCATCCGCTTTCTTATTGCGTGAACCCCTAACCTTTTCATTTCCCTTCAAAACAAAAGATTGTCGTGGATATAACACTGGGGCAGTTGTCATCATTGTGCCCATGCTCAATGATCCGTGATCGGGGAGCAAAAAGAAAAAAAAACAAACCGAAAAAAAAATGAATGAAGTCGATGTGTCAACCGCTATAGAATTTCGTCTCATGGTTAAGGTTGTGGAAAGCAAGTCAAGCAAGCTTCAGGATGACGTGTGGCCGTTTTTCTTTATCCAAATGATAAAAGAGGTTTAATCAATTGCACCCACTTTGAGCCGTAAGTCGTAATCATTTTTCATCACCCTAGACAAGGGTCATTTGCATATCAACATTAACCTAAAAGATACATTAAGGACATCCAAAATCAATGAGAAAATTGTTGTAAAAAAAAAAAATAAATAAATAAATAAAAAAAAAGCAAAAAAAGGAAGGCTACAACAGAGGAAACAAAACAAGTGACCAAAAGGGAAAGAAAGAAAGTAAAGGAATGAATGGAAAATAATAATAGAATGTCCAGAGTTTTAAACTCTTAGAAACTGGTTGACTCAGCACTTTGCAGATGATTATTGTTAAATTGGTTTAGCCGTTAAACACTTATTTGAGCTTTCATTATCCATTTCTTTCTTAACTCGTTTGCCTTTTAGCCACGTTACAAGCCGATTAAAGTCCACACCGACTGAAGATTGTTTGTCCTGGTCTTTCTTACGAACTTAACTCTGGGAAGGAATGATGTGGTGACTGATAACATCACTAGAAGAAAAGAAAGGACATTGAAAATGAAAAGTGAAAATACAATGTAAAGTCTCCCCGTCAATCGTCGTGTCAAGAAGGAATCCTCAACTGGGGCAATCCTTCCTACCCAAACCTTTTCACCTCCCCAAATCGTACTTTTGGTGCACAACAAAATTGGGGCAGTCTTGTGGGCCCTACATGTTTCTATGTTAACCATATCTCCCAAGATAAGGAGAACACAAATGTTAGCTCCACATACAATCATTCAGCTATCTACTTCTCGTCCCTATTTTTCCCTCACCTTCTCGGGTTTAGGCCAAATTGGATTGCAGGAAGCGATAAAGAGAACTTGAACTCATGGTTACACCCTTCTCTTTCTCATTAGAGGGCTCAATGTCTCCTGACATTTTATGATTACGTTTTGAACGTACATTAGGTTTGATGACAATGTTGACAATGAGTTTCAAACATGGGCAGTCTAATTAAGAGAGAGTGGCAAGAAAAAAAAAAAAAAAAAAAAAAAAAAAAAAAAAAAAAACAAACAAAGGTTTCATGTGTTTATTCATTCATGCACCCTCATGACATTACATCATACATTTCATAATAAGCAAGGTATTTTGTTTGAAAAATCCTTTAGGCACAAGAGAAGTTGTGAAAAGGTTAATACAACATTTGCTAAGTGTTTACCAACGTTTCAGAAAGTTTCAAATCCAAGTTTTCTTCTGCGATACCGACTCTCTGCTTCGCAATGGTCGAATTCAAGTTTTTCTCCTACGATATTGGCCCTCTGCAAGGCATTGGTCGAATCCAGTTTTCGCTTTATGGCCCTCTGCTAAGCAATGGTCTAATCCCATCTCGTTGTTGTATTACTGGCCATCTGCTCGGCAATGGTCAATTTCAGCTCGTTGCTCTGTATTGTTGACCCTCTGCGTGGCAACGGTCGAATTCAAGTTTTTCTCCTCTGTTATCGGCCCTCTGCATGGCAATGGTCGGATTCAAATTTCCGTTCTGTGAGTTTGACCCTCTGCGTGGCAATGGTCAAATCCAGGTTTTAGTTGTCTGTTATCGACCCTCTGCATGGCGATGGTCGGATTCAAATTTCCGTTCTGTGAGTTTGACCCTCTGCGTGGCAATGGTCAAATCCAGGTTTTAGTTGTCTGTTATCGACCCTCTGCATGGCAATGGTCGGATTCAAATTTTCGTTCTGTGAGTTTGACCCTCTGCGTGGCAATGGTCAAATCCAGGTTTTAATTTTCTGTTATCGACCCTCTGCGTGGCAATGGTCGGATTTAAATTTTTGTTCTGTGAGTTTGACCCTCTGCATGGCAATGGTCAAATCCAGGTTTTAGTTGTCTGTTATCGACCCTCTGCATGGCAATGGTCGGATTTAAATTTTTGTTCTGTGAGTTTGGCCCTCTGCGAGGCAATGGTCAAATCCAGGTTTTAATTTTCTGTTATCGACCCTCTGCGTGGCAATGGTCGGATTTAAATTTTTGTTCTGTGAGTTTGGCCCTCTGCGAGTCAATGGTCAAATCCAGGTTTTAATTTTCTGTTATCGACCCTCTGCGTGGCAATGGTCGGATTTAAATTTCTGTTCTGTGAGTTTGGCCCTCTGCGAGGCAATGGTCAAATCCAGGTTTTAATTTTCTAGTATCGACCCTCTGCATGGCAATGGTCGGATTTAAATTTCTGTTCTGTGAGTTTGGCCCTCTGCGAGGCAATGGTCAAATCCAGGTTTTAGTTTTTGTTACTGATATTTTACTTGACATTGGTCATTTAACATCGTGACTTGAATTATTTTGTTCGTTTTCTTTCATGATTGAAACCCAGACAAAATTAGTGTCTTTATCTTTACTTAGCTTTACTTAAATAATACGAAAAGATTAAATTTTCATATTATTTAGTAATATCTAAGTAAAGAGGGGCAGCTGTCAACACCCAATTTTGTCCGGGTTGAAACAATGTGTTTTTATTGGCTTTTATTTTATTTTTATTTTTTTTTTGTATTTAGATTTTTTGCTTTTAATTTTTTCTATTTTATTTCTTATTTTCAATTTGTTTTAATAGTGTTAATTAATCAAAATAATTAAAAAATTGAAAAATAAAATTAAAATTAAAAATAAAGTAAAAAATAAATAAAATAAAATTGGAAAAAGTAAAAAAAATAGAAAAAAGGGAGAAAACGTGGGAAATGGGAGAAGAAACGTGTCTCAGCAGGGGAGACCAGGTTGTTACAAGAGAATAATTCCAAGATTTTGGGGAGCAGAATTGGGTTTTGATCAGAGAGAGAAAAGAGGGGAAAAGAGTGCACACGAGAAGACCATTATCTGGAATCATCATCCAGAGTCAGCATTGGCACCGGCACCGGCGAGAGGAGATCACCGGCTACGCAGAGAACGATAGCAGCAGGTAAGTCTCTGTTTCATCTGTACATCCAGACTCATCATGTATGTTTACTGCATAAACTCCATGCACCCCTGTCTCGCCAGCCCATATACCATTGTCACAGAATCATCTATCCCACTCATGCTCATATGCACACTACGCACTCATCGTTTCCGATACCAAATGGACAAGATTCAATCAACATTAAAATCAATCAATAAACAATAAAAATTAGGGGATGCAGAGAGGGAAAAATGGTGTTGCAGGGGGGCATTCGGCCTTCGAGAAAATCCTCGAATGGGAGGAAGAGAGTAGCTGATTTGTTTCGTGGTGGGCGGTTTGGAAGTAGTAGTCTGCTGTGTGGTGGTGGCAGTGGCATCGCTAAAGTCGTCCTGGTAGGTGATGGTGACCGTGTGGGTGGCCGAGGAGGTGGATGAGTATAGGCATGGGGAGGGACATCATCGTGACAGTGCATGCTCGTCGTGGAGGTTTTAGCAATGGTGAAGTGGATGTTGATGGATGAGGATGGCACGAGCGGATCGGAGATGAAGACGGAGGAAAACCATCCCTGAGAATCGCTGGTGTCTTGGCTGACGGTGGTTCTGGTGCTGCGAAGGGGTCGCCGGTGAAGCCAAGGCGCGTTCTGTTTGAGGTGACGGTGGTCGGCCATGGCAGAGGTGGTGATCAGTTGTGGTGATTGAACAAGAAACCTTGAATCTCTGGAGAAGGTGCAAATCGGCTTGAAGGAGTGAGAATGAGGATGAACCTCCTGAACCCCTAGAAAATTCTAGGTTAGAAATCATTCCACTGGGCCTGGCCCAGAAATGAGCGTACGTCCGGGAGCCTTGGGCCTCTTTTGGAACGCTCGTTCGCCATCTCCACAACACGAACGCTCGTTATCAAAGTGAACGAGCGCCCGTTAAACTTAAGCCTTTTCGACCGTTCGCTCATCCTTCTCCCTAACGAACGTTCGTTATCCAAACGAATGAGCGCTCGTTAGCTAAAGAAATGAGCGTTCGTTAACCTTAAGCCTTTACGTCCGTCCGCCATTTCAATAACGAACGTTCGTTATCCAAACGAATGAGCGCTCATTAGCTAAAGGAATGAGCGTTCGTTAACCTTAAGCCTTAACGAACGTTCGTCCTTAAGCTTCCATTTTTGAACGTCCGTTCGTCATGTCACTAACGAACGTTCGTCCTTAAGCTTCCATTTCTGAACGTCCGTTCGTCATGTCAATAACGAACGTTCGTCCTTAAGCTTCCATTTTTGAACGTCCGTTCGTCATGTCACTAACGAACGTTCGTCCTTAAGCTTCCATATCTGAACGTCCGTTCGTCATGTCAATAACGAACGTTCGTCCTTAAGCTTCCATATCTGAACGTCCGTTCGTCATGTCAATAATGAACGTTCGTCCTAATGCTTCCATTTTTGAACGTCCGTTCGTCGTTTCAAACAACGAGCGTTCGTCCTTAAGCTTCCATATCTGAACGTCCGTTCGTCATGTCAATAAAGAACGTTCGTCCTTAAGCTTCCATTTTTGAATGACCGTTCGTCATTTCAATAACGAACGTTCGTCCTTAAGCTTCCATTTTTGAACGTCCGTTCGTAGTTTCAAACAATGAGCGTTCGTCTTTAAGCTTCCATTGTTGAACGTTCGTTCGTCATTCAATAACGAGCGTTCGTCACAGCCTCAATTTCTCAACGTCCGTTCGTCATCTCTTCAACGAGCGTTCGTTATTCAGCCTTCGTTCCCAACGTTCGTCAACTCTCCCCAACGAGCGCTCGTGACTCTGAGTCTTTTCCCAACGTACGTTCGGCCTTTACCACGGACCGTTCGTTATCCAAGCTTTTCGGCTGACCGTTAGACATCATTTTATTTTTATTTAATTATTCATTTGCCTTTTTATTTATCTTATTTCATTTCATTTTTATTTTATTACTTTATTTTATCCACTTATTTCAAAATATATATATAATAATTTTACTTATATACACATATAAAATAGAAAATTACAAGAAAAGTTCTAAAGGTTTAAAGCGCACGGTGACCGCTCGCGTCGTCCTTGTGCTAAAAACCTTTTCTTCTTTTCTTAAATAAAATTTCAAAAATACGTTTTAAAGGTTTAAGCACACGTGTGACCGCTCGCGTCGTCCTTGTGCTAAAAACCTCTTCTTCTTCCTTAAATAAATTTCAAAAATATGTTTTAAAGGTTTAAGCACACGTGTGACCGCTCGCGTCGTCCTTGTGCTAAAAACCTCTTCTTCTTCCTTAAATAAATTTTCAAAAAGATGTTTTAAAGGTTTAAGCACACGTGTGACCGCTCGCGTCGTCCTTGTGCTAAAAACCTTTTTCTTCTTCCTTAAATAAATTTACATAAAAAATACGTTTTGAAGGTTAAGTACACGTGTGACCGCTCGCGTCGTCCTTGTGCTAAAAACCTTTTTTCTTCTTTTCTTAAATAAAATTTCAAAAATACGTTTAAAGGTTGAACACTCGTGTGATCGTTCGCATCGTCCTAGTGTTCAATACTTTTTCTCTCTTATTTACGTAATATTAAACGAGGGTACGAGTGCTCGTGCGATCGCCCGCATCAGCCTAGCACTCAATACTCTCAAGTCTTCCTAAATAAGTAAATAACGGTATGAGTGCTCGTGCGATCGCCCGCATCAGCCTAGCACTCAATGCTCTCAAGTCTTCCTAAATAAGCAGATAACAGTATGAGTGCTCGTGTGATCGTTCGCATCGGCCTAGTGCTTAATATCGTTATCTCTCTTTTCAAAAATAATTAAAAGTATTTAAATATCATTTTAAAGGAATGAGTACTCGTGCGACCGTTCGCGTCGGCCTAGTACTCGTTACCTTCTTTTTCTCGAAAATATTAAAAATATAAAATCTCCAAGAATTAAAAACATCTGCTTTTCCAAACAACAAACAATCTTTTAGCTAGAACTACGTAACCCTGATTTCTCATTTTGAATGAGAATACGTAGGAGCAAGGTCAATCCTTGTCGGGCCCAAAAAACTAAAAAATATATTTTGTTTATTTATAATTTTATTTTAGGGGATAGTTAAACATTTTGAAAACCACATCATATTCGCGCATTTAGTTAAAGGTACTGCCTTAGGGCAGGCGTTGTAGGGTGCTAACACCTTCCCTACACGTAACCGACTCCCGAACCCAGAATATGGTTTTCGTGGACCGTGCTTTATCATTTTGAGGTTTTTCCATAGTTTTCCATAATAAACTATGGTGGCGACTCCAAATCTCTGTTTAAAACCCGTTTCTTTTTTGGATCGTCGTCCCGTCGCGGTTCCGGTTGCGACAAGGGGGTTTCACTTTCACTGTTGTATGTGTCAATGCCCCTCATGATAATGGTTCTCTTGGTGGGGCATTGAGCAACTATGTGACCCCTTCCTAGACACTTGAAGCACTTAATGTCACTAGTGCGAGTGTGTGAAGAAGTTTCTTGTTTAGGTTTTTCCACAATCTTGGCTAGAGACTTGAATGACTCTTTTTCTTTAAAACTTTTCTTTTCAAAGTGGGTTGAACTTGAGCTCTTGTTGAAGAGGATTTTCTTAAACTTTGTTGTTCTACCTTTATACACATTTGAACAAGGTCATTCAAATCTCTTTAAGGTAAGTAGTTCAACCCTATCTCTTATATCAAAACACTCAAAAATCTTGCCAAGGTGATTTCCTCTGCCTCAACTATTCCTGCCCTCATCATATATAGCTCTATCTTTTGTCTATACTCTTTCATAGTCATAGACCTTTGTTGCAATCTTTAGAGTTTATCCATGAATTCTCTATTATAGGAGGAGGAAACGTGTCTCCTCCTAAGGGCAGATTTGAGGTCATTCCAATATTCAATTGGAGGATCATTATGTCTCAGCCTCTCTTTGGCTATTGTAGTCGACCAATACATGGCATACCCTTGAAAGCTTAGGGTTGCCAAAGAGACTTTTCTTTCCTCACTAACTTGGTGGCAAGCATAGATTTGCTCGACCTTCCTTTTCCAATCTAGATAAGCCTCAACATTATCTTTTCCATGAAAATGAGGCAATACTATGTTGACTTCCTTATGGGGAAGGAGGTATTGAGAATCTCTCCTATGTCTTCTTGAAGAAGAAGGATGTTGATAATACTCTCCCACCCTTAAGGTTTCTCTTTCAAATTGGGAAACTCCACTTCCACTTCCCCTAGATTTTTCCCTACTTTGAGCTTGCTCTTCTCTCGAGATTTTGTGCTCATCTTTGATTAAGGCATTTTGCAACTCCCTATTGACTTGCTCTTGACTCATTCTTCTTTCTATTTCACCAAGTTTGTTATCTATGATTTGAAGGGAAGTTGCTCCTAAGTATCACTTACCCTAGGGGAATGACGCCTAGACATTTTGTGAACTTAAAAGTTTTCTTGAAACAAAGAATATTAAGTTTCACTAAAGAGCAAATTCTAGGTAAGAGAGGTGAACCAAGAGTTGCTTAAATACCAAGTCTTGCCTTGCCAAATATGTTCTAAGCTACTTGGTTAAATCCCTTAAGTCAAAATTACCTTTAAATTCACAAAATTTGGACTCAATCAAGAAAAAAGGCAAACAAAACTAGACCTTAATTTTGGACTCCCTAGGTTGCGAGAAGACTTTAGAGTTTATTCTATTCTAGTCTTACTCAGTCTAAACGATTAAGCAAGGATAAAGGTGAAATTTCCTAAGTGAGGCTTGAAACCAAAGTTCCAAGACACACTCACTCTCTAGCCCAATTTTAGAATCTTGAACAATTACAAGCAAATGGCAAGTGATAGGAAGAACACTTATGAATCCTTCCAAATCACTTGGCTTAAAGGCCTTTCAATACAACAAATTAAAGCTTTGGGCTAACAAAAGCTGCTGCAGATTTTGCTGAATTCACACTCTTTTCTTTCGATCAAGGCAAGGAGTAGGCCAAGAACAGCTTCAAGTCTCACACTGCAGCGCTGGAATGGTAGGAATTCACTCTGAATGAAGTGCTTTCACAAAAGTCACGGGTTGCAGATCTCACACTGCACCAGTGAGCTAATTCAGAAAGCACCAATTTGAAACGGGTAAATTGGCACTTAAGAGGCCAAAAACTGATGTAAACAAGCAACAAGGGTTCTGAATCAAGTAGGGACTCAAATTGATCCTAGGAAAACTGCTAGACCAGATTTAGAAAGCAAAGAAAAGGTTGCAGCAAGAAAATGCAGAAACTGGTTGTTGAACTCAGGTTTCATATGCAAATTGGACTTGTCCAATAGCTATTTTTTTCATTTTCAATTCTGGACACAATTGCATCATAAAATCCACTCGAGCAAGTTTATTTATGCTTGTTATAATCACTCAGTCAGTTTGCACAATTCCATAGGCTTTTACTCCAATTCACATGTTCAGTTCATTCTTTTCCTTTCAGATTTGCCTTTTCTTTATCTGATTTACTCAACTCATGTGCCTTAATTTCGTTTTTGACCAAAAAGTGAAAAACCAGCACTTAGACAACTTAGTTCTGCAGTTTAGAAAGTGAAGAAAAGGTTTGCAATGACTCTAAGATTGATTAAACAGAATTCCAGCAGTGATCTAATGCTGAAATGAGTAAAAACAAATCAAAAGGACTCAAACAAGGAGTATGCAGTTCGTCCTACTGCTTGCAAATGTTTTCTGCTGTGAATTTCACAATGGCAACCAAGCTTATGCTGAGCATATCACTGCTTATCTGGTTTGCACTTTGCTACTACTCATCTAAGCATTCCAACTCAGAATTTAAACGCAAAACAGATTCAGAATTTAGCTTCAAACAGCTTATTAAACCAAAATTTCACAGCAGGATATACACAGTGGATCTGTTGTTCAATGAATGCATCCGAGCTCCAAAATTGGCTTATCATAGCTCATATGGAATGCACTTGAACATTCAAACAGATTATCACATAACGAGGTCAAATCAGAGGCACACTTTTGAATTTTCTGACAAAATAAGCAATGATCAAAACTTGACAAAACAGAATTGGAATTTAAAATTCAAATGATTCAAACAAAGATTTGGACCGAATAAAATGATGAAAATTGACTCAAAAAGGTAAACACAAACTCACTCATAATAGAACCTATTACAAAAGATTCAAATGAATGTGTTAAGAAGTGGACGTTAAGTCAAACTCAACCTCACAAAATCGACTTGAAATATGAGGTTTCATATTTATGTTTGGTTGCCATATATATTTGTATCATTCTTCGTTATAAATATATTACGCTATGTGTGTTTTAGATAATATTAGGAAGATTAGTCTTATACCTAGTTTTATATTCAATAACAGCTACTCCCCCGTGCTCAACGGATACTTGATACCCTTTATCTATGACCCTGATATCCCCAAATCATGTGATTTTTATGGTTACGTAGAAACCTCCCCATTTTGCTCTAATTAAATATCTCACATTTTTATGTCCATCTCGGCTTGTGTGTTAGGTTGTCAAATGTCATAATGATCCAATTCCTACTGAGTCTTTGGGTCGTGACACTCTTGCTCAGCCATGTTTCGGCTATTAACCGTTAGGCTTTTACCTTATCCTCACATCCATGACAGGCCAGAAACTAAACAAGTCATGTTGGGTATAATATTCAATAGATTGGAAATCTAATGTCATTTTAGTTAGGACCTGTTTGGTAGAGAGAATAGAAATAAGGTAAAGGAAAATGAAGAGGACGAGTGAGAATAGGTGAGAAAAAATGTGGAAGTTAAAGATGTTTGGCTAAAGAGAAAAAAAAGAGCGATGAAAAATAGTTTCCATCTTATGATATTGATTACAAATATGGATAAAGAGTTATGTCCATCTACAGTTACAGAGTTCTTACGGAGACATACTTCTGTCAGTCCCGAGTCTTTATTTTTCGAAATTTGTCAATGAAGGTATATAATAGGGGAGCCATTATGGTGCATTTTGAAAAAGAGTTGCAAGATTTGTGTGACTTTTTGAATAATCCCAACTGCATCATAACATCTTGAACTGGTGTTAGCTCTTAAATATTGATGTCTATTATGGTTTTCATTGTTACTATGTTGTTTCAGTTTAACGTTGAAAACAGTCTTGTCAATTTGTTTTTCTTTTTTTTTTGCAGTAATTGTTTTAAATATAACTATCAATTCTTACAAAATTGTATATATACTGATTTAGTAAAACTGTTTTTATACTCTTTAAAATTAATCTATTAATTGTCGATTTTAGGCCTTGGGTGATAGTTGAAAAACTAGTGGGATTAGAAAATATTAAAGCATCAATAGGAGCCTTGGTGCATATATAAGAGGTAGGTTTTGTATCCAGAATTTTATTTCAGAAATTTGTTTATATAGGGTAATAATAATCCTCACCGGCTGTGTTTTCATTGTTTTCTTCTGTAAAATATATTGCAGGAAAAACAGAGAAGACGGATGAAGAATTTGAAGGTTGTTCATTCAGGAAGTAAAGAATTCCAGAGCTAGTATTATGAGGGATTTATTTTGGGCATTTTCTGAGCACCAAGAACGCTTACAGAGCACTTGAGGAGAGAAGGATATTTGCAGCTAATGAACAATTAGCTTAAATGTTTGCTTTCACTTCTTACTGTTTTTTTTCCTCATATGTAAATACAACTACTGTAAAGCGTTAAGAAAATGTTGATCGGTCCATAAATTAATTTTTAAAGTTGATTTTTATATTCTAAAACCTAATTTGCAGGAATGTAAAGAAAAATAGTGAGATGTGCGGATAGAGAAACAAGCAAAAATAGATGATCGTAATGTTAAAATGATTAAACAAATATGATGATGTTGGATTCTGATAATTATATTAATTGAAGTAGGTGTGTCGACGAAGATGAATATGAGATTTTTAGTTATATTTTTTGGACACATTCTGATGTGATAAAATTATTAAATGCATTTAATATTGTATTGATGATAAATTTGAGCTACAAAACAATAAATATAATCTTCCGTTGCTTCAGATTGTCGGGGTGATGTCTACGGGGTTAACCTTCTTAGCCGCATTTGCATTCTTATCAAGTGAAAGAAAAAATAATTTCACTTGGGCGGTCAACAAAGTCACTATGAGTGACTGAGACTTGTTTTTGATGAATGTAATTGCAAATGTATTCTCTGAGACATATCAAATATCATGTTGCTTCTATATCCTGAAAATTTTTAATGCGAAATGTAACAGGTTAGTTGATTCTATTGAGGCTTGGGATGTGGTGATGGAAGTTTGAGAAAATTTTATGGAATGTGAATATCAAACCATGTTTAATAACTATGACAATGTCTTCAGTACGTTTGCAGTTCATGGCCTTTATTTTTCAAATATGTCAATCATATTTAGATTATTCCATGAATACATAATTTGTAAAGGCTTGGACGAACAGAGTAATACATTTAGGGAACACAACCACAAACATGTATGTTTTAAAGTTATTTTATTTAGTTGTGTTTAATAAATATTTTTTATATTGTTGATGTTTTTATGTCAGGGTTAAGTATGCTCATTAGAGTCTAAAGAAAGTTTTGAGCATTAGTATGAGAGATATTTGTTCTTGTTGAGATGCTATTCATAACGTCATTATTATGTAACACAACAAGATTAGCGCGTCCTTAAAAAAAGTTTCTTGCTTACGAGTGAACCTTTTAAAGGAATCAAATCCAAAAGACTTATTAGACGTGTATCTCGATATGCTTTGGATCTCATTGTCGAGGAATTGGAACGAGTACAACAAATAGGATTGGATACATCAAAGTGTGGATGCATATTGAGACAGACGTTCGATCTCCCATGTACATGTTAATTAGCACGATATGACCCTGGGTGAAATTCATATAATATGGAGGCGATTAAGTTTTTCAAATATTGAATTAAATGAAACTGAGCCCAAGTGATAACAATCTTCTTATCCTAGGTTGGGCCAAAACTAGGAGATGTGCATGGAGGGGTGTTTCCTTGGAGGATTGGTGGAGAAATATAGTGGGAATAAGGTCCAAGGTCATGTAGCTAGGACTGGACAAGGAGAAATGGTCACAATTTTTGTGTAGATGGTGATGGTGTGGTGTTGCGTGATGACTTCAAGAGAGATGAGGCCAACTCAAGGAGAAAGGTGACTAGGGATGCCTCTAGGGTTGCTCTAGCCTTAATCTAGGAAGTGTTTGGCCTAAATATGGTAGAATAACATTACATTAATCCAAGATGAAATGTAAGGGTAGAGACACCTCTATATATATATATATATATATATATATATATATATATATAGGGTGTCTCTTTCTAACCCTAAAAGCGTTTTTGTCTATCATAATTTAATCTCAAGGTCAAATTTTGACTTCCTTATCTTATATGAAGAAATGGATTAAGATTCAAATACTACTCTAATTTTTCTATTTCTTTTTAACTTTTTTATTTCTAAACAAATATATACAATCAAACTAATTACTTAAATAAAAAATCATTTTAGTTTTAAAATCCAAATATTAATTTTAATAATATTTTTATTCTAATTAATCGATCGAAAATATATATTTGTCTTAAGTTTAATCGTATTTCTAAATTTAATAAAATAATTTAAATTAATGAAATCAATGATAAGGTAATTGTAATTTTTCTAAAATTATAATTCTCGTTAAATATAAGTAATTTATTAACTTATTAATTTTATAGATAAAAAAAAATAAAATTCATAATTATATTTTTCTATTTTTGTATAGTGTAAGGACTTGGATATGAGTCAGCAAAAAAGGATGACAAATGGCAAAAGATGAGAGGTTGAGTACTTTAAAATAAAATTGCATTGGTTTTGAAACGTTGATTTTAACTCATTCCTCTTGTCTGAGAAACCATTTCTTTCCCTACAAGCTCTCTCCTCCTCCTATATCTTCTCCCTTTCCATTCTTCACACTGAACCATTAAATTCTCGATTAGGTGCTGCCCCAACGATCACAAAGTAGCGGGTCTTGCTCTTAGTCGATCAATTTCTCCAATCAGAACCGGTAAGAAAACCCCTTTTCTTGTGTGCCCTAGGGTTGTAAGCATGCAATTGAACTGTTGCATGCAACCCATTTCGTTTTCTTCCATAATCTAGCTTCTATTTGGTTTTAAGATTCGTTTTCCATCATCAATTGATGATTTATAGGTGATTCTAACATTTTGGGAGTGCAAGCAAGTGGTCTAGGGTTCCTACTTGAGCTTGGTTGTCTACACTAGAGGTAAGGGGAGCTAGTTCTACTCTTGATTTTACTGTGTGGAGTGAATGCATGATAAATTTGTAGTGGTATGTTGTGGAAGCATGAACTTGGTTCTAGTTACACTTGAAATGCATGTATGGAAGTGTGTGTTATGTGAATTTGGTGATTGATGGCTATAAACTGTTTGGAATTACTTGGAATGATGGAATTGTGTATGTTGGAACTGTTTTGGCATGAAAATTTTGTGGTAGTGCTGTAGAAAGGAAATCGAGTGTCTTTAGGGTCAATTTTAGGTCATTTTAGAGGAAGTGAGGTAGTGATTTTGAGCAAATGATGTCTGCAGCGTTATTGGACTGTTGGGACAGTTTTATCCATTGTATTGTGACTTGTTTGAGTCACTAAATTGGTCAAAATTAGTGCAAAGAGGTAAGATCGGGTTTGGGTCTCTAAGTTGGAAAAAAATTGGTGTTTTAGAGTTAGAAAGGAAGTGTGGTGGTCAAATTTAGAGTTAGGCATTCTTGGTGATCCTAGTCAGTTTAGGTAACTTAGGTAGGTCATGTGTGACTTAGTAGGCATGTTTAAATGGTTAAAAACCAACTCCAAGTTGTAGAATTGAATTTAGACCTCTAGGTTGATAAAATTGAAGTTGTAGAACCTAAATCAATGCATAAACACTTTATAATAATGTTAGAAAGGATTAGAATTGTTTAGGTAAGTTTAATTTAGCATGAAAGTTGATTTATGAGTGGTAGAAGTTCACCAAAATGATTAGAATTGGTAAAAGGGAGTTAGAGTTGCTCAATTATGCAGAAAAATCTACAGAATTTAGCTTCCTCTGCAGCAAAATTCGCTTAGCGCACAGGGGGGGTGCGCTGAGCGAATTATGTGTGGCAGATTGAGTGTTTTCGGTGTTTTTGATGTTTTGGGAGTTTTGGACGTCCGTTTCGAACGTTCTTTAGTTCGTTCTGGGGGTTTTTCACCCTTCCGGAGCCATTGGTGAGGGTCTCCAAGCTGTTTGAATTACTTAAGTATTGATAATTAAAAGTCCTAAAGAAATTTGTGTTAATAAGTGAGGGTTTTGTGAAAGTATGTAATGTATGAGTTGTTTTATGACATGGTTGATGTTGTATGATGGTGTATGGGTTTGGTATGAGATTATATAGTAAGAATGCACTTGAATGACTATGAAATTTTATGTTTGATGAATCAAAGTGGTTTATGAGGTACATTATTGATCCAAGAGGAATATCATGTGATTTAAAGTGGTCGGATTGAATATGAAATTAAGATCTCTCGGTGGGATCAGTTAGTGTATTGAATGAATGTGAGAGGCTTCCATATGGGGGTTTATCCCTAACACTCCAACGGTCTTTCATTCTCACTTAAAGAGGATTGACGCGTGTGGTGGGAGTAGTGGGAGGTCCTAGGGTAGGCGCTATCACTGAAGGTCTATTCCGCGGTAACAGACTAGCCTTGTGTATGGTCGGGTGGAACCCCTCGGCAATGGCTTTGCAAAGTAGTAGGGGCCATCACAAGTGCACAACCCGCCCCAGCTCTACATACATTCTATGTCCGGACGTGTCTAGGAGTCTTAACATGATAGGATGCTTGCTTTAATGAGTTTTGTGAAATAAATATTTATGTTTATAATGACTTACATGTTTAGGTGTGTATGGACGTTCTTGGAAATGCTAGATTGAATTGAAATTATCTGTATGTTTGTTTGAGACCTAGCTCACCCTTGCATTGTATGTGTTGCATGTGTTTGTCTTCTCCCTTGCGATGATCATCCAATCCTTTGGATGTGAGCAGTAGGTGATGATGTACCATTGGAGCAAGCTTTGGAGGTTGAAGAAGACCCAGCCCCTAGTACTTAGGCCTTCTACTAGCTATTAGTTGATTAACTTGTTATTTTGAAAAACTCCTAACTTTTATTTTATATAGTTCGACACTTTTGGAAAACTTTTTAGGTCTCTTTAAAATTTCAATAGCCTTGTATTTTGGAGAACTTTGGAAACTTGTACTCAAGTTTGATTTTGTTTTAATTCCCTCTATCTTTTGGACGACTGTATACATATTTAAATACTATTATCTCTATCTCTCAACTGCTTTTACATATTATAATAACTGAATCCTATTATATTATATGTGTATATGATATTTTGGGATGTCACATGTAGTCACATTTTATTATAAAATTTAATTTATTATCATTAAAATAGTTAAAAAATTTAAATACAAATATGAAATTTAAATTTTGTTTGTTAAAATTAGTTAATTTTGATATTATTATATAAAAAAGATTTTTCTCTTTTAGTATATATATTTGTTTTTTATTTTTTTTTCTTTTAATAACTATTATTTTAAATTAAAGTAGTTATTTTATCAATTTTATTTTTTAAATGACAGTTTTTTTTTAAATTGATTTATTTTATTTAACCTTTTTTAAAGTTAACTATTTTTTAAAATTACAATAATTATCTATAATAAATTGATGAAAAGTATTTATATTTATTTTTATAATTGTAGTAATAATAACTTTTTATTATATTTTGGTTTTATAAAATCAAATAAATTGACACACTCACTTTTAACTAGAAGATTAAAAGTAACCGGTAATTAAAAATGTGTTCCTGGTAATCTTAATTATCTAGTCAATTTGAAAAAGAAATATGTCCTATATTTATATGTGCAAAGGTAGTTTAATAGAATTCCTTACGTAACTGAATTTGTCATATAATTTTGATGCACTTCATTAAACAAGTAATTACTAAGTGTACTCGGAGACACTATACTCTATGTTCCAAGTCCACATAGTCTACATGTAAATAAGGATTGATGTTGACAATTATTCTATAATATTTTTTTGGTTTCAACATTCTATTGAGGATTTTATTTTTGTTAGGCTTAATATCATATTTTGTCCCCAGTTTCACTTGAAAATGTCAAATTAGTTCATCCTTTAAAAAGTGTGTCAATTACATCCTCATTTAAGAAAATTTGCATCAATAAAATTCCTTCTGTTAAATCTATATAAATGGTGTTAACTATTTTTCTTTCTCTTCTACTTTTCTTTTATTTTTTCTGTGCAATGCATGTTTTTGTCAGATTTTTTTTTTCTCTTATACTTTTCTTCTACTCTAAGTACTCTCTCCTCCCAAAGGTATTTGTAGCTTTTTTAGAAGCAAAGACATGTCTCTGACTCTTCCAACCTTAAGCTTTTTTTCAGGAAAAAAAGACACTTATGGGATTAGGAACTACCCCTACAACCCTTTTTTCCAATTTATTCTCCAAAATTAAATTTAAATTTCGTCCGATTGAATTTCCAACATGTGCATGAACTACAAAATTAATTTGAAAGAGATGGCACTGCATGTTACCATTTGCTTTTCCAGGTTGGATTATTTTAAAAAGGAGACATCTGAACTTCAAATCACCAAATAACATTCATGGTTTTTGCTTTTCTCAACTTTCTTTTATGCTTTAAGATTTTTTTCTTTTATGCTGTATAAAAAAGAAATCACTTTTTAAATATATTTATTCAATTTTTTAAGTAATAAATATGATATTATATAGTCATTAATACAAAACAGTAATAAAAATGCTATTATATGTAAGTCCAAATAAATAAAACTCATGACACTTTATATCAATAATTTTGAAATAAATAAATTTGAGTGTAATGTTGGTATGGATTAGATGAGGGGATGATATTCGATAAAGAAAATCGGATGAAATCGATAAACGAAATTAAATTTAAAAGGTATTATAAATATTTAATTTGACTACAAATTTATATTTTGATATTTATAAATTTTAGGTAAATCTAAAATTTTTAATTTTGTTTTTTTTATGATATATTTGTTATCAGATTTAATAATAAAGTATATAAAGATTTAATTTATTATAAAAATAATTATTAATATAATTGACTGTTGTACCAACCAGAGGATAAAGTAAATGAAGATAGAAATGTTTCACTCTTCTATGCAATGAATATTGTTAAAAAAGTCCTGATCTTGTTTCTGAACATAATCAAAAGACAAAAGGATGTGAATATAGGCCTAACAAGTACTGTTGTTTGCACACAGGAGCAGAGGAGAGAGAGTAAAAACTTAACGCTGTTGTGAGTATTTAACGGAAGGGACTTGATTGAGACAAATTTTATCAAGTGAGGATATAATTGACACATTTTTAAAAGGAGGGACCTAATTGACACAACTCACCAAAACTGGGATAAAATAAGCTATTAAGCATTTTGTTAATATGAATTATTTTATCTTTTAAATTATCTATCTATCTATATAATTATATATTAAAAATGTATCTTTTATACATTTAATAAAATTTTTATTTTAATAATAATTAGAATAATTAATTTTTTATTTTTTATAATTATATGATAAAAAATAACAAGTCTACCTTCCACGTAAGTTTCCACTAATAAACAATAATCATAATTCCTTTCTTTGACCTTATAATAATTTATTAAAATATTAAATCAAGGTCTTCTCAATGTTATAATTTTTTATCTTAATTAACAATTTTGATGGTGTTTTTCACTAACTTTCCACTTAACATTTAAAAGACGATGCAAAAATCATATCATGTAATACTTCTCACTCTTAATTAACGATGTTAATGGTATTTTTTACTAACTTTTACAAAACCTAACTTTATTTTTATGGCTTATAAACTCATTCCATTATTTTAAGTGGAAAAAAGAAAACATGATCATCATATTTTTATAACATTCAGAAAACCTTAATTTCACGTGTAAATATCATACTTATGTCATACTTTTCACTCTGAATTAATGATGTTGTTGGTGTTTTTTGTTGAGACAAAATCATAATGTCCAGAAACCCATGTTTTATGTTTTTAAATTTATCATACAATACTCAACGAAATATTGTTATAAAAAAAAGAGTCCAAACAATTGGGTTTACCCAAAAGGCAGATTATTAACCAACAAAATCGTTTACTTGAATAACCAAGACAAAATATACATGATAAATATTAGAGTAATTCTGACCATGAAAATAGTGTATAATGCAAATACATACTCTAAATGTTATCGATATAAAACGATATAAAACCTCGCTTGATACGCGTCCGTGGGGGAGGGGGACGGACGTCTATAATATTATAGACGTCAGGGTCCCTCCCCCACGAACGTTTAAGGGGCTGAAGACAATTAATTCTTCAACCACCCTGTCAGCACACCTAAACGTCCGATATGTGGGGCCGGACGTCTATAATATTATAGACGTTCGTGCCCCTCCTGCACGGACGTTTAATGGCCTGATAGGGGAGTTGAGGCATTCATTTGTTTCAGCCTCTTAGACGTCCGTCCTGGCGGGGGACGGACATCTATAATATTATAGACGTCAGGGCCCCTCCCCCACGGACGTTTAAGGGGCTGAAGACAATTAATTCTTCAACCACCCTGTCAGCACACCTAAACGTCCGATATGTGGGGTCGGACGTCTATAATATTATAGACGTCCGTGCCCCTCCTGCACGGACGTTTAATGGCTTGACAGGGGAGTTGAGGCGTTCATTTGTTTCAGCCTCTTAGACGTCCGTCTTGGCAGGGGACGGACGTCTATAATATTATAGACGTCCTGGCCCCTACCACAGACGTCTAAAACCCCCCGCGAATATCAATTTAAATCCCCAAAGACGTCATATCAGTGATGGCCCGGACGTCTATAATATTATAGACGTCTGGGCCCGAGAGTACCGGACGTCTAACAGTATTAATATGGGAAACGCGAACCCGCGAGCAGTTGCGCTCACTGTTCATCGTCTTCCCCGCGAACGCTGTCTGCGCCATTGCTTTTCCAGGTGTGTTTTCTCTCTTTTGGACCGTTTAAATTTACTTTCAATCCGATTACATTGCCCTATGATGAAATATCTTTGATTTGAACCAATTAAAAATCGTTTTCGGTGCGTTTTGGTGCAGTCTCTTGCGTGTTCTTGGGCGGCTTCTTTGACTGTTTTTGGGCTAAGTTTTAGGCCACTCCCTCCTCGATTTCCCTCCCTTTCGTTTCGAATCTACTTTTCAGGTTAGCTTGTTGGTTGATAAATTTTTGTATGCATGTAATTGGGTTTTGTGTATGCATGTTTTTTACTCTAAGGTATGCATGTGTTATTGGCTTTTGAATATGCATGTATTAGTTGTGTTATTATAATTGTGATATGTTAGTATATAAGTATCAAATCATTGAGTGACACTTAGTTCCCGTTTGAAATTTAACACAAACGATTAATCTTTTAATCGTTTGTGTTAAATTTTGAACTGTCCGATTGGACAGTTTGAGAAAATTAATTTTCATAATTTGCAATAATATGGATGGATGAGTCAAAAAGAGACGTATACCTTGTGCCATACATTGAGGGGTAGGTGTTGTTATATGTGGTCAGTTCATTATTATAGTTTTCTTAATTAGTTGAATAATTATTTGTCCTTCGTGATAGGTCGCACTGGCAGCTGATGGTCATCATTCCCAAACAATGTAAAATTATATGGTTTTGTTCGTTGCACAGGAGGATGAAAAATGACTTGAGAACCATGCTTCAAGGGTAAGTGTTTCTACAAAAATGACTTTGAATTTGATGTTCACCTTCAACTTTTATGATAAATATAGTCATATTAATTATACTTTGTGTTTTCAATCTGTACAGAGTTATTGGTAAATCTCGTGGTCAACTGGTTCAAATTTTGTATCCAAAGGTTGTAAGCATTTATAGTTTCTAATTCATTTTCTATGTTATTGAATGATCTAAATTCTTAACTATTTAGTTTGTCATTTTAGTGTAACCAGCAGCTAGATTCATGGGAATGTGGCTTCTATGTGATGTGTTGGATTAAGATCATCATTCGAGCTGTCATTACAGAATGACTGGAATGAGGTAATGATGTATACCTTGAATACATTACAAATAAAATTCATCTTCAAACATATATGAAACCATAATGAATCTTTCTTGAATTTTGCAGCGCTTCAAGCGTACATCGCATATTCCAGACGACACAATTAAACAGATAAGGCGGACCGCTTATCTTCTTCAAAGATGGAGTTAGGAATAGTTTTATTTGTTGTTGAACATTGCTTAGTTTTAGTTTAAGTTTTATGTTGATAGTTTTGGTAGTGGATTATAGTTTACATTAAGTAGAACTTTGTTTATATGAAACGATTATTTATATTATTGCAAAATTGTTCTGGAACAATTTTCTGCTTTTCAGGTGTGGTTTTATTGCAAAAATAAATTAATTTAAAAAAAAACGCCCAGTAGATGTCGGTTAGTGCACTGTCGAACGTCTATAGACGTCTGGCAGAGCACAAACGGACGTCCAACCCCAGCCCCTACCATAAAACAATCAGGCAGGTAGACGTCGGGGGAGGGAGGAGACAGACGTCTATGGGGACGTCAGACGGGCACGTAGGGACGTCCGGCCTGACACACCGAACGTCTATATACACGTCCGGCCTGACACACCGGACGTCTATATACACGTCCGACCTGACACACCGGACATCTATATAGACGTCCGGTGTGAACCCCCAACGTCTGAGTAACGTCACCCACAAAGACGTCGGGGGAATGTTGGACGTCAAAAGGCCAAAAGAACGGACGTCTAAAGCCCTTTCTACACTACTAATGGGGTCTAATGATGTGATTGGGTGCCCCAGACCTGTTCCTCTGAAAGTGCCCTCTAGGCACACATAAGGTCTGCTCCACATCCTCATAATCCACTCCTTCCAGCATTGATGTGGCAAACAGACATTGCTCCCCGTCCCAGTCTATACCAAGAAAGTACTTAATAGTGTCAGCATCAAAGGCAATCCTCTTACCCCTTATGTAGCTAAAGTACGTCTCATCTTCTCCCCCCAATGCTTTTGCATTTGTGTAAAACTCTTTGATGATGTCAACATTGGCAGGAGAGGGGTAGGTTGCCAAGTGGCCCTAGTCTCTGTTATTCAACTCCCTTTCAAATTGAGGAGCCAAGGATGGTATGTTGGTCACCTTTCTTTCCATCAGCAATCTCCTTCCTTCCACAGCTGTGAAGTATCTCTCATGGGCAGGAGTTCTGAACTTGTTTGAGTATAACTGCTCCTTCTCCTTCCTCATAGTTCCCTTGTCTTTGGTACCAAGGGTTTTAATCCTTTTGCCTGAAGAGGAGGTCATTCCTGCACATAAAGATTCACAAAACAAACATAGAAATCATCAAGCATTAGTCCAGAAAATCAACAACTCCTCTTATTCAGGCTGAGGGCCAAGCAGAGATCCCTCAGCACTACCTGCACAAAACCAAACAGCCAGAACATAATAAACCAGGAAAAATAGCCATTGCCGCTCATCGCTCGAGCGCCCCTCAGGGAATGGTTGAGCGGCGCGCGGTGCAACCAAGCGTGTTCTTGCTATATATTTCACTTCCCAAATCAGTTTCAACTCAGTCCAAACCCCAATTAGCATAATTTAATCGGTCCAAACATTGGTAACTCATGCATAGACAATACCAATCATCAAAAATCACACTTTTTCATCAATATTCTTCAAAAATCAAACTTTTTAGAACACTAGAATGCGTGACTTACTTGATTGGAGACAAGAAATTAGTGGACAAACCTCAAACAATTGGTAGAAATCTGCACTCTTAGCAGCCACACACACCAAAACGCTAAACTTGAATGATTGAATTGTGCAAAATTGGTGAGAAAGAGGGTTTTTGGTGGAGGAATGAGGGGGAAAGTGATTAGAGAGCTTAAGTGAAGTGTTTGGGGAGGCTAGACTGGAGGAAATCTGAGAGAGAAAGCTTGGGCGAAACCCTAGGGCGTGAAAAGAAGAAGTGGGCTGAAATCCCGCTTGAGCCCCAAACTTAAAGCCCATTCTATAGTGGCACCGCTTGGGTGCGCCTTAGGGGGCGCTCAAGCGTCGAGCGACGCTTTCTACCTTATCTTTTTTGGCTTGTTTTGGCTATCCCTGGTCTTGGGTTCTCAGATTCAACTTAGAATTTTCCAGTTTCTTTTCCCTAGCCCTCACAACAACACTCAAATCAAAAAGTTACTCTCTCTTCACCCCTCAAATATTCAGTTATTACAGACTAAGCACACTAGAATCAAACAAACACAAAACAAACATAAATAAAATTCAAAGATCCAAACTAAAGAACAGTAAACAAAATAAAAGTTTGTAAAACACTGGGTTGCCTCCCAGTAAGCGCTTCTTTAACATCACTAGCTTGACCCAATAGACTCATGTCACATATTTGATCTTGGTGTTATCTTTTCCTTCTCTACACCAACAGTTCTTTAGTAATTTCCTGTTCACCTTTTTGATTCTCCTGGAAATTGGAGATTCAATCTCTATCAGTCCATCAATTTTGAGTTCTTTCACAACCCACAACTTTTTGTTGAATCTCACTGGAATGCCTGGTATAAATTCTTCATGTTTCTCCAGGTCTTGATGAACACTTTTTCCTTTGCTGTCTTTTTCTTCTTCTTTTACCTGTGACAGGAAACACTTTTTACCTTTCTTGCCTAGCTTTGCAGCTTTAGTCCTAATCTCTGGTCCATCTTCACATGCATCTTTGAGACTATTCTTTTTCACCTGGATTTGCTGCTCAGCATTGAAGACATTGAAAATCACCTCTACTCACCTGGTTTTTGAGTGCTATAGTTCCATCATCAACATTGATGATCACCTTGGCCGTTTTCATGAATGGCCTACCAAAAATAATAGGGATCTCCAAATCTTCCTCCATCTCCATTACCACAAAGTCTACCAGGAATCTGAGGTTGTCAGTTTGAACCATCACATCTTCCACCACACCATAGGGCTTTTTAGTGGATCCATATGCCATAAACAGAGTCATCCTTGCAGGCTTGACTTCAAGACCACCAATCTTTTCAAGAACAGATAAGGGCATCAAATTGATACGGGACCCCAAATCAATTAGGGCTTTCCCTATTTTATGGCTCCTGATAGTGCAAGGAACAGTGAAACTTCCTGGATCTTTAACCTTAGGAGGAGGTGCCTTCTGTAATATCACACTGCACTTTCCCTGTACCTCAATTATTTCCTCCTCTATATATTTCCCTGTGCCTTCTGTTGTAATGCCTCAGTCACAGGAATTTTAATCCCCAATTTTCTGAAAATTTCTTCAAAGCACCCTAATTGCATCTCTTTTTCTTTTTCTAGAACACTCTTTAGGGTAAAGAAGATTTTTCTCAATTTTTTCTTTTTCTCTCTCACTCTCTTCTTTTTCGTTTCTCTCTTTTATTTCAATTTTTTCTTTTTCTTTTCTCTCAACTTCTTTTTTTTTCTCTTCTTTTTCTTCTCTCTCTTTTAACTCAACTTTCTCTTTTCTCTCTTTTTCTCTTTATTTCTCCCTCTCATCTTCTACGCTCACAATAACCTTGCATTCTTTCTTGGGGTTAACTTCAGTATTAGCCTCAAAACTATTGATAGGTATCTCTTCCAACTTCTTGGCTATTTGACCAACCTGCATCTCTAGATTCCTTATAGCAGCTTCAGTGCTTTTCTGGGTGGAAAGAGTTACCTGCATGAACTAGTGGAGAGTCTCCTCAAGCTTTGTAGTTCTGTCAGCTAGAAAGGGTTATTGTTATTGCTGCTGTGGTGGTCTATTGAATTGTCCACCTGTTTGCCCAAACTGATTTTGTCCCATACTTGGATGAGATTTCCACCCTTGGTTGTAATTATTGGGACGAAATTGGTTGCCCATGTAATTAACTTCTTCATTAAGATTCTCAGACATAGCACATTGACCATTAATATGATCACCACCACATAGTTCACAAAGTTGTTGTTGAACCTATAAGACATTCTGACACTCCTTTGGTGGCTGAGAAAGCTTCTTTTTCAAGACTTCTAGTTGTTGAGTTATAATCTTATTTTGAGCAAGTAAGGCATCATAAGACTGTAACTGTAGAACTCCCTTAGATTGTGATGAAGCTCCTCTTTCACTGTGCATCTCATTGTCATTGGTAGCCATGTTGTCAATCAATTCATATGCTTCCTCTAAAGTCTTACATTTGATATTGCCTCCAACTGAGGCATCAAGCATCAATTTAGTTTGTGAACCAAGACCTCCAAGGAAAAGAATGACTGTCGTTGCTTCATCAAACAATGAGTAGGTGTCTTTCTCAACAAGCTCTTGTATCTATCCCATGCTTGCCCCAAGGTCTCCTCCATGCCTTGCTTGAAAGAAGAGATTTCCTGCTTCCCTTTGTTGATCTTTGACTGTGGGAAGTATTTGTTTAAGAACTTTGCAACCACATCTTCCCACTCAGTCAAGCTATTTTCAAGATAAGAGTTCAACCACAGTTTCGCATTGCCTCCTAGTGAGAAAGGAAACAAGCTAAGTTTAATAGCAACATTTGGAACTCCATTCAGCTTCACAGTATTACAAATCTCATTAAAGGTTGTGAGATGCTCATATGGACTTTTATTTGACAATCCATTGAATTGGTTGCTCTTTACTAGATGGATCAACATAGGCTTCATCTGCATACTTGCCGCATTGACCCTCGGCCTTGCAATGTTGTTAAAATGCTGAGGGCAACAACTATTGCATAATCTGCCAAACTACGTCTACCACCATTGTTGTCCATGCTTTCCTGATCAGATTGTAAGGCCTATGAAATTCTCTCTAGAGAAGGTTCTCTAGATAATCTACTTCTTCTCGGCCTTCTATTGGTCTCAAGTCCTTCACGGAGAGGTTCAAAACTTTTGTTGCTCCTAGTCCTAATTGTATCCTGCATAAACTAGACACAAAACCCTAGAAAACTTTGTTAGCACAAAAACAAAAATAAACAAAAAATTAAAATTAAAATTAAAAATAAAAACACAAGAAAAGTCAAAGTTAATCAAGAATCACACAAATAGAATAGTTTAAACCGTGAGTCCTTGGCAACAACGCCAAAAACTTGTTTGATGGATCGGCAAGTGTACCGCATCGCACAAATAATATAAAATGGTAAGACCATGTATCGTATCCCAAAGGACTCTCGACACTACAGAGTCGTGTGATAACCCGATTAATGAACACTTAAAGAAAACGAGATCATTAGTTTCAGATGCAAAGACAAAAAATTAAATATGAATGCAGTTTGATCAATAGCAGAAGAACACAGTGATAAACAAATATTGTTTAATATGAGATGAATATGTTGTTCGGGTTAGATTTCCCCAAGTTCCCTCTCATATATGTAAGAATTCTTCTTTATGCATTAATGTCAACATCACTCACTAAATTACTTAAAGTCGATCCATCGGTGAAATAAGTCTGTCCTCAATCACCAGTTCATGCAATTCCTAGCATTCCTAGCAATTAAATGTGAAGATCAAGAGCTTTAAGATGACCAAGACTCATACCCTCATCCTTGAGAAATATTACTCTTGAGAGAATTCAACAAGAACCTAAATTGTAAGGAACCTCCCAACACTCATGCAATTCATACATCATGCTATGAATGAGTTAAACAAAGCATGTAATAAGCACATATGAATTACTCTAACAATTAATGAAAAAGCATGTGTTATTAAGAATCAATTCAAATACATGAGAGTTCACAAGGTTACATCATTCCCCAAAAACAAATAAAGTTTAGTTCACCATAGACATGATGAAACTAGATGAATAATGGAAAATCATGAGATAGCAAAACCCTAAAAGTAGAGGATGGAAGCTTTCACATCCAAATTCTCCTTCAGAGAGTGGAAGAGTCTGTTCTTGTGCTGCTCCAGCCAGAGATACAAAACATAGCATGCTTGGGTCCTTTAAATAGAATGAAGACATAACAGAAACAAAGCCCAAGCCCGTGTCGCTGGTGCTCAAGCGCCACACTTAGGGCGCCCGGACGGTGACTGGTGGTCCTTCACACTTAAGCCTTCCAGATGACGCCCAAGCTTCGTGCTTCCGGCGCTCAAGTGCCCAAAAATGGGCACCCGGATGGTGAACGACACTCTTCTACGCCCAAGCCTTAGAGATGACGCCCAAGCTTCGTGCTTCTGGTGCTCAAGCACCCAAAAAGGGGCGCTCGGGCGGTGAGCGACACTCTTCTGCGCTCAAGCCTCCAAAAAAGGCGCCCAAGCTTCGAGCATCCCTCCCTACTGGTGCTTTTCCAAGCCTTTTTTAGCTCCATCTCCTTAGCACTTCATCCCTGCTTTCCATATTATCTCATTTTCAACCAAAACAAGGAGAATTAGTCATAAAACCATCAAATTCAACCTCAACTCTCTTATTCACATAACTTTACAAAAAAACATGATTCCAAGAGATGTTAGACGATATTTATGATTTTATAATTCATTAGATAACTTGGTCTAGAAAACATTATTTATAACCTCGGCTTTAGACGTTATAAAGTATTTATCATTTAGACGTTATTTATAACCTCGCTTTAGATGGTCTATTCCCTAAACCATCTTGTCTTAACAAGTATTGTATTAGCAACGTTAAAGAGGTGTCACATGTGAGTTTGTGAGTTTTTTAAATTTTTTTGCAATTATTTTTATTTTTATATTTTTTATTACGTGTTAAACTAACATCTGAAGTGACCATGTGATGTGACAACGATAGTGACACATGTTATTCTCCCATCAGGTGTCATTGCCTTGGTCTCAATTTAGTCACTATATTTTTATTTTGTCTCAACTAATCATTTTTTTTAAATTACCGAATTTGGTCTTTTTTTAAATTGAAACCAAATTTGATTTTCATATAAATATTTTATTAAATATTTTCAATAAGATTAAATTTATATTTTAAGTTGAATTTTATTTAAATTGGTTTTAAACTAGAAGTAATGTTAATAGAAAAAAAATCCAATTTAATTTCAACTAACATGTTAAATTTATTTATCAATTACATCTCATAAAATAAAATAAAATTATCAAATTTTTTAATTATTTTAAAATTTATCAGTTGATAATTGATTACATCGTACTTTAATATTTTTTTTATTTGAATTTATATTTCAAATAATTGTAAATTTTTAAAATATGTAAAATTCAATAATTTCTATACAAAAGGTTTAAGTTGGTTTAAAAATAAAACATTTATATTCAAATTTTAAATTTTAAAATTATTCTAAACAATTTTATAACAATTTAGAACAAATAAATTTAAAATTTGAAAACAATTTTAAATAAAGTTCTATGTAAAATATAAATTTAAATAAACTAATTTTGTTAAAAATATTTAACAAAAATATCAATTTTAATAACATTATTTCTACAACATTTATATAAAAATTAAATTTAATGGTGATTGGCGATGGCAGCAGCGACCCGTTGCGAGGGGTATCGGCGACGACAACGAAGCCTACTACGATCCCATTCTTGCAATTTAGGGTTTCTGACCTTGTTTCTGATTTGGGAATGTGGGTTGTTGTCTCTTCCTTGCAGGTTTTGGTCTCGTTTTATTTTGAGTCTAGGTTTGAAATGGGGATTTCGAATTGGGATTCAATTTAGGATTTCTTAAATTGGGAATTTGGAGGTTAGGGCTTTCAAACTTTGGGTTTCTTTCCTGATTTCTCTCTTGGGTTGAGATTCTATTTCTTCTACGTTGATTCAAGGCTTGAATTGGAGCTTTTGATCCTCTTTTCTATTTTGAGATTTGATAAGGTGAGATCTTCGATTTTGAATTTGGGTCTGGGGTTTTGGCTCTTCGTGTTGATCTGAGTTTGGGTTTCGTGAGCTCGCATCTTTGAGTACTTGGTTTTGGTCATCGCTTGTGTCTGACAGTAGTGGTTTCTATACTCAATTTTTCCCAATTTTAAACACCCAATTTGTTGATATCCACCTCAACCTCTAATTAAATAACACGTCAGCGTGCACACAACTAAATAATGACACATAAGCACTATTTGCTGCCAGATCATCAATCCATTAACGCCATTTGTTTCTATTTAATGGACGGGACGACATTGACGCAAAATTTAATAAGTGATGACCAATTTCAAACACTTTTAAAACGAGGAATTGAATGGACGTTTTTCAGCAAAAATAGGGACAAAATATGCTATTAAGCCTTTCTTTTTTTGAACTAAGTGATAACAGTTGCAAAACTGTTATTTTCATGCTTAAAATTGATACTAAAAGCAACCTTTAACACTTAGAAACTAGCTTGGAATCATGTTTTTGTTTATATTTTTGGAAATAAGAGAGCTGGACAGGTTTATGCTTGATTTCAGTGTTTTATGCAGGTTTTAAGGTGAATTTGGTGAAAGAAGTGAAGAAGGATAGAGATGGAATCAGAAAAGAACTCAAAAAGTGCAAAAAGGGAAGTCGCAAGTACCATTCAGCGGCAGTTTACCGCTGAGCGGCACTCAGGAAATCACGTTGGCTCCGTTGAGGGGTGAAAATGCGGCTGAGGGGAAGAATCAACTCACGCACTTACCGCTGAGCGACACTATTTTGGGCTTGGGCCTAATTTTCTGTATATTTTAGAATAGTATATAAGCTTTAGGACGTCCTAGGGTTTGTATCTTTTGCTGGGAGGAAGCAGAAACACACTTTTCACCCCTTGGGGGTGGATTGGGAGATGGTGACGGCTCTCCTCTTCTCTTTCTAGGATTTTTCTATCTCTTTCATTCTTTCATTATTGTTCATCTAGTTTCACCATGAATATGGTGAACTAAACTTTGTATTGTTATTGGGGAATCAATGTAATCTTGTGAAGCTCTCATATATGGAATTTGTGTTTAAACATCTTATTTGAGATACATGCTTTCTTTCATCATTAGTTAGGGTTTTTCCTCTTTGCTCAAAACGTGCATTGTTTAACTTATTCGATGTCATGATTATTGATTTTATCGATATGGGAACGTACGGGGAAATCTAGATCAGGGGAAATTCTCCCAATAGCATATTGCCTAGACATAGGAATATGAGGGTTGGTTGCCTTTAAGCTTCTATGCTTCAGAATTAATTATTAGGGATGCTAGGAATTGTATGAACTCGTAATTAAGGATAGGCCTTCTTGCAAGGTGATTTAGAGAGTGGCATTAGCATTGATAAAAAGAATGATGAATTCCTAAAATATATGAGAGTGGATAAGATGAAATTGATTACCCCAACAACATACTCATCCATCTAATTCGTTCAAGTGTTTGTGTTCATCTTTTCCATTCAAACTCATGCATGCATGTTTATTTATTATCTTTTGCATTTGAAACCTATAATCAATTGTTCACAAGTCTTAAATAATCAACAAATCATATAATTAACTAGGTCGTGAGTCCTTTGGGAGAACGATACTTGGTCTTACCGAGTTTATTACTTGATACAATTCGGTCACACTTGCCGAGGGTTAAACAAGTTTTTGGCGCCGTTTTTCGGTGTTCATAAATTTGTCATCACTAAGAAAACTAAACTTTAGGGTCGCACAAGGGAAAAATCTTCCCTAAAGCTCTTCTCTGTTTCGAGCAACCAAAAGCTTCAAGCTTCTCCTCTTTTTCTTCTCGCGAACCACCTAGTCATAGGGGTCATCTTTGGCTCGTGCAAGGGCAATGGCCTTGTAGTGATGAAGACAAAAATGTGGAGATGCGATGACCAAGCGACATTCGTGGTGGCTTGCGGCAGCACGTTGGTCATTCTCCTTCTTTTCTCTCTTTTCTCGCTTTGGTTAACGTTGCAAGGGAGAAAGCTTCTTCCCTAATCTCTTTGGTTCTGGTCTACGCGTTCTGGTGGTTACGACATGAACTTTTGCTCGCGGTGGAATGAGGGTTGCAACGGCGGAGCCATGACGATCGTGCGGCGAGGGCACGACGACTGTGCGAGGATGTGGTCATTCTTGTTTTTCTCGATTCTCTTCATGCTGGCTCGCGGGAAGGGTCTTAGTTGATGGTGGCTGGCAAAGGTAGCAGCGGTCATTGCGAAGGGTACCGGCAACGACAACGGAGTGAATTGTAACCTCAATCTTGCAGTTTTTGATCTTGTTTATTTGATTTTGAAATTTTATATGGCGAATTGGGTTTCCTGATTAATGCGAAATTGGATTCTTTGTAATCTTCTCTATAGATCTGAGTTTCAATAATTGGGGTTAGGGTTTAGATTGAGAAGGTTAGGGTTTTGAATTGGGAAAACTCTATTTGGGTTCTGATGCTCGCGGTTTCTGTTTCGTGATGGCTGTTGTTGGATGCATGGGTTGCGCTAATGAAAGTGCTGGTGGGTGTTACCATGGGGTTACGGTGGTCGGTGTTGGTAGCTTGGTTCTAACTAAGTTTCCCTAGTTTTTTTTCGGCAGAGGTTTAGGCCAGATTGGGCTAGTTGCACCTTCAATTGGGACCTAGGTTGTAGACAATAAAATAATAGAACAAGCTTAAATAAAAAAATTAAAAACAAAATAATGATAATTATAATAATAAGAGTTTCATTGGGCTAACAAGTCCATAATTGAATGGATTTTTTGTTGGACACTTAATTAGCAAGCGAAGGCAAAAATGATAATAAAAAAATAAGATAAGAAAAAATTAAATAAAAAAATAAGATAAGAAGATTTTAAAATAAGGTTTATGTCTCTAAACTTATAATTGGAAAATAAAAATGAGAGAGTAATTAATTTGGTGTGGAAACCACGAGAAGTTCATGTTGAGTACATTGGGTTTTTAACGAGACTTTCAATAACACATAATGATGAATGAATATTGTTAGGTAGAGAATGAGAATAGTTGTTGTATTTAAGTATACGATGAATTTTAATTGATGATTTGAATGGGTGAGTGTTGGAGTGCACCGGAGTGTGTGGTTGAAGAGCATAAGAGTGGGAGATAGGTCCACTTGTTGTACCTAGTAAAGCTTGAGACTATCGATCATCTGATACGAGATAGCGGCCCCCTTTGGTCTTGTGTGCGAAAAAGGAGTGTTCGAGTATTGAACCTTCTTTGTATGGGGTGATGGTGTTTGCCCTATCCTTGTGTGGCAGGAAACATGTTCCTTAGCCAAATGACGGGAGTACTCGAGTAGACTCTTAGGGGAGTCTACAGGAGACCTATAGGGAAGGCTATAGGTTTGTGAGGTAGGGTACATGAGTGTGACTGATTCTTTTCACTATGAAGTTATGGTATTGTGGAGGCTCATGGTGTTATTCATGATGAAGGATTCATGATGATGTTGGGAATTCTTAGTGACGATGTCTTTAGACACGATGTTGATAGTGATAACATTGATGGTGTAGTCATGATATAGTTAATGAGGATGTTCTTGATGATCATGATGTAGAAATGATTTTGTTACTAGGATAGCGTTGTAGATGACTAATTTGTTATTAAGTTGTGCTTGCTTCCTATATACAAATTTTGTTGTTATTGGTTGTGCTATGATAGCTTACCCATATTTGTTTGTGTTTGTGGTTGTGTGAGTGTCTTGCGATGATCGTATGACTTTTGGTTATTGTTGGGTGTTTCGGCAAGTGCACCGAATCGTTTCAAGTAATAAACCATGGTAAGACCGGGTATCGTTTTCCCAAGAGACTTGTAATACTAAAGAATTGTGCGATTAACAACTCATTTAGACTCAATAGAACAACATCCATTTACAAGCATGTGCAAAGAGATAAAATTACACATAATTACATGATTGAACTTTGGTGTTTGAAGGCACTTAGAAATGAACTAGACTAGAAATGGTATGAAATGACATTGCTAAGGTTAGTTTTCACCTACTACACTCTTGTGCTTACACAATTTCATCTCCGCTCTATCAATTTACTAAAGTCAATCCACAAAAACACTATAGCCATAATCCCTTAGGTGAAAAAGCCTAGGTTTTCCCTATTAAACTCCAATCCCTTGGAAAATCTAACAAGCCAACCTGCATTAATGAGCTAGAATCTTAAGACAACATGTGAATCATCTTTCATCCCTAAAATCAATGACCACAAGGACTCTTGTTTTAGTTCAAGGTTCCATCTTACGTCCCCATAATCCATAAAACCCAAAAATCAAGTCATGAACATTCCTATTACATTCAAGCTTTAAGATCGGAAACAAGAATACTAGAAATTGATAGAAAATGCATATATATAATCTAATCATTCAACAAATACACAAGAATTTAGAGGCTACAACAATCCCCAACAAGATGGATTTGGCTCTCAATTTCCATGGAGAGCCTTAAAGCTTAATAAATGGCCACAGAAGAATATGAAGAACCAAAGATGAAGAAGGGAGTGTTCCCACGAGGCCTAGCAGCCCTCCAAGCTCTCCTCTGAGTGAGATGCACCTCCAAAGAACCAAAGAACTTTTTCCCTTAGCGTTTTTGTCTAAATAGACCAAATTGTCCAAATCAGTGTTGTCACCGCTCAGTTGCACCCCAAATGCAGCCCAGCTACAACATTACAAAGAGTAGAGCCTCAGTTGTAGCTCAGCTGCGGCCTAGTGGAAGCATTCAAAAGAGCAGGCGCTCAGTTGCACCCCAGCTGCGCCTCAACGTCAACATTCCAGAGAGCATATAGCTCAGTCGTAGCCTAGTTGTAGTCTAGCTACATCATTCCAAAATTCTCTCTTTTTGTTTACATTGCTTTTATGGCTGGTTAAGCTTTATACATTGGTGAAGGTTCTTCCAAGCACTATATTAGATACAAAATAAGGGGATTAGTGATGATATTATATCAATGAAGCCCAAAACACAACTATTTATAAAAGCAAGATACAAGATAGGATTAAGCAAGTACAAGCTAGAAAAGAGTTAATTTTACTACTAAAATGATGCTTATTAAATGGTAAGAATTAGCATTATCAAACTCCCTCAAACTTACAACTTTGTTTGTCCTCAAGCAAATGTACTTCACCTAGAAAAACAATTCAATTGTAATGTTCTAGCAATTCAAGAAACAATTTCAATCAAAATAAACAAAATCAATCATGTTTGCTCAACTTAGAAATTACATTTAAGAGATAATATGGTCTCAACAAACTAAACTTCAATCATGGTGCTCACAAATCAAAATAACAAGATAGATGCAAATAAAAGAGCAACAAACATGGCAAGTTGTTTTCATTGAGTGCATGGAACCAATCTTCACCATGGAAAGTGTTTCACTCAAGCACAATGGTATATAAGGATGTGTGTCTTACTCTAAACTATCACAGTGTTACACAAATCAACTATGCCTTTCATTTCAATATATCAAACACATTCACAAGCAAGTTAGAATCACAAGAAATTTTTAATGCTTGTAATGTGGCTAGGCTAAGAAGAAAAATTGGATTTTTTTTGGAACACAAATCACCTTGAGCTAAGAGAGAAAATAGTTTACTTCTTGATATAACATTAATCTTTCTTTTTCCTTTACAATTGAATAAACTACTTCTGAACTTATTTTCCAACTTCTATTCATTAAATTCATTTTTGTTTCTCTTCTTCTTTCTTCTTTTTCTTTCTTTTTAACTCAACTTGTTATTTTCTCAATGCTCCCTTATGTTATAAACTCCCCCAAACTTAAACCATTCTCCTCATCCTAAGATATATGTCCATCTCAACTCAAGGTAAGGAGGTTAAGGATTTTCAATAGGCTTAAGGTTCCAAGAATGAGGAAATTTTCTTTTAAGGTTCAAAGGTTTAGCATTTGATTTGAGGTTAAAAAATGTAGAAGAGGTTGAAGAACAACATGGCCTTGATCATTTGTAACAACAAGCAAATAGTTCAAATAGAGAAACTTAGGAAAAATCAACTATGATTCCAAAGTAATAAATAACATTCAACAATAAACTCTGAGGCACAACATCTCATAGGTTAACTTAGGGTTCCAAAATTTGATAAACATCATGCCAAGAATATTGATCATAATTAAAACCAAGCATCTATCTAAACATATACAAGCAACCACAATCTTTGTTCAACAAGCTCAACCATCTCAATCAGATTTCCAAAACAATTCTCATGGATAAAGAACAAGCACAACATATTTGCATTTCAATTTAAGCACAACCTATCATTCACTCAAATCACCAAACCTAAACTATCCACTAGGCAAGTAAAAAAGTAGATTTGTCAAAATGGGTCACAACCTGTGGGCCAACCCGTCCCACCATGGGTTCGGGCCGGGTTGGGTTTGAAAAAATTATATTTTTTTATGCGGGTCAGATTTCAACCCGGCTCATTTAAACTCGGCTCATGCGGGTTGAACCCGTGGTGGGCCGGGTTGGCCCACCTACCTAATTTTATTTTATTAAAATTTAATTTTAATTTTATAAAAAAAATTATTATTTTTATTTGCTTGAAAAATTTATTTAAGTTTCTTATTTTCAAAATTAATTAAACACCCATGTTGGGAGTGCAATTTGGGAGTGAAATTTGTTTAGATTTGAATTATAGAAAGTTTGTAATTTTTAATATTTTAAAAAATTGTAATTAAGTAAGCCAGTGAGCCAACTCGTTAACCCACCAACCCGTGGTGGATCGAGCCGGGTTCGAATTTTTCTGGCTCGCTAATAAATGAGTCGGGTTGGGTTGGCTCACTAAGTGACCAACCCGTGGTGGGCCGGGTCGGGTGGCCCGTTTTGAAAGCTCTATAAAAAAGAAATCCAAACACTAAAAACAAAAAGTAATTAAAACTAGAAATTAAAACTTAAAAACCGATCTGCAGCTCTAGTAGTGTAGAACACAACTTCACTTTTCATTTGTAACATCTTCCTCCTCCAAGTGGCTTATACTCCGCAACTGCTCCACCTCCCTCATCAGTATGGGCCTGGACCCCAGGGCATGCTACACGAGCAACATAATCTTCAAATCATAGGTTGTTCAGATCACATGTACCTCAAAGGTTGACCAATAGTGGTTTTGAACTTTAAAGTCCTAAGGAAGATGTTATCCTGCACAAATAAATCTCAAAGCAAAATTATCATTCCATAGTTAACAATTGGATTGAAAGGTCCAAAAACACTCTAAAAGGAATGTGCGAAAGTGTGCAAAGAAAAGAAAAACTCAAAATAAACAACAACAAAAACGTGCCAAGGCCAAAATGCATTTGCAGCATTGGTGCCCAGCTGTAGCCCAACTATGTATAAGAAAAACAAGGCAAAACCATGTTTACTGGTGTGGCGCTCAGCTAGAGCTCAGCTAGCACTCAACTATTATGCAGAATTCAACTTTTTGTGAAAATTTGCCTTTCACTTTATGATTTTTGGCAATTGACACTCTTTCAATGCACTTATACACAAACCAAGCTACAACTAACATATAACACACATATCAACCATAAACACAACATTACAACTCAAAAATCACAAAAATGCAGTAAAACTCAAACATGCAAAACATAAGTTACTAATGCACATGACACAAAAACCATACAAACACAAGTAAACAGGGTAAGAAAACTGGGTTGCCTCCCAAAAGTTCTTATTTAATGTCATTAGCTTGACGGATGAACCAATGAAGCGTGAATGTTGTTGTTAGTGTGCTCCTTTCACCAACTCTTCTTGAATCACTTTCGAGCCACCAAATCAACTTTCACAACATAAGATTCTTCCTCTTAGCCCTTCCACTACTTTGACATCTTTAAACACACAATCCTCTTGATCAACTTTGGCTTCAAGGGCTTGAGTTCTTTGTCTCCCATCAAAGAGTGGTGGTGACTAGAAAGTTGCGTTCACAAAGAAGGATAACAAGGCCCTTTTCATCATTCCCCAGTGTGTTGATGATACCCATTTTGAGAAGATTCAAAACGCTAGCACTGCCAGAGAAGCCTAGAGCATTCTAGCACGTTGTCACACAGGAGGGGAGAAGATCAAGAAGGTGAAGCTTCAAACCCTTAGAAGGCAGTATGAGTTACTGCAGATGGAAGACAACGATAGGGTTGGGGAATATTTCAACAAGATACTCAGCATTACGAATCAGATGAAAGGATGCGGGGAAGTCGTCAATGATACCATGATATGGAGAAGATCATGAGATCGCTGCCATGGAAGTTTGACTATATAGTGGTCGCGATAGAAGAATCGAAAGACCTTTCGAAGATGAAGGTTGAAGAGCTTCAGAGTTCGCTGGAAGCCCATGAAATGAGGATGATGGATAGAAACCCAGTCAAGAACGATGAACAGGCCTTGAAAATGCACCATACAAAATATGATGAGAAGAAGAAATCAAAGAAGTGGAAAGGGAAACGGTCAAAAGGGAATTGGAAGACTGATAAGGGTAAGGATGATCACGATGATAAGTTTGTATCAGCGGAAAAAGATGGATGAGCAGAGAAGAGTTATTATCCAAAGAAGGATAAAAGAAACATCGAATGCTTCAAATGTCACAAGTATGGACACTTTGCATCTGAGTCTTATGCGGAGAAAGGGAAGCAGAAGAGGCATCAAGACAAAGAAGCGTATGTCGCTCAGGAGGATTCAGATTCGGAACCTCTAACCTTGATGGTGACTACCTCAAGTGAAAGCTCCAGTTCTCATGCCGATCTGTGGTACCTAGACTCTAACCACACACACACCCTCATGTCATATTCATCAACCTTATTTATATTTTTACAAGGATGTTCCATAATATGAATCCTCTTACCTTTTCCTTGGATTTCATTTGATTTTAATTTTTTTTATAGTCAGTTGTCTCAAACGAAGAATGGAAGACAAGGATCTTACTGTTTTTTGTGCTCATGTAAATACAACTACTGCAAGCCTATGACCTACTTTTTCTTTTCTTCCAAAATTGTTCGTATTAAAGCTTAAGAAAATGTTTTTTAAAGTTGATTTTCATATTCTAAAACCTAATTTACAGGAACGTAAAGAAAAATAATGAGATGTGCGGATAGAGAAACGAGCAAAAATAGATGATCGTAATGTCAAAATGATTAAACAAATGTATAACGCAATTATCATTGAAAGGGTCGAGAACAGAACTACAACAATTTTTGATGATGTTGGATTCTGATAACTACACTAATTGAAGTATGTGTGTCAACGAATCTGAGGGTTTTAGTTATCTCTTTTGGACACATTCTGATGTGATGAAATTGTTAAATGCATTTAATATTGTATTGATGATGGATTTGACCTACAAAACAATAAATATAGACTTCTTTTGTTTGAGATTGTCGGCGTGACATCTACGGGGTTAACCTTCTTAGTCGCATTTGCATTTTTATCAAGTGAAAGAAAAAATAATTTCACTTGAACTTTGAAAAAGTTGAGAGGTTTATTTTTTACATCTGAGGGCGGTCAATAAGTCACTATGAGTGACTGAGACTTGTCTTTGATGAATGTCATTGTAAATTTATTCTTTGAGACATATCAGATCTCATGTTAAAGCGAAATGTGAAAAGTTAGTTGATTTTATTGAGGCTTTGTAACACCCCAAAATTTTTTTTTTTCTAAACATCTCACACACAAATTATTTCATTAATAATGAAAACATCGTACAGTATTACAATCATCCAATTAAGAGTAGAATACTTCACACTGGAAAATACATTTTTTTTAACATCATTACAACACTCCTAAATTTATTTATTTATTTCTTTAAACTACTCTTCATTTTTCTGCTGCTTCCTCCTTCACTTGTATTGGTTCAGACGTCGTTCCGGCATCTGCGCCCGTATAACATAAACGTTATACTATCATCGCGAAAATAAGATTTTCCGACACAAACAAACAAGTAAGGGTGAGCTACCATGCAAAATTCAAAGAAAAGCATTACACTATTATTATACGTAATACATTCACCATAAATTCTTGCAAGAAGCAATTATCATACTAGACTCTATTATCCGGATATAATGTTGATGGAAGTCTCAGGTGATCATGCACTTGTGGTGACATCTACAACACAGTTATGGCCAAAAATAATATATCACATCACCCACAAGGTTAGTCCATTAACGTCTATGAACATAGACTAGGACCTCCTACTACTCTCACCATATAACACATCCTTCTCTAATTGAGACTGGACAATTATTAGAGTTTTAGGATAACCACCAACAACGGGACCCTCAACATCAACATATACACTAATACCATACCAATATAGAATCTCTCCCTGAGACTCATATCATGCTCATATTCCTCAACTCATATCATACCATTACAAAATCTCCCCATAATACTCATATCATGTTCAGATGCATAATTTCATATCAACATCATAAAATACATTCATCACATAAATCATACAAGATAAATATATCACAAACAAATTAACAATAATAAAATATTACTATAAATGGTCACCGGAGAAGAATCAAATGTTTGACAATCAATAAAATAATCTTAATAAAAATTCTTGGGGAAACAAGAAGTTGAATCTGGCAGAACCGGTTAGACAACTTCTCATCCTTTCAGGAAGATGCAATAAAAATTAAATAGAACAATAAAAGTTCTGGGGAAACAAGAAGTTGAATCTGGTAGAGCTGTTAGACAACTTCTCATCCTTCCAGGAATACAATGTAATTAAATAATAAGAACAATAACAGGTCTGGGGAAATAAGAAGTTGAATCTGGCAGAGCCGGTTAGACAACTTATAATCCTTCCAAAAATAAAAACGAATAAGGAAAACAATAAAAAGTATGGGGAAACAAGAAGTTGAATCTGGCAGAGACGGTTAGACAACTTATAATCCTTCCAAAAATGTAATAAAAATAAATAAGGAAAGAAATAAAAAGTTTGGGGAAACAAGAAGTTGAATCTGGCAGAGCCGGTTAGACAACTTCTACTTCATCCAAAAATACAAAAATAAACAACTAATTTCATACAAATGACATAACATAATCAACATCACATTTTACAACTATCAGACTTGGATCTAAATACAGAAGCATGTTCTCATTCAAAATTCAAAATCATACAGAAACAAAATACTTCATATTTAAGATTTAAGATCAAACAAAAGCAACATATGCAATACTCAAGATAATACAAAACAAAAATGTAACTCCCCTTACCTCTATTCCAAACTTAATTTCCTCCTCTGAAACAGTTCTCCAAAAACTTCCAGAATTCCCCCTTTGCAACTAAAAATTCCTCCAACTCTCTTCTCTCAAAATTTCTCTCAATTTTTGGTGCAAATTTTCAGCCTCCTCCCCCTTTGGCTATTTATAGCAAAAAATTTACTATTCACTTTTACTATTCATTTTAACTATTCATTTTTCTATTCATTTGACTATTACAAAAATAATTTTTTATTCACAATTTGATGAACTCTGATCTCTTATGACTCAAGGCAACGTGGAATACTTATCCCTTCCACAAATTCTATTTTTTTTTACTATTCACTTTTTACTATTCACAATTTACTATTCACTTTTTTTTTAATCTAGTATCTGAATTACAAATATTTTCAAGGGTCTTATATAAATATGATTGCAAAATGACAAATGTAAGACCCTTGAAAATATTTGTAATTCAGATACTAGATTAAAAAAAAAGTGAATAGTAAATTGTGAATAGTAAAAAGTGAATAGTAAAAAAAAATAGAAGCATGGGAAAGTTTTATTATAATTATTATTATTTTTTTATTGGACTTTACAGGCTTGGGATGTGGTGATGGAAGCATGGGAAAGTTTTATGGAATGTGAATATCAGACCATGCTTAATGACTATGACAATCGTCTTCAGTATGTTTGCAGTTCATGACCTTTATTTTTCAAATATGTTAATCATATTCAAATTATTCCATCAATACATAATTTGTAAAGGCTTGGACGAACAGAGTAATGCATTTAAGGAACACAAACATGTATGTTTTAATGTTATTTTACTTAGTTGTGTTTGATAAATATTGTTTTATAGTGTTGCTGTTTTTATGTCAGGGTTGAGTCTGCTCATTGGAGCCTAAAGAAAGTTTTGACCATTAGTATGAGAGATATTTGTTCTTGTTGGGATGCTATTAATAACGTAATTATCTTGCAACACAACAAGATTAATGCATCCTTCAAAAAAAGTTTCTTACTTACGAGTGAACCTTTTAAAGGAATCAAATCCAAAAGACTTATTAGACGTGTATCTCGATATGCTTTGTATCTCATTGTCGAGGAATTGGAATGAGTACAATAGATAGGATTGGATTCATCAAAGTGTGGATGCATATTGAGACGGATGTTCGATCTCCCATGTACATATGAATTAGCACGATATGACCTTGGATAAAATTGATATAATATGGAGGAGTTTGAGTTTTTCAAATATTGAATTAAATGAAACCGAGCCCGAGTGGAAACAATCTCCTTATCCTAGGTTGGGCCAAAGCTAGGAGATGTGCATGGAGAGTTGTTTCCTTGGAGGATTGGTGGGGAAATACAGTGGGAATAAGGTCTAAGGTCATGTAGCTAGGTATGGATAAGGAGAAATGGTCACAGTTTTTGTGTAGATGGTGTAGTGGTGTGTGATGGCTTCAAGAGAGGTGAGGCCAACTCAAGGAGGAAGGTGACTAGGGATGCCTCTAGGGTTGCTCTAGCCTTGATCTAGGAAGTGTTTGGCCTAAATTTGGTAGTATAACATTACATTAATCAAAGATGAAATGCAAGGGTGGAAACACCTCTATATATATAGTTCAAGGATGTCTCTTTCTAACCCTAAAAGCGTTTTTGTCTGTCATAATTCAATTCTCAAGATCAAATTTTGACTTCTTAGCTTATCTTGAAGAAATGGATTAAGATTCGAACACTACTCTAATTTTTCTATTTTTTTAACTTTTTTATTTCTAAACAAAAATATATAATCAAACTAATTACTTAAATAAAAAAATATTTTAATTTTAAAATCTAAATATTAATTTTAATAATATTTTTATTCTAATTAATTGATCGAAAATATATATTTGTCTTAAGTTTAATCATATTTCTAAATTTAATAAAATAATTTAAATTAATGAAATCAATGATAAGGTAATTGTAATTTTTCTAAAATTATAATTCTCGTTAAATATAAGTAATTTATTAACTTATTAATTTTATAGATAAAAAAACTAAAATTCATAGTTATATTTTTCTATTTTTGTATAGTGACATTTTATTATAAAATTTAAGTTATTATCATTAAAATAGTTAAAAATTTAAATACAAATATGAAATTTAAATTTTTTTTGTTAAAATTAGTTAATTTTGATACCATTATATAAAAAAGATTTTTCTCTTTTAGTGTATATATATATATATATATATATATATATATATTTGGTTTTTACTTTTATTCTTTTAATAACTATTCTTTTAAATTAAAATAATTATTTTATCAATTTTATTTTTTAAATGACAGTTTTTTTTTTAAAATTGATTTATTTTATTTAACCTTTTTTAAAGTTAACTATTTTTTAGAATTACAATAATTATCTATAGTAAATTGATAAAAAGTATTTATATTTTTTTTATAATTATAGTAATAATAATTTTTTTATTATATTTTGGTTTTATAAAATCAAATAAATTGACATGCTCACTTTTAACTAGGAGATTAAAAGTAACCTGTAATTAAAAATGTGTTCCTTGCAATCTTAATTATCTAGTCAATTTGAAAAAGAAATATGTCCTATATTTATATGTGCGAGGTAGTTTAATAGAATTCCTTACATATCTGAATTTGTCATATAATTTTGATGCACTTAACTGACCAAGTAATTACTAAGTGTACTTGGGGATACGATACTCTAAGTTCCAAGTCTACATGTAAATAAGGATTGATTTTGACAATTATTCTATAATATTTTTTTGGTTTGAACATTCATTGTGGATTTTATTTTTGTTAATATGAATTATTTTATCTTTTAAACTATATATATATATATATATATATATATATATATATATATATATATATATATTATAATTATATTTTAAAAATATATCTTTTATAAATTTAATAAAATTGTTATTTTAATAATAATTAGAATAATTAATTTTTTATTTTTTATAATTATAAGATAAAAGTGAACAAGTCTACCTTCCACGTAAGTTTCACTAGGGCTTTAGACGTCTGTTATTTTGGGCTTTTAACGTATGATCTCTGTCCGACGTCTATATGGGTGACGTTAATGAGACGTCGGACCCAATAGGTCAAACATCTATATAAACGTCTGATTCATACAGGTTAGACGTCTATATAAACGTATGACACTATAGATCAGACGTCTAAAACGTTGTCGTATTTGATTGCATCATGGTTATTCGAGTTTACAATTTTATATTTTAGTTGAAGAGAATGTATTTTACGTTTTTTTTTGTATTGGATGATTTTAAAAACGTAGTGGAGAGAATTAGAGGAGTGTAAAACGCAAGAAATCGCCGCCCAAGAACGCCGCCCACGGACACGAGCAAAACTGCACCAAAATCCAACGAAAACACATTTTAATCGGTTCAAATGAAAAATAATGCATCAAAGAGTAATGTAATCAGAGTAAAATTAATTTAAAACGGTGCAAAAGTGAGAAAACGAACCTGAAAAGTGTAACCCGTAGAGAGAAAACGCGAGGAAGATGATGAACATTAAGTGCGCGTAATTACTGCCTCGCGTTCGCGGTGTTTTAATGCAGCCATATAGAAGTCGGTTCTCCCGACATCGGACGTCTATATGGCTGTAGAAGTCGGATTGACGGGATCAGATGTCTAAATGGAGTTAAAAAGTGACTTTTTAGATTTAAAAAATGAGTATATAGAAGTCGGTTCCCCACATCGGACATCTATATGGCTGTATAAGTCGGATTGGCGGGATCAGACGTCTAAATGGAGTTAAAAAGTGACTTTTTAGATTTCAAAAATGAGTATATAGAAGTCGTTTTCCCCCACATCGGACATCTATATGGCTTTAGACGTCTATTCCTTCCATAACATACGTCTATATGGTTGTTTTATTTATAGAAAATGCCACCGGTCATTTTTTACGTTGGATATTCGAGGGTCGGACGTCTAAAGGGTGACGTTAAAGGCCTTTTATGCACTAGTGTTTCCACTAATAAACAATAATCATAATTCCTTTCTTTGACCTTATAATAATTTATTAAAATATTAAATCAAGGTCTTCTCAATGTTATAATTTTTTTTACTCATATCATGTAATACTTCTCACTCTTAAATAATGATGTTAATGGTATTTTTGACTAACTTTTACAAAACCTAACTTTATTTTTATGGCTTCTAAACTCATTCCATTATTTTAAGTGGAAAAAAGAAAACATGATCATCATATTTTTATAACATTCAGAAGACCGTGATTTCAGGTGTAAATATCATAGTTGTCATACTTTTCACTTTGAATTAATGATGTTGCTGGTGTTTTTTGTTGAGACAAAATCATAATTTCCAGAAACCCATGTTTTATGTTTTTAAATTTATCAAACAATACTCAACGAAATATTGTTATAAAAAAAGGTCCAAACAATTGGGTTTACCCAAAGGACAAATTATTAACCAACAAAATCGTCTACCCGAAACATTAAGACAAAATATACATGATAAATATTAGAGTAAATCAGACCATGAAAATAGCGTCTAATGCAAATACATACTCTATCGAAACTATGTATAAAATAACATATCAGGATAAATGATAATCATCCCATTAAGCAAAATGTTAGCTTTAAAACTTGCGCTAAACGATATAAAACCCCTGATAGAGTATCAATACCCCATAGTGTCTGAACTAGATAATAGATGTATGATCTAGCATCTAAGCACTAACCTCGCTTGAACACAAACGCAAACTTATATAAACAATCTCATAAGATAAATGTTTAGAAGAAATTATCTCTCATTGAACTCTCTCATTAAACTATACGAGTAAAATAAGCTAGCTTCTTAAGAAAACAAAAGTCTATCTCTTATATGACACTAACATTAAAAAAGAATGACTATTCAATATAATGTTATATCAAGCAAAGCTTTCTAGAAAAAACATTGTCTGATGAGTGACCACTAAATGCTCGTTGTAAACCTGAAGAGGTAAAATTTGTGTAAGATTCTTAAAGATTAATGAAACCCCTTTAAGAGTTCTTAAGGGATAACTGGATGTAACTTATGATTGAGTGAAGCGGTATAAAATATGTATTTTATTGCTTTGCTCTTTAAAACGTTTATCATATACATCCTTTATAAAAACTGGCCAGCGTCTAAACATCTCATTTGAATTATATATCTTTTACAAATCCATTAAACTTTGCTTTGCAAAATAGCTTTTAAAATACTATTCACCACCCGTGCTTTTTTGTGATTTCATAAATAGTAAAGGGTTTTGACAATAAAGCGTATATGTAATTAGTGGGATGAAAAGGAATATAGCATAACCTATAAGAGACGGAGCAAAGGGAGAGATATATAAAATACTAAAACACTTTTTCTTTTAATTTAGCTTTTGTGCAAGTGTCTTAGAATTACCACTAAGGAAAATGGGCTTTACACCCATTGTGAAGAAGTTCAAAGGGATATGAAAGATGGTACTGGAAAAGATAGTTGAAGTATTTTGGAAGAAATCTTATGCGTGAGTAGCTTAATGTATTATGGTGATAACAATACTATAACAAAGAAAATGCTAAATAGTAAAGTGCCCCATGGAAGAAAACAAGGGAATATAACAGTACTTTAATAGGTGTTGCATACGTGTTGTCTTGGGAAATTTTGGTGCAATAATCTTAAATAGAATGCATTATTTGACATAGTAGAAAGATTGACTTATCTTTTGTAATATGAATGTTTATCTACAATATTAAGGACATGTTAGGCATATTGTTTGGCTAAATAGCTCGAAAATGAAGTTTTCTTTTGTAATCAAATCATTTGAAAAATGTTATGTTCCGTATAGGATTGAAGTACCCTAAGTACTCAATTTATTAATGTAAATGCCTAAGTAATCAAATAATTTACAATACCTATTATTGTAAATGTCACGTATAAGGATTGAAGAACCCTAAGTACTCAATTTATTATTATATAGTTTTCTTTGGTGATAAAAACAAATAATAAAAAAAAATATGTATATTTTTTTAAAAAAGTAGAGGTGCATAAGAAACAAAATTAAGAGAGAAATAAATTTAAGAAAATAAGGGTTAATTACACACATTTTACTTTTGCAATTCATTTTCTTCAAAATTAATTGTTAACATTAATGATTTATTAGAGTAAAAAAATTTAAAATGAAGAGATTTTAAAATAAAAATACTATAAAAATGAATTTGTTTTGACATAACTATTCTATATATAGCTACCTTCTAACTAATAGGAACTATATTTACACAAAAATAAAAATAAGAAATATAACTTTAAAAATTAGTTAAGAAAAATGAAGAACGATGGAGCTAAAAACAGATGAAAAGGGAAGAATAAAGTAGAATGAGTTAGCCACTGTCTAATTTAGAAAGGAATAACAAAAATCGTGTTTCGAAACAAAATAGGAATTAGAAGAAAAGGGAAGAATAAACTAGAATGCGTTAAATTTAGAAAGGAATAACAAAAATCGTATTTGGAAACAAAATAGGAATTAAAAACGAAACATGCTGAGAGATAACTACATACATTTGAGTTGTACTTATTGTTATGAATAAGTAATGCTTACTTAAAAAACCATTATTTAAGAGACTAGTTGCATTGTTCAATTGCTCCAAAATAAAACAAAATGGACAAAAGCTTAAAAATTCTATGGATTATTTGCATAATCATAACTCAACAAATAGCATTATTGGCCAATGCCTCAAATTCTAGAAAGAGGATTGTGCCAGCTTTGTACGTTTTTGGTGATTCAACTGTAGACGCTGGGAATAACAACAACCTCAACACACTTGCCAAGGCAAATGCATTTCCCTATGGCATTGACTTCAATAACTGTTCTACAGGAAGGTTTAGCAATGGAAGAACCCTTGCTGACCTTATTGGTAACTTTTTAATTTATTGTTTCCATGCAAACATAAAAAAAACAATGTTACAAGGATTATTATACATTTTTTGTCCTTTTGTAGCAATTAGATTGGGTTTGCCAATGCCACCTCCATACTTAGGTGTGAACAAGTCTAGGAGACATCAAGTAATAAGAGGAATTAACTATGCATCAGCATCTTGTGGAATCTTGAATTCAACTAGAGCAGTAAGATTCAAAATAAATAATAATAGAGTTTAGTGTGCTTTTTTTCTTCCTCAAACTGTTTTCAAAAATCATGTTTCATCTTTAAAAACTATATATTTATTTCTTTTCATTTTTTGGAAGTCATAAAATATCCTTTCAAGAAAAAAGACATGAAAGTTATATTCTAATTCACAATAGAACTGCATTTATGGTATAATAAATATTTCAAATGTTATTTTGTTGAAAAGACGTTTTATATAATTTTTATAAAATACATGAACAAAATAAACATATATTCAATCTGGAAAAAAAATATAATTTTTAAAAGTGACTTCATGATAAGAAACATATTTGCCTCAAATAAAAATTTCTTGTTTAATTTATTTCTCATCATATTTTTATTTTGTGACGAAGGGGGATTGTTTGTCTTTAGACAAACAAATTGAATACTTCACCTCAACTGTGGCCAACGATCTTCCAAGAAGCATACATAGCAAAACAAAACTAAGACATTACTTAGCCAATTCCTTATATCTCTTATCAATTGGATCTAATGATTACATGTTGAATTATTTCAAGTATCCAAATGGAACCAATAACAATCTAAATCCAGAAAAATATGCAGATTACCTACTTGAACAACTGGTTTCACGTATCAAGGTAATCTTTTAATAAATGTTTTGAATTATACGTTGATTTCGCACATGTAGTAATTGTTAAATTTTAATGTCACCTTTCAATTAAGTATTTTTTTACATATAATAAGTATTTAATTTTTCCCAAATAATGTGAAAAATTTGTTTCCTTCATTCTTTCTTTTTCCCTAGAGAATTTATGATCTTGGAGCTCGAAAGTTTGTGGTAAGTAGAATTGGTCAAATTGGTTGCACACCAGTATCTATTATAAGGACACCATATTCTCAAAAATGCAATGAAGATATAAATCAAAAGGTTAAATACTACTCAAACAAACTCCCTGGGAAGCTACAAGAGCTGCAAACTCAACTCTCACATTCACACTTTATTAATTTGGATAATTACAATTTCTCCCAAAAAATAAGAAATTCTCCCGAAAACTTTGGTAAACGTCTCCCTCTAATCTCTTGAAAGAAAGGAATTAATAAGTTTGTGTGTTTTTTGTATTCCAGTATTATCATAACTGATGCTTCTATTTATTACATTTTCAGGGTTCAAATATATTTTTGACTCGTGTGTCCAAGGAAGGAAACCTTGTGCAAACCGGAATGAATATTATTTTTTTGACTTTGCTCACCCTACTGAAGCTACAAATAAAATATATGCAAATGAGTGTTTTAGTGGAAGCCATTTGTGTCTTCCTTACAATATTTTGAAATTGATTCATGCAAATTAAAATATTTGTACCACATTCTTGTATAAATATATCATCAACAATGTTTGTTATTTGTTGTTCACTTTCTCCTTATGTATGATAAACAAGTTATACTATACTTAAAATGTTTCATGATTTTGAACAATTTTTTCAATTAAAATTAAAAGGGATGTGTACTATATAGTAGCGAGAAAAAACGAGAAAAATACAATAGATATTGTGGGAAAAGATGTTTTTGGGGATCAAATATCAAGAATTTGAGTTTTAGGAGGGTGATGAATGCATATATGCAAGGTGGATAAATTAACAGAATAATATTATATACTTATTTTTTGTAAAATTATACCTAGTAAGGTTGGGAATATATTACTAGGAATGAAATATTTTTCCATAGTAGATACACTACAAGAAAATTGTGATTTACATACATATTATTATATACAAATTATGATTCATAGGTAATTGATATGTTACATGCGGATATTTCATACGGATGTTGGAAATTGCATTACATACGGATTTTCTTATAGGAAATGGAAAAAAATTTACATACAGATTATCTGTACGTAAAATTTGTATGTAATAGTGGCGCCTTTGAGTGGAAACTTTGTGAAAGGATATATTCGTATGTAAGAGGAAAAATATTTACATATGGATTTTAAAATAATTAATAATTAAAAAATAAAAATAAGCTACTGAGAAGATGACTTTGCAATCACTCATAGCTCTTGAACTCTTTCTCCTCACTCGAGCCACTCAACGCTGGTTCTCCCTTAATCAAACTACTCAAATCCTCTTTCTCCCCACTACAACCATGGTTATCCCTCACTGAAACCCTGTTCACGCACTCTTTCTCTCTTAGTGGAGTCGTGCTTCTCTCTCGATAGGGTTGTGCTAAAACTCAATACCTTTATGAAATCCTTCCCATTAACATCCATTTGAGGAGGATTCAGTTAATTATTGCTCATAGCAACAATTCTTGCAACGTCAACTCAAGAACTTTCACCAGTCTAATTATCATAACTTGCTCTACACTTTCATTATCAGCATACATTTCATCCTAGCCTTCAAAAACGTAGTTGTCATACATCTGACAAACAATAGTAGTAGCAATGGTCTTGATGTTGATCGTAACCTTTTGTCCAATGCCCATGGATATAAGGGTATTTGGATGGAGCTGAAAATTATTCCAGAACTGCCTGGCTAGATTAATCGGAATATGAGTATCCCATTCAAAGTAGTTATTGATGCCATAACGATGCATATCCACGAGGACATCATAACCATATTCTCTGATATTTTAGAGATTTATCCAGTGTTTCAAATAGAGTCCTTCAAGACCAATAACATAGACTCTTTTAGCAGCATCATATACTTCTTCAAGGGTTATGGCAACTTCCTTTATTTGATTTCTGACCATGCACTACAAAAAAGAAGGGCATTACCGAAGGCCAGAAGCCCTCGGAAACAGCCCAAAACCGTCGGTAAAAGGTAATTACCGAAGGCTTATCGACGGCCAAAGAGCCCTCGGTAAATCCCTTGTCGCTAACATTTAACGAGGGCTTTCGCCCTTCGGTAATTACCGAGGGCCAAAAGCCTTCGGTAATTACCGAGGGCCAAAAGCCTTCGGTAATTACCGAGGGTCAAAAGCCTTCGGTAATTACCGAGGGCCAAAAGCCTTCGGTAATTTCCGAAGGGCGAAAAAAAAAACAGGGCGCTGGCTGCTGCAGAATGTGATGCTCTTCCCACATGGTCAAATAGCCAAGGATTTTTATGCAGAATATACCATCAAAACAACCAGATTTTTATGTAGGTTATACAGCAAAATAGTAAGCTATTTTTGTAGAATTTTACACCAAAACAGCAAAGATTTTATGCAGAATTTACAGCAATGCAAAATTTTACAGCAATACAGCAATACAGCAATACAGCAATGCAGCAATGGAGCAATGCAGAATTTTATCATCATTTTAAAGATATTTAAACACTCAAACAGTTTGAAAACAGATTGTAATGTGAATTCACTGGTTCACTTCCATTTTAAAGCCAATTTTGATGGTTTAAGACATGATTCTACATATAGGAATAAAAATGATCATTTCAACAGTGCACACAACTTTAAAATGGCAAAATAAACTTGCTCAAACATTGTATATGCACAAACACAGCAAGATTCAACAAATCATAGTTACTATAGACAAATATGTATGAAAATGTCACCAAAACTGCATCAGAATTTTGTTGTGTCTTAGGCCATTTAAAATCTCCTAGCTAAGATTTTGTACCTAGATCTGGTGAATTAGGACTTCCTTTAGCTTTGTTTATGCTGTACAATTTGATTCCAGTGTGTGTTTTCAATTCTAGTGCTAATTTTGGGTTTAAAATGCTGCATAATTGGCTATAGCAAGTGTGATTTGAAGCATCTGGTTGTTTCTGTCCATTGTGAATGTTTGAACAAGTTTATTTTACCATTTCAAACCTGTGTGCACTGTTCATTTCGTCAAATTTGAGCCTACATGCAAAATCACTTCCTAAACCATCAATTTTGCTTAAATTTAGAAGTGAATTAGTGATTTTTGAGTGTAGTGTGATTCCTTGTTGTTTCAATGTTTAAACACCTTTAAATTGATGATATAAAGTTGCTTGAATCATCACTTGAGCTTTAGAAACACTACCACTCATTTTTGGATTTGAAAGCACACTTTTAAAACCATTTTTCTGGTGCAGTTTTCATTTTTAGTGTGTTTAATTTTGTACATTCTTTAAATTTCAATTATGGGTTGGAAAGAGCTGGTTACATGTTTGAAAATGGAATTATATGATCAAAAAAGTATAATCCAATCATAAAAATCATTTGAAAACCAAGCAATCCAGTTTTGAACCCCAAAAACCGAAAATCACAAAATTTGCACTTCTTTGGAGACTTTCATCAAACAGTTGCATTTTTATCAAACACCTTACTTCACTACTTTTGGCTCTTCGTTTTTTACTTTTCTTGCGTGCTTAATCTGATCTAGTGCCTCTCCTAGGTTCCTTTTGTGTCCCTCTATTGATTCAAGGCTTAAAATCATTTGAAATCCACTTGTTTGGCCTTCAAATTGTGCTACAAAGTCTGTTACTTGAAATTAAAATCTAGTGCAGTGCAGATTTTTGCTGTGACTGGTTTAGTGTGTGGTGGGGTGTTGTGACGTTTTGGTGAGGCGTCCAAGGTCCAGAATTCTTGCTCCAAGGGGGTAGCATACTAGGTAATGGAAGGGTTGCTGAATTGGACAAAGAAGTAGCTCTAAAAGTAGCAATTTGGCTTGATTTTCAACAGCATTTCACCAACTTGGAACCACTTTTTTAGGTTCTAACAACTCAAACTTTGAGTTTTACCTAATCCTTTGCTTTTGACTAGTTTCTTAGGTTCATTTCACTACTTTATACTTGTTAGGATGTTGACTATATTAGGTGAATTGACAATTTCTCACTTTATAATAGTACACTTTTTATAATCTAAATACTCAAACTTTGAGTTTTAGGTTATTCTTTGCTTTTCACCAATTCAACAACTTTGTTTGGTGAATTGAAACTTGTTAGAACTCAAATTTAACTCAAAACCAAACTGCTACTCAAAATCACCTTTCTACTTCCCAAAATTGACTCAAAATTGGTGGTTTTGAAAGTGATTTTGTGCCTAAGCCATTCTAACACTTTGCTAATCATTTTAACAGTTTTAAGTCATCAAAATACACTTATTTGAACTCTAATTATGCATAAAATTGACCTGTAATGACTCAATTAGGTACTTTTTACTACATTTTTTAAGGTTTTAAGTAGTGTCATTTTGAGTTTTAGGGAATTTTTTGCTTATGACCACTTTCCTACCATCATTTCACTACTTTAGACTTGTTAGGATGTTAACATTACTTAAAATTACTCTACTTTTGGTGAATTGGCAATTTGTCACCTTTTAAGTGAACTTTTTAGGTTGAAACTACTCAAACTTTGAGTTTTAGGTACTTGTTTGCTTTTGAGTAGTTTCCTATCTTCACTTGACTAATTTAGACTTATTAGGATATTAACATTAGTTAAAATTAGTCTACTTTAGGTGAATTGCAAATTTCTCACCTTTTTAGTAGACTTTTTTAGGTTCTAACTACCCAAAATTTCAGTTTTAGGTACTTGTTTGCTTTTGAGTAGTTTCCCAGTGTCATTTCATTACTTTAGACTTGTTAGAATATTAACATTAGTTATTCTTAGTCTACTTTAGGTGAATTGTCATTTTCTCACCCTTTTAGTACACTTTTTTGGGTTCTAACTACTCAAACTTTGAGTTTTAGGTAGTTTATTGCTTTTGAGTATTTTCCTAGCTTCATTTCACAACTTTATACTTGTTAGGATGTGTAGAATACACATTCTTAGGTTACCATAGGTGAATTCCTAATTTCTCACCTTTTTAGTACACTTTTTTAGGTTTTAAGTACCCAAATTTTGATATTTAGCTACTTCATACAATTTGACATCTTTCTTAGCTTCATTTAAGTTCTTTAAACTTGTTAGACTAAGAACATTACACATTGTTAGGTTAGTTTAGGTCAATTTCGAAATTGTCACCTATTTACAACACTTTTTAGGTTTTAAGTACTTTAATTTTGAGATTTGTGTACTACTTTGAAATTGACATGTTTCTTAGTTTCATTTAAGTACTTTAAAGTTGTTAGGATATGAAGATTGTACATTCTTAGGTTACTTTAGGTGAATTCCCATTTTTTCACCTATTTAGTACACTTTTTAGGTTTTAAGTAGCCAAATTTTGATATTTAGCTACTTGATACAATTTGACATTTTTCTTAGCTTCATTTGACTACTTTACTCTTGTAAGGATAAGAACATTGCACATTCTTAGGTTACTTTAGTGCAATTTGCAACTTTTGACCTTTCTAGTGCATCTTTCCGATTTTCATAAGCAGATTTTGATTTCTTTCCTATTTTCATTAGTTACCATAGTTTTCAATAGTCTTGTACCATTTAAAACATGTTTAGATAGTTACATTACAACTTCATTTGTTAGTTTAGAGAATTTTTCATGATTTGAGATTTCTAGCATAGTTTTAGGTTCTCAATAGTCAATTTTTGAGTTTTTGTAGAGAGGTAGGTTTTAGGTTATTTCTTAACTTGCTTTTATCATTTAAAACTTGTTTACAAAGCTGCAGTGCACTGCAATTAGTGTAGTCCTCATTTCTATACTAGTTTGAGTGTACTTTTAGGCTTTCTTTAGTGAGTTTTAGAATCTCTTAGAATTAGTGACTTTTGAAGTGCTCTTAGTTTTCTTTAGACATTTAAGACTTTATTAGGAAGTTTCTTTACAAGTTTGTTTCTGTTTTAGTTTAGTTCTTACTTTTACCTTGTTTAGCCTAGTTTTATAGTGCTTTGGTAGGTTTTGAGTATTGAATTCTTGAAGATTATAATTTTTAAGTTGATTTATAGCTTTCTTTAGTCATTCAAAATTTGTTTAAATGGATTTTACCTCTGTTTTCTTACACTTTATATGTATGCATCAAACTAATTTTGGCCAATTCAAACCTGTTTGGGTGTTAAATTATTCGTGAATTATACATACATAGAAGTGGAGTTGGATAACTACATTAATAGTTATTTTAACTTGGGCTTGAATTCAAAACAGAGGGTCAGAAACTATTTAAGGTTCCACGTTTGTATGACTAAGTAATTTTCTGAACACAATTCTAGTCTACAAGCTCCCATAACCTAATTAAACCTTTAAGTTCACTTTAGACCCAACCAATCATTATAACCCAACAGAGCATACTCTAATTTTCCAGTATGTTAAAGAGTATGAAAGTGTTACAGGGCATAAGCTATGGTGTGTAGTACCTATGTCCTTGGCAGCGTAAACCATCCACATCCTGACCAATTAATAGAATTAGTGTGAGGATTGGAATGAATGAAAAGGGCATTCATTTTGGTAATTAGATGTGCATATGGAACAAAGCAATTGGAGAAGTGGTTGTTGAAAGATGGGTTTCAAGAGATGGTGAAAGGGAGAGGGATTCTAATAAAGAGTTGAGGGCCACAAGTGTTGATATATGCACAAGTTTAGGAGCTCAAATCTATTGTGCACTTAGGATAACAACATCACACTCAACCAAATACAGTGGCAAGAGTTCATGCAATAAAGACATGTCCTTAAACATAAATGATATACCTGGAAATGATGAAATCTTGGACACTTCACTTCAACTGCAGCCCTTCAACAACTGTGCCTCAACCCCTAATCGAAACCACAAAACCAGAATATACATTACCACTGAACAACAACTTCAATGCAATGCAATGATATTCAAAACGAAAATGTGTCAACACAGTTTGAACCTACCTCCTCACGCAGCGACAACGATCTCGTCACGCACCCCTTCGATTGGCGGCGTCGCGATAGTGCAAACCCTACTCAGGCCGCCATAGCACCCTCCTCAAGCTGCCACACCACCGTCACGAAACCCCTTCCAGCGACAATGTAAACCCTCACCTCACCAACCAACTTCCTTAAGGTCAATTTCCTTCCACGATTGAGGAGTGGATGAAATCACAAAAGGGAGAATGTCGTAAAGGCTAGGGGGAAGTGCGAAAAAATGGCCACCGTTGACCGAGAGAGGGAGATTAGGGTCGAGAGAGGTTTTTGGGGGAGATGGTTTCACAAAGATTGCGAGAGCGAAATCCAAATTCTAATTTCACTAAATTGCGGGAATGGGAGAATGGCATATTCCTTCGGACTGTCACTACCCCCATTACCGAAGGGTAAAAGCCTTCGCTAATCCTTCGGTAAACGAAATTTATCGAAGGACATAAGACCGTCGGTATTATTCCTTCGCTAATAAACATCTTTCTTGTAGTGATGGTAGTAGAGATGGTTTGGGATTATGAGTGTTTAGGGTTTTGGAGAGAGAATGCTCGAGAGTGAGGGTTTCAGATAAAAACTTGGAAAGCACGAAGACGTGTCGCTTCCTTTTGTGGTTATATGTTTGAGTGATAAAGGTGGTCACTTGGAATTCGAACGGTAAGGGTTTTAACGATAATCATGGTACATTGTGGGTTGTACGATTTTGCTAATAGGGTGATTTTTGAAAACGCATTTTTTTCCTAGATGATCCTTAATGGGCCACTTAGTTAGGCTTTGTGCATCATACTTTATGCATGAATTCAGAGCTGGTAGACGATTTGTCTCAGCAATGTTGAAGTTATGACATTTTGGATTATGTGTCCAAGACGTTATGCATGAAATATGGTGTGTCTTTAGATGATGTGCCTCAGACCATACACTTGAATATGATATCATTAGACAATAACTCTTGTGATATTTTAACTGATATGCTACATCAGATTACTATATGGAGGAGCATTTATACTTATCTTTTCTTTGCTTGTTTTCTTGCCTTCCTCCTTGTCGTTCGCTAGCTCTTCCTTTTTCTTCTTCCTCAGGTTTTGGCATGTAAACCTTTGTTCCTTTATGATAAGTGAGTATTCATCGTCCTAGTGTCATGGAGGGAGTTTCTTTCCTGTCATTCATCAAATCTCAAAGAGAGATAATTTGGTTCTTTGGTACCCATTTGGAGTTGGGTCTTGTTAGTTTTATTTGTCCTTTTCTTTTCCGAATAGGACTTAACATTGAGGATTTCTTTTCTTGCTTCAATAAATTTAATAAAATTTGTTGAGCATGAATGCTTTCCAGATTTATCATCAAGGCCTAAACCTATCTTATCATAAGGACTTTTGCTACTCTTTATTAACATGTCTAAATGCTTGTTACCTTTATATGTTTTGTTTAATACTTTGAGTAAAGTGTCATTTTCTTGCTTGAGTTGTTCAACGCATGTAGCATTTTCAGTCATAGTAGCTATGTTTTCTCCAAGCTTTTTTATTATTTAAATTAAGATTTTCATTTTATAATTTTAAAGTGTTAAATCTTCCCTTAAAGCTAGTAACTTCTTGTTGTAAAGATGTTATGTTGTCTTTAGACAATGTTAAGTCAGTTTTCGAAAACTCATTTTTTTTTTACACATTTTTATATTGTTTTCTTAATTTTTTATATGCATTTGCGAATAGTTAAACATTAATTCATCATATGCTTCAACAACGGAGTAGAGATTATCAAAATCTACCTCATTGTTAGAGTCATCTGACGTATCACATGTTGGATCAACCATTAAACATAGGTTGACCTCCTTATCTTCATCTTTAGGTAAGCTTGGATCTTCTGAGATTCGCATTGTCTCATATGCCTTGTTCCTTTTGTCTTCTTCATATATGGCAATCACGAGTCCCACATATCCTTAGCACTCTTACAATGTTGTATTCCTTTATAAACATCTTCAAATAAAGCACATGTTAGTATATTTTTTTCTTTGAAGTTTAGAAGATACCTTGATTTTTTATCATCTGACTAGGAACCTTTGCTAATTGACAATTCTTCTCTATTCAAAGGTATAAATTTTCCATTTTCCACAATATCCCACATGTCAATATGACATGATTCAAAGAATGTGATAATTATTTGTTTCCAGATTTTGAACTTTTCTCCTTTGAACAAATATGGATGATTGATGGCATTTCTTTCATATTCCATTGCGATCTAGAACATTTCTTAAAGTCCTATTAAGAACTAACCCGTGAGGTTAGCTATGATATCAACTGAAATACAGGAAACACTAGAGGAGGGGGGAGGGGGTGAATAGTGTTTTTAAAACTTTTTGCAAATGGTGTTTGACGGATTTTCAAAGAGGATTTTGTGAAAATGTTTGAGAAAGAAAGTAAAAAATACGATTTTTATACTAGTTCACTCAATCCTAAGCTACGTTCAATTTTTCCTTAAGAACTCTTAAGGGGTTTCACTAATCTTTTCAAAGATTACACAAGTTCTACCTCTCTAGCTTTAAAACAAGTATTCTCTCCACTCCTAGTTCCCTAGTCAACACGACTAGTTCGAGTTTAACTATTCGTAGTTTAGAAGTATTCTAACCACTTATGGTTTCAAGTATTCTAACCACTTATCAACACGTCTTTCTTGCATTATCATCATCTCCTTCTCTTCAAGCTTTCTTTTATATATAATTTCTCTTGTGATATGATCATTAGACAGAGATGTTGACTTTAGGAGAGTAGGTAGCCTTTAGGTAAGAAGTCAGACTTTAGTCTTCTTTGTAGGGGTTAGAGCTTTATCATAGCCTTTAGTAAAGTTGAGCTTGTACGATGTGACAAAGTAGAAGGCTTCAAGAGAAATATTTCCATAATGTTCTTCTTCTCTCACAATGTTCTTTACTTCGATGTAGCGACTATGATCATATTTTTCTACTTTAGTGATATGCATAAATATCAAAAACAAAGTCTACAAGCATCAAGGTATTTTATTGTACATGCATTACATGTTTTGAACGTTGATAAGCATTAGATTGTATTGCATGTTTAAGACATTTTATCATTTGTCATGTCATTCATGAATGCATCGTTTGGTAAAACATACAATATGTATAATAATCAGATGGTATGAACATAAGACACTTTTTCAAAGACTATAGCGTTTAGCCGTCATCTGCCTGTTCCTCTAGAAATGCCCTCCAGGTAAACATAATACCCTCTCCACATCATCAAAATCAGGGCCTTCTTCAACAACTAAATTAAACTTGCACTGTTTTCTAGCCCATTCAATACCCAGAAACCTGTTAATTGTGTCAGCATCATAGGGTATCCTCTTACCCCTCACATAGCTTGAATACTTATGAGTCTAAATGCCAAACGCCCTGGCATTTGTATAGAACTCTCTTACCACTGCTACATTCGCCAATGCTGAGTAAGAGGCCAGGTTCTCCCATCCTCTTTTTGCCAACTCTCTTCCAAACTATGGGGCCAGTGCTGGTATAAGTCTCACTTTTCTTTCCATCAATAATCTTCTATCATGCACGATAAGGAAGTTCCTTTCATGTGCAATGGAAAGAAATTTTTTTGGCTCCTTATCCTTCCTCTTATGTCCAACGGTCTTCACCCTTTTCCCTGATGACAAAGCCATTCCTGCACCACACAAATTCACAAAACAACAAATATCATCAAACATCAGTACTTGAAATTAAAACAACTCAGAACACTGCTTCTTAACAGCGCTGAGGGCAAAATAGTGGGCCCTCAGCGTCACCTGCACTGAATCAAACAGCCATGATCACACAATCAACCAGAAATCACAAAAATCAAACCTATAGAGTTGAGCTGAGCGCCCCTCAGAAAGGCCATCGGCACTAATCAGTCCAACCCTAAAATCGACCCTTTTTGGCCTTAAACGAAATCCAATCACTTCCTACTCAGTCCCAACCATTAATATTGAAATTCAATCGGTTCAAATAGCAGCAAATCCAAACAACAAGCATAGGCATCAATACTCATCAAGAATCAACTTTCAAACGCTTTAAATCAAAAAAATGCATGAACTTACTTGGTTGGGACTGCAAAATTAGTGAAGAATGTGATAACAGTTGAAAAACTGTTATTTTCATGCTTAAAATTGACACAAAAAGCAACCTTAACACTTAGAAACTAGCTTGAAATCATGCTTTTATCCATATTTTCAGAAATAAGAGAGCTGGACAGGTTTATGCTTGATTTCAGTGTTTTTGTGCAGGTTTTAAGGTGAATTTAGTGAAAGAAGTGAAGAAGGAGAGAGATGGAATCAGAAAAGTCAACCAGAAACCAGAAAAGTCAACCAGTCAACCAGAAAAGTCAACCAGTCAACCAGAATACGGAAAAAGTCAACCATACGAGTTTTGGGCCAGTTTTCTGCGATTTTATGATCTGTTAAGGCCTGGACCCGTTTTCTATTATTTTTATGTCCTATTTAAAGACCTAGATGTCTTAGGGTTGGTATCTTTGGCAAAGACGAACCAAACACTCTCTCTTCCACCCCTTTGAAGGAGGATCTTGGATGCTCAGGCTACCTCTTCACCTTTCTAGGGTTTTATCCTTCATTCTTTCATTATTGTTCATCTAGGTTCACCATGAATATGGTGAACTAAACCTTGTATGTTTGTTGGGGAATCAATGTAATCTTTTGAAGCTCTCATATATGGAATTTGTGCTTGCATCTTAATCTAAGATTTATGCTTTCTTTCATCATTAGTTAGGGTTTTTCCTCTTTGCTTAATGCTTGCTTTGTTTAACTCATTCAATGCATGATTATTGATTTTGTCGATACGGGAACGTAAGGGGAAGTCTAGATCCGGGGAATCTCTCCCAATATTATATTGGTTGTCGTTAAGCTCCTGCACTTGATGAACTAATTATTAGGAATGCTAGGAATTGTATGAACTCGTAATTAGGGAGAAGCCTTCTTGAAAGGTACTTTAGAGAGTGGCATTAACAATGATGATTTGAATGTTGAATTCCTAAAATATATGAGAGTGGATAAGATGAAATTGACCCCCAACAACATATTCATATATATATTTCATTGAAAGTGCTTGTCTTTTGCTTTTGCCATTGATCAAAACCTCATGCATACATGTTTATTTTCTGTTTTGCATATTAAACTTCAATTATTTCGTTCTTAAGTCTTAGCTAATCAACAAACCACATAACTAAACTAGGCCGTGAGTCCTTTGGGAGAACGATACTTGGTCTTACCAAGTTTATTACTTGAACGATTCGGTCATACTTGCCGATTGTAAAACAAGTTTGTGACATCATATTTTGGTGATCATAAATTTGTCCATCAAGTTTTTGGCGCCGTTGCCGGGGACTCGTGGTTTAACTGGTTAATTTGTGTGATTATTGATTATCTTTGACTTTAATTTTGAATTTCTGTTTTTATTTTCTATTTTTATTTTTTCGGTTTTTATTTGATTTGGTTTTATTTTATTTGATTTTATTTGATTTGATTTTATTTGATTTTATTTTATTTGATTTTATTTTATTTTATTTTACTTCGAAAACTTTGAATCTCTCTACACCCCTCAAACATTCAACAATCAAGAACAGACACAAACATGAGTTAAGAAAATTGGGTTGCCTCCCAGTAAGCGCTTGTTTAACGTCACGAGCCTGACCCAATAACTCTTCAAACACCCATCAGTAGGTGTCTGGTAGCATAGTATCCTTCAGTAGATACTCAATCACCTAGCATCCACAGTAGATGCCTGTGCCAAAGTAGGCTCACAACTGAAACAAAATAACAAAAGTTCAAAATTACACCACCAAATAACAAAAATTAAAATGTTCAAATCACTGGGTTGCCTCCCAACAAGTGCTTCTTTAACATCACTAGCTTAACCCAATAAAGCTCACGTCCCTTCTTTCATGTTGATGTTCTTCTTTTCCTTCTCACCCCAAATCATTAACATCTTCTTGGTCACCTTTTTGACTCTTCTTGAGTATGAAGCTTCAATCTCTATGACTCCATTATCTTTAAGCTCTTTAACAACCCATACTCTGCCCTTGAATCCCACTGGTGCACCAAGTTTGAGTCGTTCATCCTTCAAATCATGATGAACCATCTTTCCTTTGCCATCTTTTTCTTTTTGTTCTCCTTCCTTATCCTGTGACAATAAACAATTTTTACCTTTGATATCCGGCTTGACAACTTTAAGGCTAGTCACTAGTGCATCTTCATTAGCAGCTTTATGACTAGTCTTTCTCACTTGATTTTGCGGCTCATCATTGAAGACATCAAAGAACACCTCCTCTTCTTGGTCTTTAAGTGCTATCGTCCCATCATCCACATTGATGATTACCTTGGCCGTTTTCACAAATGGCCTTCCAAGAATAATAGGAATCTTCACGTCTTTCTCCATCTCCATCACAACAAAATCAACCAAAAGTCTAAATTTGTCTATGCAAATCACAACATCTTCTGCCACACCATAGGGCTTTTTGGTAGATCCATCCGTCAGTTGCAAAGTAACCTTAGTAGGCTTCACTTTAAGACCATGAATCCTATCAAGCACAGATAAGGGCAACAAATTAATGCTTCACCCTAAATCAATTAGTGTTTTCCCTATATCAACATTCCCTATGATGCAAGGAATATTAAAACTTACTAGATCTTTAACTTTTGGAGGAAGTGCCTTCTACAAGATAACACTGCAATTTCCCTTACATCAATTGTTTCCTTATCTAGATATCTCTTCTTTCTTACGAATTTCTTCAAAACTTGTGCATAATGTTAACGGTTGAAAATATCGTTATTTGTGATGTAATTTTCATACTAAATAGACCCTTTTTCACTTAGAAACTTGCTTGGACTCATGCTTTTTCATTAAGTTGTGTGAATAAGAGAGTTGAGGTTGAATTTGATGATTTTATGATTAATTACCCTTGTTTTGATAGGTAATGAGCGAATGCGGAAAGCAGAGATGAAGTGCTAAGGAGCTAGAGCTCAGAAAGGCCTGTAAAAGCACCAAAAGGAGGAACCGCATGAAGTTTGGGCGCCCTATTCGAGGCTTGAGCCTCGGAAAATCGACATCCATCGCCCGGGAGGCCTAGTAGGGCCCCCTGAAGCCTAGGCGACTAATTGAAGGCTCAAGCCCTACATGAGGACCGTCCAGCGCCTGGGCACCCTAAAAGGGGCGCCCAAGCGTCGTAGATCCGACCCAATTTTTGCTCTGTTTCGACTCTTTTGGATCGGGCCCTGTTTCTACTCTTTTCCAACTTTATTTAAAGGACCTAGGCGCTCTAGGTTTGGTATCTCTGGCTAGAGCAACACAACAACACACTATTCTACTCTCTAAAGGCGGATCTAGAGGCGGGAGCTTCCTCTTCTACTCGTAGGGTTTCACTATCTCATGCTTTTCCATTATTCATATAGTTTCTCAATGTCTATGGGGAACTAAACTCTATTTGTTGTTGGGGAATAATGTAACCTTATGAACTCTCATGTATTTGAACTGATTCTTAATTTATATACTTTTTCATTAATTATTAGGGAATTTATCTGTTTCAATGCTTGCTCTATTTAACTCATTTAGTAGCATGATTTATGAATTGCATGAGTGTCGGGAGATTCCTTACAATTGAGGTTCTTGTTGAATTCTCCCAAGGGTAATATTTCTCAGCGATGATGGTATGAATAGTTGGTCGTCTTAAGCTCTTGATCTTCAAACTCAATTTTCTAGGAACGCTAGGAATTGCACGAACTAGGAATTAAGGCAGGCTTATTGCGCCGAGGGATTGGGTTCTAAGTAATTTAGTGAGAGACGGTAATATTAATGTAAAAAGAAGAATTCTTATATACATGGGATTAAACTTGGTGAAATCAAACCCTAACAACATACTCATCTCGTTTTATAAACAACCTCCGTTGATCTTTGTGTTACTCTACTATTGATCAATTTGCATTCATATTTAATTTTATGTCTTTGCATTTGAAACCAACAATCTCATTTTATTTAAGTCTTAATTAATTGAGTTATCACACAACTGTTTAGTGCTGAGAGTCCTCTGGGATACGATACTTGGTCTTACCATTTTATATTACTTGTGCGATTTGGTACATTTGTCAATCCATCAACAAGTTTTTGAACAATATTTTTGATCCCCGGCAACGGCGCCAAAAACTTGTTGACAAATATTTTTTCAATTTTTTTCTCTCCCCTCTTCTTTTCTTTTTCTTTTCTCTCAACCTCACCTACTCTCCCTTCTTTTTCTTATTTCAACTCAACTCTTTCTTCTCTCTCCTCTACTCTCTCATCACTTATCCTCACAATAGCTTTACATTCTTCCTTAGGGTTAACCTCAGTATTAGCCCCAAATTGCCTTTCAACTTTATCCTCCAACTTCTTATCCAGTTGACCCACCTGCATCTCCAAATTCCTTATAGGAGCTTCAATGCTCTTGTGATCGGAGATAGTAACCTGCATAAATATTTGAAAAGTTTCTTCAAGCTTTGAAGTTCTGTTAGATAATGCAAATATCTGTTGCCATTGTGATTGTTGCTGCGGTGGTCTATTGAATATTCCTGCTTGCCCAGATTGCACAAATTGACCTTGACCCATACTTGGGTGAGGTTTCCACCCTTGGTTGAAGTTACCTTGGCGGAATTGATTGCCCATATAGTTGACATCTTCTTGGGTCTCCACTGGAAAACCACATTGACCATTGATATGATCACCATCACATAGTTCACAGAGTTTCTATTGAACCTGTGAAACATTCTGCATTTGAGAGAGTCTCTTTGTCAAATTCTCCAATTGTTGAGTGATAACTGGAGATCTTTTTTCTGTAGGACTTCCTTCTGCTGAGATGGAGATCTTTTTTCATTATGCATCTCATTATCATTAGTAGCCATGTTTTCAATCAATTCATAGACTTCCTCTAGAGTCTTGCACTTGATATTACTTCCAATTGAGGCATCTAACATCAATTTGGTTTGTGAACCAAGACCTCCAAGGAAAAGAATGACTAATGTGGCTTCATCAAAGCCATGCGTGGGTGTCTTTCTCAATAAGCTTTTGTATCTATCCCATGCTTGACCTAACGTCTCCTCCATGGCTTGCCTAAAAAAGAAATTTCCTGCTTACCTTTGTTGATTTTCGACTTTGGGAAATATTTGTTCAAGAACTTTGCAACCACATCTTCCCATTCAGTAAAGTTATCTTCTGGGAAATAATTTAACCATAACTTAACATTGCCTTCCAATGAGAAAGGAAACAAATTAAGCTTTATAGCATCATCCGACACTCCATTAATCTTTACAGTGTTGCAAATCTCATTGAAAGTTGTCAGATGCTCATATGGATTTTCATGAGACAGTCCATTAAATTGGTTGCTCTTCACCAATTGTATCAACGCAGGCTTTACTTCCATGTTTGCAACATTGACCCTCAACCTCACAATGTTATTAAAATGATGAGGGCCAATTACTATTGTCTAATCTGCCAGAGTACGTCTACCATTATTTTCTCCAGCCATCTCTTCAGTTCTCTGGTCAAATCTTTATGGTGAAGGTTGTAAAAGTGTCTTTGGAGAAGGGAATAATTCTTTAGATGTTCGAATTCTCCTTCTCCTTCTACGTAGCATTTCAACAGCTCCACAGACAAGAGTTTCTTCAGCTGAGTACAATCACACAATTCTTAATGATTTCTGAGTACTAGAGCATAAGGGAAGAGTTGTTGTTGAAGGAAAAACGAGAGCCTATTTATGGACTCAAGCAGATACTCTTCCATTTTTCCTTTCCATCTATTTTAACGCTTTTAATCGATTAATATTCTTATTAATCGATTAAGATAAGTACAATGGCTAGTTTTAATAACTAGAAAGCTCCAACGGTCACCTTTAATCGATTAATCCACATTTTAATCGACTAATTAATCGATTCAAGCAAGTTTTAATCGATTATTGCATAGACAGTTTGAGTTTTCAGCTTTTACTCTGTTTAATCGATTAATACTAGTTTTAATCAATTAAAACAATGCGATTTTGACTCAAGACATCAATTATATAATGTTAAAGTACATGGAATCAAATCCATTGAAAAACTAAGTCATAGACACTGAATTATAATTATAACAAAAGCTTTCTATAATAATCATACAAGTCTTCAAATGATCTTCTTGAAACTTAATATTTCTTGACTTGATTTGGACATCATTGATGGAGGTCACACCCCATACAAATTCGATGTACAATTAAAACGTAGTATAGACTAGGAAGTGACTCCTAGGTTGTCTCTAAAGGACCAAATGTGGTTCAGGACCTAAGAATTTGATCAGCTTATACATCGAGTCTTGAGAATTTGTCATCTCCTCTATTCTAGTTCAAAACTTGTCTCAAACTTTGACTTCCACTTCAAGCAAGGATTATACCAAACATACAGAAGCATAATATGGAGGAAAACAACTATTTATAGATTTTTAAATTTCCAGAAACAACAACTAAATGCACAGAATAGAAAAATGATAAAAACCTAAACACAAAACAATGCTAAAAGAAATAAACCTAAACAAGACTAACTAAACACCCTAAAAGTCAATACAACACATATTAACACAACTAATAACCTAAGACCAAACTGTTGGTCCTCGACAGCGGCGCCAAAATTTGATGGAGGTCGCACCCCATACAAATTTGATGTGCAATTAGAATGCAGTATAGACTAGGAAGTGACTCCTAGGTCATCTCTCAAGGACCAAATGTGGTTCAGGACTTAGGTCAAACACGAAGTGGGGGGGGTTTAAAGTGTTTTTGTGACTAGAAATGAACTAAATTAAAGCATGAAATTAAACACAACCAAACATAAGTAAAATAGCTGAAAGAGATGTGGAAAGCATCAAGACCGATGAGTCCTAGAGTGAGACCGAACGTTTTTAGCGTTGAGACCGAACGGTCTCTAAAGTAAATGTGTAAAAAGTCGAGCGATATGATAAACTAAAAGAAAAGCATGAAGGTGTAGAAACCGAGCATAATAATAATGATTCGACCAGCATAGACAGCAAGCAAAGGGAAATGTAATTGGAAAACTAAATGCAGTCAAACGGTACAAATACAAGTCGAACGGTATTAAGTAAATTCATTATGACCGAACGGTATTTAAATGCAGAAACAACACAACAGCACAGGAAATCGAAACCAACCGAATGGTCTAAATGCAGTGATCGATCGATATAAACGCAACAGTAGTGAAATGCAGAATGCAGAAATTAGAAAATGAAACAGCGCAGTAGAAGGAAATGGAATCTGGAAAGCTTGAAAACATTGCAAAATGAAAGCTCATGAATAAAACAATAGCAGAAACACGCAACAGTAAATTGGAACAGTAAAATGAAGTTAAAATTGGAAGGAAACCTTAGCACAAATACAAGAACATAATTAACAAACGAGATTGCATAAATGAAACAAAGGAACAACAATGCACAAAATGTAGAGATGAAACTCAAATGCAAATTGGAAAATGAAACTAGTTGGATCCAAAATCTTAATGTGAAAACGGGATTGGAAATGAAAGGCAATGCGTAGATGAAAATGAAGATTCAACAACATTGGTATAAAACATAAAAGCAAGAACATAAAGTTGAAATTGCATTAAAATAGAGAAGATTCAATACATGAAGATAAAAATGAAAAGAAAGCACAACATAAACCTCCCCAAAAGGGGAAGGAGAAGAAGAAAAACCAAGCTTGAAATCCTAAAGCATAAACATAAGTGGCGGCTGGAATGAGAGAAAGCTCCCCAAAGACAAATAACGAAAGTGGCAGAGAGGAGACTCCTAGTGAATTCTGCTTTTAGAGTTTTATACAAACCAAAAGACCAAAATTCCCTTCTAGAGGGTTTGTCCTACAAAATGACCTAAAATTGGGCTCAAAGTCCTAAAGTTTGACCCATTGACCTTCTAAGACGAAAGTAAACTACACTACTGACGTGGGCATCCTTTTCAAGGCCCAAAAATGTGCTTCCAACATTGCTGCTGATCACTGCATCATACCGTTCGGTTCAGGAAAATTCATGCACTAAGGCTTTGTCGTTCGGTTCAACAGTTGAGGTCGGCTTCCACGGACCATTCGTATATGCTTCCATATACCGTGCGGTGCTCGGCCGTTCAGTGCCTTAGACCGTTCACTCCAGTCCTTATTGGCCAAAGTCCTTTATCGTTCGGTTTAACAAGTACTCATGGAGGTCAGGAACTGGTGATCGATGCAGACTTCAACAGACTGTTCAGTTGATTTCCGTTCGGTCAAGACTCTCTTGCAGCTTCCAAGACCGTTTGGTCAAGCAATGATGGCTTGGTGAAGCCTTTGTGTGCAATAGGTTCTCTACCTTTGAAACAGTGATTGTCCTGCAAAATAATAATTGCAAGAATTAAGCCCAAATAATTCAAATTAATTAGAATAAGAATTAGTCTTGAAATTAAGCCCAAATAGTGAATATGCAACCATAATTGAGAATTAAGCAGAATTCACTAACAAAATATGGTGCAAAAAGCACAATTCACTAACAATCTAAAATTGCAACTTTAGAAGAATCAATTTTATAAATACTGCAAGAGTTTTGTTCAAAGTTTACCTTGAGTCCTTTATCGCATAGTTGACTAATGCTAATTAGATTGTGCCTTAATCCTTCCACATAAAGCACATTTTTTATCATCAAGGTATCTATACTTCCAATATCTCATTTTCAAAGGATTCTTCCTTTATTGTTGTCACCATAGGTGACAAAGCCTTGTGTTAAGATGTCGGTAAGTGTACCGAATCGTATCAAGTGATATAAAATGTTAAGACCAAGTATTGTATCCTAGAAGACTCTTGACACTAAACAGTCATGTAATTACTTAACTAATTAGGACTTTGAAGAACAATTTTAGGGTTTTGAATGCAAAAACAAGAAAATAAATATGAATGCACTTTTGATCGATTGAAGAAAAACACAAAAAGGATGATATTGAAAATATGAGATGACTATGTTGTTGGGGTTTAGATTTCACCTAGTTTACTCTCATGCATATATGAATTCATCTTCTTCATTAATGTTAATATCACTTTCTAAATTACTTAAAACCCGATGTCTCGGCTAAGAAAACTTATCCTTAATTACTAGATCACAATGTCTTGTATCCCTAATAATTAATTCTACATTGCGATTAGAAGCTTAAGATAACCAAAACTCATATCCCTATGTCTAGGCAATACTACTTTTGGGAGCAATTCTCCATATATAGGTTTCCCCGTATGTGTCCATATCACGAAAACCAATAATCATGTCATGAATGTGTTAAACATAACAAGCATAAAGCAAAGAAGAATAACCCTAATAATTAATAAAAGAAGGATATATTAATTAAAACCAATTCAAATACATGAGAGTTCACAAGGTTACATCATCCCCTAACAACAAATTGAATTTAGTTCCCCCTTCTCATGGAGAAACTAGGTGAAAAATGGAATAAGAATGAAAGATAAACCCTAAAAACTGAAGGGGAGAGCGTCTGCATCCACTTCTGCCTCCAGAGAGTTGGAAAAATCTGAATTTGTGTGAATTTTGTCAAAAGATATTCCCTCTAGGACGTCCAAGTCCTTATATACAGCTGAATGGGATCATGGGCCAACATCGACACCGCTCAGCGCCCCAACTTAGGGCGCCCAAGAGAGCTTGTGAGAGGAGTGGCGCTCAGAGCCCCATGAAGGGCGCCTAGGTGTGAAACGTTACTTGAAGACTGGCGCTCAGCGTCCCTAAAAGGGCGCTCAACGTCCCTGAAAGGGCGGTCAAGCGTGAGTGCGAGGCATCCTGCACTGAAGGCCCCAAAAAAGGGCGCCCAAGCATCCTGCGACCTTTAGCAGCCTTCTCTTCTACTGCTCTTTATGTCCTTTCTGAGTTCCAACTTCTTGACATTTAACTCCTCTTCCAATTCATCCCAATTTCCTACATAATCAAGGGAATTTAGTGATAAAATCTTCAAGTATATCCTCCACTCTCTTATTCACCAAAATAAGCTAAAAAGAATAAGCAATTTTCTAAGTAAAAAAGGGTTCATTTATTATCAAAATTTAATCTTAAATAACGGTGAAATCAACAGTTATCACCTTGCTCCTTTTTTCGGGAGTTTGTAAATTTCGTTTTGTCTTCGGTCATGTGTTTTGAGCATCCACTATTAAGACACCACATGAACTTCCTTGATTTTGATAATTCCTGCAAAAATAAAAAGAACAGGCTTCTTAGGTACCCAACTACTTTGTATGGGTCATTTGGGTTAGATCTATCATTAGAAATACCATAATTCTTAATTTTACATTTGTTTGAAGTATGACCCTATTTCATACAATAGAAGCATGATACAGCATTTGTGTTCCTATAAGTTATTCCTTTTTCTACCCAAGTTCTACGGGTTCTATTATTATGTTTATTTTTAATTTTAGGAACATACTTATTAACAGCCTAATTTTCATTTTTCTTACTACATTCTCCTAAGATTGTGTTATCTAGTAATTTCTTCTGATTCACACAAGATGCACATTCATTACTACTAATATATTTACCTTTTTCATAAAATAAAATTTTATTTTTCAAATTTTTATTCTTTTCAAGAATATTTTTAAAATTTGATTTTAAATTTTCATTTTCTTTAGAAAGATTTTCAACATTTAATTCTAAATTTTTATTTTCTTCAAGAACGTTTTTAAAGTTAAATTTTAATTCTTTAAAATCCTTTTTCAATTTCTTATGAGCTTTATCTAATTTTTCAGATTCAACTATTAGAGCAGCATAAGTTTCATGCAATTCATCTTCACCAAATTGACTATAATTATTAGAATGGCTAGATGTACTTACTTGGCTAGTAGTGTCGTCGTCTGCCATCAAACAAATGTTTGCTTCTTCATGAGATTCGCTTAAATCAGAAATTGTTTCATTGTCATCCTCCAATGCAATCACTAGTACAGTGAAGGGAAACGACCACAATTGTTTTTTAATATACGTCACGGTTTTAAAACCGCGACATATACGCGCGAGGTAAAAAGTCTGGGACTTTAGGTCGCGGTTACAACCGCGGTAATAACCTGGGATATGACAGCGGTTCTTTCTTGAACCGCGACAAAAACCCCTTTTTTTTTAATTTTCGTGTAACCTTTGGCCGTGGTTCTAACTGCGGTAATAAGGTGGGGATATGACAGTGGTTCCTACTAGAACCGCGGCCAAAACCTTTTTTTTTAACTTTTCGTCTAACCTTTCTACCTCGGTTTTGGCAACAACCGCGGCCTATTCTCCTGCAATTTTTTTTAATAGCAGGTCTATTTTTGTGATATTCACTATCACAAAAACAGAGCTGCATATCAAACAATATCATAATAACACAAATTCAACAGATTCAACATAATAGTCAATATTTACATCACATAATGTACAAAGTCTAATAACTATAAATCAACATGTTCTAATGTATTTTAAATCTAATAACTATGAACTATTATATAATGTAACTAAATGTTTTGTAATTGCTTTCCTCAGGAATGTAAGTGACTTCTCAGAAATTGGAGTAGAAGTCTTGAATCTCTACACAAGACAATTGTTATTAATTAGTGTATATGGATTCCAAATGTTGGAGAAAATCAAAATTCATTAAATTTAAATATTACCGTTTCCCAGCCTCTTGTGATATGGGCACGAATAATGTGGGCCATCCAATACATTACATAGTATCCACACTCATATGAACCATTATGTCTGTTACACTACAATATACCATCACAGTTGTAAATAGTTAGTGAAAATCATTAAAACAAAACAACTATAAGAAAGTATGGTTTCAGCATATGTTAAACCTTGAGAGCAATCCATGCAAGCTTTCTACTGTTAGCAATTGATCTCCCAACCAACATAATACTTGCTGAAATAGAGCTATATATGAAAAAAAGGTTTTAACATTCATTTATATAACAAAGAAAGTCCAAACATTGAGGTTCTTACCAATCAACTGCTTGTCTGAGATGTTTAGGAGGAGACTTGTGCAATGAGCAGAACCACAAAGCATAGCTCTCTTGTACAGAAATAACAAGTAGCTGCCAGTGGCGCCTAAAATTCATAATAACTTAATTATTATATATTAAAATCACATACAAAGGTGTTTTCGCATCAGTCGACATCGCCTCACACACATGAGCTTTGGCAAAATTTTCTGTGCAACATTGCGGATAATGTCCTCTAATTGGTCTTCATCCGGTCGATCTTCTTCCATGGTGGAATCAATAACATTTTCAGTTTGGGAGTCACTCGGAAATTGCATCTCTACACCGTGCCATATCCATGTTGTATAGCATCTTAGGAAACCATCATAGCTAAGATGTTCTCTAATTTGGGTTGCGTTCAACTTTCTCACATTCAAATAGTTCACACAAGGACATCTAAACTTCATTTCATCATCACTTCTACCCTCATTACGTTGTGCAAATTGTATAAATTCCTCTACCCCTCTCTCGTACTCAGCACTAATGCGTGGTAAATTAATCTAATTTTGATCCATACGTAAATATTCTACAAAATTACAATCATACAATTATACAATATATTCAACATACAATCAATTCAATCATACAATCAATTCAATTATACAATCAAACAATTAATAAACATTCAAATTATCAATTCAAACATTCAATTATACATAATTATTCATATTCAACACAAAAAATTAAAAATTAACAAAATGGAAATTAATAAACAGAATAATACAATCATACAATTGAACAATTAATAAACATTCAAATTATCAATTCAAACATTCAATCATATAATATTATTCATATTCAACCTACAAAAAATTAAAAATGCACAAAATGAAAATTAATAAACAGAATAATACGAACCTGGGAGCGTGAAAAACCACACAATAATGAAGAAGATTGAACAACCCGCAGTGTGAATGGAACAAATTTAAAAGAAATAACACAATACCTACAAAAAAATACAACAAAACATAAGTTTGATAATTCGAATCAATAAAAAAACGTATCAAACCAACCCAAAAACGAAAAAACTCCGGCGACCAATGGCAAATTTGATCGGATACAAATGTAGGTGGTGAAAAATGAGGGAGGAAGTCCTTCTACAGTGACGGCGGCGGCGCAATGGTGGCGGAAGAAAGAATGGAGAAAGATCGCGGCGGGAAGAACATCGTTGTAGAGAAAATGGCTGGACACTTTTTACGTTCGAAACTGTTCGAGGAAGACGAAACTGTTCGAGGAAGACGAAACTGTTCACTCTGTAATATTTTTTTTAACCTAATCAAATGTTACTAACGTGGTTCATTAGAAAACCACAGTAATAGAGGGGAAACGACCTCGGTTCCACACATAACTGAGGCCTATTCTCTTAAAAAAAATTTAAATTATTCTGAAATAGCAATTTTGAAATTTTTTTCAACCTTTATGCCGCAGTTCCCCACCCAACCGAGGCTTATTCTCTTAAATGTTTAAAATTTGTTCAGATCAGGGAATAGACCGCGGTTCCCCCCAGAACCGTGGCCTATAATCGCGGTCTATTCCCTGACGGTCTGACTTCAAAATTTATTTCAGGACTGCTTTGGCGGGATTTTTAGAATTTTGCAGGGACAATAGACCGTGGTTCCCCCCAGAACCGAGGCTTATTCCCTGACGATCTGACTTCAAATTTATTTCAGACTGACTTTGGTGGGAATGTCAGAATTTTGCAAGGAGTATAGGCCGCGGTTCCCCCCAGAACCGAGGCCTATTCCCTGACGGTCTGACTTTAATTTATTTCAGACTGACTTGGGTGAGAATGTCAGAATTTTGCAGGGACTATAGGCCGCAGTTCAAGGAATCGCGGCCTAGAGGTATATACTGTCGCGGTTCTGTTGCAACCGAGGCCTATACTGTCGATATAATTTCAAAAATGCCACCGCACAATATTATGCTTCGGGTTCTAGTTAACCGATGCATAATGTGTGCGGTAATAGATCAATTTTTTACTAGTGAATGTAGGCCTTCTTTTTCTTGAAGTTTTTCTTTTCTTTCTTTTCTTTACCCTTCTTTTGATTTGGGCAGTCAACTTTTAGGTGCCCCTTTTCTCCGCAGCCGTAGAATTTGTAATTTAAGGAAGATCCTTGATTTTCTCTCTTTTCATATGTAAATCTTCCTTTGTCTTTTGGTTTCATGAACCTGTTAAGCCTTTTTGATCACAAGACTCAAATTTTCTTTATCATCTGAGTCTTCATCCTCAATCCTGCTTTTGATCCTTTTGACCTCGGATTTGAAAGCTAGCGTCTTTTTCTTATTTTTTGCTTCTTCTTCATCTACTCTTCCAAGATCAAGCTCATGATCTCTCAACTTTCCAAATAGTGCCGCCATAGTCATTTTGTTGAGGTTTTGTGACTCAGAAATTGCAGTCACCTTTGGTTGCCACGACCTGTCTAAAGATTTCAAAAATTTTATATTAAGTTCATCATTTTTGAAGGACTTACCTAGTCTAATGAGATGATTATGGATGCTAGAAGATTCAGATGAAAGCATCTACTGATGGATGCTACTGGATCAGGATTTTTATGCTTATTTGAATTGTGTTGTTATGTACTTGGTTTAATGAATTATGATGCAATGGTTTGGTATGATGTGATAAACTGTTATTTGTGATAAGTAATATTCTTGTGTTTGGTCTATTATTTTATGATGCATGTTGAGTTAATGATTGGTGAGGCTTTTAAGCATAGATGATGGTTGCTCATAGTTGATTTAAAAAAATAGATGCATGATTTCAATTGTGATTAATATACTGGGCATGATGTTTATCAAATTATGGAACTTGAGTTAACATGTGAGAGGTTGGACTCTAGAGTTTTTGATTGATTGAATGTTATTGCTTTGGAAGCATGATTGAATTTACCTAATTTTCTATGATTAAACCACTTGTTTGCTTGTTACACATGATCAAGGCCATGTTTTCTTCTCCCTTAGAGCCAATGTCAATAGGTGAACCTAACAAAGAACAATGTTTATGTTTACCCTTTGAACCTTGAGCTTAAAGTTGAATGAGAAAAAATCCTTTTTGAAATTCTTACCTTGAGTTAAGTAGAGTATGTTTTTGTGGTAATGGAGAATGATTCAAGTTTGGGGTGGTGAGAAACCGAAAAGAACTTTGTAAAAGTCATTAAAAAGCATTGACCAAAAGCAAAAAACAAAAGAAAAAGAAAAGAAAAGGTTAAGCTCAATGGAAGTAAAGTTGGGAATAAGTTTAAAATTGGTTTCTCACATAAAAGAAGAAAGAGAGTTGATTGTTAATGTGAATAAATGAATTATGCACTCTCTTGACTCAAGGATTTTGTTGTCTAGAAAAACCAATTTTCTTCTTATCACAACCATGTTACAAGCCTTGAAAAGTCCTTGTGATGATAACTTGCTTATGAGTGTGTTTGATATGTGGTTAAATGAAAGGCAAAGTTGATTCATGTGACACGGTGATGGTAGAGTGTAAGAGTGTCACCTCACTATACACCTTTGAGTTTGAGTGAAACACTTTTGAGTGCTTGAGTGAAACACTTTTGAGTGCTTGGGTGAAACACTTTTGAGTGCTTGGGTGAAACACTTTTGAGTGCTTGAGTGAAGTATTGTCTTTGGTGAGGAATTGTTCCATGCACTGTATCATAACATTTTTGACTGGATATTGATTATTCATAAGGTTTGCATCTGTTGTGTATGTCTTGATTATGTGAGCACCATAGTTGAAGCTTGATTGGCTAAAACACCATTATATCTTGACTAATCTTTCTATGATGAGTAGACATGAGTGATTTACTTGTCTTCGAGCAAAATGCTTTTTGGTGTGTTAGACCATTGTAGTATGATTATTTTATTTACGCCAATTTACATTTTGCTTGAGGACAAGCAAATGTTCAAGTTTGGGGTTGTGATAACGGTTGAAAATATCATTATCTGTTATTTAATTTTGATATTAAACGCACCCTTTTTGACTTAGAAACTTGCTTGAACTCGTGTTTTTGCTTTAGTATTGCGAATAAGTGAGTAGAGGTTATACTTTATGATTTTATCACTAAATTCCCTTTATTTTGTAGCTAATAATGTGCTTGGAAGAATCTCCAATAATATATAGAGCTGAATCAGCCATAAAAGCAAGCAAAACAGCAAAAAAGTGAGTTTTGGAATGTTCCCGCCAGGGCTGAGCGCCAGTTTGTGTAGTGTAGGGCGCCTGGGCAACACAGAAGGGCGCCTGAGCACCAGTTTTGTCCCGCACACCGCCTGGGCGCCCTAAGTGGGGCATTGAGCGCCAACAAAGTGGGTTTGGACCCATTTTCTGTTATTTTTAGGTTCTATTTAAGGACTTGGACGTCCTAGGGATTGTATCTCTTAATGACTTAAGCATAGAAACACATTTTTCACCCCTTGGATGCAAATTTGGGGATGTGGGAGCTCTCCTCTTCAATTTCAAGGGTTTTTCTTTCTCTTTCATTCCATTGTTCATCTAGTTTCCCAATGACAAGGGGAACTAAATTCAATTTGTTGTTGGGGAAGATGTAACCTTTAAACTCTCATGTATTTGAATTGGTTTTAATTACGTATGCTTCTTTCATTAATTGTTAGGGTAATTCTTCTTCACTTAATGCTTGTTATGTTTAACTCATTCATGGCATGATGTATGATTTGCATGGGTATCGGGAGGTATCTTACAATTCAGGTTCTGGAGAATTTCTCCCAAAAGCAGTATTGCTCAGGGATGAGGGTATGAGTTTTGGTCACCTTAAGCTTCTAATCATAATGCATAATTAATTATTAGGGATGCAAGGGATTGTGGTCTAGTAATTAAGGATAGACTTTCTTCGCCGAGGGATCGGGTTTTAAGTATTTTAGAAAGTGATGTCAACAATTGAATGAAGAAGAAGAATTCATATATGCATGAGAGTAAAGATGGTGAAATCTAAACCCCGACAGCATATTGATCTCATATTATCAACATCATCCATTCATTCTTGTGTTTAGCCTCAATTGATCAATTTTCATTCATATTTACTTTCTTGTTTTTACATTCAAAATCCTCAATTGTTTTTCAAAAAGTCTTAATTAGTTGAGTAATCACATGACTGTTTAGTGTCGTGAGTCTCTTGGGAAATGATACTTGGTCTTACCATTTTCTATTACTTGATACGATTCGGTACACTTGCGGACATCTTAACACATACAACACACATATCAACCATAAACACAACATTACAACTAAAATATCACAAAAATGCGGCAAAATACAAACATGTAAAACATAAGTCACTAATGCACATGACATAAAAACCATACAAACACAAGTAAAAAGGGTAAGAAAACTGGGTTGCCTCCCAAAAGCACTTGTTTAACGTCATTAGCTTGACGAATGAACCAATGAAGCGTGAATGTTGTTGTTAGTGTGCTCCTTTCACCAACTCTTCTTGAATCACTTTCTAGCCACCAAATCAATTTTCATAGCATAAGAATCTTCCTCTTAGCCCTTCCACTACTTTGACATCTTTAAACACACAATCCTCTTGATCAACTTCGGCTTCCAAGGCTTAAGTTCTTTGTCTCCCATCAAAGAGTGGTGGTGACTAGGCTTTTTCTTTTGCTTCTCCCTTTCTTCTACTTCTTTCTCATAACACTTTGAGCAATATCAAGGAAGGGAGAATTTAGGGAGATTATAGCTCAAGCTTATTGTCCCCTTGTGGCATCATGACTCATTCAATCTCAGGGCCTACATGAAAATTTGGAGGCTGCAGTCCTCCTTATGTGAAAATTGCACTGCATACACTTAGAGCCAACTAAACTAAAGCAACAAATTAGCCCAATTAAAAGTAAAATTATATTTACAACAAAAGAGTCAGTTTTATATACAAAATCAAGTCTAAACAAGTTAGAAACCTCACAAAAGTCTAGTATTGATACGAGTCCCCAACAACGACGCCAAAAACTTGTTTCGGCAAAGACACTGAATCGTTTCAAGTAATAAACCATGATAAGACTAGGTATTGTTTTCCCAAGAAACTCGTAATACTAGAAAATTGTGCGATTAACAATTCATTTAGACTCAATAGAACAACATCCATTTACAAGCATGTGCAAAGAGATAAAATTACACATAATTACATGGTTGGACTTTGGTGTTTGAAGGCACTTAGAAATGAATTAGACTAGAAATGGTATGAAATGACATTGCTAAGGTTAGTTTTCACCTTCATCTCCTTTCCGTCAATCCACAAAAACACCCTAGCATCAATCCCTTAGGTGAAAGAGCTTAAGTTTTTCCTATTAAACTCTAATCCCTTAGAAAATGTAACAAGCAAACCCGCATTAATGAGCTAGGATCTTAAGACAACATGTGAATCATCTCCCATCCCTAGAATCAATTCCACAAGGGCTCTTGTTTCAGTTCAAGGTTCCATCTTACGTCCCCATAATCCATGAAACCCCAAAATCAAGTCATGAAGATTTCTATTACATGCAAGCTTTAAGATCGGACACAAGAATACAAGCAATTGATGGAAAAGACATATATATAATCAAATCATTCAACAAATACACAAGAATTTAGAGGCTACAACAATCCCCAACAAGATGGGTTTAGCTCTCCATTTCCACGGAAAGCCTTAAAGCTTACAAAATGTCCACCAAAGAGGAAGAAAGGAGTGTTCCCACGAGCTCTATAAGCCCTCAAAGCTCTTCTATGAGTGACATGCACCCCCAAAGAACCAAAGACCTCTTTTCCTTCGCATTTTAGGTCTAAATAGACCAAATTGTCCACATCAGCGTTGTCACCGCTCACCTTTAACCCAACTGTAGCCCAGCTACAACATTACAAAGAGGAGAGCGCTCAACTGTAGCCTAGCTACAGCATAGCGACAACATTCTAGAAAGCAGGCGCTCAACTGCACCCCAGCTACACCTCAGCGGCAACATTCCAGAGAGCATATAGCTCAGTCCTAGCCAGCTGCAACCCAGCTACAGCATTCCAAAGAGCATATAGCTCAGTCGTAGCCAGCTGCAGCCCAGCTACAACATTCCAAAATTCTCTCTTTTTGTTTACCTTGCTTTTATTGTTGGTTAAGCTCTATACATTGGTAGAGGTTCTTCCAAGCACAATATTAACTACAAAATTAGGGGATTAGTGATGATATTATATCAATGTAGCCCAAAACACATTTTTTTATAAAAGCAGGATAAAAGAAAGGATTAAGCAGGTTATAAGCTAGAAAAGAGTTGATTTTGTTACTAAAATGACGCTTATATAATGGTATGAATTAGCATTATCAGTTATACAAGAGCAGTAGGGGATGTTGCAGATGCTCCAGATGAATGATAGAGACGCGAGAGTGGGAAAAAGACTTAGGTATTTAGAGTTTTTTTGTTATAAATTTTAGAAACAATGTAATTGTGTTTACTTTATTTCATTTTTATTTTATTAATTTTTGTATGATATAATTGGATTTTCGCAATCATATTATGCATTATCATATAATTTTGATGGCTAATGTATGCATTATCATAATGGTGTCAAATTGAAAGTATGGTATAATGTTCCAATTGGTATGAAAGAGAATTCCAAGGAGGACTGTCTCAGTGATTGGTTATCAAGGTGGTGGTAAAGTATGAATATGGACAGCGAAATCCACATCGTTCATCCTGACATTCTAATGATTACCAAGTCTCAAGTAAAGATGGGTAAGTCATGTCGTGAGAATAGCAGGAGGCCTTAGTCTAAGGAGGGACACCTTAGGTGAAGGATACCGGGTTAACCTCGTGCGACAACTGATGGGTTTCTAGTTACTACACTCACGAGTGCACGAACGACCAAAGCTACATATTCATACTTGTCCGAACGGTCAAAGTAAAGTGGTCGATTAATATGTGTATATATGTTTTATGCATGTGCATGAGTGTTTTATTTGTTTATTGAATTGTATGTTAATATGATTATTAAATTACACTAGCTTACCCTACTTTTCTATTTTGCCATGTTTACCCGTTCGGTTTATCCTTTGCAATGATCATCCTGTGGGTGTGAGCAGAGGGAGATGATGTCTTTGTGGAGCAAGCTCTAGAAGGAGAGGATCCACCCATTTGAGTATAAGACCGTTCAGTCTTGTACATAGTTTTGTGTTAGACTAAGACTTTGTACAAAGTTTTAAATTTATAGTTATTTTGGAATAACTGTACTGTAAACACTTTAATACTAAGTGGATGACTGTTTTATCGTATCATTTCATGTGATGATTCTACTATGTAGTTTATTCTATATTTTTGAATGTTACATCTCAAATCCATCCATTCACTCTCTCCCAAATCTTCCCTCTGAAGTAAACACACCCTTAGTTTTCTTTTTCAAATAAATTGATTTCTTTTATCTTAATTCGTGCACTCATGGGCTATATTTTTACAACTTTTTTGTAAGTTTCATGAGCTTTCTTAGTCTTGATGCTTTTAATGGTCTAAATTCACAACTCAAATTATTTTTAATTAAAATATGTTTTGTGATTTAATTTGCTGGTTATTCATATATTTTCCTTCGTATGCTTATTGGAAAAAGTCTAAGTTCATCTCATATGCTAATAAATGTTTGGAGATGATTAAAAAAATGTTACTTTATAATTTTTCAATATATATATTTTCTTATTGGTTCTTATGATATATAGATACGGGGAATTTAAAAAAAAAAAAAGGTAAAGTAAGTTTAGATGCACATAATTTACCATTTTGAATTTGATACAAAATAAAAGACTATGAATCATACTTATTGTTTTAATATATTATATTATAGTAGACCATATTTATATATTTAGATTATATGATAAATTTGAGTATACACAGCATAATAAATATATTTTTATAAAAGATTGACAATTTGAAGTTTTAGTTTCTTTTTATTAAAGTGATGATTAGAGAACTAAAAGAATATAAACATAAAGATATCTTATTTTGATTTGTGATTGGTGGTTTTATTATTTTATTTTTCGGTAGTTGTGTTTTTTGTGTGAGTTATTGAATATATGTGAAAATATTTTCTATAACTAAAGATTTTGGGATTTGTTTACTTTATTAATTGTGTATTATAAGTGATTATAGCATGTGATATATAAATGAAAATTAGTATAAGGTGTTCTGCTAATAAATAAATGTTATATTATTTAGATAAACCTTTATTAGTGAACTTTGATGTTAAAGTAGTTTGGAATTGTTATTAAAAGTTAAATATATTACCTACTTTATTTCATAATAAGTGGTAGTGTACGTGGTTTTAGAAAATTATATTAGATGTCATATTAAATAATATAATTTTTATTTTAAAAGTGCAAAATAATTTGTAGTTATTAAATATCGGATCTGCTGCATTAAGTTATGAGAAGTTATAAATATTTGGATGGTGTATCACTAGTGCAGAAAGGGCTTTACACGTATGTTATTTTGGTCTTTTGACGTCCGACATGCATTCGACGTTTTTGTGGTGACGTTAACCAGACGTCTGTTGTGCCAGGTCAGACGTCTATATAGACGTCCGTTCCGACACAACAGACGTCTATATAGACGTCCGTTTGTGTCGGAACGGACGTCTATATGGCTGACCGGGTTATTTAGGGTTACGGGGTTTGGACGTATGTTTGTGCACTGCTAGACGTCTAAGGGTCACTCAATGAAAATTATAATAACCTGAAGAGCAGATTCAAAATGAAAATGGAGGGAAATGGAGGAGTGCACGACCTAAAACGTAGGCCAAAAAACGCCACCCAAGAAAACGCAACAAACTGCACCAAAACGCACCGAAAACGATTTTTAATCGGTCCAAATGAAAGATATTTCATCACTGAACAATTTAATCAGAATAAAAGTAAGATTAAATGGTCCAAAACAGATAAAAACCAACCTGGAAATGCAAGGAGCAGAGGGAACTCTCACGGAAGCGCGTAACTCCTCGCGGGTTCGTGTTTTGGTATATATGTCCTTCTTTTAAACGTCTTTTAAACGCCCGTTCTAGAGGGGGCCGGACGTCTATAATATTATAGACGTCTGGCCCCCTCCAGAACGGACGTTCAAAAGGCTGAACTCTAGAAGGACGTTCAAAAGGCTGACGGGTTCAACTACCTTGTCAGCCTCTTGAACGTCCTTCTGGAGGGGGGCCCTGTCAGCCTCTTGAACGTCCGTTCTGGAGGGGGTCGGACGTCTGTAATATTATAGACGTCTGGCCCCCTCCAGAACGGACGTTCAAAAGGCTGAAGCAATCAACTCTTCAACTCCCCCCGTTAGTCTTTTGAACGTCCGTTCTGGAGGGGCGGACGTCTGCAATATTATAGACGTCCGGCCTCCTCTAGGACGGACGTTCAAGACGCTGACAGGGTAGTTGAACCCGTCAGCCTTTTGAACGTCCTTCTGGAGGGGGCCCCTGTCAGCCTCTTGAACGTCCGTTCTATAGGGGGCCGGACGTCTACAATATTATAGACGTCCGCCCCTCGAGAACGGACGTTCAAAAGACTGACGGGGTTGTTGAATAGTTGATTGCTTCAGCCTTTTGAACGTCTATAATATTGTAGATGTCCGGCCCTCTCCAGAACGGACGTTCAGAAGGCTGAAGCAATAAACTCTTGAACTCCCCCCGTCAGTCTCTTGAACGTCCATTCTGGAGGGGGTCGGACGTCTACAGTATTATAGACGTCCGCCCCTCCAGAATGGACGTTCATAAGACTGACGAGGGGAGTTGAATAGTTGATTGCTTCAGCCTTTTGAACGTCCGTTCTGGATGGGGCCGGACGTCTATAATATTGTAGACGTCCGGCCCCCTCCAGAACGGACGTTCAAGAGGCTGAAGCAATCAACTCTTCAACCCCCCGTCAGCCTTTTGAACGTCCGTTAAAGGGGGCCGGACGTCTATAATATTATAGACGTCCAACTCCCTCCAGAACGGACGTCTCCACACTCAATTATTTACATTTATGCCACCGGTCAATTATTTACGTTGGGGTTTTGGTGGACCGACGTCTATTGGGTGACGTTAAAGGCCAATTCTACACTAGTGTATATGTTGCTTGATGAGTGTAATTTTCGAGGAGACGAAAATTTTTTAGAGGTGAGGTGAATTATTACCCGAGAAAATGTAGAGTTTATAAATAACACTTGAGTATGTTTTATTAGAATCTGCATGAGTTTACAAAGTGGTATAGCTTAGTTGGTGTGCAAGTCTTGAGTAGAACATAAAGTTTTATGCTATTTATTTAGTTTATTGAAATAAGTGCAACACATGTTATTGTATGATTGCTTTCTATGAACAAATTTTGTTATTATTGCTTGTTGTTGTAATTAGAGAAGATATCTTTAGAATCTTCCTAATTAGAAAAAATAAATATATAATCTTCTATTTTATTTTGTTTACCTAGTTCCCCTATTTCCCTTGTTAGGAGAATTAGATTGTTACAAATAAAGGATATGAGAATGTATTTTTTATGATTCAGAATATAATAAAATCAGTCCTTTTTTCAACTTGGTGTTAGAGCTCTCAATCTTGGGGCTCCGTTCCGCTACACAGTTGCACCGTTGTCGTTGTCCGACCATCACCGCTGTTGTTGTCGCCAATTGGGGTCGTTGATAGGGCAGAAAGGTGCACCTAACACCGACAACCACAACGCCGGAAGTCGTTCCGTGAGAGAAGCCGCAATGTGCAGCCACGTGCCGCTACCACAAACAGAGTCGCCGAAGCCTCCTGAGTCTGTTCCTAGGGTCGGTGACGACCCGTTTTGATGGGGAAGTGCATACCTAGAGAGAATATACTAAATGACATTTAAGAAATGGAAGAGAAATTAAAAATGGAAGAGATTAGAGAAAAGGAAACTTAGGAAATGAAGATGCGCCACTTGAACAAGCTTCGAAGATAAGCATCATGAAGAGGACCGCCACTTGCTTGAGCAAGATAAGGCCTGCCCAAATTTGGGACTTTAGAGACATAATTCTATCTTAAAGAAGAATGCAAGATTGCAATTCAACTCAAATTTCATTCAATGCAAAGGTGTCTACAAAGAAGAACCCCTAGGTTGCTTATATAGCTTTTGGAATGACTTTGGTGATGAGTTTCAAGAGATGTGGGACTTGGAAGGCTCCAAGTTCTGTCCAGCAGCAGCTGCAACGTCCCTAGGTGCATGGGAGCCCCACATTGCTTAATTCTCTCATTCCAAAAGGGTTTATAAGCTTCCTAGCTCTCCTAGAGTTCAAAAACTAACACTAGCTATGCTTCCTAACTCCTACACGCCTAAAAATGCTCACTTTCTCTTCTATTCTTTTTAAGACCAAGCTATGGAAAGTCCCACATTGCTTACTCTTAAAGAGAAAGAAGAGTTTATAAGCAATTATTCACAAGAACTAAGAGAAAGAAATCAAAAGGCAAATACACGCCCAAAGGAAACCTATTCTACTCTTTTTGTGTTTTTGTCACTTTGAAACTCTTCACTACTTGACCCGTTTATGATCATATCATCCCCCCCAGGTTGGAGAGGATTCGACCTCGAATCTTGAAAAGCCTGCAACAAAGAGAGATTTAGTGACTTATTTCGTGTATAAACCAAAGCAACTCCTCCTGGATCAAATGTCAATCTGCAAAAATCATTAAACATTTTGTGAATGAATTTATGTTGACCAATCAATGTATATAAACAAGTAATAGTAAAAGAAAGTCTCCTGATATTTTTATTGCATTTAGTGGTGAAAACTAGGAGACCATTTTTAGAGAAAAAATTATTTTTGTCTTGAGTTGAATGGACCCAAAGGGGTAACACTAACTCATGACATGTTTCATAAATGTTTATGGAATAGTTGGAAAGAAGGAAAGAGGGAGGTGAAAAAGTTGTGCAAAATATTTTTGGAACAAAGAAAGAAAACTTAGTAAAAGGAGAAAAGTAGAAGGATTGAAAAACTCCCCTGTCATGGTTTAGATCTATTTGAATGATGGGAGTGGATGGTGCCTTCAGTAACACTTCCTTTTTGACTAAGACTTTGTCCTTCTCTATTTCTCTCACAAGTTCTTCTTTTTCTTTCTTTTCTCCCTCCTCTCTTTCTTTTCTCTCAGTCTCTTCTTTTACTCTCTCCTTTCTTTCTTTTTTGTCGTCATTTAAACAAGTAAGCATGACCTTCTCTTTGGCATCACTTGATGAGGAAGAAGAGCTATAGGTTGGTGAAGTTAAGGAAGACGTAGACTCATTAGTCACAATTACTTCACCCTCAATGCATGTTGCCTTTTTGGTGGGGCAGGCAGAGGCTATATGACCATGTCCTAAACATTTAAAACATTTAATGTGACTTGGTCTAGAAGAAGATTTAGGTGGGGAAGAGGAATGGTTAGAAGAAAAATGAGAAAACGATTTGTTAGTGGGCTCCTTAGAAACATCCTTGTTTTTATCCTTTGATGATGAGGATTTGTAGAAAACATCTCTTGAAGATTTGGAAAATTTGTTTTGACAAGCTTCTTTTTTCAAGAGTTTCTTCTCTACTTTCATGGCTCTATGAACCACTACATCTAAAGTCTCATCATCATGGAATTCAATTATATCTTGGATGTTGCTATTAAGTCCACTAATAAATCTAACTATTTTTGCATGATCATTTTCTTTAAGGTTAGTATGATGTAGGAGCACTTCGAGCTCGCGAGCATACTCCTCCACACTTCGTCTACCTTGAGTAAGCGATTGGAGCTTAATCAAGAGGTCCCTATGGTAGTATGGAGGTACGAAACGTTGATACAAAATGTCCCTGCAATGTTCCCATGTACTCGCGGGTGAGGCCATGGTTAAGTATCTCCTATTTAGCCATTGTTTGGCGTATCCCTCTAAAGCTAAACAAGCTAACTTTACACGCAAAGGTCCATTTACACTATATAAATCAAAAATTTGGTCTACTTTAGCTATCCAATCTAAAAAAATAGACGGCTCGACTTCCCCTTTGAAAGTAGGCAAGTTCAACTTTGGTAGTGTAAGGCCTTGGTCCATAGCTTTATCTTCTTGAGGCTTCTTTGGCGAGGGAAGGTATACATTTATGGTTCTAGCTTCTTGCTTCTTCTTGTAGGAACCATGATCATGACCATGAGATTGCTTCCCTTTAGCCTTTGTTTCCGCGTTTAACCGTTTGCTCATAGCATCAAGTTGATGTTGCATTTGTTGGAAGGCCTTCATCACATCAAACTTGCTAGAAGGGCTTCCATGGTTGCTATCTCCATGAGATGAAGCATGGCTGGAACCTGCAGACATGTTAAAAAAAAAAAAAAAAAACAGCAGCAAGCTACACACAAAACAGGTTAGAAACAACCAAAAATCAAGGCAAAGCAGCAGCCACAAAACAGCTCACGGTTTCACTCAAAGAATGGAAGGAAACGACTCAAAACTCACGGCCAGTGTCTCAAAAAACAAGGAAAGGGCAGCACCCTTCTTTTAAGATAGTAAAATGTCTCACAAGTCCACTTTGAGAGCACCAAATCAAGTCCAAAGCAAATGGAAAGATGTACAATCCACTTCAATGCAAAGAAGCCAAATCAAGACAGCACATGGTAGAGGCCAAAGAAAGAATGAAAACTACAAGACAAATGATGAAAATGGAACCTAAAAAATCAAGAAACTTGGCACAAAAACAAGGAGGCAGTATCTAATGAATGTGAAGAGACAAAACAACAAGAAATTGGAGTCAAAACAGTGGTACAAAATGAACAAGACAGCAAAGAAAAATTAACACAACTAAGGAGCAAAATCACATCAACATGCTACGCATACATGAAGAGCAAGACCGAATTAATGCTGGAAATAATTTTGGCAAACCTCAAACCAAAATATTCTGTATTGGAAATGAAAAAGAGGCTCTAAATGAAGCAATCAAACACACCAATCAATGAGAAAACTCTCGGCCAAGCACACCAAACAACAACCAATTTTTTTTTTTTGTTGATTTTATTTTGATACAGCAAACAGCACTTGGTAAAATGTCTCGGCCAAGCCACTTTAATGAAGAAAATGTGTTTGATTGGAAGCACAATTGTAATGGTTTATAGCCTCTATTTATACAGAACAAATAAGCAAGGTTCACACGCTTAAATCCAATGATGATCAAGCTCAATTCATCATACAAGCAAGAAGATGTAAAAATACTCTTACTAGGAAAAAAAATTTCATGGAAAACGGACAAGAAATGAAGCTAAACTAAATCATACAAGTTCACTGTATTTTCACGCAGAGGCTGGGCGAGACAGAAAATGGCTCAGCGAAAATGAACATATCTAAGCTATTCTACTCTAGCATGCAATTCCTAAGAGATCAAAAACCTAAGGCTCATGATACCACATGATGGGGAAGTGCATACCTAGAGAGAATATACTAAATGACATTTAAGAAATGGAAGAGAAATTAAAAATGGAAGAGATTAGAGAAAAGGAAACTTAGGAAATGAAGATGCGCCACTTGAACAAGCTTCCAAGATAAGCATCATGAAGAGGACCGCCACTTGCTTGAGCAAGATAAGGCCTGCCCAAATTTGGGACTTTAGAGACAGAATTCTATCTCAAAGAATAATGCAAGATTGCAATTCAACTCAAATTTCATTCAATGCAAAGGTGTCTACAAAGAAGAACCCCTAGGTTGCTTATATAGCTTTTGGAATGACTTTGGTGATGAGTTTCAAGAGATGTGGGACTTGGAAGGCTCCAAGTTTTGTCCAGCAGCAGCTGCAACGTCCCTAGGTGCATGAGAGCCCCACATTCCTTAATTCTCTCATTCCAAAAGGGTTTATAAGCTTCCTAGCTCTCCTAGAGTTCAAAAACTAACACTAGCTATGCTTCCTAACTCCTACACGCCTAAAAATGCTCACTTTCTCTTCTATTCTTTTTAAGACCAAGCTATGGAAAGTCCCACATTGCTTACTCTTAAAGAGAAAGAAGAGTTTATAAGCAATTATTCACAAGAACTAAGAGAAAGAAATCAAAAGGCAAATACACGCCCAAAGGAAACCTATTCTACTCTTTTTGTGTTTTTGTCACTTTGAAACTCTTCACTACTTGACCCATTTATGATCATATCACGTTTGGCCTATATTTGAGTAGATCTGAGCTTTAAATTTTTCTCCTTTTCTCGGTATGACCCACACGCCACCGTCGTCTTGGAAAAGGTCATCGGAGACTCTTGGTTGCATTCTACGGGATGTTTGAAGTAAAACTTATTCCTTTGGATCCTAATGACTTACCAAATATAGGGGGTACCTGTCGGTTGGATGGTCAAAATTTCTTACAATGGAGCCAATTTATTCAAAGGGTTCTCAAGGGGTCGTTCAAGACTTCATCACATAGATGGAGGAGGACTAGGATGAGACGACATTCATTTTTCAATTTGGGACAATGAAGATTCATTAATGATGACTTGGATGTGACAATCCATGATTCTTGAAATAAGTAGAAATTATATTTTTCATTCTTCTGCAAAAGAAATATGGGATGATTTACAGAGTACTTTTTCACTAAAGGATCTTGAGCGCTTGAAAAGAATGGTTGAATCAATGAGTAAGCCCTCTGAATCATGTACTCTGTCAATAAAAGGTAAGATTTGTCTCAATATTATTGGTCATGTCTCAAGGTATTTGGATCCTTGATTCGGGTGCAACTAATCACATGACAACTTTTAGTGTGTCCTTCTACTCATATGGTAAAAGAAATAAAGAACAACTTATTACAATTGCGAATGGTCAGGGTATACCTATATGTGGCTCTGGAAATATAATTTTGAACTCATCTATTGTATTGAAGGATGTTTTACATGTTCCTCAATTAGCTAATAGTCTTATCTCTGTGCAAAAACTCATAAAGGATTTAAATTGTTCAGTAACATTTTTTTCCAACTTATTGTGTTTTTCAAGACCTTGCCATGGGGAAGACAATTTTTCTTGCTCGAGAGTCGAAGTGGATTGTTTTCTTCTTTCATATTTTTGCTTCCTATGTACAAATTTTGTTGTTATTGCTTGTGCTATGATAACTTACCTATATTTGTTTGTGTTTGTAGTTATGCGTGTCTTGCAATGTTCGTATGACTTTGTTGGGAATCTAAGTGTGAGTCTAAGTCTCACATTGGATATAAATGAGAAAGTAAAGCAATATATAAAGATGAAAGACCCATTAACCCATAGCCTTAAGGTTTTAGGTAGAGAGTGATATAAATCCTTATATGGTTGGGCTCATATCTCATTCGTATTGTATCTCTTCGGTGAACCTCCTCCTTGTTAGACCCAACAGCGGTATTAGAGTTGATAGTTTGTCTCAGTGACCGACTCATACGAGTATAATGATCCCTATATGGAAAGTCTTCCTGGCAAAGGATATCCAGGTAAGCAAGTCATGTTAAGATGAACGACGGTTAGAAAGGGCTACTCGTGGTTGTGGTTGGTTGGATGCTTTTGTTGGAGGGGAAGTATACCTATGTGGAAGGGACTCACCCTTGAGGGGGAGATTGTTGGGAATCCAAGTGTGAGTCTAAGTCTCACATTGGATAGAAATGAGAAAGTAGAGAACTATATAAAGATGTTTTACATGTTCCTTCTTCTTCGTCACACATATTTACCTCTTCCTTCGTCTCCTGTATGTGTATTGCCTCTTCACCAAAACTCAGAAACTTAACTTCATCTGGCTGACTAGGTTGTACATGTTCGACATAGATTTCAACCTCATCATTATTTGCCTCTGCATAGTCAGCCAAGAACAATGCTTCCCTGTCATCACTGAGTATTCTCAGGTTGTTCATCGCCTTTTGTTTTGCCCCCTTCCACCATAGCTTGAACTCTGCATCATACTTGAATTCTCTAACATATCCCACTGCTTCAAAGTAAGACCACCTGTCCCGATCAATTCCTTTTATAACATGTATTTCTCCTCCCACATATTCTATTCCCTTATTCTTCATGAACTTCCCCATGTGATGCAGAGAAACATCAAAAACCATTGCTAATCCTACATTGTAAAATGAAAATTTTACTCACACAATGCACAACAAGCAATGGAGTCACAGTAAACGAAAACGAAAAGAACAAACTTACCTTCTTCGAATTGCCTTTCTTACACACACAATGCAAACAAACACTAGAGCAACAACAATCGTCAAACCAAATTGATGGAACCAGAACCCTAATCGCGACTTAGGTTCAAGATAAAACAAAGTTATCAACCCCAATTTTGATTCGCATAACAAGAACCCAATACTTAGTAAGTATATAAACCCTTATCTCCATCATCTGATTTAATCACTTATCAATTTCAATTTAAAATGTAAACACACATGGCAAATGTTAGAAAGGATACATGTCATCCCACGTGCCTATATGTTAGCCACCTCCCCTGAATTTTAACGCTGTTTGTTTTGGAGGACCAAAAATTATGGTTTCCTTAAGGAGAGGGATCAAATCGTACAAAGTTTGAAATAGGAACGAAAAACAAAATCGCTTGATAGTTGAGGGACTAATAACATATTTAACCCAAAAAAAATAATTTGATGAAAATGTTGAGAATGAAATTATCTTCAAAAATCTCTTCAAAAATAGTTTAGAATTGATTACTTTCTTTATATCGTAGATAAAACAATTACCACACTTCAAAGTAGATATGAAAATTTAAAATAATGAAGATATTTTTGATTTTTTATTTAGTGTGAAAGATTTTAAAGTCAATAAATTGTATTTTTTCGGAAAAAAAACTACTTAAACTTTGAAAAACCTATAAAACATGATAATTTATTAACTTTTAATGGATTGAATTTATTTTTAAAATTAAACATCTTAAAAAAAATTATATGATTGAAAATAATAAACAATTAACATTCTTAATTATATAAAATATATATTTTTGTTCCACGTGTGTATATATATATTATAAAATATTTTTAACAATTCTAACGGACGAAATAACTTTTCAAAACTAAAAATAAAAAAAAATTAATTAAGATCAATAATATGTAAACAAAATTAAAAAAATTAGTTTTATTATTTATTGAAAAAAGTAATAAATAAAATTAGTTACAACCAATTAATAAATAATTTTATATCATAAAAAAATTCAAATTTCTTTTTAAATATGAATTATTTTATTAGTAAATTGTTTTACTTCTATCAACTCTTAAAAACAAGTGGCGGACAACTAGATATGTTAGGAGTCGCTGCAGCAACAGCCCAGATTACATTTACTGTGACAGAAATAAGATAAATATTATATTCTAATATTAATATACAATAATAAAATAACTATCTGAGAAAAGAAAATCAAACATATTCTAAATGCCATATAAAAGTTAGGAAACTTGACGGAACGGAAGAAAAAGAAGTGACAGGAGAAAAAAAATGGTGACGGGAAGGATGGTGACTCCCGTAATCAATTACTCTACGGAGTTTAGAGCTTACGAAGATGATGCATGGTATACGGTTTGCGTTTTGTTCCATGGAGATACTCTCACGGTGAAGTTCTTGGGTTTTCCTCCTGAAAACGACGTCGTGTTTCCGTTTTCATATTTTCAAAACTCGAAGGACCTCGAAGCCTTTAAGCGTCGTTTCAGACCCCTCTCCAAACAGCTTCAAGATGAAGAGTGTGGTTTACTCACTCCTGGAACTAGGGTTTGTGCTTGTCATTTCTTCAATAATGAAGACATTCGCTTTTACGACGCCGTTGTCGATGGGGTCAGTCGTTGTTTACTCTGTTTTATCTTGAGCCATTTGATACTCACCTTTTATGTTTAAATCCACTTTTAGTTCTTGGAATATGCAATTCTGGGTTATTAAAAACATTTAACTCTACCGTTCGTTTACTTTTGCAAAATTAATTGAATTTAGTTTACTACTACTATAACATTAGATTTGTAATGAGTTTTTGGTGAGTGATAATAGACGTCTGAAGCCATAAGCTAGTGAATGTCTTGTTATAGTTAATCACTCTAAAATGTTGAAAATCCTAAAAATTATATATAGGATTAATTCCCTGTAGATAATATATGTATATGGAAAATATGGGCTGAACCCAAATACATAATATTGTTTTTACTCATTTCAGCATTAGATCATTTCAAACAAGGAATATGCAGTTCGGCCTACTGCTTGCAAATGTTTTCTGCTGTGAATTTCACAGTGGCAACCAAGCTTATGCTGAGCATATCACTGCTTCTCGGGTTTGCACTTTGCTACTAATCATCTAAGCATTCCAACTCAGAATTTAAACGCAAAACAGATTCAGAATTTAGCTTCAAACAACTTACTGAACCAAAATTTCACAGCAGGATATACACAGTGGATCTGTTGTTCAATGAATGCATCCGAGCTCCCAAATTGGCTTATCATAACTCATATGGAATGCACTTGAACATTCAAACAGATCATCACATAAACCAGGTCAAATCAGAGGCACACTTTTGAATTTTCTGACAAAATAAGAAATGAACAAAACTTGACAACAAAATTTGAATTCAAAATTCAAATGATTCAAACAAAGATTTGGACCGAATAAAGTGATGAAAATGGACTCAAAAAAGGTAAACACAAACTGACTCACACAATAGAACCTACCACAACAGATTCAAATGAATGTGTTAAGAAGTAGACTTTAAACCAAATTCAACCTCACAAAACGGATTTGTAAGGTGAGGTTTGTCATATTTATCATATTTATGTTTGATTGCCATATATACTTGTATTATTCTTCATTATAAATATATTACCCTATGTGTGTTTTAGATACTAGGGAGATTAGTCTTATACCTAGTTTTATATTCAATAACAGCTACTCCCCCTTGCTGAACGGATACTTGATACCCTTTATCTACGACCGTGAAATCCCCAAATCATGTGATTTTTACGGTTACTTAGAAACCTCCCCATTTTGCTCTAACTAAACATCTCACATTTTTATGTCCATCTCGGCTTGTGTGTTGGGTTGTCAAATGTCATAATGACCCAATTCCTACTGAGTCCCAACACATCACCGGTCTTTGGGCCGTGATACTCTTGCTCAGCCATGTTACGGCTATTAACAGTTAGGCTTTTACCTGACCCTCACTTCCATGACAGACCAGAAACTAAATAAGTCATGCTGGGTACAACATTCAATAGATTGGAAATCTAATGTCGTTTTAGTTAGGACCTGTTTGGTAGAGAGAATAGAAATACGGTAAAGGGAAATGAAGAGGACGAGTGAGAATAGGTGAGAAAAAAATGTGGAAGTTAAAGATGTTTGGCTGAAGAGAAAAAAAGGAGCGATGAAATATAGTTTAGCAAGTTGAGTTGCACAACTTTTAAAATTATTTCCCCCTTATTTCTCCTTCTCCTGGCACTCTAAATAGTTTCTGTTAGACCTCTACTTGTGTATAGTAGGAGAAAGACAGTTACATAACTTAACTGTCTAGGCAGTTAGGGGGTTAGGGGGGTCGGTTGAGGATACCTTGTATATAAGGGAGATTAGTTGTAAGTGGAGAGTAGTTAGTGAATTCAATTGTTTGATCAGGAACTTGTTAAGTCCTGATAGGGGGAGGTTAAGCTCTCTTCTTTCTGTAACCATTACCTGCATATTGAATAAAGGAGACTGTTTCAGTTCAACTGTGGGTTGTGTGTGAGTTTAGAGGCGTGTTTCTCATAGGTTCTTGATAAAGAACCTATCATTTGGTCCGACCTGCCGGATCAAGAAGGAGAGGAATCAGTGATGGGAAGTCAGACGGAAGGAAGATTGGACAATTTGGAGATTACGGTGGAGGGAATCAAGGATGAGACGGCGGCGATCAGGCGCGATATACAACAACTGATGAGGGTGATGGGGGGAGGTCACAATAATCAAGGAGGCGGCTCTGAAGGAAGTAGCAGCTCTGTGAACGAGAATCAAGAAAGGCGCGACAATGGGGGAATTCCCCAAAATTGGCGGAAAAGGGTCGAATTACCATCGTTTGAAGGAGTGGAACCCCATATTTGGATCAACCGGGCCGAACGGTTCTTCGACATCCAGAAGGTGGCTGAAGAAGATAAGGTGGATCTAGCCTACATTAGCATGGAGGGGAGCGCCAGCTACTGGTTCAAGTATTGGATGGAAAAAACCAAGAACCGTTCTTGGTTGGGACTAAAGGCGGGATTGATTAATCGGTTTGGAGGTGGGTTCAGGGGAACCGTGTATGAACAATTAGCGACGCTGAGACAGGAGGGCGTGGTGGAGGATTATATTAGGAGCTTTGAGAAGTTGTTGGGTCAGACTCAGGGGTTATCGGAGGAATTGATTTTGGGTTTTTTCCTTGCTGGGTTACGCGAAGACGTAAAGGGTCAAGTACGAATTCAAGATCCGCAGGACTTGATGGCTGCGATCAGGGTCGCGAGAGATGTGGAAGACGCGATCCAGCGAGCGCGCGGTGTAGTGTGGAGCGGAGGAAAGGTGAACTCGATGAACGTGCGAGCCACTTCGACAATTGTGAGGGGAGACGGGGAACGTAACGGCGTAAACAGGGTCAGCGGGGCAGAAGGAGGAGGCGCGACTCGATGGGAGGTGACGTCGTCGGCCAGCCACCCCAAGGCGGGGGGTAACGCTGTAACCGGAGGCGAAGGGAGAGGAAGAGTGGTAAGAAACTTACCTTACTCAGAGTTCTTGAAAAGAAGGGCAGAAGGGCGATGTTTTCAGTGCGGGGGTGCTTTCGCTCCCGGCCACCGGTGTTCCGAGAGGAGCTTGAGAGTTTTACTGTTGGCGGAGGACGAGGAGGAAGAGTCAACTGAGCACTCAGCGGAGGAGGCGCAAACCATGGAGCTGTCGGCGTGTTCGGCGGAGGGCCTGACACCTCCAAAAACCATGAAACTGACAGGCGTGATCGGAGAACGGAAGGTGGTGGTCCACATTGGTAGCGGGGCCAACCACAATTTCGTCAGCCGGAGGGTGGTGGAGGAATTGAAGCTGCCGGTGACCGAGACGTATTCATACACCGTGAGCCTAGGCGATGGCCATCGCCGAACGACGAGTGGGCGTTGCGAGAGAGTGAGGATACGTTTGGGGAACACCACTGTCGAGGAGGATTTTTACGTGTTTGAGCTTGGAGGAGTAGATGTCATCTTGGGTATCGCTTGGTTGGCCAAATTGGGAGAGGTCGTGTTGTACTGGAGGGAGATGTCCATGAGATATGTAGTGGATGGTGATAAAGTGGAGATAAAAGGGGAACCAGCTTTATGCCGCCAGCTGGTGGAACCTAAGGCCTTGATGAAGATGCTGGATGCTGACTCATGGATATTAATATGGGAGCTGGAGGTAGTGGAGGAAGGGACTAACGGTGAGGTGACAGGTGATTTGACCGCGCAGCAGAAAATGGAACTCAGAGCAGTGTTGCAGTTCCACTCACGTGTGTTCCTGGAGAGAGAAGGATTGCCTCCCAGACGCAGTTTGGAGCACAAAATTCTGCTGAAAGAAGGAGAAAGCCCCATAAATGTTAGGCCATACCGATACCCCTATCTCTTGAAGGATGAAATAGAAAAACAAGTAGAGGACATGCTAAGAGCGGGCATCATCCGACCCAGTCAGAGTCCCTATTCCAGCCCTGTTATTCTGGTGAAGAAGGATGGAAGTTGGAGGTTTTGTGTCGATTATCGGGCTTTGAACAAGGCTACGGTACCGGACAAATTTTCGATACCCGTCATTGAAGAACTGTTGGATGAACTTAAGGGGGCCAAGTACTTCTCAAAGCTGGACCTGAAAGCGGGCTATCATCAGATACGAATGGGGCAGAGGATATCCAGGAAACGGCCTTCCGAACGCATCAGGGCCACTTCGAGTTCCTAGTCATGCCCTTTGGGCTGACAAATGCTCTGGCAACATTTCAAAGCGCCATGAACGAGTTGATGGCGCCTTATCTGAGGAAGTGGGTACTAGTTTTTTTTGACGATATACTCGTCTACAGTTCCACGTGGGCAGAACATGTCGAACATTTAAAGTTGGTGCTGCAGCGACTGGAGGAGAACTGTTGGGTCGCGAATAAAAAAAAATGCGAGTTTGGGAGGGTGCAGATTCAATACTTGGGTCATCAAATTTCGGCGAAAGGTGTAGAGATGGACCAGGGGAAGATCAAAGCTGTGGTAGAATGGGATGAACCGAAAAATTTGAAGGCTCTAAGGGGATTTCTGGGCTTGACTGGATATTACCGAAGATTCGTGCGGGGATACGGGGAAATGGCTAAACCGTTAACATAACTATTGAAGAAGGGGAAGTTTGAATGGTCCGAGAAGGCCGGGAATGCCATGGATGCACTGAAGGTAGCAATGACAACTGCACCAGTTCTAATACTTCCCGACTTTACTCAGGAGTTTCACTTGGAGTGTGACGCGTCAGGCGGTGGTGTAGGAGCTGTGCTGATGCAGAACCGAAAGCCTATCGCATTCTTTAGTAAGGCTTTGTCGGAACAGACTTTGAGCAAGTCCATCTACGAGAAAGAACTAATGGCGTTGGTGATGGCCATCCAGCATTGGAGGCCGTATTTGTTGGGTAGAAGATTTGTGGTGCATACGGATCAGCGCAGTCTAAAATACCTGCTGGCACAGCGGATAACGACGTGCAGTCAACAAAATTGGATAGCCAAGCTTATGGGCTATGACTTTGAGATAGTGTACAAAACGGGAAGCTCCAATAAAGTCGCTGACGCACTTTCACGCAAGGGCGAAGGGGGTATGGGTGAGATGGAGCTGCAGATTTTGTCAAAACCTTATTGGCATGACTTCCACGACATACTGAAGGAAGTGGAGGAGGATGAAGCACTTCAAAAAATCATTGAAGATGTCAGGAGGGACCCAGGATCACGTGCATCTTATACCTTGGAAAAGGACCGACTACACTACAAAGGGAGGTTAGTTTTGTCGGCAAACTCCACCTGGATTCCGAAGTTATTGGCGGAATTCCATGTGTCCAGTACTGGGGGGCATTCGGGAGTGTTTCGAACCTATAGAAGGGTAGCCCAGTCACTATACTGGTTGGGGATGAAGAAGATGGTAACGGAATTTGTTGCAGCATGTGTTATTTGCCAGCAACATAAGTATATGGCTGCATCGCCTCAAGGGTTACTCCAACCTCTGCCGGTTCCGCAAGCGATATGGGAAGAGATTAGTCTTGATTTCATTGTTAAGTTGCCCAAGTCTCAAGGTTTTGATGCGATCCTGGTAGTGGTGGATAGGCTAAGTAAGTATGGCCACTTTATAGCCTTAAAGCACCTATATTCTGCTCACATGGTAGCGGAGGTCTTCACCCAAGAGATAGTCTGTTTACACGGGATTCCGATGTCAATAGTAAGTGACAAAGATCCTCTCTTCCTTAGCATTTTTTGGAAGGAGCTCTTTAAAATACATGGTACTCAGCTAAAAATGAGCACGACTTATCATCCAGAAACGGATGGCCAAACAGAAGTGGTAAACAGGATTCTTGAAGGATATCTGCGGTGTTTCTGTTCTGAACAACCGAAGAGTTGGAAGTGGATTCTGCCATGGGCAGAATACTGGTATAACACCAGTTATCAGGCTGCAGCAAAATGTTCCCCTTTTGAAGTGGTATATGGACGCTCTCTGCCAACTTTGAACAGGTTTATTCCGGGGGAGACAGCGGTTGAGGCGGTGGCACAGGATTTGATGACCAGGGATGAGGCATTGAGACAATTGAAGGATAATTTAAAAAGGGCTCAAGAGGTGATGGTTAATCAGGCCAATAAGAAAAGGAGGGAAGTGGAGGTTAAGGTGGGAGACTGGGTCTACTTGAGGATCAGACCCCACAGGCAAGTTTCCATGACAACACGATTACATTCCAAGCTCGCAGCACGTTATTTTGGGCCCTTTCAGGTGTTACAGCAGGTGGGGAAGGTTGCCTTCCGTTTGCAGCTACCAGAATCGGCCAGGATCCATCCCGTTTTTCACGTTTCACAGCTGAAGAAAGCTGTGGGGGAGAAGAGGATAGAGAGTGAATTACCCCCAAAATTACAGGCAAATGGGCTCATGTTTTGGCCGGTAAAGGTGTTGGATAGGAGACAGAGGCAGAATGGGGAAGAGGCAATACCACAGGTGTTGATCGAGTGGCAAGAAGGGGGTCGAGAGGGAGCTACTTGGGAAGATATAGCAACTATTCAGGAACAATACCCTGACTTCAACCTTGGGGACAAGGTTGTTTCGGAGGAGGGTGATATTGTTAGACCTCTACTTGTGTATAGTAGGAGAAAGACAGTTACATAACATAACTGTCTAGGCAGTTAGGGGGTTAGGGGGGTCAGTTGAGGATACCTTGTATATAAGGGAGATTAGTTGTAAGTGGAGAGTAGTTAGTGAATTCAATTGTTTGATCAGGAACTTGTTAAGTCCTGATAGGGGGAGGTTAAGCTCTCTTCTTTCTGTAACCATTACCTGCATATTGAATAAAGGAGACTGTTTCAGTTCAACTGTGGGTTGTGTGTGAGTTTAGAGGCGTGTTTCTCATAGGTTCTTGATAAAGAACCTATCAGTTTCCATCTTTCCTTCCCCGCCAATTTCTCACCTACCAGACACTCCATTAGTGTTCGGAAAATAACAATAAACTTTCTTATATTCTAGATTGAAATTGCTTCCGTTTTACATTTGTGCTTGATATTGTGTCTGCTTCCATAGGTGCAAGAAAGTGAGCATTCTTGGAAAACAGGAGAGGAAGAATGCTTGTGTACTTTTATACTTTTTTGGTTGCATGGACCAAATGCAAGAAAATTGACTGCTACATCAATTGAGAACATTTGTGTCGTTCAACCTAGATGGGAGCTAGATCCTGTAGTGGCTTCATTTCTGGATAATTGTTCTTCTTTTTTAATGCCAAAGGAAGCTTCTGGCTTTGGAATGGTTCAGTATTGCAACAACAGATCTAACTCCGCTCGTCAAATTACTTATTTTGGACGAACGATAAAGGCAAGTAGTACATGCCTCTCTATGTAACCGTGATTTCTTTCTATGAGCTTGCTTGCTGAGAAAGATATAAAATAGTGATACTGGACATGTTCTGGTTCTAATATTATATCCTCGAATGTATCGGCCTTTACAGGAAACACAATGTGCTAGGCGGTCTGTTGTCAATGCATGTTTACCTGAAGGTTTGTTCCGATGTAATAGTAGATGTTAACACTAGAAGTAGACTAAACTTAGGTTCAACTCCGAAAACCTTTTTGTTGCGATCAAGATATTTGTGGCTCTTTTGATTTGATTGTCCATCTAATTCTGTCAGGACATTTTAAACCATAGCTGTCAAATTAAGATGTCAACATTTAGGATCGATTGATTTTATCTATTCGACCAGGCAAACTATACCTAATTATTGGAATTGCATTCATGTACAATTTGACATAGTAATATTGTTGGAGTAACATCTCAGTGAGTTATAAAAATGAAATTGCTATTTGGATTCCCTTTTTGCTTAAAATTTGTTTTGGGAATGCAGAAATTAGTTTTGTGGAAAGCATTTACACTCATTCTCCTTTAAGCTTACCGAGTACCATTTTTTCTGAAGCATGCCTACTTCTGTCTTACATTTTTTTCTTTGAAAACCGCTCTTGTTTTCTGTTTGTTCACTTATTCACAGCAAAGAGCAACCATAACACTCTTTTCTTAGGCAGTGAACCCAACCCAGCACACACTCAATTTTTCCTCCCCCCCCCACACACACACACCCCCATGTCATATTCATAAACCTTATTTATATTTTTACAAGGATGTTCCATAATACGAATCCTCTTACCTTTTCCTCGGATTTCATTTGATTTTAATTTTTTTTATAGTCAGTTGTCTCAAACGAAGAATGGAAGACAGGGATCTTGGGGGACCGAAAAATGTGTGTATGATATTGATTACAAATATGGATAAAGAGTTATGCCCATCTACAGTTACAGAGTTCTTACGGAGACATACTTCTCTATCAGTCCTAGTCTTTATTTTTCCAAATTTGTCAATGGAGGTATATAATAGGGGAGCCATTATGGTGCATTCTGAAAAAGAGTTGCAAGAGCTGTGTGGCTTTTTGAATAATCCCAACTGCATCATAACATCTTCAACTGGCAGGTATTCTACATGTTAGCTCTTAAATATTGATGTCTACTATGGTTTTCATTGTTACTATGTTGTTTCCATTTAACGTTGAAACCAGGCTTGTCAATTTTTTTTTTTTTTTTTTTTGCAGTAATTGTTTTAAATTGAACCATCAATTCTTACAAAATTTTATATAGACTGATTTAGTAAAACTGTTTTTATACTCTTTAAAATTAATCTATTCATTGTCGTTTTTAGGCCTTTGGTGATACTTGAAAAACTAGTGGGATTAGAAAATATTAAAGCATCAATAGGAGCCTTGGTGCATATATCAGAGGTAGGTTTGTGTCCAGAATTTTACTTCAGAAAGTTGTTTATATAGGGTAATAATAATCCTCACAGGCTGTGTTTTCATTGTTTTCTTCTGTAGAATATATTGCAGGAAAAACAGAGAAGATGGATGAACAATTTGAAGGTTGTACATTTAGGAAGTAAAGAATTCAAGATAGCTAGTATTATGAGGGATTTATTTTGGGCATTTTCTGAGCACCAAGAACGCTTACAGAAGAGGCTTGCACTTGAGGAGCGAAGGATATTTGCAGCTAATGAACAATTAGCTTAAATGTTTGTCCTTCACTTCTTAATGTTTTTTTTTTGCTCATATGTAAATACAACTACTGCAGGCCTATGACCTACTTTTTCTTTTCTTCCAAAATTATTGGTATTAAAGCGTTAAGAAAATGTTGATCGGTCCAGAAATTAGTTTTCAAAAAGTTTATTTTTATATTCTAAAACCTAATTTGCAGGTATTGAACACAGTCAAGTCAAACACTTTAAATAGTTGGTTTTTACTGGTATTTCTGTTGTAATCAGTTTTCTGTTTTTAATGATATTTAGTATATACTTTCTGTATATAAAGCTATATTGGTTTTTCATGAATAGATCTCTCACTCTGCAATTCTTCATTAAAACCTTCTCTTCCAATTCTCCAACAGAATTGGTATCAGAGCATAGGTTACGAAGAAACTTGAGGCGTACTTCAAGAAGACCAAGAACACAGTGCGATTGTTTGGATCTTGAAGCAAGAAGAATGGCAGGGAGTGATCTTTCCACAACAAACCTTCCGATACTCACAGAAAAGAATTGGACGAGATGAAGCACACAGATGAGGGTGTTGTTCAAGTTTCAAGACGTTAGTGACGTTATTGAAGGTGATGACCGAGAGATTGGTCTTGGTGCAACGGACGACCAGAAAGCTACGTTCACAAAGAAGGATAACAAGGCCCTTTTCATCATTCCCCAATGTGTTGATGATACCCATTTTGAGAAGATTCAGAACGCTAGCACTGCCAGAGGAGCCTGGAGCATTCTAGTACGTTGTCACATAGGAGGGGAGAAGATCAAGAAGGTGAAGCTTCAAACCCTTAGAAGGCAGTATGAGTTACTGCAGATGGAAGACAACGATAGGGTTGGTGAATATTTCGACAAGATACTCACCATTACGAATCAGATGCAAGGATGCGGGGAAGTCGTCAATGATACCATGATCATGGAGAAGATCATGAGACCGCTGCCATGGAAGTTTGACTATATAGTGGTCGCGATAGAAGAATCGAAAGACCTTTCGAAGATGAAGGTTGAAGAGCTTCAGAGTTTGTTGGAAGCCCATGAAATAAGGATGATGGATAGAAACCCAGTCAAGAACGATGAACAGGCCTTAAAAGTGCACCATACAAAATATGATGAGAAGAAGAAATCAAAGAAGTGGAAAGGGAAACGGTCAAAAGGGAATTGGAAGACTGATAAGGGTAAGGATGATCACGATGATAAGTTTGTATTAGCGGAAAAAGATGGAAGAGCAGAGAAGAGTTATTATCCAAAGAAGGATAAAAGAAACATCGAATGCTTCAACTGTCACAAGTATGGACACTTTGCATCTGAGTGTTATGCGGAGAAAGGGAAGCAGAAAAGGCATCAAGACAAAGAAGCGTATGTTGCTCAGGAGGATTCAGATTCGGAACCTCTAACCTTGATGGTGACTACCTCAGGTGAAAGCTCCAGTTCTCATGCCGATATGTGGTACCTAGACTCTAAGTGCTCAAACCATATGACGTGCCATCAAGATTGGTTAATCAACTTTGATGCCACGAAGAAGAGTAGAGTAAAATTTGCGGACGACAATACTCTGAAGGTGGAGGACATGGGAGATGTTGTGATTCGGAGGAAGAATGGCTCGCATGCAAAGATCACGGGTGTGCTTTATGTTCCTAATATGAAGTGTAATCTTCTAAGTGTTGGACAACTGATTCAAAGAGGATTTAAAGCGGTGATGGAAGAGAACAAAGTCGAACTATTCGACAGTGACAAGAATCTAATCTTGAGAAGCAAGATTTCCAAGAACAGGACATTTCAGATTAGCCTGGAAGTGGTAGAAAACTCTAAATGCATGGTTACAGTGAAGGTTAACGAGGAAAGCTGGTTGTGGCACTTGAGATACGGTCACCTGAATTTCAAGAGCCTGCAGCAACTTAGCATGAAAGAGATGGTTCATGGTCTGCCTGAAATTATCTTGCCAGAAAAGGTGTGTGAAACAAACGAGGAAGCCATTTAAAACTGAGTTGAGTATGAGAGCAAAGGCCTGTTTAGGAGTCGTACATTCGGACATTTGTGGTCCAATTGAAGTGCCTACAGTTGCTAGAAATAGGTACTTCATCACATTCATTGACGAATTCAGCAGAATGATTTGGGTGTATTTGATTAAGATGAAAAGTGATGCATTGGAGATGTTCATACGGTTCAAGACACACGTTGAAAGAGAGAGTGGCAAACAATTAAAGATACTCAGGACAGATGGAGGAGGAGAATACACCTCTGTTGCCTTCGAGAATCATTGTCAAACGCATGGGATTGAACATGAGATCACCGCTCCATATACTCCTCAGCATAACGGACTTGCAGAGAGGAGGAACCGCACAATATTCAACATGGCCAGAAGCATGTTAAAGGAGAAAGCGCTGCCAAAGAAGTTGTGGGGTGAGGCGGTATCCACAACTGTACACCTACTCAACAGGTGTCCTACGAAGAAATTAGAGGGTAAAGTGCCACTTGAGGCGTGGAGCGGTGAGTGACCGATAATTGGTAATCTGAAGGTGTTAGGCTCACTCGCGTACATGCACGTCCCAGATCATAAGAGATCTAAGTTGGAGGATAAGAGCAGAGTAATGTTGTTCATCGGGTATCATCCCACTGGCGCGCATAAACTCTTCGATCCAATTGAAGAGAAAGTCACTTTGAGGAGAGATGTGGTGATTGTGGAAGACAAATGTTGGGACTGGAATCAAAAGCGTATCAGCTTGATGAAAACTAGAATGGCGGAAGATGAGGATAACCCAATTACGACAGAGTCATCAACGATGTCAGAAAACAGGCAGCGAGTTCAGTGTGATGAATCTGATAGACCAAGGAGGCAGCGAGTGCAACCGCAGAGGTTCGACAACTGTGAGGTCTATTCAGATGCGCAGATAGGTGATGAAGGTGATCTGGTGCACATGGCTCTGTTGGCTGGAGCAGAACCCATAGACGAAGGTGAGGCTTTGAAAGAACTTGTATGGGGGAATGCGATGAGAGAAGAAATTGAATCCATTGAGAAAAATGGAACATAGAGGCTTGTTAACCTTCCGGCTGGGAAGAAGAGTATTGGGGTGAAGTGGGTGTTCAAATGCAAGCTAAAACCTGATGGATCAGTCTCCAAGTTTAAAGCCAGACTGGTGACAAAGGGTTTTCTCCAAAGACAAGGCGTAGACTTCACCGAAGTGTTTGCGCCAGTTGCAAGAATGGAAACTATTCGATTAGTGTTAGCCATGGCTTGTGCGAGACAATGGTCTTTATTTCAACTTGATGTGAAGTCCGCTTTCCTGCATGGTCCATTGGAAGAAGAAGTGTATGTCCAGCAACCACCTAGATTCATTGATGAAGACAGAGAACACCAAGTGTACAAGTTGGAAAAAACATTATATGGACTGAGGCAAGCTCCCAGGGCGTGGAATAAGCGTATAGATTCGTTCCTGCTGAAGCTCAAATTTACCAGATGCATTGTTGAACACGGTGTTTACGTGAAAGGGGGTGAAGGAGAAGACTTGTTGATCATCTGTTTGTATGTGGATGATCTTCTCATCACTAGATCAAACCCAAAACGGATAGATGAGTTAAAGAAAGTCATGCAGTCAGAGTTTGAAATGACTGATATGGGCAAATTGAGCTATTTTCTAGGCATGGAGTTCACCTACACAGTAGCAGGTTTGATCTTGCATCAGAAGAAATATATTAAAGAGTTGATAGGAAGATTTGGTATGACTAAGTGCAATCTTGCGAGGAGCCCAATTGAAGTGAATCTAAAGCTGACTAATAATGAAACAGAAGACGATGATGAAGAAACCACATTCAAGTAGATTGTAGGCTCTCTACGATTTCTGTGCAACAGCAGACCAGACCTATCATTTAGTGTGGGGTTGATAAGCAGATTTATGGGCAATCCGAAGAAGTCGCACATGCTTGTAGCCAAGAGAGTACTGTGATACGTCAAAGGGACTGCAGATCTTGGAATATTGTTCTAGATTGGAAAACATAAGGTTGATGTGGGAGAATTGGAGCTTGTTGGCTTCACAAATTCATATCATGGTGGTGATTGTGTTGAGAGGAAGAGCACTTCAGGCTATATGTTCATGCTAAATGGATCTCCCATTTCGTGGTGCTCCAAGAAGCAGCCTGTGGTGGCTCTGTCCAGTTGCGAAGCGGAGTATATAGTAGGGAGCTACGCAGCATGTCAGGGAATCTGGTTGGAAGAAGTACTGGGGGAGTTGATGATTCCTATGAAAGCACCTCTGCAACTGAAGATAGACAATGTGTCTGTCATCAATCTCTCTAAAAATCCTGTAAGCCACAACAGAAGTAAACACATCGATGTGAGATATCATTTCCTTAGAGATATGGTAAACAAAGGTAGAATAGAGTTAGTATACTGCAACACTGAAACTCAACTGGCGGATGTCTTTACAAAAGCTGTGAAGATTGAGAGGTTTGAATGGTTGAGAAAAGATATTGGAGTTAGATCGATTTGTGAATGTTAGACTTGAGGAGGAGTATTGAATACAGTCAGGTCAAACACTTTAAATAGTTGGTTTTTACTGGTTTTTTTGTTGTAATCAGTTTTTTGTTTTTACTGATATTCAGTATATACTCTTTGTATATAAAGTTATATTGGCTTTGCATGAATAAAGTTACTCTTTGTATACTTTGGAACATTCTTTTTAGAAAAAGTTTTCAAAATATATAAATAATAACACTCTTACATGAAATATGTGCTGGAAAGAGTTTTCTAAATTTAGTGTTTTTCTGCATTTTCTCTTTTCTTCTCTATAGCCTTCCTCCTCTTTTCTTCTTCTATGTAGTGGTCATGATGGAAAGGATAGTGATAATGGTGGTGTGATACAATGACGAAGGGTATTTGAGTCTTTTTCAATATTTGTCGGTGTAGTTAGTAATTATGGGTGTGACTGAAAGTAATAGCCTAATATGAATAGAATTATCCAATGTTCAAAGGGTGTTGCTCCCTCCACCACTCCAAGTGCTTCTGTACCTCCCCACTATTTTCTTTTATTCCAAAAATACTCTACACATCCCCACTATTTTCTTTTATTCCAAAAGTACCCTACCCCTCCCCACTATCTTCAACAATATTTCTCTTTCTTTCTCTACATTAATGGAGCATTCATATGATTTAGATTTAAACTTAAATATAAAATTCAGAGGAAACTTCAATATTAGTGCTTCTACCACTTTCATTTTATAAACTTAAAAATTAGATGCAAATACAAAATAATAAACATAATAATATTAATAGTAAATAATATATTATTATTGTTATTATTATTATATACTAACTTTATAATGACGAAAGAACTAAATAAATTTCAAATCTTTAACAAATAACTTTTCTTTTATATTTTAAGTATTTAATAATATTTTTATATTATTTATCTGATAAATTAAATAATTTATTCAGGTTATTTGAGTCAAACATGTCAGTAAATTAAAACATAATATAATGTTAAAAATTATAGATATTAAATGTAAAAAAAAACACACATATATATAAACATTTTTCTAGAAATTTAGAACAAAATTTTACCATTTATTAAGTAATTTGAAGAAAAAAAATATATTGAACAGTGAAAATAAGATTAAATCAAACTTATTTAAGGGAAAGTGTAAATAAAATTTTGCAATATATCACAAATTTAAATCTAAGCCATGTGAATGCTCCATTAATGTGGAGAGAGAAAGAGAAAGATTGTTGAATATAGTGGGGAGATGTAGAATATTTTTGGAATAAAAAAAATAGTGAAAAGGTGCAGGAGCACTTGGGGTGGTGGAGGGAGCAACACCCATGTTCAAATAAAGATTCTTTTCACAATAAATCCTAATAAAATAAAAATACCTTAGAAAACTATGTCATTATATATTTACCTAAGAGAGCTTCTCCTCTATGGTCTTGGAGCGATCTTGTATGTGTTTGTGGTGGAAGGTGGTCTTGAGTTGCAAGGCTTTAGAAGGAGGTTGGTGAAGGTGCAATCTTGTGTGTGTTTGTGGTGGAAGGTGGTCTCGAGTTGCAAGGCTTAGAAGGAGGTTGGTGAAGGTGATCTGGTGGTGGTATGTGGCATTGAGAATCTTCTTTCAGATGTGAATTATTCAAATAGAGGCCTTAACGAATCTTGAAAATCGTTGGAGCGGATTTCAAAATTCATTTAAGACCTCAAGCTAATTTTTTATTAATTTTTTTTTAGAATTTTATTTGTTTATTATATTAAAATAAGTTATTTATTAATTTTAATTTATTACAAATTTAATGGATGATTAGTTATGTTTATTTTTATTGTTTAATAATTATTTACATTATTTTGATTAAATTTTTTATATTTTTAATTAATTATGAATTATGTTATTGAAAATGAATATTATGTTATAGGTGAATATTGTTTAAAATGGAAGAATATCGTTATGATATGAATTTTTAAGTACATTCTAATTTTAAATCGGATTTTTCTTCTTTCATAAAATAAGTTAGACAAGAAGATTTCAAAAATAATTTTACCACAAATGAAATATTTTTGTCAGAGCGGCTGCAGCGGAATGGTTAGCGTAGAATAAGAAACTAAGAGGGTTTTTAATACAAATGTGTGCCTTTTAATTTTTACTCAATTAAACATACCAAGCAAATAATAAAGACGAATAAAGAGGCTAAGGTTGAGAGAAATTTGCACAAATGATTTTATCTTGGTTCGGATCTTACCAATCCTACATCCAGTCGCTTATCTCAAATCAAGATAAACAGTTCACTACTCACAAAACAATTACAAATTACAATCACAAAGAAACAATTTATAAAAGTTTAGAAACCACCTCTCTTGTTATCCCAAGAGATGAAAGTCACTTCCCCTATAACCCATAAGGGATGAACACCTCCTCTGAATCTTCACAAAGGGTGAACACCTCCTCCGAATGCTTCACGAAGGATGATAGGCTTTTAACTCAGCAACAACAACAACACTCAATCACAGTCCCTGTGAAAGTTCTCGCTCTATGCCAACACACTAAGTTCTCAAAGCCACAACACAAGGGTTCAGCAAACCCTAGAACACTTATCACCGCACAGTGCAGATAAGATTTTCCAAAATACACTTATTTTATATTTTGTATCTCGTATGTTAGAACAAGAGTCCCAATCTAATTTATAGAGATCTCACTCAAGGATACCTCCAATTGTCAACTAATTAACGTGATAATCAATTATCCAATTATGTATTTAATGAATGCACGGTAAAAAAACTTGCTTAAAAATTCTCATAATTGCTCATTATAATCAATTATGACAAGTCATAATTGATTACTGATAATCGATTATTATAAATTGACAATCAATTATCTTGAGTATAAAATGAAGTTTTGTGATTTAAAATAAATTTTAACGCAACCTAAGACAAACTATACATAGAATCAAATATAAACCACATCCTATACATAAATCTACTAAATTATAAAAGCTTTAATATAAAAACAAGTCTTCATGAAGATCTTCCTGCAATAAGAGCACTTGAGACTTGACTTCGTGACATCATCAAAATTCCTGCTCTTTAGCTTTATGCTAACAATCTTCCTCTTTTTGAGGATGATAAAAAATATTTAGTTTAAAACTTTTTGTAACCTGTACTGATCTGTAACTCATACATAACTTAAAGAAGAGGAATTACTAGACAAAAGATAAATATAATTAAGCCATTAAACATATTTCTCTCCCTTTTTTATCATTATTAAAAAGGCGCTATGTACCATATACAAAAATTTCTCCCCCTAAATATAAGAACTCCCCTTGAATATAAGTCATAAACAAATAAATAACAATTATCATAATTTTTATTAAAGGGAAACAGGAGGCATAATTCAAAACAAAGAAAATACAATAAATTTAGAAATCATAATAAATAAATAAAAATAAGATAAAGAAATACTCCTCTTTATTGAGTAACTTAAACAGAATTGCATTTGATTCCTTAAGGAAGAAAGAGAAGTAATTAAAAAAAATTATCAAAATTTTCTTTTCAAGTTAAAAACTCCCCCTTAATTTGACAAACCATACTTTACCAAGTTTTGGTGCACACCCAAAAACTTCTTCCTTAATTTTGAAATAACCTGCAAAATAGAAAAAATAATATTTTGGTACCCAAAATACTTATTTGGGTCCTATACATAGCTTGGGAAGAGAATGACTTCAATTCTTCAAGCTCAAGTGACTCAGATGAGGAAGCAAATCTTTACTTAATGGCTGATTTTGATGATCCTAGAAGTCAAGTAAGTGATTCTAGCTATGAAACTAGTGAATTAGATTTACAAAACGCATTCGTTGAGTTATTGAATGAATATGAAAAGTTGGATGCTGCACATAAGAAGTTGAAAAATGAATTTCATGAATTACAACTTAAATATGAAAAAGCATTAGATGAAGAAGTAATTCTAATAACTAAGATTAGTAATCTTGAAATGAAAGATTCTGAATCTAATGTAGTTGTAAACCCTATTGAATGTTTGTCTTGTAAGAGTCATATGTTTGACAAGATATACTTGAGAACTTACTTGCCAAAGCAACCAAATATGTTTCAGATGTTAACAATGGCATTAGAAAGAACAATTTTTTAAAAACAAGAATGTGCATCAACACAAGAAACCTTAAATCAAAAGAACTCGTAGAGTTTAGGTTGAAAAAAGGTAGTTTTGTGTAAAACAAACTGCATAGTGTTTGTTGTTTCTATTGTATGAAGCATGGTCATACCTCTAACAAATGCAACATTAAGCATTTTGGTGTGCCAAGTGGAAAGTATGCATGGATTAAAACTATGAAATGATGTTTCTTTGTATGTACTAACCCCAAGGACCCATAATGGGATTGGGGACCTAAATTCGTGCAATTCCTAGCGTTCCTAGAAAATTAAGTCTGAAGATCATGAGCTTAAGACGACCAAGTACTCATACTCTCATCCATGAGAAACATTACCCTTGGGAGAATTCAACAAGAACCTGAATTGTAAGGACCTCCCAGCACTCATGCAATTCATAAATCATGCTACTAAATGAGTTAAATAGAGCAAGCATTGAAACAGATGAATTCCCTAACAATTAATGAAAAAGCATATAAATTAAGAATCAATTCAAATACATGAGAGTTCACAAGGTTACATCGTCCCCCAACAACAAATAGAGTTTAGTTCCCCATATATAGACATGGAGAAACTAGATGAATAATGGAAAAGCATGAGATAGTGAAACCCTAAAAGTAGAAGAGGAATCTCTCGCCTTTAGAGAGTAGAGAGTGTGTTGTTGTGTTGCTCCAGCCAGAGATACAAAACCTAGAGTGCCTGGATCCTTTAAATAAAGTCGAAAAAGAGTAGAAACAGGGCCCGATCCAAAAGAGTCAAAATAGAGCAAAAACTGGGCCTAATCCACGACGCACGACGCTCGGGCGCCCCATTTAGGGCGCCCAGGCGGTGGACGTCGATTTATGGCACTTAAGCCTCTAAACAGGGCGCCCAAGCCTCACAGACTACATTCTAGTTGACTTTTCTGCACTCTGGTTCACCTTTCTGCACTCTGGTTGACTTTTCTACACTCTGGTTCACCTTTCTGCACTTTGGTTGACTTTTCTGCATTCCAACTATTTGGTACTTTAACTCTTCCTTCAAATCATTCCAATAGCCTACAAAATCAAGGGAATTTAATGATAAAATCATCAAGTATAACCTCAACTCTCTTATTCACAAAACTAAAGCAAAAACATGAGTTAAAGCAAGTTTCTAAGTAAAATAGAGTGCATTTAGTATCAAAATTACATCACAGATAACGGTATTTTAAACCGTTATCAATCTTTATACAAATTAGCTAAAACTTTACTAAATGAATCAAATGTGTCAAAATACTTTTGGGTTGATGTGGTTAGTACTGCTTGTTATGTGTTGAACATAATAGGCCTCAGTTCCACCTTTAACCAAGTTAATAGGCTAAAACACAGTTTTGCAAAGTCGCAGGTGACTTTTTGGCAAGGTATTTGGCATTGGTTGTATTTTGAACTGAGGTAATATGCGTTATATGCTTCGGTTCTCACTGAATCGAGGCATATAAGTTCCTCAAAACTACAAAATTGCCACCGCTTTCTGGTAGGCTTCGATTTTCCTTAAACCGAAGTCTATTGGGCGAGTTAAAAAGCATATTTTTTACTAGTGTTTCCAACTCCATAGGACTTGTGTACACTTTAGCAAGGTAAGCTCTCACCCTATCTTGCTCTTATTCCATTCATTTTCATTTATGATCTTTTATCATTTGTTTTTCATATTTCTAATTATGTTGTTATATTTCTAGCCAAGATACACCTAAAGTATAAAGAATTATTTAACCAACCCTACATTCCCCAAAGATTCACCCAAATGGATCTTGTTATACATACACCTCTCAATAATCAGTCAATACCTTGCCTAAAATTTTCACGTAACCTTCCTATGTTTCCTCCATCATACTCAAACCAAATTGTTCTACTATTAATATTATATGAACAAACAATAAAAAAAATATTTCTTCTTATTTTCTAACTTCTAGGAACCAATCTTAGTTCTTCCTCCAAAAGTTTCTTAATGAAACACTTAAAACATCCACAAACTTTCCACGATAGCTAAACATTAGCCTTCCATCCTTTCCTAACTTAAATCAAGACATAATTCAATAAAACACACAAGATACAAGTTAAGAGCATGTACAAGGCGCTTAACCTCTTGTATTGATCTTCCTTAGCACTTACTAGATTGAAATGGATTGACATAACACTTCAAGAAACTAGTATTTAGGTCTCTATCATCTGCATCCTCCTTTGACTAATATACACAACCTCTTCACTTTATCACACCTTAGAAATATGTAGATGACTCTTAAGATATTTTAGAACTTGATACAATTGAAGTCGATAACAACTTATATTTTAAAGTCAAACTAGTTAGTATTTTAAATACATAACTAACATAGTTGTGTGCAAGATGTCAACATAATCAAAGTGTTAAAAATTTTAAGATGTGATTATCCCACTTTTGAGATATGATTATTTCAATTAAAAAGTAAATTTTAAACTTAAGTGAATCCTACAAAATCAACTTGTAAGGTGATGTTTGTGTTCACTTACATATCATAAATTGACTTATTTATAGTCGACGTATGACTTCTAACAATATCTTTTCCATTACACCATAAGAAAATATATATAATAGCAATTAAAGAGAGAAAAATAGTTAGTCACTGTATTAACTAAATTAGAGTCAATCTTATGAACAATAATGTTTTGTATCTAAAATAATATTTATTATCAAGAAGAACTCACAATTGATTTGAGAATTATAGTCTAAATTGGTCTCTAACCTTAACTATAAAAGTTTTAGCTACTTAATTAATATTATTAATTCTAAATTATTTTCTTATTTAAAAATAGAAATAGATTAAGAATTAACAATAATAATTGACTAAAATTTTGATAGCTAATATGTTAGGAACTAATTTAGACTCTAATTCAAAAATGAATTATATTTTTTTATTAATGATAAAGAATATTTTAAATACTAATAATTTATAGTTTAAAAAATGATATTTAATTAGTCAATTTAATGCTTAATTATTTTTTATTTCTAAATTTAATTGTTATTTAATAAATTTTTTAGTGCTCTTGTTGCATAAGATTCCAATAATTTATATTTTTTTTCTTATTAGCAAAGTTCATTGATGAGAAGTAGAAGGAGAGAAATTTGGCATGTATACAACTAATGATGAAACCACACACTGCACAAAATCAGATTTCATAAATAACAAATTATATATGATTTACAATAGGAGCCTAGACACACTAGTCTTTGATATCCATATGATCCTTCATAGGGCATTTTGACTCGTTCATATATAGTTTACATTATATCTTAATTATAATTGCCAAAATTCAGTTAAAAGTATATAAAATATTGATAATGAGATAAATTATGTCAGTAACATCAATTTAAATCACGTTGCTTACTTTCTTACATCATTTAAACGTTTTAATTGTACAATAATTAAACCATGCTCCAAGAAATGAATTTCCAAATAGTAAAACTGAAGGTGGTCCGTAATTATATTAGTTGGCATTTCGCTATTAAATTAAAACCTCTCATAACTAATACTAGCTTATACAGTTAATTATTTTAAAATTATGAATACTCGTGAAGAATTAAAACATTAAAATTTTAAATTTAACATAATTTTATAAAAAAATAATTTATAAAATAAGATTTATATTTATTTATATATTACGAGTTGATTTTATCTTTAATTCATGTGGGATTTTTAATATTAGGATAGTTATCTATTAATTAATTAAGTAAAACATTAATTCTGTCTGAAAAATCGTATATGCTTTGATCCTTGATTCATTAGTGCAAACATGGTTTTCTACAAACAGTTCCCAAAATATATAATTTAACAATCTCTCTTGAACAAGAACAAAATCAAATGAAGAAATAGCGTAAAATGGTTTATAAGTAGATTCTCAAGATTTGGTTTGGTGGTTTATTTCAGGTTATGAATTACTTTTGTCTTTAGTGCTATTATCAGTTTGAAAGTGTTTCTTCATTTGCCCTAATCAACAAAATACTTGCCAACTAGCAAACCTGATGATACCCTTATGCATCTTTTATTGAAATTATGGTTTCCATCACTGAATTATGTTTTTTCTAGTCAATTAATTGGATTGCCAAATTTCTTCAACGTGGTATGACAATAGCAAATGATTAATTAAAACAGCTAATGAAGGGCTCTAATCAAATTCAAAGCTATATTTCACTTGAGAAAAAAAATGAAAAACCCTAGTGGTGCTTATTCCCTGCAAGAAGCTATATAGTTTACTGCCACAAATTAGTCCGCGAGAGAAAGAAAATGATTAAATAATTAGTAACATGTTTCTATTTACTTACCTACAGAATTGGACCCTTAATATTATTCTTCATAATCTTGATTGATTTTTCTCACTTTGTTTGTTTCAAATGCCCTACGCATTTGACTTGAATATATATCAAATTGATCAAGGTTAGCTCAAACAAAACGACAAAATGAATAATTTTTTTTGGCAGAAAATGAATAATTTGCTTAGCCCAATTTAAGTGGGAAACTTAATATATATTTTTCTTAAACGAGAAACATGTCATTTTAGGGGAAGGTTTGCGTCTAAAGTTGCAATTCCCTCGGTGAACAAATATTGTAAATTCTTTCTCCCCCACAAGTCTCGTTGTCAGTACTACAATAAATTATAAATTTCTATTTGCAGCACTACATTTTAAAAAGGAAATGTATTGAATTTCTTAATTTAAAGGTTGAAAACTTAACGAAATGATGGGTATATTTTATTATACTCCTCGTGTTGAATGTAAAAGAAAGTGTATCAATTGAAAGTACATTGGTAACTAATTTTTCTCTTGTTTATATAACAATATTTTAAGAATATCTTTCATTCAATTGAGATTATATTTTCATTGAATTTTTAATATTCAAATTAAGTTTCAATAAAAATAATTTAATAAGAATTAGTTTTACAAAATATTACTAAAACTAATGATATTAGTTTTTCTTTTTGCATTGTAAACCAATTGAGTCTTAATTACTTTTATTCTACTTATACAATGAAAAGAACTATAGGAGTATAGGCATTAAGGTGTGAAAATAAGTCAAATATTATCATTTAATAGGTTTGTTTATCTTTTTACCTAAGGTTTTCTCCCTTTGTTATGTGGTTTGTTTTTCCCTATATTTTCATGAGTGTTTCTAGATGTGGTAACTTTATATTGTTTTTTTCTTAGTTTTTTATTGACGTTAGACAATTCGGTACTTTTGTCTTTGTGGTTTTTGTTCTTATTAAAAAGTCTATTTTAACTTCACAAAATTGGTTTATAAGATGAGATATACACTTATCTATATACACTAAAGTGACCTTATCTCTAGCTGATGTAAGACTTCTAATACACAGTCCTTACATTGAATCATATATATATATATATATATATATATATATATATATATATATATATATATATATATATATATATATATATATATATATATCGAGTGTGAGACTAGATATTTTGTCTAATAGCAGCTAGATAGCATATGAAACAAAATATTCAAAAAATAACAAACTTTGCTAGATTCTGTGTTAAGAAGGGAACTTTAAACATAACTCAACCTTATAAAATAAACTTAGCGAGTTTGAGTTAGACTTAAATTTCACAGTTATTTTGGCTTCTTCTTTGGTGGGTTTGTAATCCCCTGGATTTGTTTATGTTTAGATAATGTTGGGAATAAGGTATTGCGGTGGGAGATTATTTGCCTAAGAGGAATGTGTAGACTGCTCCAAAAAAGTCTTTTGCAGATGTTGTTGTGAACACAATTTGCAAGTTTTTTTTTCTTTCTTTAATCAACAATAAAGAATATAATTGAAACACTTGTAAGTTCAATCCTCTAACAAAAACATTCAAAAAAGAAGGTTCAAACACTAAAATTAAACATAGAAAGATAGAGCTATTATTTGAATCCTTGACCCATGGACTAACCGTGATCCCTTTAAAACTGAACCCAATTTTTCTGGTCAACTTAATAGAGACTGTTTTAAAGCCTCAGCTCCAAAAGCCCCATGTAATGTGGGTTGTGAAAGGGTAGGGCTAGCTCCCAAAAACTAAATTAGTTCAGTTTTAATGCATTTTCAGTTATTTCTTTTATTTATTTTGCTTATCCCCAACAGTTTCCAAGTTTCACATGATAGTTTATTGATATTTTTTCTTATTCTTCACCCCAAACAATGTTGAATACCCAAAAAAAAAAGTATAATTTAAGAATTTTTTGGATAGTTTTTTATTATCGAATTTTTTTGGATAGTTTTGATATAAATTAGTATAATGATTATTTTGTACAAATTTTCAAAAACATAAGTTAATTTATATTAATAATGAAAACTTATTATTTCTAAAGAATATATAAATACTAGTTTTACAAAAAATATCCAAAATAATTTTTTAATTGTAATCATATTTTAGATCATAATTTTATTATTTTGAAAAATTGAAAATATAATATATGTTGATTTTTTTTTAAGCTTAAGAATAAGGTTTTCTGAAAGAAAAATAAATCAAAATAAGTATTTTTTATAAGTTCATAAATTACTTATATTTGGATACAATTGTAAAAGCACATTTTCTTTTAATCCTTATTTTGATAAACTATTTAAAAGATATTATGTATAAATAAACTTTTAACCTATTTTTAATTTTGACATCTATAATATAATAAGTGTGTTTCAGTTTTTTTAAAAAAAAAACGTTTTTCTCAAAAAAAAATCATCCTTAAAATATCAAATAAATTATTGCTTTTATAAATTGTGTTAATATAGCATAAACATTTTTTATATCTAAATTGATAAAAATACACACAATTTTATTAAATTAAATAAATACGAAATTAGATATTAATACAATATTGCATAATTTGATTCATGAATGCATGAATAGTGGATATGATTAAGTTATGTAGTTAAAGAATTTTTAAATATTATTAAGAATAAAATAAATAATATGTTAAAGAAGGTTAATTACAAAGCATTTGTAGATATTTTTGGTCATATGAACTTTTTTTTATCTTTAATTCATGTAGATCATCACTAGACTATGCGAAATGGACTAAATTGGTAGGTTAGAAAATTAGACCATCTAAATAATGCTGTTAGAAAAGCTAAAAAAGATACATAATTGGAAAATAATGGGTAAGAAGATAGCATAAATAAAGAGAAAGAGAAAGAGTATGTAAAATGTAACACTTATGAAAAATATTTACCTTAATAGTAACAATTTTATTACTAGTATAATAAATTTCTTCGTGAATGGAAAATGTAATTAATGAGTTTATATAACTAAAACATGATAAGTTAAACAAAAATTTACAATAGCTCAGATGGTAAACATCTTGTAACAGTTGAGGAATGAAGAAGAAAACAAAAGATTGAATCTGTAAATAAGAAATATTTTAAAAACTAGTTGAGGAACACTTTGGCTAAGGAAAGACTTGGTACTTAAGTTGTCCATGGTGACACACCTCTCTTTCCTGGAAATCTACTCGATAGGTTTTTAACTTAAATCTTATTGAACAGATTAAATATTGTTAAACTATTATACAATATACTCAATTGATATAAAATATGTGATGAATTCATCTTTCTGGAAGGATAAGAAGATGTCTAACTGGCTATGCCAGATTCAACTTCTTAGTTCTCCATAACCTTTATATTAAGGTTATATTTGTGATGGTAGGATAGAGGAATCTTAAAAATCGGAGTTGGTACATCCATGATCATAGAGCAGCCTTGGTCAAATCCAGTAAGTTGTGACTAGTCATATGTAATGGCGTTTATGTTAAGTTTGATTCGTCAAAATTTGATTCTTTTCCGGTGACCATTTATAGTGATATTTTATTACTGTTAATTTATTTTGTGATATATTCATTTTGTATGATTTCTGTGATGATTGTATTTTATTATATTGGATTTGAATTTATGCATCTGAACATGATATGAGTATTATGGGAAGATTTTGTAATGGTATAATATGAGTTGAGGAATATGAGCATGATATGAGTCTCGTGGAGTGATTCTGTAATGATATGGTATTAATGTATATGTTGATGTTGAGGGTCCTATTGTTGGAGGTTATTCTGATACTCTAATAATCATTCAGTCTCAAGTAGAGAAGGATGAATTATGTGGTGAGAGGGGCAGGAAGTCCTGGTCTATGTGCCGGTTTTGGACATAGTGTTGAAGACTAACCTTGTGGATGGTATGGAGTATTTTGGAAGTGTATTTGTAAGAAGAAGTAGAAGTCATCACAAGTGCATAACCTCCCGTGACCGCTCATCAACGTATCATCCAAATGAGTGTCTATTGGGTATTGTGGAATGAGTGTCTATTGGGTATTGTGGAATGAGTGTCTATTGGGTATTGTGGAATGAGTGTCTATTGAGTATTGTGGGATGAATGTTTATTGAGTATTGTGGGATGAGTGTCTATTAGGAATTGTGGTATGATGGGATGAGTATCTATGGTGCGATTGTTGTATGATGGTATGAGGATGTCTGACATAATTATTATATGATGTTTGTTGAGTGTATCAAAGTAATTATGCATGTTTTATAAATGATTTGTTGAATGTTAACTCACTCTACTTGTTTGTGTTTGTGCGATGATTGTATAATTCGTTATACGGGAGTAGATGAAGGAATGTCGTCTGATTCAGTGCCAATGAAGAAAGAGATAGAAGAATAAATTAGAAGAATTCGAGTTATATTTATGAGTTTGTAGTTGAAATATGAGTTTAAAACATATATACATATCAACTATGAATGATCAAGTGTGAGATTATGGAATGTTATCTTAAATGTAATGCTACAATATATCAATTATGAATTATCAAGTGTGATTGGAAAATGATGGGTAAGAAGATAGCATAAACAAAGTGAAAGAATATACGTAAAAGTATTAAAGACATTAGATTGTTTAATAGATACTGCTTAACTAGACAGGTGGAAATGGAGATTAGGTAATAAACTTTTAGAAATACTGTAGACAATTTTTCTAAAAAGATAAAATTCTATAAAATAAAAAATCAAACTAATGAATGTTATTAATAAACTTTTTAACTCTATCAATTAAATTGTATATATCTCTAAAATTCATTCCTTACCATACCTAATATATTAATTTAAAGTTTACACACAGACAATGAAATCAGTAATCAAAGTGATATAACGTGTTAGGAATATAATTATTTTATATAAAAATTATATCACTATGTTAATTAAGAAGTGTATTTTAATAATATGGACTGGCAAGCTAACCCGGATTACCTATGGATACCTTGTCACTAAATAGGATACTAACACATTGATAGTTGTAAACACGCACATATTTGTGTGAATAATAATTGTAATATTCTTACAATATGTATATAATTATAATTATTAACATGTTTCTGTTTACATTATTTAGAATATTAGATTCCTAATTTTTCCAAAATCTTGACCGATTTTTTCTCAGTTTATTTTTGTTCAATACCCCACGCAAATTTGACTTTAATATTTTAGTTTGATCAAGGCTAGCTCAAAAGAATATCCTTTTTCTTGTTTAACGACAAAATATAATCGTTGGGTATAGTCCAATTTAAGTGGGAACCTAATATATTTATTTATTTATATTATTCCAATGAAGAAGTTCATAGAAAAAGAAAAGTAGCGTGTACACTTGCAATATTTCTAAAGTTTGAATCAATAAGAGCATATCACTTATAATTTGTTTATAGAAAAAAATATTGGTATTGTATATTTGTAAGGAAAGCCTTTTCCCATTAATGTGCATGTACATATCACTCAAATTAGATGTTTCTGTATTGAATAGTTAATTATATTTATATAATGCAAATGCATTAAGAGAATGAAGTCCATTACTTCACTAAATGATAATATTTAAATGAAAGTAAATGTGGTCTGAAAAATAATTACTTGTTTAAGAAGATTCAAAAATTCATTTATGTTAGAGTCTGAATATATATATATATATATATATATATATATATATATATATATATATATATATATATATATATATATTTGAATTGGTCAAATTGTTTCGAAGTGAGAGTAGTCTGCTGTTAACATGTATCCAAGCTTTTGATTATAAAAAAGGAAAAGTTCATTTGCAAGGACTCCAATACTAAAATTAATAAGAAATATTTTGTACGTATGAAAGTAAAAAATGAGTATTATTAGATAATATATTTCTATGATATAATGTATTTATAGATTTTTGTGAGCTTGTTAATATATATATAAAAGTTAACAACAAATAAGATAAACTCAAAAGTATAATAACAAATAAGATAATAAACTCAAAATATAAAAACAAATATATATAATAACTAAATTTAGATTCTCATAATATGAATTTTGTTTATATTATTATAAATATAATCTTTTCCTATAATTTCTTAATATTTTATTTAAATCTCACATTTTAAATCTCGTGTTGATTAGATCATTTTGAACCTAACAAATAATAATATATTTTGAACGAAATAGGTACAAAATATATATATATATATATATATATATATATATATATATATATATATATATATATATATATATATATATATATATATATATATATATATATATATATATATATATATATATAAAGTGAATGTAAATTTAATTTTATAAATTGATTTAGCTGAATTAGAATTAAATTTTATTTTTTAAAATATGTTAGACATAATGGCTAATTTTCAAGAAAATTGGTAATGAAAACAGTTATTTGAAGATATTAAAAGTAAACACGCAAAAGTGTTTCAATTTGTTGTAGTAAAGAAATGAGAAAAGTTAGATAAGAGTGGTCTGCAAGAAGTTGAATATGCATGAAGCTGAAGCCATGAGAGATCACAACTCACACACACTGAAACACGTGGACGCGTTTATGGAACAATTTGAAGTTATCGATGAGCATTCGGTAGAACTGAAGTTTCAACTATCATATTGATCTTGCTATGACCTACAAGAGTGTTGAATTCATGTGAATGAATCTCAGATACACTTGCAGATCCCTTTTTTGTTTTTTTCCTAATAAAGAATGTTCTTTAAGGATCGAAGGACCACTAAGCCAGTTAGTTTTCTTCATATCATCTTTCCAAAATATATTTTTTCCAAAGATATCGTTCAAAATATTAATGCCATTAGGTAGTAAAAAATTTCCAAAATATCATCAAATTACAAAACAGAATTTCCAGCACGTGGAGGCATGATGAGCCACACAAACCTTAAAATTAAAAACATTATGTGTTCATACACACAAAACAATTCCAAACACTGCCAAAGAAATAACATGAAAAAACAAGTTGAACATCCAAAATCTCAATCCACTTTTGATTCAATACTGGCAGTGATTTCATTCATACTTGTTTTCTAACACAAAAGTATCAACTATTAGAGACTTCATTCAAAATTGTATCTCGAAGCTGCTACCTAATCGTCCTGTTTTACACACCTGAAAGCTACAACCTACATACTATACAAGCTACAACCAATTTGCAAACAAATCCACAATACCTCCATTTGAATTTGAACCTGAAAATGTAAGTGTGTGAGTCCACTTTACTAAGCAGAACCTTTAACAAACAGATGAGCAAGTTTTAGCCTAGCCATGGAGATTTAGAAAACGTATTGTTAGTATAGTTTACCCTATAAGAATAGAAAACAACTTAAAAGTTCATTGTTTGAAGGCATGAGACAGACTAAACACATTATGTTTTCCACTATCATTGCAACTCTATTGATAAAAACTCGTCAAGCAAAATGTTGATCACTTGGTACTACTCTGCATTTTCAAAGTTTTGCAAACAGATCATTATCATCCACTCTACTTCCATGAAAAAATATCCTATAGGCTGACTTTATCGTGTACTTTTTTTATTCATCTGCTTTTCATAACCATTAGTCATTCAAATCCCTTTGAGGTGAACACTTTTGTACCTCTTTCGTTAATTTTTCCACCAATAATTTCTCTCATTGAAACAATTATCTTTTCCACACCAAATTCCATATTCATTAATCTTCATTCCAAAACCCATCCTCCCCCAATGTGAGTCTAAGAAACCTATCTTTTAAAGCTAAATCTCTTATCCACCTATCTTCCCAAAACTTTATTTTATTTCCTAATTCTCTATTCCATTTTAAATTACTATATATCAAACCAATTACCCCATTGTCCTCTCCCACACACTTTCCCTATATCTCTTCACCACCAAAAGTCATGTGTGCCTTTTTTTTTTCTCATTTAAGGATCTTCTAGACTTGTATTTTTATATTATAATATCTTCATACACCTTATTCTTCGTTAACAAGCTTCCATTTTCATTTGCCAAGTAAAGAAAAATTAAAATATCTTAGATATTTTAAACTTAGTTCACCCTCTTCATCAATTAGCGTATGTTCAATTTATTATATACTGTAATTGAAATTTATTGTAGGGATAACAAACGAATTTATGGGTTTTCTTTATTTTTTATTTTTTAGTCAATATTTTCCTCCAATGAATCCATTTAAGAAAAATATTAGATGAATTTATTAATTATATGTTAAACAAGTTTGTTCATATATATTAAATGAATCTATTAATATACATTAGACGACTTTATTTATCATTAGTGAGTCTTGCAATATATATTACACAAGTTTGTCCATATATTAATTAAATGAGTTTAATAATACACGTTAGATGAATGTGTCCATAAACCGATTAGATTAGTCTAACAAATTTTGAATGAGTTTGTTTATATATATTAGATAAATTTATTAATATACATTAAATGATCCATTTTATGATCAAGTGAATTTTGCAGTACATTACACAGGTTTGCCCTATTCTAAATAGACGATGTTAATAATACACATTAGACAAACGGACCAATCACAAGCCACCACGTATCCGTTGTCAAAAAAAAGTTTTTAAAAACTTTTTCCATATATTAATTAGACGAGTGGAACAAATATTAAAAGAGTTTTTCAATGCATTAATTAGACGAATCTAGCCATACAAATTACATCAGTCTATTCATATCCTAATTTATATGTTTATCGAGTCAACTTTATATGTTTATGCATATTCTTTATCCTTTTACAGAGTATTATATTTTTCACATATTTTATCCTTTATATTTTTATAAAGTTATTTATATTTTTATAGACATATTGAATTTCTAAAGTTATAAATTATTTTTAAGATTGAATTCTATTTAAAACTTAATTATGCATATAAAAGCATTTATTATTATTTTCTTTAATCTCTAATTTTCTTTCAACAAACACATAAACAAACATCAAACACATAAGGCACAAGTTTAAAAGTAGTTTCTAAACAAAAATAAATCAAATTTTTTTTTATAATTATTTAGAAAAATATATAATTTTAATTTCTAAAACTTGAAAATTAAAAATTATTTATTTAACTTATAAATATCAATACTCTAAAAAGTAAAGTTTGTTATTAATACTGTAGACAAATAAACAAAACCGCAATGTCTAGAAAACTTGAACTTCTTGTAAAGGCAATAGTTGTAATACTAAGAAAGATTTGTTTATGTATGATGGATAGTATAAAATAGCTATTATGATTCTATACATCATGAAAGGCACAAGATTATTAATGTGCATATTTGGACAATATATTTTTTATTAATAAATAAAAATATATAATTGAATGAAGTAGTTAGGATACTCTAATTGGTATATAAATATATAAAGAAATCAAAATAAAAAAATATAGTCTTCCTTTTAAAATTAAAAACTTCCAACGTTATTATTGTCTTCATATGCTCAGATTCAAAATTACTGTCTTAATTTGTTCAGCAACATTTCCCTCAATTTTACCTGCTCAATTATCGGGTGCAGATTTATACTCCACTATATCAGATGACTTCCCTTTCTGCATCACACTATGAAAATTTGAGCAAATATTGCGAAAAAAATATACAAAATACTTACAGTGTGAAGCATCTCTTTGACTGTAATCAAATGAGAGGTACCATTTGAATGACGTACCAACTCAATTTTCACCGTGATGAATCACAGATGTAAGAAAATATAAAACTAGAGGAAAAAATGTTAATGTTAAGAGAAATATTAAGAGAATATTAAGAGTATCTAATATTAATCATTAATATACGAAAGTTGGATTGTATCCAATTTAAATTATGTTAGATTTGAATAAATTAGCTTCAGTTTTAAATAAAATTAATTGAACTAAAATTTTATTTTATTTTTATGTGCAAAATAATTTGAAAAATAAAATTAACAGCAAACGTTGTCGAACTATTTTCTGGCAAATTAAACTGTTATTATCTACAAACTTACGCTGCTATTTGTCACGTCTCATTAATTAGGTGATGACTCACCTCTCTGCTCCATTAATGCACTGTGACACGTGAGCAGTGCCATCATGAAACGCACACACACCACTCTGCATGCAGTTGCCAAATGTCATTTTTAGAACATTCTAAAACGTTAATGGAAGACATGTGGCAGCAGAAGAATGGACACACGTCCTGCCTGGGAAGAGAAAAATTGATTTCTGGAAAACTCTTCCCCTTTCTTTACACATTTCATCTTCTTCCTCAAACTCTCTGATCTTCCAAATTCTCTCCCTTCTCTCTAAAAACCATTCTCCTTCTCTCTTCTGCAACTCACCATTCTCTGCTCCGTTCACGTTTCAGCACCGTGAGGACGTCCCCTGCACCGTGAGCTTCATTTTGAACCAAACGGTTTTGGATTCTGAAACGGGTAAGTTGCACGTCCTCAACTACTCTTCATTTTCAACACGCAAGCCTCATTCTGAATTTGCATGCACCTTCTCTGAACCAATATTGGTTTTCTGTAATTTTTAGTTTAAGGAATTTTGGGTTGAACGTTAAGGGTAGAAAAGATTGTACTGGAATCGGGTGTTCTTTCTGAAGAACGAACGCACACTGCTAAATCCGGGTAAGGGAAGCTTATTAGATTTAATTCATGTGATTGTGCTGTACTGCATGTGCGTTTATGTGATGTTGAAGTATGATGTATGATAAGTGGATTTTGGTGTATGAATATGATATTGAATTGATTGTATGGAAATGATGAAAAGTTATATGGTTGGATTAAACTGAAATGTGAGCTGTGTGATGAGATGATGCATGAACATTATAGATTTTTGCTATGATATGCTTAATTAAATGTATGAAAGTTATACTGGAAAATGAGTTTATTGTAAATGAGAAATTAAAAATGAGATTTGTATGATAACACAAGTTCGTTATCGAACGGTCCTTGACCGTTCGGTATTCTCTGTAACTTTTCTGTAAAAAGTTGAATCCTTTCATTTGGAAAGAATTCGCATGTAGGACGAACGCCCTCTTATATTAACCTTACGCTTGTGCGTTCGGCCAAACGTAAATACCCTGAGTGTTTGTGAGAAATTTGAGAAGCCTGAGAATATATTCAAACACTTAGTCATATTGTTCCAAATGTAACTTCAATATTATAACTTATGAAAAATCTTATTTCAAATGTATTGAATTAGCTGTGGGTCTCGACCCAAAGCGTACGTCCTAAGTAGCGCTCGGTCTTATACCGAACGCTCGTCCAAATGTGTATGTGGTAAAGAACGCTCGGTCCTATACCGAACGTTCGTTCCTTCTGTAATTATCAACGAGCGGTAATAGCGTTCGTCCATAAATTTAAATAGTGTTCGTCCAATAGTCCTAGTAACGTTCGTCCAATACTTCAGTGACGTTCGTCCAAAACTTCATTAAATGCCTAGTTTCGCGCTCGGTCATTGACTGGCGGTTTGTCTCCTGAATTATCTCTTGTTCGGTTTATTTATCTAAACAAGTTGTGAATTATGTATCCATTGGATTCATTCCAGAGTTATTGAACTTAAATCATTCTAAGTATTTTCCATATCGTACTAGATTCAGTTCATCTAACTGAGTCAAGTTATAATGGAGTTCGTCTAATAACCTGTCTTGGTTTTATTCTACTCGTGAACGAGCCTCTCTTGGTAATGTATTAACGTTCGTCCTCTATTACAAAGAGGGCTGGACGTTCGTTCTTTTATGGAAGTGAAACTAAGAATGAAAGTGTGAATAAGATGAAAGATTAAGATGTGCGAATGATGTAAGAGATGAAATTATGATTGTGTATTTTGAACGAGCGTTCCAGGGAGGAACGACTCTTGAATGGAAATTGAGATTTTGTAAAGTATGAATGTGGTAAGCTTAGCTGGCGGGTCATCCTGATATTCCGTGAGTGCTCGTTCTCAAGTAGAGAGGAGTATGTCATGTGTGGGAATGGCAGGAGGTCTTAGTCCATAACTGTAACTTGGACAGAACGGACTAACCTCAGATGGCAGCTGACGAGTATTCTAGCTATCCCACCTGGGTGCATGGACGCCGTAGCTACACAGAATTCATACAGTCCGGACGGTCAGTCTAGTACCAGGATTTTTATTTAGTGAATGGATGAATTGAATGCATGTGTTGTGAATTAATTTATATATTTGGTATGTATGAACTTTATGTTTTACTTGAATTAAATTCAATAAGCTTACCCTTGCATTTCCATTGTGTTGTCTGGGTTTGTATATCCGTCTTGTCAAGTGCAATGATCATCCGTGTGGATGTGAGCAGAGGGAGATGCGTCTTTGGAGCAAACACTTGAAGAGGAAGTTATTGCTGAAGATAACTTAGTAGAAGTTGAGGTGAAGGCCGAACAGTAAAGGCGTTCGGTTATTTTAGTTAGTGTAGTTAGTAGCGAGCCGCTTTAGAGCGAGCGTTCCTTTTGGCTTGCGTTTGAATATTGAACGTTCGGTATTTCTTTTGTAAACCGTTCGTTCTTATTATTTTGTAGCGCTCGTAGTTTACGTGTTTATGTAAGGCCGTTCGACCATTATTTTGAACTTGTTCTCTGTTATTGTAAAACTGCTTTATCATATTAATATATGTTAATATTCTATTATATAGTTGCTGACTGTATAATTTTGAGATGTTACACTATTTCAATTTGGTTTATGTATCCGTGTAAACTCATCAATAAAATATTTAATCTATAAAATAAATATAATTTTATTTTGCAATATTTAATATATATTATTTTAATTTGAGTTCACATCATAATAATTACATATTTATCATGTTTTTAAGCCTTTTTTTTTATACATTTTTTAATACGCATATATTATGCATCTTATATTATTATTTGTTAATAAAAGCATCGAGTGTATCTAATATATATATATATATATATATATATATATATATATATATATATATATATATATATATAAAAGGAACCTCATATTACTAAAAAAAAATTATAATATTTTTCTTATTTAATAATTTTGCTACAAATTTGCATGTATTTCTTGAAAAAATAAACTTTTATTAGAAAATCTACTATAAATATTTTACACAAAAAATTGCATATATTTTTTGAAAAAAAAAAGTTCACATAAAATGTTTCAAGTAAAAAGTATTATATATATATATATATATATATATATATATATATATATATATATATATATATATATATATATATATATATATATATATATATATATATATATATATATATATATAACTCAAGCTCGTAATAACAAGTTGGATTATACAAATTCAACTTCCATCAATTTGTCTCCTTCCAAAATCACGATGAACTATATTAAATCTCTTTGCTGTCGCCACTTGAATTGTAAATTTATTGTTTATTAGAGTGAATAACAGTAAATGGCATGATGCAATGTTTCTGTCAACATTAGTCTGCTGCCATTGAGGTTGATTCTTAAACCACGACACAAATTCTTATATCAGCAAACTCTCTAACATTCAAAATGACAAAAACAGAATACAGACATGGTTTTGTCGACTCAAACCCTAAGAATACAAACAATGTTAATCTTCAAAATGATACGTAAATTAAGTTATTTTGTTCGGTTTTGTTGTTTGCCAAATCAACAATGATGCGGTCGGAACACATATGGACATATCAAGCTTGCGTTAAAGTTTTCAAATTAATATTATAAAATGCATTTGTTTTATTTTTAATTTTGAGAGTGATAGCCAGTGGTTTTAGAATCTGTCTATGTATAGCTGATTAGAAGCAACAACGGATTAGTATTAGTTTTGTTATTATTCATTACAAAATATGAGCCATTAAGCACTCATATCTAAGTTAAAAAAATAATGTTTCTTTTGAAATCAAACCCTGCATTTTGATTTCTACTATTACTTTTTCTAATCAAATACTTACCATATATCAAGAAATCGAGGTAGCTAGAGAATCACAGTGCATTGGAAAGTCTCATTCTGTGATATCAAGTTGGTAACCTGATTAATAAATTAAATAATAATTTTTATATTGTTCTAAATTTTAAGTAATTTAATTATTTCAATGATAAATAAATGTGTTGTAATTTAATTGGACCAAATAAAAGAAATAAAACATGTACAAAATTGAGGATTCGTTTGAAACTAAAGGAAATTGCTGAAAAAGAATAAGGGATATTAGAATTATGTGTAAGAGGTAAACAAATGATGCATTTTAACCTAATCTAATAAAAATAAAGATCTACAATAATTTATATAACTCTAACCAATTGACAAAGGTTGATCTAGTTGATGAATGAAACTATCTCATGTCTCATAAAAGTAAGAATTCGATTCAACTATGGATGCACATATGCTATTAATAGAGTATATTTACAAAATTCTCTTAAAATCTTGAGATTTATATTAACACTAATTAATGATACAAAACTCAAATCACAATGAGATGCAGGAGTAAGCCATGGTAAAATAAAGGACAAAGGTAGTGAGACAATACCATGACTTTCTGAAGACATGTTGACAACATATGGTGACAGTAATATTGTGTTTGCTGCATCTTCTTCGTTTTCTAGGGCAGGAAATGACTCGTGATTACTGATCAAGAAACAAAAATTTCCCCCAATATTCACCTTTTATGGTTTTCCCTTGAGCACTATTTTACCAAGGCATATATATATATATATACAGTTACCTAACAGGTCATTGAATAAGAACTATTCACGATCATTTCACATCATGCTCTGGACAAACCTAGTACGTTATTTTATTCAAATAGTATATGTTTATGATATTTTCTTATGCATAATTTTTACTATATTTTCATTATACTATTTGTCATATTATTTTTTTCTTTCAATTCGATAAAAATTTATAAAAAATAAATATAGCTATCTACTAAGAAGCAGGGACGGATCAAGAAAGGGGATATATATATATATATATATATATATATATATATATATATATATATATATATATATATATATATATATATATATATATATATATATATATTTCTTAAAACAATATATTTCTTGTATTAAAATTATTATTTTTATTTTCCAGTATATATTTCTTAATTATTTCATTTTCGTTAATTAATTATGTGAGAGTAGTAGTACTAAACAAAGATATGCGGAAAAATACACCATGTTGCAAAAATCATGCAAAGAGATATTGTACTTGAAAATAATAGAGATTAGTATTATATCTTATATTTTAAAAATAAATAGAAATAAGAAACGTTTTTTTTTTCAAAATGTTAGTTATTGCAAAGAAATCTAGTAGTATCAAGAAAGTGGGAAAAAAATAGTATGAATTACCTATGACTTTTGGTCTTTTGGAATGAAACTACCATTTATGATTGCTAAGAAGCAACCAAGAAAGTGGTAGCAGTCAAGGGTGGCAGATGCAGAAAAATCAGTGGTTTCGGTTGTGACGAGAACTACCAAGAAAAACCATATTGTGGGCTGCAAAGCTGGTATTATAAACACCAATAAAAAAAGATTTGTGAGAGAAACAAAAACAGCTTTTAATAATACCACTTTGGTACGAGGAAACTGCGGCTGTTTTCTCTAACTACCTTTTAGGTCATTAATTTTCAGCCACATAAGGTTCTTTGTCTGTGTTTGAAGTTTATTTGTTTTGCTACATAATAATATTGATCATTAATTTTTAACCACATGAAATGAAACGTGATATATTATTTTGTGTCAAGCAACTCAAATGTTCTAACCCCATTTACAACTAGCAAGAAGAAACACAATGATAAAAAAATAGTGCAATAATAATGTAACTTACTATTTGCTAATAATAGATTATTAACGAAGATTGCACACTGATAGAGAGTGATAATAAAAAATGGAAAAGAAAGAAACAAATGGAAGCGTATTTAATGGAAGGTTTTAAGTTTCTATGTGCGGCTACAAGACCATGGGTCTGTGTATTGACAAAGTGTGCAGAGGTTGTACACATATATGTGTCGTTACACTGAGTTCTGATATTTTTGGCTAACAATAATGCTAAAATCGTTATTTTCTAAGGGTTAAAAATATTGTAAAAAGATTATAGTAATGAGAGACAAGGGCTACTAAAAGAGGAACTAGTTTGCGTGTGGTTTGATGTTGAATGGTAGACCAGTTCTTGTCGGGGTGATATACAAATTTGCCAATTGTTTCTGTGTTTGGTAGGATACAGTGAAGCTAATGTGCGTATGAGTTTTTTCATTATTAAATTATTAGAATTATTTTAGACACATTAAATATGACGATAGGAATAAATGCTTCGTTATTTTAATTAGGGAAATATGGGGATAGGTACGTATATAAATGTATTTATGTACTATGTTATATTTCAACTTTAATTATTTTTTCAACATTTTCCATTATGTTGGTATTAACATTAGAACTGTCATGACTATTTGATTGGGCTATATCTATAATTTTACTAAATCAATTCAATCCCGTTTATTTTTAAGAAGTCTAAAATATTTGAATCTGGTCTACTATGGATTGGTGGACTAAAGAGATTAAGTCACTTAATTTTTTTAATTTTAAAAAAATATAATATTTTTTAATTAAAATCTAAATAAAGTTCAATCTAAATATAATAAAAAATTATGTTAAATTTTAAATATAATCTAAAATAACAAAAATAGAATACAATCCAAATACATTTAGAGATAGAATATGTAAGTTTTTAGTCTTTTTAATATAATTTAGGTTTAAGCATTCTAGCGATCCCCAATTCTTGTTTGGAAGTTGTAGATTGGTTCCTCAATTTTTTTTATTTCAATTGGGTCCTATTTTTGAAAAATTGAACCAATTAGGTCATTGTCATTAGTATCGTACTAACACGTTAAATAGTGTCTCACTTGTCAATTCATCCCTTTTTTTAAATATTTTTTTATTATTTTTATTTTTATTTTTATTTTTATGTATTTTTATAATGATTTTAAAAATAAAATTGTGTCATGTGTCAAAATGACATTGTGTCACGTGGCAATGACAATCTGACATGACAAGTGGTATTGTCACGTGCATTAGTCCCAATTTCATTCTTATATTTTTATTTTCTCTCAATTTAGTCCTAATTTTTTTAATTAAACAGTTTTGTGTCTTCACAAAATTTAATTAATATATAAATATTATACAAACATTTTTATTAAAATTGGTATTTTTATTGAATATTTTTAACAATATTAAGTTTATTTATATTTATATTTAGTTAATTATATAAATGCTAATTATGTTCTTTTTTATATATATATATATATATATATATATATATATATATATATATATATATATAAAAGACTTAAAAAAATAATGACATGAAATGTTGGTGTGGAATTTCAAAATGACTGACTCAGTGAACAAATTAATGACCTGAAATTTCAATGTTTAAAAATAAAAAATTAGATAAAATTCCATAAAAATCCTAATTAAAGTTATAATGTTGTTTCTTCGTCACACTTTTCCACACGTAGCACCACGTCACATTTTCATTACCACATGACACATCGTTAGTTTGATATGTGACAAATTTTTATTTTTTTAAAAAATATAAAAAAATTAAAAAAGTATTTAAAAAAAAATCACAAAGTAACATATAACATCCTCTTTAACCGTGTTAATCTTGTACTAATGACATTGTTTTAATTTTTCAAAAATAAAAACTTAATTGGAGAAAAAAAATTAAAAACCAATATGTCAGTTTCAACAAAAAAACATAAGCTAGAATGTTAAATATATTATTTAATATTTAGAATTTATTAGTCAATTGAGACAAGTTCATCACAATTTAACCTAGATAAATCGTATTATTAGAGTTAAGTTTATTTTTTATATTAAAATTTACCATTATCTTTTAACCTAATCCCACTAAAACCGTTAATAGATTAGATTGATTAGTAGATTTGAAGTCATTTTCACAGTTCCAAATTTAGTAATTCATTTGTTGATGTGTATGTTTATGACCGTATGTTCATTGCCGTGTTATTGTATTTTAATTTTAACAAAATTTAGCATGAATAATCATGACTATATAAAATATAATTTATCGATTGAATCAACTGAATTTACATTGTATAAACAATTATTATTGATATAATAATATTTGATGTAACTTCTTCAAAATGTAATTTAATCCCTAATAATAAAATTATAAAATATTTAGGTTTATGAAAACAAATAATTTATAGAATGTATATCAAGATAGTGGGAGAGTAGAACTTTCAATATAAACATTGTGCAATTATAATATCTAAGTTGGTCTTTATGGTCTGTCTCTAACTTTAATATAGTTAAAACATAACTTAACACTCAGGTAAGTTAACAGAAAAAAAAACACCAAAATATCTAAATGCATGAATCTATAAACATATATCAATTTCATATTATGTCTCATTAACTGAAAACAATAGAAAATGTCTAAATACATGAATATTTAAGCATATATATATATATATATATATATATATATATATATATATATATATATATTATATATATATATAATATATATATATTTCTTTCTTTCTCTCTCATTAAATGACTCAACATCAATCCTTGTAATTGTCATATTTCAACAACTTTATTATAAAGGAAACGTATACGAATAGTATAATTTCTCATAAAATTACTCAAATGAACAACTTTTTAAAAAAATACAAAAAGTTGGTAAATTGTTTTAGTTTCATTTACTTTTGTATAGCATTCGTGCTTTCATGACACCTAGTGAATGTAACATTTTATAAAATTATGATTTATTTATGTTTTAAATTATTTTTTAATTATGTTCATGATTTTTATTTTTCTTAAGTTTTCCTTTTTAATGAAATATTATAAGATTCAAGTATTTTGATCTTTAACCTTATCATAGATATTTTGAATTGCAAATGTTCTTTATAAACTTCTTCATGTTCTGAAGATAGTTTCTTTATTATATCATCATTCTTAAAGAGAATTTGACCTCAAATTGTTACCACATCCTTTATCATTAATTCTCCTTTATTATTTTTATATTAATAAAGGAGCACCTAAAATATCAAATCTAATTTCTATCAATCTTAGGATAAAAAAATGTGAATTAAACTTCGTCATATATTAATAAAAACGACAACATGTAAAATGAAAAATATGTGAATTAAACACAGACGATACACACATAGACACAGACACTCACACACACATAAATACACACAGACATGCAAACACACACACACAAACACATGTGTACACACAAACATAAACAAACATATATGCACAAACAAAGACATGGATACAAACACACACATACACACATAAACACATGAACACACAAACACACAAACAACAATACGCGCACACAAACATGCACACGGACAAATACACACACACATAGACACACACCCACAAATACACACCCACACACAAACACATACACGCATGTACAGACATACACACACAAATGCACCTACACGTACACACACAAAAACACATACATACACACAAAGTCATATATATAAACAAAGACACACAAATACACACGGACACAAACACATAGAAGCACAAGCATAAACACATAGACACACTGACTCATAAACACAAAGACATAGAGACACACTAACACAAACATACATACACAAAGACACATAAACACATAGACACACAGACATATAAACACACACACATAAACACACAGAGACATACAAAGACACACACACATAGAGACACATATACACACATACACAAAGACAAACACAAATAAACATTGAAAGATAGAAAGACACAAAGATACACACTAAAACAAACACAAAGACACACAATAAGACAGACATAAAGTCACACACTAAGACAAACACAAAGCACAAACACTACAAAAAAAAAGGACATTACCGAAGGCCAAAATCCCTCGGAAACAGCCAAAAGCCGTCGGAAAAAGCCATTTACAGACGGCCTACCGACGGCCATCGAGCCGTCGGTAAATCCCTTGTCGCTAACAATTACCGACGGCTTTTGCCCTTCGGTAATTACCGACGGCCAAAAGCCTTCGGTAATTACCGAGGGCCAAAAGCCTTCGGTAATGTCATGAGATTGGTGTTTACCGAGGGGCAAAGGCCTTCGGTAAGTGGCACGAAAAAATGACAGATTACTCTGTTTTTTATGAAACCAACCACACAATCAGACCTGCATAACAGTTTCAAGCACAAACAGACTTGGATAACAATTTTCAAGTATATACAGATGTGCATAATGTGCATCTCAAAGATGCAATCACTAATCAATATCCATAGTGCATCCATTAAGAAATAGAACATGCATTAATCTATATAACATGTAATTTATAGTTAAAACATAAAACCATATTGATGTCCTAACATCCAAAGTTATCTAGTTTTATAACATCGAAATGATCTAAATTCCAAATGTTTGTAATATCCAAATGTTTGTAATATGCAACAGTTTCTATAAGAAGTAAAAACAAAATCAAACTAATAATGTACATAGTCTTCATCAGAATGATCTTCATCATCCTGCTCTTGTATTGATGGCTGGACTGGTGTGGGTTGGACTGATGAGGGTTGGACTGATGAGGGTTGCTGGACTGATGTGGGCTGCTGAGGGGCAACGGGTGATGACGAGGACGGTCCTGACTGTGTCGAAGGGATATGCTGTACGTCCTGTGAGGTCTCAGGCAACACCAATTTAAGCTTCTTCAAGCTTTTCAATAGCATAAAAACAAACAAATTAGATTTACAGAGTGAAATGAATTTTGGACACTGAAATGGACTTACAATCAGCAAATAAGACTTGAGAAAGATACTACAATCACACTTAAAGACTTGCAATGTTTTTGGGATTTCTTAAGGTACAATCAAGCTTTTGCCAACAAAGATGCTTCTGTCTAACTTCTAGACATCATTTTTTTGACATTCATAGATGTGAATTTTACAAGTTATAATAGTTATAATGTTAATATCTTACACGTGATTCATCTATTTTTAAATTTGAACAAGTTTCTAAACATACTCTAACATTATCTGATGTATATATTACAAACCATGGTTAACTACTGTGGTCACATAATATGTTATGTTATGATATAGAAGATTGAAATGGGGAGAGATATATAGGTGGTTGATTTAATTTCATGTGTCCTACTCGTTGTTGTATCTGTCCCTAAGTCCCCAAAAGTTGAACACAAAAAAGCCAGAGACATTCCTTGAGTCTCTTTCATTGATTTCAAGTCCACATCACACATGCAGCTAGCAGAAATTTTCACTGCTTTTAGTTTTACTCTCTATGTGAAATATGAGTACTACCTCATGGGAATTCCAAAAAACATGTACCCTCATTAAAAGCTTTTAACTAGGCATTAGTTTTGGTATACCAACAAGACTGTAGTTTTGGACCTCTCTCTTACTAGTAACATTAGGTTCATGACCCTTTGTTTCCTAATTAAGAATGAGATAAAGTTTAATACTGCACTAATATTGACTTGTGCTTTAACGAAGCAATCCCTGGAATTGTATTTCCAAGGAAAATTTTAAAATAAAAATAACTAATTGAGAAGAGTAGAAAATAATTGACATCATGCGGTTGTTCCTTTGCAACATTAGGAACATTAAGCTTGTTCTCAGCTTCCTGAACCTAAAGCATTGCAAACACAACCAATCCTAACATGAATCTAACCCAGACAAAATCAAGCAACAACTTGTTGCAAATAATAATAAATATGAAGATATAAATAAAATAGAAATAGATGCCATCAAGAATGAATGCTATTAGACACAAAAAACAGCTTGAGTGAGAAACAATGTTTTGATGGTAAATTACGGGCTTATTAGCAATGGAGTGGTTATTTTTCTCTGCTGGAATTTGATCAAAGCTTCTTCCATGCATAAATGGACACAGATGACATGGTTGACAGCTGTTCATTTCCTACTTGAGTTTTAGTACGCCTATTCCTTTTGAGCATGTTTTTGAATGATTAAAATCATTTAATCTTTGACTTGGCTAAGATTGGTTATTTAAACCTCCAACCCTCCTTCCTGGAAAAAATCTGACTTTGTTTCACAATTTTCCTTTTCCTAATTTCTTATTCCTAATGTTAAATGCTCTTTTTCAGTAATTCTTTCTTTTACAGAGCATTATTTTTCTGATGTTACTCTCTTAGTACAAATGCCACACGGGTCTCAAAAACCTGAGCTGAGAAGGGAAAAATTCAAAATCATCAACTGATATGTATACTAGATGATGAGAAACATGAATTGCATAAGAAAGGAACTCTACCACACTTTTTTTCCATATGAAAATATATGCATCCATTTCTACAAGCTTAATTTCTCTCTTTGTGCAAGTTTCCACTTAGCCCCTCAAAAGTTTGTCTTTGCTTTTTCAACATTAGTTTCTAAGGGTTAAATGTAGATTCCCTCTACATGCATATTTGTTCAGACAACACCACACCAAATTGTTGAAAGCAAAAAAGTAATACTAAAAGTCAGATTCTACACCAGGGATATGAAACTGAAATAACATAATAACGTCTTGATTAAAACAATGATAAAAGTACATTAATTAGGGATATTAAATTTCATAGTTTATTAATTTCTTAAGTATTATAGCATTTAAGAATAACAGTTAGTAAAATCATATCAGAATTGTATCAGAAATTAACTGTTTGATTTATGGTTACAAGGACTGGGGTGCACATCCCTTTGTGTTTGATGTGTTCTTCCAAGTTCTTGTTGAAGCAGGGTGGCTTCTATAGGCTCGGAAACTGTTTGATAAATTAGTAAATTATGTGTTCTTGTTTCTGTAGATTCTTGTGATTTGTTTCTAGCTAGGCTATCTAACAGTTTTGATGGGAAAAAGGTGGCAATTAAGGTGTTCAGAGAGTATCCAGAAGTGGGTGTTTGTTGGAACACCATGTCATATATTATTCTCCATTCACTTTGTCATTTGGGTAGGTTAAAAGAAGTGCATAATATGCTCTTACAAATGGAGTTTAGGGGGAGCTTTCCTGATGTTGTAAGTTATAGTGTTATAATTAATGGATACTGTTAGGTTGAATAGATAGAAAATGTCTTGAAGCTTCTGGAAGAGTTGTAGGGGAACGTGTGTAAGCCAAATCAATACACATACAATAGCGTAATTTCCTTTCTATGTAAGACTTGTAGAATAGTTGAGGCTTCACAAGTCCTGAGGGAGATGATAAACCAGAGGATTTTTCCTGATAAAGTGGTGTATACAACTCTCATCAGTGTGCTAATGAATGGGTTTTGCATGTCAGGGATGGTTGAAGAAATTAACTGTTATTCTTAAATGCTATAATCATATCAGAAATTATTAAGTGGTCCTGGACTGACCCTAGATGATTGTGCTCTTCGTAGGCCCTTCTAACCAAACCTTATCCCGCCTCATCCTTTTACCTAATTCTTTTATTATTTTACCTAATTCTTTCATTTTGCATACCTCTCTTCTGTTCCAAACATTATTTGCTATAACTAACAATAATAACAGCATACATGAGGTTAAAACAAGTAAAATGGTGACTGTCAAAAGCATTTGGATTTTGTTTGATTGCTTGCTATACGCATGCAATGAGCAATTCTTAATCTACATTAGATGTCGAGCAATCCTTCATCTCTCAGTGTTCTGATAATGCTCATCAATATCCACAATGCAGTGTTTCTGCAAAGGACCCTACCTTCTTTATCTTGGTGTTAAATGTTAATCACTCCACTACCCTACAGTCTTCATCATAGGTTTTTATGCATTCAAAATGATACTATAACTCAGTTAATGTTTTAATTGGCGCAGGCATCAGTTTCTTCCAAACATCAACATCTCATGTCGCTATGACAATCAAACTTATAATTGTATCTTTTAGTACTTATAACTCCTTGCTTGTAATCTATATAGCAGTAAATAGGAGGCTATATAGATAATAGAGGGCACTCCAACAGAGGGCACTCCAACAGAGGAATGTAACTAGGAGGCTATATCTTTTAGTACTTATAACTTCTTTTACTACTTATAACTTCTGTTAGTAAATAGGAGGATATATCTTTTAGTACTTATAACTTCTTGGAATGTAACTTCCTTAATAACCCTCCAACAGAGGCCACTCCAACGTCTCTTGTATGAAAATTCTCTAGAGGGGGAAAAACAGAAAATGCCAGCTTCCACTCTGTACTCAACACAATCCTCAGCATAAATTGCTCCATCTCAACCCCATCAAAAACAGAACTGATTTTTCACCAATAGTGGGTACTATTCTACAGCACAAGGGAGGAACAACAAGAGGGGTATCAACAGTGGCAGAAGCTATGTGATAAAATCTGCAGCAAGTGACCAACACACAGTGTTGATTGGTCTGGCTGCTGACTTAGGTTGTGGAAAAACTACCTTCATGAGGAGGCTTACCAGTGTGTTTGGAGGAGCATCAGAACCACCAAAGGGTGGCAACCCTGATTCCAACACTATCATCAGTCACACCACTACAGTCATATGCTTGGATGATTACCACTATTTGGATACAACTGGCAGAAAGGACAAGGGAGTCACTGCCCTTGACCCTAGAGCCAACGATTTTGATCTCATGTATGACCAAGTTAAAGCAATCAAAGATGGAATTGCTGTTCAAAAACCAATCTACAATCATGTCACTGGTCTCTTGGACCCCCCTCACCTCATCAAACCTCCCACAATCTTAGTCATTGAAGGTTTGCACCCAATGTAAGTTTCTCATTTTTTCATTTCATCGTTACAACAATTTCACTGAATTATTCCTTCTTTTATTGAACTTTTGAGGAAAGTTCTGTCACTCACAGTTTAACTTTTACATTAATTGAAACTTAGGAATAATGTTTAATTGTATTCCTCGTTTTCTTTGATTTTCCTATACTACGGTTAAAGGTTATTTAAACTTTCTAACTGGCATGCCAATACCTTGCCCCTCATTCCAATTACAAATCAATCTTTCTCAATCAAAGAAGCACATACTGATGCCACAACAAAGTCATACAGATTTAACAACATTCTAACTGATAACCAATTTTTAAACGAACAACTTACCTCAACCGAGATAGCCTTGACAGCAACGCCCCACAACGGCCACTCCAACGCAGCCCTCAACCAAGTTCCTTCAACCGTATACTAAGAAGTTAATGAAAAATAGATGAAGGCAGCAACACTATCTAAGCTTTACCAAAATGAACATGACAGTGTAATTCAAGTTCTGTGGAACTTACCTCCGACAAAGTCCCTCAACCTCCACACCACCACCCCTCAACGAAAGAACGAACCTAGGACGAACCCTAGCCCCGGACTCCCGAAAACCACCACGCACCGTCAACCAACACCGATGGACGCACCATTGACCACCGTGACCAACCACCGCCGGTTACTCACCGATAAAGTGACAGACCGTGAACCAACCGAGGCAACCGTGTGAAGAGAGGGAGGAACGCACAAAACGACGAGGCTAATGAAAATGATTTTGGGGGCACGACGAACCTAATTTCAAACTTAACTTAATGAGGTCCTTACCGACGGCTTATAAGCCTTCGGTAATTACCTCTATACCGACGGCCTTAAGGCCTTCGGTAAAATGCCGTCTATAAATCCTAATTTTCCAGTAGTGAAACACTAGTGCAGAATTGGCCTTTAATGTCAGCCAATAGACGTCCGTCCACGAAAACACCAACATAAATAATTGATTGGTGGCATTTTCGTAAATAAGTTGGACTTTAGACGTCCGTTGTGGGGGGCCCCGACGTCTATAATATTATAAACGTCGGGGCCCCTCTAACGAACATTTAAGTGGCTGAAAAAATAAACACTTCAACTACCCTGTCATCCTTTAGCGTCCGTTTTAGGGGGCCCCGACGTCTATAATATTATAAACGTCGGGGCCCCCCACAACGGACGTTTAAGTGGCTGAAAAAATAAACTCTTCAACAACCCTGTCAGCCTTTTAGGCGTCCATTGTGGGGGGCCTGAAGTTTATAATATTATAGACGTCGCCCCCCCCTCCCCCACAACGAATGTCTAAAGGGCTGACAGGGTAGTGAAGAGTTTATTTTTTCAGCCACTTAAACGTCCGTTAGAGGGGCCCCGACGTTTATAATATTATAGACGTCGGGGCCCCCCACAACGGACGTCTAAAGGGCTGATAGGGTAGTTGAAGAGTTTATTTTTTCAGCCAGTTAAACGTCCGTTAGAGGGGCCCCGACGTTTATAATATTATAGATGTCGGCCCCCCCTCACAACGGACGTCTAAATGCCCCCGTGACTATGAATATTTAAATCAGAAAGAAGTCATATTAGTTAGGGCCCTGACGTCTATAATATTATAAACGTTGGGACCCCCCAATACCCGACGTCTATTGCCATTTATACTAAAATCGCAAACCCGCGAGTAGTTACGCTCACTATTCATCGTCTTCCCCGCGTTTTCTCTTTGCGGCATTGCATTTTCAGGCGCGTTTTCTCTCTTTTGGATCGTTTAAATTTACTTTTACTCCGATTAAATTACTCTTTGATGAAATATCTTTGATTTTAACCGATTAAAAATCATTTTTGGTGCGTTTTGGTGCAGTTTCTGGCGTGTTCTTGGGCGGCGTTTTTTACTCTTTTTGGCCTACGTTTTAGGTCGTGCACTCCTCCATTTCCCTCCATTTCTTTTCGAATATGTTGAAAAGGTTAGCTTCTTTGTTGATAATTTTTTTGTATGCATGTTATTGGGTTTTGTGTATACATTTTATTAGCTTTTGCGCATGTTTTTGACTTTAAGGTCTGCATGTGTTATTGGCTTTTGAATATGCATGTGATAGTTGTGTTATTATAATTGGCATGTTAGATTATAAGTATCAAATCATTGAGTGAAACTTAGTTCCCGTTTGAAATTTAACACAAACGATTAATCTTTTAATCGTTTGTATTAAATTTTGAATTGTCCGATTGGACAGTTTGAGAAAATTATTTTTCATAATTTGCAATAACATGTAAGTTGGAGTTTATGGATAAGATTGATAAAATTTTGGTTAAGTATTTGTGTTGTTCTCCGGATGCATATTTGATTGTGGTCATTGTTGACTACTCTCATTTCGTGTATTTTGGAGACCAATGCGAAATGCTGCCAAAAATCTTATCAAATTTATGATGTAGACTTCTTTGCACGTGTCTAAGCAAATTATGAAAAATAATTTTTTTGAATGGGTAAGGCCTAACCTTGTGAGAGTTAAAAAACTTAAACTGATGATTTTATGAACATAGTATGGATCGAAGCTGGATGAATGAACGTTGCATCAGTGAAGAATATGATAAGGGTGTTTCAGAGTTCTTGCAATACGTTGAACAAAATGCTAAGTCTGTGAATGGGACATATTTTTGTCCTTGTGTTCGTTGTCTTAATCAAATACGACAAGACTTAGGCAATGTGCGTGACCATCTATTCATGTTCGGCATAATGAGGACTTATACCGTTTGGACTTGGCATGGAGAAGTACTGGACCAACCTACCACGTCACGAGGAATAGATTATGTGGAAGAATGGACGAGTGATCATTTAAAGGACATGATACGCGATGTCGGTGAAGATAATTTTGGAAGAGCTAATTTGTATGATTCTCTTATAAATGATTCAGAGCAATTGTTGTTTCCAGGATGTTCGAACTTTACACGTCTGTCTGCAACTTTAAAGTTGTTTAGTTTAAAAGCAAGGAATGAATGGACCGATAAAAGTTTCACAGAGTTGTTGGAGTTGTTGAAGGAGATGCTTCCAGAAAATAATACTCTACCTATTCGTAATTACGAGGCGAAATTTTTTTTATGTCCAATGGGTCTTGAATATCAAAAGATACATGCTTGTCCTAATGATTGTGTTTTGTACATAAAGGAGTTTGCTTCACTAAAGTATTGTCCAACATGTGGTTTATCCCGTTTTAAAAAGAAATCTGACAAAAACACTGCTAATGAAGGTAATGATGGTGCACCTACTAAGGTGATGTGGTATTTGCCTATAATACCTAGGTTCAAACGTATGTTCTTTGTTAAAGAAGATGCAAAGAACCTTAAATGACACTTTGACGAAAGAAAGTGCGATAATCTTTTTCGACACCCTGCTGATTCACCACAATGGAAAAAGATTGATGAAAAATTTCCAGAATTTGGTGCAGATTCAAGAAACTTAAGACTTGCACTTGCAACTGATGGTATGAATCCTTATGGAAACTTAAGTAGCAAACACATTTCATGGCCAGTTATGTTGATGATATACAATCTTTCTCCTTTGTTGTGCATGAAGAGAAAATATGTGATTCCTTACATTTCTGAACACGTTAATGAAATAAAGGCAGCAAGCGCAAGAATGAGTGAAAAATGACATCTTAATGAACATGTGAAAACCTTCTTACAATGGTTTAAGAAAAAGATTTTTGCGACTCCACATGTTTTTGAAAGTTTATTGAGGTTATCTCGTGGGCCGAACACAGATGTCATTACATATGGTGGGTAATATATAAACAATATTTCTTTTCAGACAAAGGTAGAAGATGACAAAAGTAGAGTTCAAAATAGTAGCGTCACACTACAAGCTGAGGCTGTGCACTTTGCTAGTTCTAAAGACAAAAATCCAATCACAGCATCCATGAGTTATTTTGGAATAATACAAGAAATATGGGAAGTTGATTATATCACTTTTAGAGTCCCAGTTTTCAAGTGTAAATGGGTTGATATAAATTATGGTGTCATGACAGATGACTTTGGTTTCACATTGGTAGACTTGAACAAGATGAATTACACTGATGAACCATTTATCATGGCCAGTCAAGCAAGACAAATATTCTACGTAAATGATCCAATGAATAAAAAATGGTCAGTGGTTTTAGAAGGAAAAAACATGCATGGACATGATGATGACGATTCTTTTGATATACTTGAGACAACATCTATTGCATCAAGACCCATTGAAGACCCAATTGATGACGTTGCTGATGACATCTAGGCAATTCGTAGTGATCACAATGAAGGGATTCGGGAGAAAACAATATCTTAATAGGTTGTGATATTTTTTGTATTGACTTTATATGTATGTTTATCATAATTGAATTATTACTAACCTTGTATAATTTTTCAGGTATGTCGGCCTCAGACTTAGGATCGGGATAGACCAAACGTGGTCGAGGCGTCACATGATTGACAGATGTGACATCCAAACGCGTTGATGGGCAGAGGAGACATGTTGACATTTACCCCAGATCAGGTCACGCATCAGGGCCAAATGTTGATAGGTTTAGGAGTTATCTGGGTAAGTTAGCAAAAAGCCATGTCTCTATCCTTCATGCAACTTGGGATGACGTCCCAAAGGTCGACAAGAACCTCTTATGGCAAGATATTCAGGTATGTTGACTTAAAAGAATTTTGATATACTTATTTCTTTCATCTTTTCTTATCAATAACATGTTTTTTGTTTTAAACAACAACATTATGATATTTCAAACACAATACAAATTAGAAAGAAAGTGTTATTGCATAAAGCGATAAGATGGAAGAATTTCAAGATAAGACTAACACGACTATATGTCTTTGGAGATAGACAACATGAAAATCCATGTCAACAGTATACCTTCACAGAGGAGGAGTGGATACAGTTTCGTGCATCTAGAGAGTTTGAAAAATGAAAGGTATGTTTCTTAACATCTAAAAAGTCTTTCATTGAGTTCTTATGATTTTACACTTATTTATATACATGGTTTCACAGGGTAAAAGGTTAGCCGCCCAAGAAAGACAAAGGCTAAACGATGCACCACACTTGTTATCACGAGGTGGTTATGCAAAACTGGAAAAGAAAATTAGAAAGTCTAGAACGGATGCCTTGGGACTTGAGTCGCTAGACCTAGCACCTGCACCTTCTAGGTACGAGCTATGGAAGGCTGCTCGGACTAAATCTGATGGGAACATGACATCTTCCTCAGCTGCCTTGATCTCACAAAGAATTGTAAGTTCAAATTTTAAACATTGTTTGATTGTGTATCTATCATAGCATGTCTTCTAAGTAACTTGGTTTTTTTATGTGCAGGATGAGTTGGTTGAGTAGTAGACTCAGGGAACATTTGCTGGCCAAGGTAGGGACGACATTCTAACAACCGCCATTGGAAAGCCCGAGCACCCAGGACGTGTACGTGGAGTTCCTGGGGTGATTGGTCTTCGTGACTACTTTGGCCCTACACAGAAAACCACTCAACCAATGAGTCAGGAGGCACTGAGGCAGATTGATCTTCAATGGGAGGAAAGACTCAACCAAAGCATGAGATCAATGGAGCAACGATTCATGGAGCAGCTAAAAGAAAAAAAAGAAATACAAAGAGCGCTTGAAGAGAAGCTACATTCCATGACGCAGGGCAACATGGGGCCCGCTGAAACTCCCAGACCACCTCGTGTCAGCACTAGAGGATCATGCTCTATTGTAGAACCTACTCAGTATAGCGGTCAATATGAGTTGTTGGTTGATGGGGATCCCCCACGCATTGTGGCTGTCGGACGAGTGCTTGAGGGAGGGCAAACTATTCATGGTGTTCCCATATTACCCCACCACGTGCGTGTGACAATTGACGAGGTTCGGGATCCCCAGGCTCAGGTGCCTGTACCCACTCCAGAAATTAATTTTGTGGGGGAGGCCATAGGATCATTTATAGCTTGGCCTAGAGCATTGATCATGTCACACATCGCTACTCCACAGGTATAATGTCTTTGTTATTATCTTCAGTTCACACGTCCTCAGAAGCAGCCGATTCATGATACAATCATACATGAAGATGATGACATGGTTGAAGCAGAGGATGATCCTCTATCAAAGCTAATGACAAGATTACCCAGGTTGAAGAGAGCATCATTAGAACTATACTGGGATTTGAGAGTATTTGGTCTTCCCCCCATGTGCCAGTAGATATCACATTGCTTGATGCATTGGAGGTGATTGGGGGAGACAGGATGTTGAATATTTCCATCATTCAACTGTGGTGCATGTAAGATAGTTAATTGTGTCTTCCATATTACTTTTATTTAGATTCCTAGTTTCTAACAACTTAACTTTGTTGTTTTAGGTACATTGACACAGTCGTTGTAGACCAAGGTCGGTCTTCCATGTACGAATTTGTTAAACCTCAGACCATTCAACCTTCTGGTAACACACTTGAAAACAGACAACATTATTTGCAAACATGGATGGATGAGTCAAAAAGAGACGTATACCTTGTGCCATACATTGATGGGTAGGTGTTGTTATATGTAAAAGTTCATTATTAAAGTTTCCTTAATTAGTTAAATAACTATTTGTCCTTCGTGATAGGTCGCACTGGCAGCTGATGGTCATCATTCCTAAACAATGTAAAATTATATGGTTTTGTTTGTTGCATAGGAAGATGAAAAATGACTTGAGAACCATGCTTCAAGGGTAAGTGTTTCTCCAAAAATGACTTTGAATTTGATGTTCAACTTAAACTTTTATGATAAATATAGTTATATTAATTTTTCTTTGTGTTTGTAATCTATACAGAGTTATTGGTAAATCTCGAAGTCAACTAGTTCAAATTTTGTATCCAAAGGTTGTAAGTCATTTATAGTTCTAATTCATTTTCCATGTTATTGAATGATCTAAATTCTTAACTATTTAGTTTGTCATTTTAGTGTAACCAACAGCTAGATTCATGGGAATGTGGCTTCTGTGTCATGTGTTGGATTAAGACCATCATTTGAGCTGTCATTACAGATGACTGGAATGAGGTAATGATGCATACCTTGAATACATTACAAATCAAATTCATCTTTAAACATATATGAAACCATAATGAATCTTTCTTCAATTTTGCAGCGCTTCAAGAGTACATCTCCTATACCAGAGGACACAATTAGGCAGATAAGGCAGGAGTGAACAACTTATCTTCTGCAAAGATGGAGCTAGGAACACTTTTATTTGTTGTTGAACATTGCTTAGGTTTAGTTTAAGTTTATATCTTGATAGTTTTGGTATTGGATTATTTTTTACATTAAGTAGAACTTTCTTTATATGAAACACACACACACACACACACACATATATATATATATATATTTATATATATATATATATTATACTATATTGTTCTAGGACAATTTTCTGCTTTTCAAGTGTGGTTTTATTGCAAAAATAAATTAATTTTTTTAAAAAAAACACCTGGTAGACGTCGGTTAGTGCACTAACGGACGTCTATAGACGTCTGGCAATGCACAAACCGACGTCGGGGGGTGGCTTCATCCGATGTCTACACAAACGTCGGTTGTATCCCTTGGATGTCTACATAGACGACGGGGGTATACCTCGGACGTCTATATAGATGTCGGGTCTGACCACATCGGACGTCTATATAGACGTCCGAGGTATACCCCCGACGTCTAAGTAACGTCACCCACAAAGACGTCGGGGTATAGGTCGGACGTCAAAAGGCCAAAAGAACAGACGTCTAAAGCCCTTTCTGCACTAGTGAAACTAAGACAAACACAAACACACACATAGACACAAACATAGACACAAACACACTAACACACACACACATACATACACACAAACAAAAACACATACATAGACACAAACACACACAGATACAAAAACAGACACAGACATACACAAACACAGAGACAATAGACACACAGACACACACATACAAACACAAACACAAACACACAAACACACACACAAATACAGACACAAACACAAACATAGACACAAACACACACACACACACAAAGACACACAAATATAAACAAACACAAACACAGACACAAACACAGACACAAACACAAACACAAACACAGACACAAAAACACACAAACACAAACATAGACACACAGACACAAACACAAGCACATACACAAATACATTGATAGAGACATACACAGACACAGACACACACCGACACACAGATACAAATACACAAACATACACATACATAGAGACACAGACACACACCTCTCACACATAGCGATCTATAAAGGGAGATTTAGATGTAGTAATCTCTTTGTTTCATTGTTCAGGGAGAGTTTGTCTTGGTTTGTTTGTTATATTGGTCTTTCCATGGTCTCAAACAATATAATCATACTTGGTTTTGGAATGAAATGCAATAAGAAAAATAATTCAGTTTTTAATTGTCATATCTCGTTTGAAAAGTGTATTTATTTAGTTGTGTCCGTTAATGTAATTATTGTAGGAAACAATGTTATTTCACAATTAAATGGACACTTATGTAATCAATTTCGGACTAAAAATCTTGAAAGTCTCAAGTAGTTTCTAGGCATTGAATTGGCTCAATTATAGGAAGACATTATTCTCAAAAGGAAATATGTTCTAGATGTATTGGAAAAAGCAAACATGACTAATTGTAGACTAATAGATCATTTTATGTATCCAAACAAAAACTCAATGACAGATTAAAGTGAATCTCTTTAGAAAACTTATTTATCTCACTGTTATTATACTTTATTTATCTTTAACAATGAGTGTTGTTTAGAGATGGTAACAAATCAAGTTCAGTACGGATATACTTACTCGTGCATCCATATAAAAATTTGTCCCATTATCCATTGGTGAACAAATCTTTAAAATATAAACTTAGATAACATAATTATTTTTAAAGTAAAATTCAAATAAAATTACTTAAAAGTATTAATAAAAATAAATTTGGTCTTCCTAAAAGATAAATTTAAATGACTTCCACTAAAATATAAATTTTAAAAAATAATTTTTTTTAAATAACTTCAATTTCATATGTTTAAATAAAAAAATAGAAATAAATGAAGTAAAATTCTAAACAATCCTTCTATAATTACGGTTTCTTTTACTAATAACTATATTTTGATTACTTGATTTAAAAAAATACTGAAATAAATTTTATTAATAATGATTAACAGATACACGTATTCTACCATGATACTCGTACATATCTACAAGTGAGTAATTGAATATATATTTTATTGGGTATTCATTAAAAATAGTAATTTAATATCCAATACAGATTTTGCTATGTGGGTACTTATTTTTTGCCATTCTGAGCTTTGTTGATGAGTTTATACTAGTTGGATTGATCATTTAAATGCTATCATGTACATCCTAAGATATCTCAAAAGAACTCTGGACAAGTTGAAATATTTAAAGGCTTATCTTTTTTTAGTGAAGACATCCTAGAAATTAAAAGTTTTTGTTCAAGTATTTTCTTAGACCCACTCAAGAAGGATATTGATTAATTCAATATTAGATTATTTATCCTGCATGTTTAAACACTAATGATTTATAAATTTGTAAATCATGCACCGAAATTTTCTCGAATGTCAAAATTGTCAAAATCTCGAATGATAAAAAATATTTTTTATCAGTAGAAATAAATAACATTTAATTGAGTAAAACAATCTCAGTAATCAATTATAATAGAACAAGAAATGTTAAAAAAAAATTGTTATTTGACTTTAAGTCACTCAATGTGAACACTGAATGTGTTTTTGGTTATGATATTCATTTATTGGGTTTTAAGGAATAGATAGTTAAAATTAATGATGAGTTTTATTATACTAGACGCAATCATAACCCATATAAAGCTACATATCTATTAGGTATATTCGCTCGCAATGTGTTTGATCCAAGTCCTCTAAGGTGAAAATGGTCTTCATCAGTGCTTAAATTATGCTTTAAATAAAATCGCCAGCCAAGTTATGATTGCAATTTAGGTGCAGTTTTTTACACTAAAATATTCGAAGGTACTTCTAACATGGAGCATTGATCAATAATGTTGGAAGTTAAAGAAATAAAAAACGAATATAAAATTGTAGTTCATTGTCAATACACTGCAGTATGATGCTTGCAAGAAAAGAATACATTCGTCAAAATCTCAAAGATACAAAAACAGAATTTATTTTAAAACATTGATGTAGAAACCATATTATTAGAAAGATAAGAGCATTTGGCTTAACATTATCAGTGTACGGAATATGTGGGAATCTATTCATAGCCATATATGTGTATATTATATTGATTTGGCTAATAACCATGAATGTAACATGGAATCTTTTAGATATCACTGCATGATTTTGGATGATGGTTACTTGAATTTTGATGTAAAACAATGTTTCTGCATTGTTATGGTTTTTGAAAGTACAGACATACGCAATCCACGATGCTTGGAGACATGTCTAACTATTGAGATAAAGTTGTGTTGAAGTCAACACGCGAAGCACAATCACTGTAGAATCGTCGAACGAAAATCATGGAAGAAGCAATCATATAAATAAAAGAAGTCATGAGAGACAGCAACCTTATTGGAATGATTTTTTTCTTATTTGTAATATTGGAATCATCTTGAAAATTGGTGAAATTGGATGATGAGTTGTACTGAGAGTGGTACTCCGCCACTTATTTTTTTTTCACGCATTCATACGCAAGAAAATACCTCTTCATGCCTTATTACCACAATGACCCCTTCTGATGGAGACAAATCCTGTGCTACTCTTACTCAACCATTAAAACCTTTTTTTATTGACCCTCTCTTACAATCCTTATTATATTAATAGAGTTATGAATTTAATCCATGTTTCATAGATTAACCCTAAATGACTATTAAATAAGTCTTGTACACACTACAGGAAAAGCGCTATTTTCCGAAGGAATAATACCGACGGCCGCTGTGGCCTTCGGTAAAGTTGACTTACCGAAGGATGTACCGACGGTCATGTAAGTGGTTGATTACCGAAGGCTTCTTAAGTTTACCGAAGGCTCCATAGGCCGTCGGTATATTGATCGACCTAATGAAATGAAAATTTGGGATTTCCCTCTCTATTCTCTCAATTTTTGTTTCCGCAGAACCTCTCCCCCAAATTTTTCTCTCTCACCTCAGAACTGCAGTTTAACCCGTTTGTTGCTGCAAGTGGTGTGTCGACGTTAGGATAGTGACGGTAAGGAGGGTGGTGGTTGACGAAATTAGTTGTTCCGAGGGGGCTGGTCGAGGGTGGTGGTTGGTGTTGCTACTTGACGACGGTGTTTTGGCGACTTCACCACGGTGTGCTCTGAAGTTAAAGGAACTTGGTCGACGGACTTGGAGGGGCCACTGTGGGCTTCTGTCGCTGTCGTGCTGTACAAAGGTTGCCATCGTTTAGGGCTATCTTGGTTGAGGTAAGTTGTGCATTTAAAAATTCGTTCTGAGTTTAATTGTTCTTCAATCTGTTTGATGTTCTTGTGGCAGCACTGTGTGATGTTGTTTGTTCGAGAAAGTTTTTTATTTTGTAATTGAAATGAGGGGCAAGGCATTGGCCTGCCAGTGACAAGGTTCAAATAACCTTAGCCGTAGTTTAGGGAAAATAAAAGCAACCAGTGAATATTGAGTAGGTGAAGATTATAACTTAGTGGTTTGTACTAATTTTTCTTGTGAACAAGTGGGTTAGACTTCACCAGCACACCAATTGTCCAAGACAAAGCTCGAATGCTAACACAAACACCCCATTGCTCCCAAGTCAATCTCTCAGTATTGGGTATCTTTTTTAGAAACTCAACCTTCACTAGCTGAAGAACGATAGTTAGGCTCACAATTACAATCAACATCCTATTCTTACCAACTCCCTTAAATATGTTATTGTTCTCCAGTTCCCTTGCATTTAACTCATTGAACACTTGGCAGAGGACAAAAGAATTTAAGATAATCGTGTTCTTCACCTTGTCAGTAACATGAAAGATTGATCTTCCCCTCAATTCTAAAACCAGTTGTACCATAACCTGGTACAATGCCTGTGAAATCAGGTTCCTCCACATAAGTGTAGTTATCAGTGGCTCAACTCTACCTACAGTTGGCATCTTCATGAGATCATCAGTAGGTTCCTCGGTGGCTAAAGCCAAATCTCTCCTTTTCCACTTCAATGCCTTCTATTCCCTTGGAAAGTTCAATATCTACATGTTTTAGAGCAGGTGCGTCATTTGTGGCATCACCTGTGATTGGCACCACATTACCCTTCTGCTTTAAACATTGAACCATCATAAGCTTGTTAAATGGAGATGATCTGGCCATTACCCTGATTCTGTTAATCTTATCCATTCTTTCCTCATGTACTAAGATTCTAAAGTATTTTAGAATCAAGAGTGTTATAAAATGAATAAAATTGTTTTCTTTTAAAAGTATTTAAAAAACCAAAGATGTTACTAACTAAGATAATTGATTATGTACTTTTTATTTGTCAATAATTATTTCAATTGTATGGCTGCAAAGCTTATGTTATTTATAATTATTTAAAAGTGTTTATTGCAAATGAAGTTTGATATTGATTGAATGGTTTAAAAGTGTTGTTGAAGGAGGGTGGTTTGGGTGGTGGAGGAAGCAGAGTCTGGATTGTGGAAGGAGTAGCAGTGTGAAAAGGGTGAGTTTAGTGTGTGGAAGTGAGGGACAAAGGGAACAAAGGGTGTTAATTTATAAAGGAAAAAACACACAACGGAGAGGAAGAACAGAGAGTCACACAGACACATAAAGGATGAAAATAAAAACATAAATAAATAAGAAAAAGAGAGAGAGTGGGGGGGGGGAATGTGCCCCTCTACCTTTCATTTTGCTTTTCTATTTTTTTAAGGTACGTTATTTCTTCTTTGAACACTGAAATGTTGGTCAGGATTGACATTTGCCACCAACTAGAGTTTGACATGATTGGTACATATATATTTATTCTAGATTACATACAAGTATGTTTAGATATCACTCTTGAACTTTATGTCCAATTGAACAGAAACAAATACATGGCAATTTGGTAAGAAAGTAATCTGGTTTAAGACAGAAGAAAAACAGGAAAAACGTGTATGGGGAGGGTAGAGTGGGAATAAAAGTGGTTGTAATGGGAGAGAAGAGGAGAGGAACAATAATGGGGGCTTTGAGTTTAGGGTCTGGAAAATGATTATGGAGTAGGGCGTCCCAAGATAATTAATGATGGTTTGGATTGGGTCCAAAACCAGCATCAACATCCTTCCTTACCCACTCACCCCTATCATGAATTACTCTTGTTTTATTTATGCTTTGGTTGTTCTATTTTGAGGTCTCCATAATTTAGAGTTTTGTTTGTGTAATTTTAATGTTTTGGGAAGTGTTGGCAGTAATCATTGTTCTTGCCGTAATGATGAGAAATGATATCAGTGACATGTCCAAAACCAAATCCAGCTGCCTTAGCTCATGTGTTAATTTGCATGGTTTGTTTTTATATGGTTGAGAGAGTGCTTTAACTTTTGAACAAAGTAAATGTGAAATGATTAAAAAGGTTGCAGAAAAGGTCAAAAAATAAAAGGATGGAGGGGTGTTAAGCATTGTCATTATACTAAAGCAGGGTTGTTTTAGTGGCACAGGCTCTGTTTGAGAATTTAGTGTTAGCTAATTAGTGGCACAGCTCCATCTTTCTCAAATTACTCTTTCATCCTTAACACACTTCTCTACTTTCTCTGTTTAAATCACTTCCATATGGTTTTTGTAGTTGTAATAATTTGTCTAATGATCATTAAAAAGTAATATTCTTGAACCAATATTAAAATATACTAGATTATTTGAAGCAGATGAGTTTTTGAAAAGGAAAGAGTAGGTGTCATTGTGGCAATGTGAGGATGGATTGCATGTGATTTTATTTGATTGTAAATTTGCCATAATGTGTTATGGAAAACCAAGGTACAGAGCAACACTACTGGTTTTTGTTAGGAATTTCATTAGGAAAATATCATATATGTTAAATTGTTAGGCTATTTGGAATGACTTACTTTCCTAAAATTGGATTCAATTATGTATGTACATTTAAAGGAGTTTTCAGACGAAATTCCATTTGATGTGTTAGGGTGAGCTTTTAAAGGAGTTTGACTTGTGGCCAGAAAGGGAGGACGAGAGTCTACAGAGAAGACTTAACTAGGAAAGGAAAGCAAAGGCAAAGTTAAAGGTATGGGGACCTAAACTGAAATTGCATGATTGAAATTGCATGAGTTTGAATGTTAAGTTATATTGATTGAAGTTTTATGATATTGTAAACATTGAGGTTTATCAAACTTTGTGGTGAATGGTTTGAAACTGATTGCCATATTTGTAAGAGATATGTTTTGGTACTTTAATTTGTGCATGATGAAGTTGAAAAAATAAAGCATGTACAATGGCCTCTTCCATTGGTTCTAATCTGTGAGAATTAGCCATGAGACATCTTACCATGTTTGTAAGATCATAGAATGTGTAGGTTTAGATTATCCATTTCAGTTTAGTGATGTCTTCTACATCAAAGCAACTTGACTAGAATCAGAGCAATTTGCCTTCAACAACTGAAGTGAATTTTGTTCCACTTCCCAAGTTTGTCCAACATTTAAAAAAGTTTACAGTGTTTCCAAATTGGTTGTTTGAATAGAACACAAAGGAAGGTTTAGGCTCAGATGGCCACATGGCTTATAGCTTTGGCTAATAAGATTACTCAAAAACAAATTCAAAGAAAAAATAATTATGTTACTGGCCATTACTGCTACAGTGTAGTTTGTGGTCCAAATTCGTTGTGTAAAGCAAGATGCATGTGATCATATCAGCATGGTTTTGGACCACCTAATGAAAGTGAATTCAACACTCAAAATGAATGTAAACAGTTTTGGCTTTTCAAATCATAAAGGTTTGTTATCTGTTTAGAAACTGTCCACATAACACTCTCTCTTACTGCCAAAGATATGAGGCCAAGTTAGCCACACAAAGGTCATAAAAATGAGTGTTCTCTCTGCTGTTTAGTGCACTGGATTAGGCAAAATGGATTTTTCAGCACTTGGTCAATATTTCTTTCTCTTTCAATCAGTGTCCTACATTAGTGATATGTAGAGTCTAGTTTTCTTCTCACTAGACCAGAACCTGTATGTATGTAAACACAAGTACACAAAACAACAAAGAAAGAAAGATTACAATTAAAAGGTTATGTGATATACAACAGTAAAGTACAAACAACCTCTAATATACGTAGATGATTCAAAGTTTAAACTTATTTTGATGCTACTTCAAAACAGATTGAGAAACACTCTTTTGGTAACATTGAAGCTACTGGATTGAACCACAAAGTCTTCACAATATTAAAAAATCACAGGAAATTAGCACCAAAGCAGAGAAAAAACTGCACCATAATTGGTTATGGAGAACAGAAAATTTTAGACTTCAAATTGACAACTTGGATGGCCAAAGATTGAATAGGCAATTAATTAAACTTTAGAAACGAAGTAGGCACTGAAATGTAACCTAGGAAATGCTCTAGATCATATTAATAAAGCAAATAAACATAAATCAAGTTGATTCAAACTCAATTCAAAAATTGCTTATCATTTTAGGTAACTCTATATCAGTGTGTGTTGAGTCATACTTGAACCAACCTTCATTTCAACATCTGTTCAGTCAAGCTGAGGATGAATTTGGTTATGAGCATCCACTTAGTTATGATAAACAAATTTTGATCACCTTTGCGTCAAGCAGCAGCCCCATCTTCACATGGGTGATTCAGCATATTGTTGTTGCCTCTAGGACTAGAATAGCAGAAATTTGATTGAAATACATTGATAGTGTAATTTTTTAGGATTATCAGAGTGATAGATGGACACATACTGGTGGGGTATTAAAATCCATTCATTTAAGTGTAATTTCCTCATTTTTTTTTGTCCAAGAAACTGCAATTTAGACGTCAGATATTCATGTAATTTCCCTTGTTACTGTAACATCTAATTAGCTTCTATATGGCTGAATATGCCAACTCTATAGGCTGAATATGCCAACTCTATAAGGCTGAATATGCCAACTCTATAGGGCTGAATATGCCAACTCTATAGGCTGAATATGATACTCTAAATTGAAAGCTTCAATTATATATATATATATATATATATATATATATATATATATATATATATATTGAAAGGCAACTAGTCTACAGGACTTTGTTTTCTTATTTGGATTTAGTGAAACTAGACATATGTATTCATAAGTAAAAATGTATGCAACCAGAGGAAGAGAAGTGATAACAACTTCTTTGGTTTCATTGATTTGGCAGAGATTAATTAATGCTTTCTTCATTCTCAAAGAAAGAATGTGACAATCCTTAGTGAAGTGCAGAGTTGGAGCAGAGGAAGAAGAGCTTCAGTTACTCTCTCTACACCAAAGAAATATTTTTCAACACATTCTTTGGCTAACTGATAATTGATTCTGATTTTAAATTGTTCACACGTTAGAAAAGTTTAAAAAAGGAAGAAAGAATTAAAAGTAAAGTCTTATGCACCTCATTGGGTCATAGTTTGGTTTATATGAAGATTTTCTTTCTAAACCATCACTTTTTGAGTTCAAATGGAAGTGGAGTATTGATTTTAAGCTGCAAGCTGTTTATAACTCATTTTAGAGTTTAAACACAAATAAAATCATCAAACAAAGTTGGTTGAACATTGAGCTGTGTGTTTAAATCTCTTCCATACGTGTTTTAGTATCGAACCACCCAACTAGGGACTTTCTCTAGTGCATAATTTTTTTGGAACCAACTGTTTGATTAATTTCTTTGGGCAAAAGTTGTCAAAATTGAAAGAATTTGGTTTGTTGAATTCTGGTGCAGTATGATAAATTTGTTTGGTGATGTTTTAGTTGGTTATTGTTATTCCTTTTTGGATACTATTAGGTAATGCTTAAACTGTTGCTATGGTTATTAAATTAATGGAACAAAATCTAATGAATAACCTTAAATACACTTGTATTTGATGTCTTAGGTGAGTTTTTAAAGCAATTGTGGCCAGAAGGGGAGGAAGAGAGTCTACAAAGAAGACTTGATCAGGAAAGGATAACAAAGAAGAAGGTATGGTCACCTAAACTGAAATTGCATGATTATATGTGATATGTTATTTTCATTCTTGTTTCATGAATTTGATGTTGTTATAAAATGTTGTGAATGTCCACTTTGAATGTTAAGTTTTGTTGAATGGAGTTTATGATACTGTATACATTGAGTTTTGTCAAACTTTGTTTTGAATTGTTTGAATTTGATTGTCAAATATGTAAGAGATTTTAGACTTAGAACCTAGAACCCAACTAATTAGAAACTCAAATTACAAAAGAAGGTGGAACTCAAAAATTGACTATAGGAGTTGCCAATTTTGACATCTATTGTTTGCTGGACAGCCCCTTTGAATTGAGTAAGACAATATAGTTATACATAATCCAAATCATAAGACATACCTAATTTATATATAAAATCATGATATAGTTATACACTATATAGATTAAAGAAGTCAGTAAAGAAAAAAGAGTTCTCTTTATGTTTACATAGAACGAAAAGAGTTCTCAAGGTAATGGCTAAACTGAATCAATGTTTTTGTAAGTTGTGTTTTAGTAGCTACTCTTAGAAAATTTCATCTTCTTCTTGACATGCTAAAGTAAGTTTCATTTCCAAATTCATTACCTTTTTGTCATACTTTGAGTGATCCCATAATGGTTAGAAAAAAGTGTTGGAAATCCCATGTAAGAACAAATTATAGTGTATGAGTGTGAGTGAAATCTTCCACTATGAGCAGCCATTATGGAACGTAAGCCTCCTACTATGCCTTGTTTACTAATACAAATTAGTTTTATCAACAAAAGAAGAGTAGAGTTTCTACTTTTCCATTCTAATCTCGTCTGTTTCATTTGTCTTGGTAATTGAGCAAAATAAAAAAGAGATAACAGAGAAAATTAAAGATGAGATATGAGATACCAATAAAGGAGAAAGGAGATGATACATTTATTTTATCCAAATTCATGTTATCTAAGATGGAAAAGTACATGAATTCCCATTATTTTAGTCCCCAACAACAGAGACACATACAACAGTACACACAAACATTCCTATTGATGACAGTAACTAAACAGAAACAAATTCAATACTAGAGCCTATCGAATTCGAATCTGTTCCTGGAATCTTGAAGTGGTTTTTGTTCCTAATTAAGCTGCACCATGGTGTCATATGTTGCTCTGGCCGTCCAATCACTAGAGATAGCATTCCTGGACTGAACCCAATAAATCCCTGCACTGCCACTGACCTGGAATCGAAAGTAGATTTCACCACTTGGAGGGTTGCTATAGTCAAACATTGCCCCAAAGGCCCTGCGCAATGGCTTCCATTCTTGGCAGTCTTGCTGCAAAATTAACATCATCAAGTTTAGTGTCCTTATTCCTTTTACCTCTGCAACCATTATACCATCTAGTTTAAGCAATTGATTCAGCAATAACTCAATCAGATTAAGCACATCTGTTTGTGCAAATCTTCCACCTTTGTTGATAATTCACTCAAATGTTGATACCTAACCAAATCCAATCACTGATCATTAGCAACCACAACACTATTTCTTCCCTTATAGCCTATCTACTTCCAATCACTCAAATGTTTCTAAAAATGGACTGCAGCTCAAAGTCTTTACAACACCACTATTTCACACATAAATTAGCACCAAAGCAGATGAAAAACTAGACTAGAAATGTACAGGGACAGCACCAAAATCTGACTTTAATTGGTCAATTTTAACATGCCAACAAGCTTAAAACTAATATAAATAGGTGTAGAATAGAAGTAGGCACTGAAATGGATTCCAAGAAAGGTTCTTCAACAGATGAAGAAAGCAAGAAAAACTGAAACATGTTTTGCTCCAAGCAAAATGGAAATTTATACCCTGCACACTTGCCTTTTATTTCCTACACACTTGCCTTCTCCCATATTGGAATTCTACCTCTGGATCCGGGTCTTGAGCATGTAGCCTACCAAATTGCCTATCAAACAAACCCCACTGCTCCACAATAAAAGTAATGACAGTATAAAGCATACAATTCAATAAATCTACACTTGTGGATGCCACCTTATTCTTAATTCACCTGTTATGGAAACTAACCCTAACCCCAATATTATAACATTTTGTGAAGGAAATACATAATAAATAAATGATAAAAACTGTCTAATCTAATTGGAAAAATTCTGCATATTCCAGAAATACCCTTAATGTGCTTCTTAATGGCACGATTGGCACAAAGCATCAAACTTGATCATCACAGAAAGAGTATGAAACATTTTCTCCTTCAAACATGAAAACCCCTTATGCACAAATTTGACATGCATGTTAAAAAGAACCCAAATACTTCAAATCGTAAGATAAAGGACCAAACTAACCATACAAAAGAAAAACAAAAAGTTGATCAAAAGAAAAACTAAACCTTTTTAAAATATAAAGCAGCAACCACCGATGAAAAAAAAAACCCTGCACAAGTTTAAAACAACAATTAGGACTTCTTTAAACTGCCAAATAGCACAAAATCCCTGCTGCACGAAAATAGACACCCAACACAACTTCTTATTCTTCAAAATGACTACTAAAACTGCACTACAATGGTTAGAATTTGCAAACTGCACTAAACTAGCCTAAGAAATTTATAATAAGCTGTCCTGACACTACAAAAACAACATATATCTCAAACTTAATCAACTTAAACCTAAAATTAGACCTAATGTAACCTTAATTTAACTAATGTGAACATCCTAACATGTCTACAGTAGTGAAATGGACCTAGTAAACTATTCAAAAGCAAAGAATTCCATAAACCACAAATCGTAGTATATATCCATGCTTTTATAGATATTTGATTGCCTAAATTATGTTGATGTCTATATGGTTTGTTCATTTACATTGTCTTTCATTTGTTAGGCTATAACTTGATTAAAAAAACCTACACACGTTCTCAAGGCAATGAGAAGGGTAAAAATACACTAAACACTTAGAACCTACACAATATTTGGAAGTACTCTAGACAAGAGAACTTCAGTAGTAATAAGTTGTCTCCTCCAACTTTAATACACAACCCCTTAGTATGTTTGAGACATTTCAATACTGAGGACTTCTCTTCACTTCCATGTTCGACTTGAGTAGTAATAGGTTTATTACTTATGTCACATGAAGTGTTGCTGTTTTGGCTAAGTTTTTATTTGTTTGGCTTGTCACAGAACATGGCCCATTTTCCCAACCATCGTGGATGGATGTACGACCGTTGTTATAGTGGAAGGAGAGGTTTGAAAGAATCTTTTGTCATCGGAGTTGAAGAGTTCGTGGAGACGGCCCGACGATGTCAATATTATGCCCTTGATGGAGGGATTCGATGTCCATGCATCAAGTGCGAATGTACAAGGATTTTGAAAGATGAAGTCGTCAAAGTTCACCTTTACCAAAAAGGGTTCATGCCTAATTACACGGTCTGGACATTTCATGGTGAAGAAATTCCTTCGACCTCCACTACAGCTGTAAAACGGCTTGCATCAGGTTCGAATACTGTTGTACATACATCTGAGATAGATCAATTTGCCTATATGCAAGAGATGGTCGACAATGCTCTTCGTCACCATGCTGAAGAAGCAGACGATAGTCACGATGAAGAGCCTCCAAATGAAATGACGCAGAGGTTTTACAATTTACTTACAGAGGCAAATCTACCTGTATTTGAAGGTTCATCTGAGTCAAAATTGTCAGTGTGCATTAGACTCATGGCTAGCAAATCTAATTGGAACGTTCCCATTCAAGCAGTGGACTTCTATACAAAATTGATGTTAGATTTGACACCACCAAACAATTTCATGCCGAAGAATTATTACCAAGCCAAAAAATGTGTTTCAAAGTTGGGATTGGATGTCAAGAAGATTGATTGTTGTGTTAATGGATGTATGTTATTCTATGACAATGACAGTGGCAAAAATGATGCATTGTTGGTTGAATGCAAGTTTTGTGGCTCACCTCGATATCATACAATGCATGCTGGACGGAGGCAAAAAAAACCAATTCCAATAAAGTCCATGTTCTACTTGCCTATAATTCCAAGATTACAAAGATTGTTTACTTCAATGCAAACATCACAACACATGACATGGCATGATGGTAACAAAACTCCGGGATTTTTGCGTCATCCTTCTGATGGTGAAGCTTGGAAGCACTTCAATCGTAAACATCCATCCTTTGCTAGCGAACCACGTAACGTCAGACTTGGTCTATGCTCTGATGGGTTTACCCCGTACATTCAGGCGTCTGCATCACCATATTCATGCTGGCCCGTGATAGTTACCCCATACAATCTACCACCTGAGATGTGTATGACAAAGCCTTACATGTTTCTATCGTGTATAATTCCAGGTCCATCTAATCCCAAATCATTGATTGATGTTTATTTGGAGCCTTTGATTGATGATTTGAAGAAGTTATGGAATGGTGTTTGGACGTATGACGTTTCAAGGAAGCAAAATTTCCTTATGAGGGCAGCCTTGATGTGGACTATTAATGACTTCCCAGCGTATGACATGTTATCTGGTTGGAGCACGCATGGTCGATTAGCTTGTCCACATTGCATGGAACATACAAAGTCATTCCAATTGAGTTATGGTCGCAAAAGTAGTTGGTTTGACTGCCATCGACGGTTCTTGCCCATTGATCACCCCTTTAGAAGAAACAAAAAGGCATTTCGCAAAAGGCAAGTTGAAACGGATATGCCCCCGCCCAAGTTCACTAGATCACATGTTTGGAGAAGAGTGAAAGACTATCCAAAAGGCACTGAATCTGGTCAGAATAGGATAGAAGGGTTTGGAGAATGGCATAATTGGACTAAAAGAAGCATATTCTGGGAACTTCCCTATTGGAAAGACAACTTGCTAAGACACAACCTCGATGTCATGCACACAGAAAAGAATTTTTTTGACAATGTCTTCAACACAATTATGAATGTTATAGGTAAAACAAAAGATAATGAGAAAGCAAGAAAAGATTTACCTTTGTATTGTGGACGAAAAGACTTAGAGTTGAAGGCGCAAGGTAACGGCCGATTATTTAAACCAAAAGCAAATTACACCATTTCAAAAGACGAGGCAAGAATAGTGTGTGGATGGATCAAGGAGCTTAGAATGCCAGATGGATATGCTTCTAACTTGTCCAGATGTGCCAATGTTCAGAACGGTACTATTCAAGGGTTGAAGAGTCATGATTGTCATGTATTCATGGAGACTTTAATCCCTCTTGCGTTCAGTTGTTTGTCAATGCACGTGTTATATCCACTGATAGAGATCAGTAATTTCTTTAAAGATTTGTGTTGCACGACACTAAAGGAGAATTCCCTTAAAAAGATGGATGAAAATATCCCAATTATTCTCTGCAAATTAGAAAGAATATTCCCTCCTGCATTCTTTGATTCAATGGAGCATATTCCAATTCATCTTGCATATGAAGCTTGGCTTGGGGGACCTGTGCAGTACAGGTGGATGTATCCATTTGAAAGGTTTATGGGAGAATCCAAACGTTCAGTTAAAATAAAGCTAGAGTAGAAGGCTCAATTTGTGCAGCTTACTTGCACAGAGAGACAACGTATTTTTGTTCACATTATTTCAAAAACTTCATGTTGTCCCCCACTCATGTCAGAAATAAAATGCAATGGCAAGTTGAACCACGTGAAGGTGCATTATCAGTGTTCCGACAATCAGGCCGTCACGTAGGGAAAGAATTCACTCATTGGTTAACTGATGCTGAATTCAACTCTGCTCATGTCCATGTCTTAATCAATTGCAGTGAAGTAAAGCCGTACCTTGAGTATGTCATCATCCATTTATATTGTCTTTCAAACGGTTCAATTATTATACACTAATGAATTTCATTTGTACCAGCTCATTTGTTGTGGCTGAGCAAGTCGTAGAAGGAAATACTTCTGCTAGAATACACTTAGAGTTTCCCCATTGGTTTAGAAATCAGGTCCGTACTTTTTCCTACATTTAGAGCAAGGTTAATTTGACTCTTGCTTTTATAATTTTGTTAGTACCTTTGTAGGTTTTTAATCAGGCATTAACTCCCACGGTTCAAGAGTTAAGACATCTGTCGAATTGGCCAGTGAGATGTGTCAAAGAATGGCACACTTACTTCACCAATGGTTACAAATTCCATACACATGAATGGTCTAAAGGAAAGAAAACATCAAATTGTGGTGTGTATGTGAAGGGCCTAACAGAGGGTTGTTATGATGATTTCTATGGCATCATTCATAAAATATATGAGTTAGAGTACAATAGCACTAATTCTCCAAACAGAGTAGTACTTTTTTATTGTGAATGGTTTGATCCTTCTAGAGGTGGTACTAGAGTCGATCCACGCTTTAATATTGTCGAACTCAACCAGAGATTAAGATATGGACCGTTTGATCCTTTCATTCTACCAACTAATGTCAGACAGGTTTATTATGTGCCATATCCACCATTCCGCAATATTGACAAGCGTGGTTGGACCGTAGTAATACAAACCAAGCCTAGAGGTCGCATTGACTCAAATGAGGTTGAGGAAGATGTTGCCTACCAACTTGACCAAATGTCACAACCACAAGAAGTTATTGAAGTTGAACGTATAACCGTATTGGTCGACCCTGATGGTGATGGAGATGAATTACAAGCAACAGTACAAGGTGATGAAGAACAAGAAGAAGAGGAAGAAGAAGAAGAAGAAGAAGAAGACGAAGAAGAAGATGATGATGATGATGACAACGACGAAGAAGAAGACGAAGATGATGATGATAAAGACGATGATGAAGAAGAAGACGACGATTGAATGTTGGACATCCATTGTAGCAAATTGAACTGTCATTTCAATAATTATCTAAAATACCATCTTAAAAGTTGTATGCAATTATTTATACATTTACTTTAAAAACCATTGATCCTTAGTTAATTATTTCTATTTTTTTGCTTTATTTGTAACCATTTCAATGCAGTAATGACAGGACAAGTTTCAGAACGTCCTGATAAAGGAAAGGGGGTAGCAAGGCCTAGAAAGAGGCAACGGCAGGCACCAAAGTATGTACTTAGGGTGCCTGCTAGACTACCTACCACTACTGCTGGCAGTACATCATCTGTGGGGCCTCCTCCTACCCCTACAGTACAGCCTCCTACACCTGCAGTAGACCCTACTCCTACCACTGCAATACACCCTTCTACTACCCCTGCAACAGACCCTCTTCCTCCTCCTGTAATTATAACCCCCACTCCTCCCCCTATGGTTATAACCCCCACTCCTTTCCCTGACCCTACTTCTATACCTTCCTCATCTGTTATACCGCCTTCTAACACTGTCACACCATCTGCTGATCAAGATTCAAGTGTTGATGGTGAAGGTCTTGACCCTCCCCCCTCCATGATCGACCATGGATTGAGCCGTATGGTAAAGGGTAAGTTTTTAATCTCTTGATATAATTTGATGTTTAAACCCTATTGTAATTCAAATGAATTTTATCCTACAGGTTTATTCCATCTAGGGTTGCTTCCCAAGCCATCACACGTTCAAGTAAGCAACAGTTTCTAAGTCCATGGCCTACTTGGGGAGCAATTCCTGATGACGACAGAAAGGCATTCTGGGAGCGCTTTCAGGTGAACAATCTATTTAACTAATTGTCCCTCTTATTTGAGTATGTTCTGTAATCAATGTTTGTTCTCTTTAATGTTACAGATGAAGGTGCAGTGGAAACCTGAACATGAAAGTCAGATACACAGAAATTTCCACATGAAAGCATCTCATCGACTGTCAGAGATGTTTAGGGATGCCCGCAATGCAGGACAGCGCCCTTACTGGCTGGGTGAACAAATTTGGAACTCTTTGCTGGCTCATTGGAATATAGTAGAGTTTCGCAATAAATGTGCCAAAGCCCAGAGGAACAGAGCGTCTGAAAGGGGTGGCACCCTGCATACTGGTGGGTCGATCACCATTCATGAGCATGCCATTCGTATGGTATAATTTCATTACATAACTTTTTCTTTCATATATAAGTTATGTATTTATTTCATGCGTACTTGATATAATTCTAAATTATGTTACAGGCACAAGCTCTGGGACGGGCGGTCCATGTTGATGAGGTCTTTGCACAGACTCATGTAAGGAAGGGCACTAATCAATTCGTTGATGAAAGATCTCGGAAGACTCATGTAAGCAAATAACATTTAAGGCCCTGGTCATGAGAGTGTTGCCTGCTACTTCACAGGATGATTTAGTTATCCCTCCGACCCAGCCACAACCCTCCTCGTCACCCGCTGTCCCTCAGCAGCCCACATCAGTCCAACAACCCTCATCAGTCCAACCTACACCAGTCCAACCCACACCAGTCCAGCCATCAATAGAGGACCAGGATGATGAAGATCATTCTGATGATAACTATGTACATTATTAGTCACCTGCTTCTTATTACTTGTTATAGAAACATTTGAATATTAGAACATTTGGAGTTTAGATAATTTCGATGTTAGATGAACTTGGTGACTTTGTTGAATGTTAGAACATCATTAAGATTGATTGTTTTATGTTTTAACTATAAATACATGTTCTATGGATTAATGGATATTGTATAGATTATTGTATGTTCTATGGATATTGATCACCAATTGCATCTTTCAGATGCACATTATGTAGGTCTGTATGTGCTTGAAAACTATTTAGCAGGTCTGTTTGTGATTGAAAACTGTTATGCAGGTATGTTATATGTTGTTGGTTTCGCCATAACCCATTTGTCCCTTACATTTCCCTCCAAATTACTGAAGGCTTTTGCCCTTCGGTAAATTACCACGTTAGGCACTTACCGAAGGCCGTTGCCCTTCGGTAATTACCGAGGGCTTATGCCATTCGGAAATTACCGAAGGCTTTCGCCCTTCGGAAATTACCGAGGGCTTTTGCCCTTCGGTAATTACCGAAGGCTACTACCCTTCGGTAATTACCGAAGGCTTCTGGCCCTCGGTAATTACCGAAGGCTTCTGGCCCTCGGTAATTACCGAAGGTTTTTGGCCCTCGGTAATTACGAAAGGGCAAAAGCCCTCGGTAAATGCTAGCGACAAGGGATTTACCGAGGGCTCTTTGGCCGTCGATAAGCCTTCGGTAATTACCTTCTACCGACGGTTTTTGGCTGTTTCCGAGGGATTCTGGCCTTCGGTAATGACCTTGTTTTTTGTAGTGACAAGGTTAAAAGCCACTTTTAAAAGAAGGTTAGGGTAAGGGTCAAAGTAGACTTGTTTCCATTACAAGATATTAATTAACATTTTAAAACAATATTTTTAACTTGAGTCAAAGGTCGAGTAGAGTCGTTTTGGTTTGGAACTCGACTCGAGTCTTGAGTCCACTTGGATCTTAATTTGATTTTAGTATGCTCAAATTGAAGGTTGAATCCATTCATCCTGGACAAAAATTATTGATGAGTTGGGTTAGGACAAATGACAAGTTGAGATGGTGAAGTTTAAGGTCAAAATGAATTGCAAAACGAGATCACCAAGGCAAAGGTCGAGACGTACTAATTTAATCCAAAAACTAGAGACAGTCCATAACATACCGAAAATTGAGATGGGCTGACCCATGCAAGGCAAAAACGGAGGTCAAAGATTGTGAGACGACCTGATATGGAACTATATGCCTAAGTAGAAGCAATTTTTAAACTAAGACTAGAATTAGAAACTTGAAAACTAGAATTATAATGAAGAGATAGAAAATGGAAGAGAAGAGAAAGAGGAAACTTATGGAATGGTACCACGCCACTTGGAGAAAGATCAAGATGAGTGGGAATATCGCCACTTGCCATGATTATAACAAGATAAGATCAAAACTTTCAGTTAAAGAGATAGATTTTTATCTCAAATAAAACTATAAATGAATGCAAATCTATGAATTATCATTCAGTTCAATGGTGTGTACAAGAGGGAGGAAGAGGGCTTCTATTTATAGCCTTAGGATAAAAGAAGAGGTGATGATCTAGGAGATGTAGGACTAGAAGAGCAACAAGGCAACCAAGGCAAGGAAGTTTCGGCCAAGGCATGTCCAAGTCCCACATCTCTTAAGGGTTTATAAGTTCCCATACTCTCATAAAGAGAAAAAACAAAGAAAACAAAGATGTTGGCCTTGAACTACAAGCCAAAAAGGAGGAGACTTATTTTACTCTTCATTTTCTTTAAGTCCAAGGCATGTTATGTCCCATATTTCTTAAACTCACAAGGTCAGAAGAGTGTATAAGTTCCTTACATCACAAACTAGAATAAAAGATAAGTTAAAGAAGAGAACATCCTAAACAACTATGGGCGAAAAAACAAGCCCAAAATCCTATACTATTCTTTTTGGTCAAAAAAGTAAAGAAGCCATGTGATGATATGTTTCCCTTTTGTCATGCTTCTTGTGAATCTTTTGTTTTTTTTTTCATGTTTTGCCCCATCTATGATCACATCACGACCTGACCCTGAATGAAGGCTGAGATGGGCAAGCATGAGCTAAAGGTCGAGACAGACTGACCCAAACAAAAATTGTCTCGACCTTTTAGGTCGTGACGTACCGGAACAAGTCAAAGATCGTGATTGACAAGTCTAGGTTGAAGGTCGAGATAGATTGGCCCATGTCGAATGTGGAGACAGGACCTTAGGGAAGGGTATGCCTATATAGTTCCAATTTCTTCCCCATCTCTCTAATTTTGTAGAACCCTAAGTTCTCCACCATTAAGGGTTATTCTTAATTATTGAGAGTATATGTAAAACACTAAATTCTTATGTAATTTGTGGTGTTTATATACATACATACATACATACATACATACATACATACATACATACATATATATATATATATATATATATATATATATGATTTTCTAATTCTTTTTTAGTATTTGATTTCCATCCTTAAAGCTTGATGTGGTTTGATCTGATGCTTGATTTTTGGTTCTTGATTGGAAAATATTTCTTGAAACTAAAATTGAAATTGAGTACTTAATGGATGCTGGTATCTAAGGATAGAACTTGGTTCATTAGTAATAATATACTACTGAACATAATGGATGATTTCACTTGTTAATAATTCAAGGAATTGAAATCTTGATGAGTTACCATAGGCTCAAAGTCTCTAGAGATAAGATTTGAGTATAATAGTGAGTTGATTTTGACATGCATTTGGAATTGAAATTAATTGTGAATGCATGACAATGAAGTGGATGAAGTTTTAGTCTTGACAAATTGTAAATACTTTATGTTAAATTTCCTTGCACACCAACTATTTGATAAAATAAAAAAAAATAATTTCTTGACTTTTTGTTAACAATGTTGTCTAATTGAGCTATGAATTGTAATAGTTTTCGAGTGTTGCACTAGTCTCTTAGAAGAGAATGATACAAATACTTATTACTTACTACTATGCGACTGATGCACTTATCGATGATTTTGCAGCTAATAGGAACATAACCATTAAGTACATGCATCTAATTCCTAGGCTTGATGAGTTTCATGGGTTCATCATGTCTTCCACGTTTTATCTAAAAAGTGGTTATCACGAAATAAGAATAAAAGAGGGTGATAAGTGGAAAACCACTTTTAAGACTAAACTTGGCCTTGTGAGTGGTTGGTGATGCCTTTTGGGCTCACTAATACACCTAGCACATTCATAATACTTATGAATCATGTCCTTAGGGATTGTATAGGTAGGTTTGTTGTTGTTTATTTTGATGATATTTTAGTATATAGTAAGAGTATGCATGAAATGTAGATCATCTTATGTTTGTCCTTGCCATTCTTAAAGAAAATAAACTTTTTATCAATATAGAAAATTATACCTTGTATGTAGATAATGCCATATTTTTAGGTTATGTAGTCAATAAGCATGAGGTTCATGTGGACCTTAAGAAAATATAGGTCATTCAAGAGTGGCTCACTCCTAAAACTTAGAAGAAACTAGTGCAAAACAAGGATTCAAACGAGATAATACGTTTCGGTTTTCAGAAAGCCAAAGCATAAAAAAATGCGATGGCCTTTTAGTAATTTCAACGAACTTATAGGCCTCGGTTCAAGGGGAACCGAGGCAGAAAAACGTCTATTACCTAAAGGTTGCATTAGGACCGAGGTATAAAAGCCTGCAAAATCCCACGTGTCCTCTTTTGCATTAAATTTTTATTTTATCGAACACTTTAGACATCGGTTAATCAGATAACCAAGTTAGTATCTCTTCATATTTTCACTTCACCCCCTTCTGCACTATTCTTCTTCTTCTCGCGCAAGAACGTCTTCCTCTCTCATCTCCCATGTGCCTTCTTCTTGCGGTCATCTTCCAACCTAGCTCGTCTTTATGCGTGCAATAGAGTCCCCTAGAGCTTCCCGATTCCACCGCTGGCGACCACAACCTTAATGCGCCACAATCGCTGCCACAACAAAACAACCACCACCAGGACGCTCGCTCAAGCCTCAAAATCAACCTTAACGAGATCCCTTCACCTTCTGTCGAAACCCTACGGGACTCTGTCACCCACGTCATCCACACTTATGATAAGAACCCCAGGCCGTCGTTGTGAGCCCCCGCTGCCCTCCCCAACGGTGGCCTCGCTCCTTGCGCTGCTTGCTCCAAGCCCTGCCTCTCCACTGTCGGGAGCCACCACCACCTCGTCGTGTGCAACGGATGCGAGCACGGCTTCCACCTCGCCTGCTAATGTGTCGCCTCTGGAGTGAAGAGCAAGCAGTGGCCATTGGGAGTGAAGCAACATCTTGATAACAGCTCCTAGGGTTCTAATCCAGACCCCATCCCCAATTTTATTTTTGCTTAGTAAAAAATATGAAATCTCACATGCTGCAGGTTACAATTCATTCTCACATTTCTCTTCAAAACGCTCATTTCAAATGTTATTAACACATCTACTTTGTTTTGGCAGGAAAACTTGGTTTGTGGATGATTGGAGCAATTATTACTCTTAACACATCATGGTGATTGATTGTCTTTGGTTTACAAGAGGGGATTTTCCACATCCACCAACATTCAAAAGTGTGGTTCTGAGCAAGGTGTGAAATCATTGAACCTTTGTTCTGCAATTAATCAGGCTCTACACATTGCTTGGACTCTAATCCCTGGTTGGTCTCTCCTTTTATTTATTTCATGAAGATATATCTAGTGAGAGTGTGAGAGGTTATAAGAGTAATCTTGATCTTACATTTCTAGATGCATGATCAATATTGGTCTAATTAGTTTTAACCCTTATCCATTTCAATTGTATAGTTTAAATTCAATGATATAAGAATCTCATACAATATCAACTTTCACCTAATTTGTTTGTTTTTGTAACATCCCATAATCTCATACTTGATAATTCATAGTTGATATATTGTAGTATTACATTTAATGTAACATCCCATAATCTCACACATGATAATTCATAGTTGATATATTGTAGCATTACACCACCATTCACAATGAATATAAAGGATTTCATACATGATATATATATATATATATATATATATATATATATGTTTTAAACTCAGATTTCAACTACAAACTCATAAATATAACTCAAGCTCTTCTAATTTATTCTTCTATCTCTTTCTTCATTGGCACTGAATCGGATGACATTCCTTCATCTGCTCCCGTATAACGAATTATACAATCATCGCACAAACACAAACAAGTAGGGTGAGCTAACATGCAACAAATCATTTATAAAACATGCATAACTACTTTGATACACTCAACAAACATTATATAATAATTATGTCAGACACCCTTATACCATCATACAACAATCACTCCATAGACACTCATCCCATCATACCACAATCCCTAATAGACCCTCATCCGGATCATATGTTGATGAGCGGTCACGGGAGGTTATGCACTTATGATGACCTCTACTTCTTCTTACAAATATACTTCCAAAATACTCCATATCATCCACAAGGTTAGTCCTCAACACTATGTCCAAAACCGGTACATAGAGCAGGACCTCCTACCCCTCTCACCACATAACTGATCCTTCTCTACTTGACACCGGATGATTATTATAGTATCAAGATAACCTCCAACAACAGGACCCTTAACATATACACTAATACCATGTCATTACAGAATCTCTCCAAGAGATTCATATTATGCTCATATTCGTCAACTCATACTATACCATTACAAAATCTCCCCATAATACTCATATCATGTTAAGATGCATAAATTCAAATCCAATATAATAAAATACAATCATCACAAAAATCATACAAAATGAATATATCACAAAATAAATTAACAATAATAAAATATCACTATAAATGGTCACCGGAGAAGAATTGAATGTTTGACGAATCAAACTCACCATAAACGCTAGTACATATGACTAGTCACAACTTACTGGACTTTACCAGGGATGCTCTATGATCAGGGATGTACCAACTCCGGTTTCTAAGATTCCTCTATCCTACCATAAAAAATATAACCATAATATAAACGTTTTGGGGAACTAAGAAGTTGAATCTGACATAGCCGGTTAGACATCTTCTTATCCTTCCAAAAAGATGAATCCATCACATATTTTATATCAATTGAGTATATTGCATAATAGTTTAAGAGTACTTAATCTGTTCAATAAGATTTAAGTTAAAAACCTATCGAGTAGACTTCTAGGAAAGAGAGGTGTGTCACAATGGACAACGCATATAATATTAACACAGAAATTCAATATATATAAATATACAAGAAGCACATATGTTTTTCATTAACATATTATTTGGTGTTTTTTTTTAATTCTATTTATTTTTTATCATCATTATGTTTTCAATCAACCACCGAAAGAGTTTGGCTTTCCACCACCGAAAGTTATTTTGTCCTTTGTTTTGATATATATATATATATATATATATATATATATATATATATATATATATATATATATATATATATATATATACATTTTAATTTATTTATTTACTAGGTTTAAACCCATGTCCCAAGTGTTACAAGATGTTTTATTTACTGTAAATTTTTGTTTAACTTATCACGTTTTATTTATATAAGCTTATTAACTATACTTTCCATTCACAAAGAAATTTATTATTACTAGTAATAAAATTCTTACTATTAAGGTGAATATTTTTCATGGGTCTTACATTCTTCCCAACAACAAAAATTTCCAACCTTGAAAATTCTATACTTCAAGAAAAACATATGATAGTACGCTATTTTTTTTTCTTTTTTAAAAATAAGGCTCCCTTCAACCACTTTGATCATGTAGTAACTATGTATTTAAATCTTAGTGTAGAATAACACGCAATGATCATAACTTACTTACTTTGAAATCTATATAACAGTCGGGTGGATCAGTGATGAAGAGACTCGTCTAGAGTTTTTGAGGTGGACGAAGTTTAAACATATTGTTCCTCACAAATATTTGAACCTTGACTTATTTGAAAAGGAGGGATTTCACTTCCAGAAATTGATTGAAACTCAAGGTCTCTCTACACTTGTCCACATGAAGGGTGATTGGTACCTTGACTTAGTAAGGGTCTTCTACAACAATATGAGAAACATAGATGGTGTCCTTAATTTGGAGTAAAAGGAGTAAATGTTTACATTGACAATGATGTCTGGTTTCAACTTGCTGGATTAAAAGTCGAAGGGTTATTCTATCACTTACGGTACTCGGAAACAAACATATGGCTGAAGATAAAGGACGTGTACAGTAACTGGTTAAGGTTTCTTGGGAGATACACAATTGAAAGATTATATGTGCCTGAGGGACTGACTAAAGAAGAAAAGATAACAACACATATTCTTGGTTGGGTGATTTTACCTGCTAGACCTGTACAAGTACAAGAAAAAATGACAACTAAATATGTTTTTCTACTATATGCCATTAAGAATGATGTTCCTACCAATTGGGTGGAAGTAATAAAAGATCATATGATTGATGTAGGAACCAAACATGCACGACATCTACCATATGATGTGTTTATCAGCAAAATCCTGACCCTTCAAGGTGTGGATGTTAGTGGTGAAAAGAAATGCTCTTGTAACTGCTCAAATGTGATAAATCGAAACACCTTGACTTCCATTGGCCTTGTGAAGACCACAAAGGGATGGTGCTTCAAGGATGAAGAGAATATGGTTCAAAGTTCTGGAAGCACACCTACACTAAATGAAGACCGCACCAACTTCGTCCCTGAAACCAATTTTGAAAGATTTGTTGTTGAATGATTGTAATCACTATGAATATGAATGAAATTGAACTACTTGAAACGAAATCCAAATCTGTTAACTTATTTCTAATGTCTCCTATAGCTCTTTCATGCGTCACCCTAACTTTTTGTGACCTTGGAAGAGCTATGAGGAACCATAAAAAATATGATATGACAAATTACGACTAAATTTTATGAGTGAAGGACTAAATCAAGGATGCGCAAGTGTACTTATAAAAATGGACTTGATCTTTAATGTCAACTTTTACAATATGCGACGTAACATTCATTTTTTCCTATTTTTTTTAAAAAACCCATAATAACATTAAACAAAGGAAAAATATGAAAATATAACATCAAACAGAGTTCAAACATACAAAAATATACTAAAATATATTAAAATATTACATTAATTTTAGAAAAATAAACTAAAATTGAATCTTCTTCCTAATCTGAGTCAGATGTCTCCATAGACTCAACTTCTGTTGTGTCGTCTTCATCATCAGATTCACTTGATGAGGGAGTTATGAGAGCATTGTCTTCATCTGATTTCTTGTAAATCATGAACAGAGATTTTTCAACTTTTGAAATTCTTGTTGAAAGCATTCGAAATTGATCCACAACAAATCTTTCAAACTCAGTCTGTGGAGTGAAGGTAGAAGGAGTTTCGTCAAAATCCTTGAATACCCAGCCATCTTTTGTTTTCTTTAGACCATTATGTCTCAATGTCGCTTTTCCTATTTCATTTGATTCGGTGCACCAAATATTTTTTTCACCGGTAAGATCAACTTGATGATGCTTCAATACACGGCTGATAAAAACACCATATGGCAGAATATGTCCATGACTACTTGCAATTTCAATCATGTGCTCACTCATGACAGCAACCCAATTGATTGGTATCCGGGTTTTTATGGCATGAACCAAAAACAAATCTACAATAGTTAGACGATCACGTAAACATCTTCCAGGTAGTATTACGCAAGTAAGTACAAAAGCACACATTTTTTTCCTCCATTTTCAAACTATCAAGTAGATAGGCTTGTATACATTTAGCCTTGTTGGACTTCTCAGATATTCCTTATAAATTTTCTTCTTGTTGGTCCATTGGTTGAGTTCATAATATCTTTCATGAGACATGAAGCCTTCTGCTTTGAGACCAGTAAAAGATAGCCATATCTCGTCATCAATTTTAATATCGACACCTTTCACCCGAGAGCATATAACACCATCGACAACCTTCAGATTATGGTAGAAGACCTGTACCAGGTCAAGATATCAATCATCGGTCATTTCTATAAATTTTAGAAGACCAACATCTATAAGCCATTCTTCAAAGATAAACCCCTCCCTTTTGAATAATTCCACATCTAAGAACTTGTGAGGGACTACCTTGAAGAGTTTTCTATAACATCCCAATTTGTATCGTTCTTCGTCATCAATGATCCACCCATTTGGACTAGCATTTCTTAGAAGGTGTGTAGCCTTCTTTCCATGCCGTGAAGATGAAGAAGCCATCTAAGAACAGGATTTAGTCATTTACAGGAAGGGTTTAAGAATTTTGTTTCTGACAATGATACATGATAGATTTAATCAAACTATATGATGGTTTATTTGCCTGTAGAAGTATTCATTTTTAAACCTTAAAGATTATTAACTTTTAAATTACCTTGTTAAAGTTTGTCGTCGAATTTGATTTCTATTCGACATCCTAAATCTTTTACTTGAACAAGAAACTACATTAAAAAAAACACACGAATTAAATAAAAAAACAGAAAAACAATGGAGAATGTTTTTGAAATTCATAAGTGTTAACATTTTCCTCAAGGTATCCACCATGCCTTCATCGTTAACAAAGAAATGTCTTCATTTAGTAGAGGTATTGACGGACACCCTAAGCAAAAAGTTAACATGAATTTGGTTACGAAAGCTCTGTAGTGTAGGAATTTGTCGCCCATCAAGACAATCCTTACATTATCAGAGTTCAACTTCAACCTCATAATAAAACGCTGAACCCTTTTGACATTCGTCGTTGATGAAATTATTTTAATGGGATATATAAAATTGAAAATTTTAGTTGGGCCTGAAACTGATAAGAAGTGATGCACAACTTTATAAATACTAGATTTCAAAACGCACTCAGTGTTTTCTAAACTGAAGAGTTACAAACCCTATAAATGTGAAAGACGTTCCAGAATCTAATCAAAAACGGCTTCTTCATCATCATCAAGAAGAAAATGGAAGGTTGCCCGGATTGCAAGGAATGTTAATCCTACAGGTTGGATTAGTGATGAAGATATTCGACATAAGCTTTTTAGTCTAAGGAAGATTAAAACCATGGTTTCTCACATATATCTAAAACTGGTGATCGTGTTTTACTCCAACTTAAAGATGAGTGATGAAACATTTTGTAACAAAGTCAAGGGGGTTGATATGAAGCTAATCAAAGAGGTTTGGATTAGGATTGTCATTTATCAACCGATCAGCAAAGAAGACTTTCTCTTTCAAATTTGGATTGGTCATCATGGACTTATTGGATTCATAAGAGAAAAAATGATGATAATCAGCAAGTCTATCCCATATCTGATTCTTAGAGTGCAAACAAAACAGATTCGACAAAAGAACTGAAGAAGATGAGTGGGCTAGATGGTTATGCGGTGAAAATAGATTGTATGTCAGAATCGCTCAAAAATATTCTTGGGGCTCAAGTAAATTGAAAGCTATCTGTAACAGAAGAATATGGATTTTCGTTGTTTGATTTTAATTTTGTAATCAGTGGCTTCTTAAGCCATATTTTGTTTCGCTGGTTGTAATCATCTTTTGTATGTCAGAATCGCTAAAAAGATTCTTGGGACTCAAGTAAATTGAAAGTTGACACAGTCATTGACAAAAGACTCTAAGGATTGAAAAATCACCGACAAAATGGAAATGAAGGTTATGTGAACAACCAGAAAGTGATCAACAATAATTTTGCAACAGAAGAATATGGATTTTCATTGTTTGATTTTAATTTTGTAATCAGTGGCCTCTTAAGCCATCTTTTGTTTTGCTGGTTGTAATCAATCATCTTTTAAATATTAATAAAATTCTCTTTTGGCAATAAAATTAGTGAATGGTGATTGAATTGTTTAAATTTATTAAATCACTTGTATGATTGTAATTGAAATTTTTAATGTTACATCACTACATTGAATATACCAATGCACTCTTTTTGTTTTTTTTATTCTTTTAGAACACCAATCGTACGTCGATTAGTAAAGTTACTCGATGTAATATTAATAGAAAAGTTATGAAACAAAGAGGTTAACGTCATTCTTCAGACTTCGACGTATTATTGTCAGCCACATTACTCCCTTTTTATTTCTTTTTCCTTTAAACCAACAATAAACGTCCAATTTCTTGGGCATGTGACGTATTACTCGTTAACCAAAACCCAAAGGTCGCTCCCTTTTTTCATTTATCCTTTTTAAATTCAAATAGAACGTCCAACTTTATATAGGAAAACTCAGTTGGTTGGGCTTGATAAATGTTGTGTTAGAAACGAAGAGATCCACGTCCTATACTGACACCACTAGACGTCCAAGCAAATGGGAAAAGACTGTTGGCTGGGCATAATAAATGCTACGTTAAAACAAAGAGATAAACGTCCAATATTGACACCACTCGACGTCCACATTATTTGGGAAATACATACGGACGTCATTTTTCCTTCAGTATTCGACGTAAAATTATTTGAAGGATTTCTAAAAGAAATCCATTATTACGTAGGTTATAAATGGAAACGAATAAATGCTACGTTAAAACAAAGAGATAAACGTCCAATATTGACACCACTTGACGTCCACATTATTTGGGAAATACATACGGACGTCATTTTTCCTTCAATATTCGACGTAAAATTATTTAAAGGATTTCTAAAAGAAATCCATTATTACGTAGGTTATAAATGGAAACGAATAAAGGAAAAACATAATAACACTAAACATATGAAAAAAATGAAAATCAAACCACGAAAAGATCCGCAGGATTGTTAAAATGTAGAAGGATTTTTGTGAATGGAGGTTGTAGCATTTTAAAAGGGTGCAAAATCAAATCTTTCAACATTTTTCTTTGTTAAAATGAAGAAGGATTTTTTTGAATAGAGTCTGTTTTAAATTCATAAGTGTTAACATTTTCCTCTGGTTTGCTACCATGCCTTGATCGTTAGCAAAGAAATTTCTTCGTTTAGTAAAGGAATTAATAACAAACCAATGAAAAAAGTTAACATGAATTTGTTTACGGATGTTCTGTAGTTTAGTGATGGAGGAGTAGCGTTTTGAAAGGATGCGAAATCCAAATCTATCAACCTTTTCCTTTGGTTTTCTATACTCCTTCAAGCTTTTTTGTGTCCTTGAAGGAGATAACAAAAAACACAAAAAAAAATTAAAAGATGGAGTACATAGCAGAAAATTTATAAATGGAAGTCTACAAGTTATCTAAGTCTCCGAGACTATATTTATAGACATCCTCTGTAGGGTCTCTCTTAAATGTTTTGAAGGAGTTTATGAATTTTATGAATGTTGTAGCGTTTTGAAAGGCCTTGGAGTTGTTACAAGTTAACACAAAGAAACCTTGGAGTTGTTAAAAGAAATTTTATAAATGGATGTCTACATAAATAATTACTGTTGGGAAAGGCCTGATATGGGCCTAATATGGGCCTAATATGGGCTTCAATAATAAAAGACAGTCTACTTAAATGATATATGGGAAAATGAAGTCTGCTACGAGAATCGAAGAGGTTGACGTCAATTTCTTCAGACTTCCAAAGTGTCTTTTTGGTTTAATTATTTTTTCTTTTAATCCAACAATAAACGTCGGATTCCTTGGGCAAATGAGATATTATTTGTTATCCAAAGGCAAAGGTCGCTCTATTTTTTCTTTTTCCTTTTTATTCGTTGGTTTAAAAGAAAAACAAATTATTTCTGGAAAAAAAAACGTCGAATTGGTGAAAGAGTTCGACATTCTTTGATTGGTTTAAAAGAAAAAAAAAAGGGACTGAGGTTATTGTTAACGTTGCCTGTTCTGTTATGTGGCTTCATATGTGCCTTCCTCCGCTTAATAAAACGTTGAAGCCATGAGTACAATGAAGTTTTTTCGTTTGGTTTAGAAGAAAAAATTAAAAACATAATTTCTAGAAAATACAACGTCAAACCCGAAGAAGAAATTAAAGTTATATGATTAGTTTAAAAGAAAAAGAAAAAAATAATAAAAAAGGAACTAACTAACAAAATGTCTAAGCTAGTATAAAACTGACATTTTATGGGTTGATTTAAATGAAAAATAAACAAATAAATGCTAGTTGTAATATACAACGTCCTTCTATTGTTACGGTAGACGTCATACTAATTAAATCAATATTTAGTATTTATTTATTTTGTATTGGACGTCGACTGCTTCCTCAATGACGTTATGTGATTACGACAATCACGTCCAACCCCAACTTGTTTGACGTTCTATATTACTGCTGGAAGCAAACCACTATTTTGTTATTTTTTTTATTTTAAATTGAACGTCAAATGTTTCTTAAGTTGACGTTATGTGATGCTAAGGTCATTGTTTTACGTCGATGTTGGCCTTATTTGACGTTAATACATTTTAGATTACGTCAATATGTTTCTTGTTTGACGTTAATACTTTTTAGACGGCGCACTATTTTAGTAAATGACGTGGAGCGAATCAATTTATTTACGAAAATTGCACCGGTCATTTTTAACGTTGCATATTTAGTGCTACGACGTTGAACGCATGACGTTATACGCTGTTTTTGCACTAGTGACTGATAATCGATTATTATAAATTGATAATCAATTATCTTGAGTATAAAATGAGGTTTTCTGATCCAAAATAAATTTTAACGTAACCTAAGGCAAACAATACATAGAATCAAATATAAACCACATCCTATACATAAATCTACTAAATTATAAAAGCTTTAATATAAAAACAAGTCTTCGTGAAGATCTTCCTGCAATAAGAGCACTTGAGACTTGACTTTGAGACATCATCAAAATTTTTGCTCTTTAACTTTATGCTAACAGTTTGTTGTTGTCTATTTTGATGATATTTTAGTATATAGTAAGAGTATGCATGAAAGGTAGATCATCTTAGGTTTGTCCTTTCCATTCTTAAAGAAAATAAACCTTTTATCAATATAGAAAATTGTACCTTGTATGTAGATAGTGCCATATTTTTAGGTTATGTAGTCAATACAGATGAGGTTCATGTGGACCTTAAGAAAATATAGGTCATTTAAGAGAGGCTCACTCCTAAAACTTAGAAGAAGTTAGGAGCTTCCATGGTCTGGCAAGTTTTTATAGGAGGTTTGTTCCAAATTTCTCTAATCTAGCTTCAACCTGTAACAAATTGGCCAAAAGAGATGTATCTTTTAGTTGCAGGAAAAAAAAGAGTCTACTTTCTAGCAACTTAAGGAAAAACTCACCATTGCACCCATTCTAGCCTTACCAAACTTTTCAAAAACTTTGAGCTAGAATGTGATGCATCAGGTGTAGGCATAGAAGCATTGTTCTTGTAAGGAGGTCACCCAATTGTTTACTTTAGTAAAAAAAAACCTTCATGGTGTCTCCCTCAGTTATCCTACCTATGACAAAGAGTTGTATGTCTTAGTTAGAGCTCTTAAAACTTGGGAACACTATCTAGTGTCCAAAGAGTTCGTCATTCAAAGTGGCCATGAGTCACTTAAATACTTGAAGGGTCAACATATGCTAAGTGGATGGAATTCTTGTAACAATTTTCCTATGTGATTAAATACAAGAAAGATAAAAGTAATGTGGTGGTTCATGCCTTGTCTAGAAGGAACACATTGTTTTCAAAATTGGGAGCCCAAGTTCTTAGATTTTATTACATTCTTGAAAAGTATTCTCAAGATTGAGTTTTCATCCCCTTGAGTATTTAGAAAGAGCTCAAGGAGCCTTTTATGTGAATGATGAGTACTTTTTTAAAAAAAGATAAAATTTTCATTTCCCAAGGTTCACATAGAAAGCTTTTAATCCCATAAACACATAAAGGGGCACTTAAGGGCCATTTAAGGTAGGAAGACCCTTAATTTACTTAAGAAAAAATTATTTTGGCCACATATGAGGAAAGATTTCCAAAGACATTGTCATAGATGCATCTCATGTTTATAATCTCAGTCTAGGACAATGCCTCATGTACCTCTTTGCCAATTGCTTCAACTCCTTAGGAAGATATTAGCATGGATTTTGTTCTAGGTCTCCTAGAAAGCCAAAGGGGTTATGATTCCATTTTTGTGGTGGTTGGTCATTTAGTAAAATGGCACATTTTGTACCTTGATACCAAGTGGATGATGCAAGCAACATTGAAGACTTTTCTTTAGAGATATTGTGAGACTTCATGGTATACCTTGCGTAGTTTCTGACAGAGACTCCAAGTTCCTTATTCATTTTTGGAAAACTCTTTGATTAAGAGTAAGAACTAAACTATACTTCTCTACTTCTTGTCATCGACAAACTGATAAGCAAACAAAAGTTGTCAATAGGTCTTTCTCTATTATGTTAAGGAAATATTAAAGGGAAACCACATATCTTAGGATGAATATATTCCTTATATTAAGTTTTCTTAAAATAGGATAGTTCATAAGATTATTAAAATCTCTCCTTGTGAGACTAATTATGGTTTTAATCCTCTCTAGTAGATTTACTACCACTTCCCATATTTTTTTACTTTGTTCATAAAGAAGAGGTAGTTAAATATGACTTTTTAAAGAAAATGCATGAAAGGGTTGAAAGACAAATAAAACAATAAATTGAGAGGCATATTAGGTACAATAATGGGGGAGGGGGGTGATGACAAATTTATGAACACCGAAAAACAGCGCCACAAACTTGTTTAACAATCGGCAAGTGTGACCGAATCGTATCAAGTAATAAAACTAGGTAAGACCAAGTATCGTTTTCCCAAAGGACTCACGGCCTAGTTTAGCTATGTGATTTGTTGATTATTTAAGACTTAAGAACAAATTGATTATAGGTTTTAATGCAAAAGACAATAACTAAACATGTATGCATGAAGTTGATCAATGGAAAAGAACAAAACAAACACTTCAATGAATTATATGGATGAGTATGTTGTTGGGGTTATCAATTTCATCTTATTCACTCTCATATATTTTCAGGAATTCATCATTCTTATCATCAATGCTAATGCCACTCTCTAAATTACCTTGCAAGAAGGCCTATCCCTAATTACGAGTTCATACAATTCCTAGCATTCCTAGTAATTAGTTCTTAAAGTTCTGGAGCTTAAAGGCAACCAATATGCTATTGGGAGAAATTCCCAGGATCTAGACTTCCCCGTACGTTCCCGTATCGACAAAATCAATAATCATGGCAATGAATGAGTTAAACAAAGCAAGCAATAAGCAAAGAGGAAAAACCCTAGCTAAAGATAAAAGAAAGCATATATCTTAATATAAGACATTAAATCAAATTCCATATATGAGAGTTTCACAAGACTACATTGATTCCCCAACAACAATACAAGGTTTAGTTCACCATATTCATGGTGAAACTAGATGAACAATAATGAAAGAATGAAAGATAAAACCCTAGAAAGAGGAGGAGGTAGCCTGAGCATCCAAGATCTTCCTTCAAGGGGTGGAAAAGAGAGTGTTTGCTTCGTCTCTGCCAAAGATACAAACCCTAGGACGTCCTAAAGCTTATATACTATTCTAAAATTATAGAAAATTAGGCCCAAGCCCAAAATAGTGCCGCTCAGCGGTAAACTACTGCTCAGCGGTAAGTGCGTGAGTTTTTTTCTTCCCCTCAGCGGCCAAATCACCCCTCAGCGGATCCAACGTGACTGCCTGAGTGCCGCTCAGCGGTAAACTACCGCTGAGCGGCAGTTGCGGCTTCTCCTTTTACACTTTTTGATGTCTTTTCTGATTCCATCTCTGTCCTCCTTCACTTCTTTCACCAAATTCACCTTAAAACCTGCACAAAAACACTGAAATCAAGCATAAACCTGTCCAGCTCTCTTATTTCTAAGAATATAACCAAAAGCATGATTTCAAGCTAATTTCTAAGTGTTAAAGGTTGCTTTTAGTACCAATTTTAAGCATGAAAATAACAATTTTTCAACTGTTATCAAGGGGCAAGAAGTCATATTTGAAAAGGGGATTGGTTTTGGCTTCACCTAAGCAAAGATAGATTTCCTAAACAAAGGAAGTCCAAACTTAGAGCTCGAGGAGATGGTCCCTTTAAAGTTCTTATGAAAGGGAACAATAATGCTTATATGCTAGAACTGCATGAGGGGTATGAAGTTAATTTCGCCTTTAATATTACTCTAACTTGATTCCTTTTTCTAGTGGAATTGATGATGAGGCATACCCTTCATATTTGAGGTCAAATCTTTTTTAATAGGAAGGGAACAATGACATACCTCTAGTCAAGGGACCTAGAACAAGAGCTATGGCTAAGAGGATACAAAAAGATTGGGCCTCCTTTGAGAATACTAGGCCCAAGTTGAAGTTCACATGGGTTAAGGAGGATGTGAAGACCTAACCTAGGACTTTGTGTTTGTAAATATTAAATTAGGTTTATTGTATAAGGTCTTGTATTATGGTTCAAATAGTATAGGAGTTTTCTTTGAGACTTATATTTGGGCCTTGTTAACATTTTAAACCTAGAAGGAAGTTTAGGCCTAGAAGGATTTGAGCCTTTGTAAGAGGAGACACATTTCTAGGGTTTAAATCCTAATTTGGTGCGCTAGCTTGGAGAGGAAGATAAAGTTTCTCATCTCCATTTATGTGCCTCATGGCACGTGAGACGTGTGACTTGCTTATGTGGCATGTCACACTTGTTGCATGTTCTTTTTTTTCTTCAAATTCAATTTCTAGACTAGGTTTTCCCTCTCATTTTTAGATACCAGTTTCTCTCCTTTACTTCTATAAATAGAGGAGCTTACCTTTTTTAAATGTATTCATGAATGTAATAGAGTTAATTTATTGAGATCACTTAACGCTTTACTTCTTGTGAATCATCTTAGGCTAGAGTATGATTTATGTCTTTCTGTGGCCTTCTTCCTCTAGTGACCTCACCTCTCTTCAAAAACTGTCATATTCACCTTAAACAATAAACCATTGAACCACATACTTCATTTTCTCCTCAATGCTTCCACTAGCTTCTTCATCCGAGAGCTCTTTCATCCAAAGTTGAGTCATCACATAATGATGGAACTTACCAATAATTTTGATTTGTGCTAAAATAACATAATTAAACTAAATGTAATTTTAATGTTTAATCTCCATATAAAGGTACTAGAATTAATTCTCTTACTACACCACACCTTTATATTGCACATAAACAAATGATATAGAACAAGTATGTTTTTTTCTTAATCATCAATAATATTGATTTCTAACTCTCCTATTAGAGAAAAAACTTTAGAGGTAAAACTTGTAACAAGGAGGGTAAGAATATTCGGTGAGATCTTAGAGAGGCAAAGTTCTTAATGGAGAACTGAGTGTACCTCAAGTTTGATTGAACCAGTATAAAAATTGTGTTTTATTAAAAGTTTTCATTGTTTTCTATGACATCGTCTAAAGAATATCTTTATTTTGAAATCCTTTGAAACATCATTAGACCTGCAAAAAGTTTTGGAAAACATTATTCACCCTCTCACTCCTTGTTTTTTATTTGCTTCATTGTCTTGTCCGATATGGGTGATGAATTCTTGAAGGACTAAAAAAGTGACACAACTTCATTATGTAATTATATTAATGTTTAAAGTTTGATATGATTTTGAATATGCGAAAGGTATGTATCATTAACATTGTCCAACATTTTTCAATTTTTGTTGGAATGATGATTTTCATCAAACACATAACATAATAGCTACATGCCAATGAATTTTTCTACTTGTTACACTAAACATGATAAGGAAAATAATCACACATTATGGTCATAAATTGACATGCTAAAATTAATAACTTATAGATGAGAAAAGTATTAGTCTTTGGATATATTACTTAAATTTGCATTGATATGGCCTTATCAACAACTTTAATTAAATTGGAAACATACGTTAATTAATAGTAATATATACTAAGTAGATAATATGAAAAATGTAACACTTATGTTTGTAGCATAAATTTCTCCACTTTCCCAATTAGAGAACAAAATCATACATTTATGCATTATCTCATGATAATGACAATTGATTTCTAATAAGACGTACCACAAATCATAAATAGTTAGAGGAATAAGCATTACTTCACTTTACTTCCACCAAAAGTTTAAGACAATTTGTCAAAATCCAAACTCAAATGTAAAAGGTATAAATAAGTATCCACCTTAGAAAAATGTATTACAACCATCTACTCTTAGTACTTATAATCTGATTCCATTTTCAACCGAAGATTCAATTAACTTTACAGCATTATTTATGTAGACCAAAATGTGTTATTTACTTATTTATTTAAGGTATCTATTTAGGAGAAAAAGTTTAATTGAAAAGAAATTAGTTGTGATCTTTTTCATGTTTAAAAGATAATAGTAATTTAGTACTCTATCATTATTGAACTGTTGGAGAAATGGGGTGATGTTATTTATGGATTTCCGTGTCTAATCCTTTGGTTTATAGAATAGCAATCACAGTCTCTTGCAGAGAAAACATCATATCTGTATCTAAATTTCAAGCTTCAAAGTCGAAATCATGAAACAATGACAAATTGAGGGCATCCCCTACTTTCATTATTATTTCTTATTTAATTAGTTTTAAAGAATTTTGATCGTATCTACACTAAATATTCTTCAAAGTCAAAATTCATATTAATTGGAACATAAATTATATATCTATATATACATATATATATATATATATATATATATATATATATATATATATATATATATATATATATATATATATATATATATATATATATATATATATATATATATATATATATATATATATATAAATACTCATCGCATTCTCTTATAGTTTAAAATGGTGTTGTTGCTAGTTTCTCTGCTATAAACACCATCCAATAGTGTTTACTCAATTTATAGTTTTACAATATTACTGTAATAACCAAATAAAATTTATATCTTAAAAAATAATAAATACACAAATTCAGCCTATTAGATAACTGAATACAACTTTCATTAAATAAAGATTTCTAAACTTCTTTATACAAAAGGCCACAGTTTGTACTTTATTTGATTAGTATAGTCATTTTCGTGCATATGTCTTAGATATTCTTGATCATAACAAATCATATAACCCTGAAAAAAAAAGACAGGGTTGCAATGCAAATATGATATATAGATTTGCACAAAATTTTTTGTACATTACTTGTACACTACACAATGATAAAATAATATAAAAAATCACATTTTAAATAAACGTTACATTCTTTGACATATAATCTTTTTGTCTTTAGTTTCTTATGGTAAATGATATTATTGTATATGCAATTCTTAAAAATATTTTTTTACAACAGTATTTGAAGCTTGCAGTTATGACCCTGTAAACTACTCAAATCCTTTATTATATTGAGTTTATACATACATATATACATACATATATACACATATATACATATACACATATATACATATACGTATACATATAGATACATATACATATACGTATACATATATATATATATACATATATATACATATATATATATACATACATATATACATACATATATATATATATATATATATATATATATATATATATATATATATTACCAAGGCACTGAGGCTAAGGCTACCATACCACCTTATAAAACCAAATTCTACAAATTAAGAAAATTTGTCTGTATTTCTTTTTTGTAGACTAGCTTGTTTGTTACATATCATAGCATGTTCTTAGATTCTTCACAATTAAAACTGGCATATTCATAAGCTTTTTTTTTTTTTTAAATACACTCATTGGGATAAAACTATTTTAAGTGGGGGTGCATTTAAGGGACAAAAACGAAGAATTATTAAAATTGAAGAAAAAATTCTATATATTATCACGATGACAATGGGAATGAAGCTCAACCTTCCTACTCAGAGTTAATGAAGCATTTTTAAAACAAACAAATATGTGGCGGACAAATTTCAACTTTTATGAGTTTAAGAAAATATTAGAGTTGATAAGTATTCCAATTTGCCAATTTGGATACACTGTTTTCTACTGCATAATAACGTGCTAATACGTGTAATTACCACAAACGAATCCTATTCACAAGAACACTTTCTTGTATGATAGATACACATAATCTACGTTGCCATTTCAAAAATCTACTCGCAAGTTGCGAATCATAGGCTTATAGGTTACTGAAATAGAAGCTATTAGTAGAACAAGTTCGTGGACCATGCGTTATAAATTCATACATGCATATGCTTGAAGTTAGTATCACAATAGCGACAATAACAACAATAATGAATTTCATCTAACAATAATTACGTCGATCAAGGTCATGCAATAGAGCCAAAAAGTGTAAGAAAAACGAATAGGGAGTCCCTACATGCAAACAATTTCCATATAGGGAACAAGTCAGTAGTGATTAGAAGACAGGAAAAATCAAAAGGGTATGCAAAAAATTGCTTATGATATTTTCATATTCGTAAAGTAGCTAAAAAACAGATACAAAAGCCAAAGAGATTCGTTTGAAAAATAGTACGTGGTTGCATTCACACTTCTATTATTGTATATACGTTTTCATAAGAATACTGTCATAGAGATACAGAAAGGTCTACATTTTGCAGGTGGGGGTGAGAATGAAGGTTCTATATGCCTATATTTAACCCTTTGTGATGGAAAATGAAAGTTAGATATATAGATAGATAGATAGTGTGTGATTCATTATTTTAGTAGTATGGACAATTATTAAGTATATAAACATATATTGGATAGGAAAGTAATCAGAAAAGAACAAAAAAGGATCACCCACCAATTTGAATTTATGAGCTAAGCGAAAGTTTGGAAGCATTTGGTGGGTAGGACCCATCTCTGAAATCTTCTTCAAGGTGATGGAAAATAGAGAGAGATGAAGGGTTGGGTTTTTTGGTGAAGTTTTTAACATGCAAAGAACCTGAGAGGGTTTATGATGTTAACTACCATTCCTTTTGGTTTCAGACAGATCTGAGGGTCAAACTTTCCAACAAATTCCTATAAAATATATAATTTGGTTATAGAAATTTCGGTGAAAAAGACAAGAATGCCCCCCTCTATTTGAGGGGGAAGATCTATGGAGAGATGCAATGTGAAAAGCAGATTCCATTTTGATCATACGGTATAGGTGCAAATGAATAATATATATCATATAATAAGCAATTTGCAACAAGCTTTTCATTGTCCTCTTATAAATATGCTTCAACTTAGTACTATATTGTTTCAAGGCAGTATTTCCAAAACAATTAGCCATCACACCGAGAGAGAGAGAGAGAGAGAGAGAGAGAGAGATGGAACTTTATGATAATGATTTCTTGGAGGAATCAATGGCCCTAAGAAGAGAACCATGGGATACCAATCCGTGTTCACAAGAAAACCAGCTTTTCTCTAATGCTTGGAGTTTTGATTGTTTTGATCAAAACTATCAAGCTTTTCCTTCAAATTCTTTCTCTTTGCAAGAAGTGCCTCAGAGTTACAACTTCGACCACACCTTCAATGAAATCTACAGTTCCTTATTTAATGAGTTTTCTGCACCTCAGATTGTAGATTCATCTTATAGCACCCTCGATGCTTCACATATTAGCACCCCTTCATTTGTTCCTCATGAAGATTATCCATTGTCTTTGATAGAAGAAGAAGATCCGGGTTTGCTTGGGGAAGAGCTTCATTGTTTGGACCTTCAAGCAACATGCAAAATGGAGCCAAGCCATTCCCCTGAAATGCCTGTTTTCAACACAGATTCTTGTGTTGAAAGAAAGACTAGAGCAAAGAAGCTTCAGGGGCAGCCTTCCAAGAACCTAATGGCAGAGAGAAGAAGAAGGAAGAGATTAAACGACAGACTCTCCATGCTAAGATCAATTGTCCCAAAGATAAGTAAGGTATGAAGTGAGAATAAGTCATTATCATTACAAGAAGTATTCAAATGTTTGTCATATATGCAGCATAAGTGCTGATTTTCTTGCTGGAAAAATGCTTCTCGCAGATGGACAGAACAGCTATTCTTGGAGACACTATTGATTATATGAAAGAGCTCTTGGAAAAGATTAACACTTTGAAGCAAGAAATAGAGGTGGATTCCAACACTGCTACCATTTTCAAGGATTTAAAGCCAAACGAAATCTTAGTAAGAAATTCTCCCAAGGTATGTTCTATTTGGGGTTTTCAAAATTTGTTTTGGGGACTTAGCTTTGCAAACTAGGTTATGAAAGTAAAAGTTTCCTGGCACTCATTTTTTATTTTTTTTTTATGGATAAATATTAATGGCTAGCATTTTGTTAATTAGGGAGTTAAATCCACATTTTTTTCACTTTTTTTTTTCAAAATCACCAAGCTAATCTTATAACTCTCAAATTCACCAGCTAACCTTATATCTCTCAAGTATTAGCGACGGAAGTTGAATTCTAATAACACTAAGGCACCTCATAACTCCTTATATGCAACTCATACACATTAATTTGATCATATTACATAACTAACCCAGCAAGATTCTTTAAAGTGAAAATAGATATGATCATTGAAGAATCTCTATATTGATTTTGTGCAGTTTGATGTGGAGAGGAGAAATGCCAATACAAGGGTGGAGATCTGCTGTGCTGGGAAGCCAGGCTTGCTGCTGTCTACGGTAAACACATTGGAAACACTAGGCCTGGAGATCCAACAATGTGTTATTAGCTGTTTCAATGATTTCACAGTGCAAGCTTCTTGTTCAGAGGTATATCAGATATAGGGTTGAAATCAATAGAGAATACATGCTCTATTTTCTACTGGGTGCATTCTAAAGCTGAAATAGATATGAACTTGAGATTTTTTTTCTGAACTAACCACCTTCCTAAGATTAAAGAACAATCACTTTCAGATATTGAAATTTACTTGAAGGGTTATATTTTCCCAACAAATATTTGTTGTGATTCTTACATTCTTAAAGAACCATATAGTTTATCAGAAATTATATCCCTCCATAAGGATGGAATTGAAGAGAGAAAATCAAAGGCATTCTGTGGTGGTTTTGAAACTGTCTAAAAAACCTTGCTTGTATATATAGTTTTTGTGTTAGAATTCCTTTTTCGTTGAGCAATTGAGTAATGTTTTTGTTTTTCAATAGGAACTGCAGCAGAAGAAAATTCTGAGTTCAGAAGATATAAAACAAGCACTGTTTAGAAGTGCAGGATATGGAGGAAGATGTTTGTGAGAATAGAAGCTAGAGAAGTGCAAAATATCACAGCGAGTGCACTTTAGCTATGTAGGAAGAGTTTTTGAGTTTCTGATGATGATCCATTAATTTATAAGCCAAGTTAGCTGGATTTCTTTTTTCTTAATGTCTGATAATAATCGATTTCTTCAACAAGAACATGTTAACATGTTCATATCTTAATGTAGATTCCTATGAATCATGGTGATTGTTTGTTCTCTAACATCCTTAACAAAAACAACAGTCAAATATGGCACAAAAACAGACAGAACAAGTTAGAGAGATCAAAGTGTATAGAAGCTCATATTAACCATATAATTTTAAACCATGGTTAAGAACAATTAGTTAATCTTGATAATGAATGCATGATTATATAGAACTTGGGAATAATAAAATTATGAAAATTATGTATTGCACCTTGTTATTGGAATGGAGGATCAAGTCAAAGTGCAACTGCAACATTAATAAGAGAGTAAAGTTCCAGCTTTCTGTGTCTATTCCTTTCACATATTTCCTTTTTCAGTAGTAAGCAAAAAAATAACTTAATTGTAACAAAATAAAGCATTTTCAGTTTCCCATTTTGTAAAACTTTTATGCATAGAAAGTACAGACATTTTTAGCATGAAAAGAAAAGTACAGACATTTTCCTACAGATGATGTGACATTTTATGTTTAATGTCATTTCCTAAAAGCAAAGAACATGACAATTATAATTATTGAGTTACAGTTACATATACAGTGGCTTTAAATTGTTAAAGAAAGTTTTCTTTTTCATTTATTATTGAATTTAATTTACCTGTAGTTTCTCTATTTTTTTTATAAATATTTAATAAAAAAATTGCCTTGTTATTGCTTTAGTTTTATTATTAATAGACCATGGAAGAAAGATGAGTTATAATTAAATGTTTATGTAAAAGAGTTTATATTAACAATTATTAATTTGAAGGGACAAAATCTGTTCAGATAAAACGGCAGAAGATCACAACCCTTGATTGTGCAAATTATTTTTCTAAGAGAATTAATTTTGAGAATTATTTTCTTCAGCTTCTTAAACATGATTATAATTAAGTAATGCAAAAATTATATTATTAAGAAATTTCAAAAAGGCTATTAATTTTCTAAAATAATTTGGAGCAGAGAAACAAGTATAAAAAATGCTAATTATTGTCATAAAAATAAATATCACACAAAATGAAAATAATTATGTTAAGCATTACTGTCATATGAAGATTTTATTAAAAAAAGAAAAATATGAAAAAATTACATTAAACTATGATAAAAAAATATATCGCATACTCGTAAACTAAAAATTTATGATGAAAAAATTAAAAATATATATATACATAGATAAAAAAACAAGTAAATCAAACAACTGTTAAAAAATACCCACAATCATTTGTTCATTTATGTTATTATTAAGAAAGTAATACTGAAAAAGAGAAAAAGAAACTGAAGTTTTAGGTTTAAAGAAGTTTATTGGAAGAAGATATAAATAACTATGGTTCTCCTCAATCATGTGAATGGTGATCCACCACAGTCCACTGGGGTATCATCAAGGTCCCAATTTTTAAAAACCCAAATTTCTATACATATATCAAAAATGAAAATTATAGTTATTATTATATTATATATTTCATTAAATAAAATATATTACTATTAATATAAATTTCAATTAATTATAAGAAAATATCCATATCTAAGACAACAAGTCTTCATAATATGACATAGACTTGATTTATACGTTTAGTAATATTATAATAGAATAATTCAATAAAATCTTAAGCAAATATTACAGGAATATTTATTTTTAACGGTTGAAAAAGATATAAATTTTAAGAATACGAAAAATAATAGAATAACTAACTAAAACCTATAAAATACACCTCTCATTACATACTAATTTTCTAATTTTTTAATGTTGAGACTAAAAATTCTAAGAATCATAATATCAGGTATTTTTTTCTCTGATTTGGTAACATCTGATTTTCCAAAATGCTATTATTAGTATAAAAAATTGGATTTGACAGGAAATTGAATGTGATTTTGTTAAAGAGTCAATTTGAAAAGAAAACATTATAATGATACTTTCTATATATACACACAATCAAACTTTAAGAGTACATCAAAGAGTTAATTAGGATATCTAGTATTATTTATATGGTAGATCAAACAATTAGTTCTCTTAAAAGTATTTGAGCAATATAACACATATGATAAGATTTTTTTATTTTTTATTTAGCATTAATATTCTTAAATGATTTTATTATTAAGACTTGTATGGTACAAAAATCTTGAAACTTACCTAAAACCTGATAATTTTAATAATCTTAGTAATTAAATAATTGAAAGCCATTAGGTTTAACAATTGAATCCAAAAGGTCTTTTGATATACTGAATTCTTTGACCACATTTAGCTGTTTCCTAACGCATGAATACTTGTTTCCCTTATGCATGAATGATAAACAATATTGCACATAATGAACGAAGTTTTTAAAAAAGATTAGAATTGTTAAAATTCTTACACTATGCATAAAATAGATTTAATATAGCCTTATATTTTAAATTTCTATTAAAACTAATTTTTAATAATTGGAAAGATTTAGAAGATGACATTTTAAAAGTGATGGAGGTTTAAAAATAACGAGAGTTAATTATGTTAATATTAAAATATTTTAATATAAATAGTTTTGTTATGAACAAGTTTTATTATTTTAAAACACACATTCTCTATACTTTTTTAGAGGTTTTTTGACTTTTCTTAAGGGTTCTTCCTTTTTACTAATTGAAGAATCGAGACTATAAGATTGATCCTTGCGGCGAACTATTTAATTTGGATCGATCAGTTTCTTTGCTCAAGTAAGTTGAGTTTCACCTCTTTTTCTTTGTTTTTTTCTATTATTTATTGCATGTGAGTCTTTTCTCACTTGCATGCGTCTTTTTAGTCATTTTGTGAGTCTATGCTAATTAGTAATTTTAATGGTGTGTTTTGATTGTGTTTATGTTGTTCTTAGGTGTAGATAGAACATATTATGTGAGCTTAAAAGGGGTTTGAGATTCTCTTAATCAAGTTCGTCAGTCTCTGAAGTAAAGGAACTAATTATATTTATTTTTAGGTTATAGGTATCTTGAAATGTTTTTTTTATTATTGAGTGGTATGATGAATGTTTGATCTATTAATTTTGGTTTTGGATGTTTATCCTATGATTGAGAAACTTAGAATCTGATCAATTGAGTCAGTTAGTATGTGCTCTCACATTAAAAATTGTTTGTAACCCAAATACTAAGAAGAAAATACCAAATATAATCATTTGAACATCTTTCATTTTCCTAAATCACATAACTTTGATCTATTGATCACTAGTAAAAAAATGTTTTTTTAACTCGCCATATATGTCGCGGTTTCGTAAAAACCGAAGCATTTAAAGACGCGGTGGCAGTTTTGAAATTAAGATGAAATTATATGCTTCGAGTGTACAAAGAACAGAGACATAAAAAGTAAAAATCTGATACTGCTTCGGTTGATACAGGACCGAGGCATAAGGACCTGCACCTTTTCCCGTGCATGAGACACCTTTTCCAGTGCACAAGGCACCTTTTAAGCTAGGGCCTCGATTAATAGTAGAACCGAGGCATAAGGAGCTGCCTCTACTGCTGCCACCAAACCCTTCCATTATTACTACTATTCTACTGCTACCACCAAACCAAAACTCTTTCTCTTCTTCCTCCCTTCATTCTTTAAACAACCCTTCACCATCCCGCACACAACGGCTTTTCCCGTGCTGTCACTCCCCGTCCTTGACCCTAGCAACGCGGCGCCCGCGCCGGTCGTGGTGCCTCCGCCAGTCGTGGATTCTCTCGCCCCCGTGGGTTCCTTTCCCGACCACCGTCGCCTTCCGCGATCAAACCCAAATGGCCAGCTTTTCCAGAAATCGATGTCGGGCTTCGCAGCTTCGCACGATGGCGCCTGAAGTGGTTGTGGTGGTGGAGCTAGCGGCTTGAGGGAGCAGGTGGGGAGTGTGAATCGGTTGCGGGCAGTCTTGGATCCAAGGCGGTTGTGTAGAGGTTGGACTTCACCGGAGGCTGAAAAAATACTGAGAACAGAACCGAGGATGATGATAGCTGAAGAAAAAATACTGAAAATAAAGAACGATGCTAAAAAAATAAAAAAAAACATGCTATTGCCTCGGTTATCTAAGAACCGAGGCATAATCCTGTTTCATTTTACCCCAATTCTGAACCGAGGTATAAAGCCTACACCTTTTTACCTCGTCCATATATGCCTCGGTTGCAGAACCGATGCCTATAAGCAAAAATAACCAATGCCATATCCCCTTATTGCAGTAGTGGATATCTGATGCAATACGAAACAGTTGCAAGCTCAGCTTGTTGTTGACCGCTAGTTCATTGTGTAGGTCTGAAAGCATTTTAGCTTTAGACCGACAAGCATATGTGTTGTACTTCTAGGTGCATGAAAACGCGAATGCTCTTACCTTGAGCAGTAACATGATATAATATAGTTGAACACCTTATTTCACAGTAGGTTTGGAGCAATTTTGTTCCAGGATACGGAGTAGCATGATGTGTTTATTTACATCAACTAAGTTGTTTATGTGTTAACTATAATTTATTCCTTCTAACATCTTCATATTGTATGTATACGTTAGGATGTATGTCTGATATCTCAAGATCAATAATAACTTTTCGCTTTCTTCTTTGCATATCTCTTCTTTTCTGTATCATATGCTATACTCAACATGAACAATAACCAGACTACTGAAGATGTACAAATCCAATAATGGAACAGAATGAGCTTCCAAATTATTACTTTAAGAGTTCTTATGATGTATTATGTTTTACCAACTTTTGAATCTTACAAACTATTGTATTAGTATGATATTCATGTTAAATTCCTACACAACTATCCCACTAGTATAATATGTTTACTTCTGAAGATGTTACAATTTTAGTATAAATCAGAATCCAACGTTCATATATGTGAATTGATTCAAAGTGGAATTTACAAGTCCATCGTAAACAAAACCAAACTTATTGCATATTATAGTACTAATTAACTCTAGATCTGTCTTTAGTAATGAAGGGTACCTTCATATTATTTCAACTCCATAGTTATTCCATTTTCACGTTCTGCAATGAACTAAAAAAAGTTAAGATGAATACTTCCAACACGAGATGCCTGATCGAGGAGTAAAATAAAAGGAATAGTTGGATCCACGGAATATAATAACATGATTATTCTGCAGGTAAATCACTGTCTTAACCAATCATTTCTTTTGTTGGATTCTTTCTGCAAAATGGTTCTTATCTTTTAACCATATACTATATTTGGTGAGAATCTTTTGGACATGACCAACGAAGTGGTCTCAAACTTTGCAGAAACGAGTAATCTCAAGATTTGTGTCACATAAAGCCACCGAGAGAGTTAAAGCTCAGATATTTTTCCACCATAACCATGATTTGAAGTTAGATTCAATTTGTGTTGTGGAGGGGAAAACATCATCTGGGCATGAACAAAGTTAAAATATTTGAATGAAGAATCGGTTAGTAATAGATTATAGTTGAGGAAGTAATGATGATGGTTCAATGATTGATTTAAATTTTTATTTTAAGACAAACTTTTTCATGTTGCACATAGCACGTTTGTGCAGCCAAAAACAATTCATAGCACGTTAAGCTGATTAATGTGTCTGTGCAAAGATGAAAACTGGTCAAAGTATATTCTACCTGTTCAATAAAGGACAATGCAGTGTGGTTAAAGTTTAATCTCCAAATAAATAAATAAATAAATATAAAGAAAAAAGTAAAATTAAATAGATTGTTTTTATCTCCAGATATTAGTCTTTATATGTTTCGACAGATATATTTAAAGGAGATTTTAAAACAATTTTCTAATCACATGCTAATCCAAACTTTGAGTCTTAAAGATTGATTCCAGCTTATGTAGTAATGGAAGGGAAAGGATGAACTTTTACACCTTAGAAGGAGCAAATATTATCTTTGTTCTTATCTGTTTTCCTTTTTTAAATATTTCAACTAACCCTAATTTTGTATATATTTCTTTTTTTACTTTATTTATCATCATATTCATTGTTTAGATATATTTTAAGCTTTTACAAATGTCTCTCCTCATATATAGTTTGTTTCCTTGTACAAGTTTTTTGGAATGCTATAGCCACTAGTCTAAGGGACTATTTCTAACCACTATTTTCTATTAAAAGTCATTCAAAATGATAAAATATTATCATGAGAATAATTCAATAGGTTGTAGGGCCTAATTTTTTTTTTTACTTTTAATAAATTTCAACTAACAAAAGATAGTGTCTTTAAAAGTGTATTTTAACATTTCTAATAAAAGATAGTGTTTTTTTTATATATTTTTCTACCGTATACTTAGCTTAGTTGAGAACGAAAATTATTAATTAAAATAACTAAGGTGATTAAAGTTTTTTGAAATTATAATAATAATTACATTAGTAATTCAAATAAGTAATGCATTCATTGTTTTTCTATTTTATCAAATAATTACATAATGTTATTTTTCTAATATAATCAATACTTTTTTATTACTAAAATATTATTTAGCGAAGGTAATTATGTAAATATTTATTTATATTATATAATAAATTATATCTATTTATAGGAAGAATGAGAAGCAAAAATATATGTAATATATTATAAACAAAGTTATATTTGAAGTTAACCATAAATATTATTATTTTTTATATAATGTTTAATGTATTATGATCAATAATTTAAAAATATAATACATGTTTAATCATCTAATTATTTTTTATCTTTTGAAATAACATCATTATTTTTTATATATTAAAAATATTATTTTATAATAATTTAAAATTAGATTTCCAAATAAAACCTCATATATTTAAAATTAAAATAATAAATATCTAATTAAGTTATAATTTTCTTTCAAAAATAAATTATTGAATTAAAATTAAAAATATTATTTAACCAAAATCATAAGACCATTACACATGGTATATTAAAAATATAAATAAATTCCTAAAATAAATTACATGTCATTACCTTATATATATATATATATATATATATATATATATATATATATAAATAAATTCCTAAAATAAATTACATGTCATTACCTTATATATATATATATATATATATATATATATATATATATATATATATATATATATATATATATATATAATGGTATTATTTAATTAAATTCAGCTTTCAAAAATAATATAATCATGTGACTTTGATCTTAAGTATTTTAATTCAAATTCCCATTTTCAATACTTAATTAACTATTAATTATAAGGACTTAAAAACATTAACAGATCTAGAAGTAACAAAAGACTTTGGAAAGGAGTAAAACTAGACATGGTCTATATTTTATAGGGACATATAGGTGTACTTTTTAATTATATATTGAGTTGTTGGAGTGTGTATAGGTTGCAAAGGGATAGTGTGTCTAGGTTAATTATTCAGGATATCCACTCAACTCAATGGGCAATGTTAAGTAGTAATATCACCACTATATATACTACATGCCACATGTTTAAGTTGTATTTATCTTAAACAAACTAGTGGATTAGGTTTGGTTGAAAGAGAAGTGTTGAGTAAACCTATGAAGGTTTGACAACTTGGGAATACATGGTTATAATGCAACCAAAACAAAAGTTTGGATATATAGAAGAATATTGTCTTGCCTACATAGACTAATTGTACATGTTTTTGTATATGTTGTAAGTGTTGTTTGTGGTTTAGAATAACTTGCAAAGGTTTATTATAGTGAGGTTAACCTCACAAACCCTAGTGTTTTGGTGTTGTGGTTGTACTGTTGGTGTTGAAAGGTGTTTGGAGTATTTGTATTGTATTTATGTTGCTGCACTTTCGTTCAAAGAACATGTGTAAAACAAATGACGTAGCAACGTAAATGTTTTGAAAAACAAAATGGAGAAAAAAAGGTTAAGAAATGTAAATTTAATTGAGGAGAATGTAAATTGACATTTAAATTAAGAAGGATTATGCAATTGAAAAATAAATAAAGAACTTACATAAAAAATTTCTTGAATGAAAAAGGAAATTAAAGTGGTTGTTGCAACAAAACAATCCAATACTTGATTGAGACTTGTTTAATCCTTCGAAAATTGGCAAACTAGTATTCATTTAAAGCAAACCCTAACTTTTAATAACTAACTTTAAGAAACAATTTTCTTCCTTGTTTACATTCCATTGATTCCAACTACATTTCTAGATCTTCCAAAAGCAAAATAATCTTTTTTGCTCCTAAAAGTACATATGGGTATAAGAAAACTAACAAAATAAATATGGAATTAAAATTTTGATGTTGATACATAAATACCTAATTTCTTCACTAAACATCCATCAAACATCAATAATAATATGATATTCATTTTAAAATACAAAATATTTTAAAATAAATTTACTGCGAAAATAAAAGTATTATTATTTTATTAAGTGTTTCAATATGTAAGAATATATATGATATTTTTCTTAAGTTTTTATTTATTTAAATGTCTCTAAACTTAACTGTTTATAAACATATATATGGTCTCTAACACAAACGATAATGTTTATAAACATTTTGACTGATGTACAAATTTTATTTTCATTTTTCTTTTAGTTTAAAAAACTATCTAGCTTTGTTTTTTACATATTAAACATGTTTCACGTTTTATACCATATTTTCGTAGAAAACGTGTTTGAAATCCTAAAAAAATTAACATAATTAAATTAAAATAATATGTTTATTTAATTTTAAAGTTTAGAAATTAAAATATAAATTTTAAATAAACACAAATTTTAATTTTATATCAAAATTTAAAGACTAAAAATATATTTAATTTTTTTTTTTACTTCAAAATCATATAAGTACCTCTAATAATACTCTAATAATAGTTGGAGATCTATGTGTAGGAATATTTAATATGTTTTTATTCAACTAGTCTTCATTTGTGAAATAAATATTTGAACTTCTTCGAGAAACTAAATTTAAGAAACAAAGTATTCAACTATAAATAAAATAATCAATCATTACTATATTTTTTAACATTTATATTTAAGTATTATACACTTTGATTACATACATTAAGTTAAAATAAAATATGTAATGTCTCAGAAAAACTATTGTTTTCTCCTAATATTATTACTTGTAGAAATATCTCCGTCAAATTGCAATTATAATAAATAAAAAATATTAAAAAAATAAAAATAAAGAGTGAGCTAATGTTTCAATTAAATATATAATATATACGAATATTTTCACACAATATCTGTAAGAGGAGATACATAACACGAAAACTAACTTTAGAAAAATAAAGACTAATTTTTTTTAAAGATTATTATCAAGTTTATGTTTAGAGAGTAATACTTATTATCAAGAGGATATGTCTCAAGGTATTATTATAACTTATCAATCATTCTCACCCACAACTCAACCTATAAAACTTTCATTAGTTCATTATCATATCATATTTTGTTTATCTAACTAAAGGTATTATTATAACTTATAAATTTTTTATACATAATATCTCGTTAATACCTACTTAATAACTAATGAAAAATCTAATAATCACAGTAACCATTATGGTAATTACTCGCATCATCCTTCCTCAATTGTTCACTCCTTAATCGCACTCTTTTATTCACAACATACACATCTCTACTTACATATCAACTTTAAATCTTCATATAAACAACAAATAAAGTTTCTCAAACCATATTTTTTTTCTTGAGCGAAATAATAAGAGAATTTTGTTCTTCATTATTCTTAGAATAAATAAGTATACCAACTATTAAAAAAGATCAAATTTGTCTAGGGAAAGTATGAACATTTTATTGACGAAATTCATAAATGAAGTACAAATTATTATTATTACTATTATTATTATTTTAATTATAATTATTATTATTACTACTATTATTATTATTATTTTATCCTGGTTTTTCACTCTCTTTTTTTCTTCTTATTAAAAGGGTCAGCCATGTAAAGCTACATCTCACTATATGAGTTGTTTATCATAATTGTGTCTACCATATAGCCCACAACTCTTTTGGGCCAGGAAGGCCCATTCAGTTCCAGAGAGCAGACCATGAAACCTTTTAAAAAGGACTTGGGTGTTTCTTCTTCCAGCCCATCAGATTTCTTCCTGCACTTCAGCAAAGGGTTCTGAAAATTTTGATCTGGAATAATAGTTGAACGAGTGTCTTCTGGAAAGATATTTTCCAATTTGATAAAGTGTGTTTCGGAAAGCAAAATCGAGTCAACGGGATGCATGAAGAAATTTAATGGAGTTCAAGAAGAAACACTTTCAATATTTTTATTTATATGTTCAGGTTAGATTAATTTTATTAAAAATATTATATGAATTCAATTTAGAGTATATAAGTTGACGAAAACCTTATTTTATAAATCGATTTTATAAAATTAATTTAAGATTAAACTTCATTTCTTAATAAATCTTAATAAAATTTATTTATTACTCTACTTATTGTCGGAATCTCTATTGAAAAATCTATTAATATGAAATTTCAAAATCAAAATATATATACCACGATATGGGAAAAATACGTTAGAAGTCTCGTGGAGTAGAAATAAATCAATTTAAAATATATAAAAAATAATAATCTAATTTTCTCTAGTTTAGCATGAATTATCACTACTTTATTTATGTAGTATGTTAAAGAATATAAAGCATGTTGAAGACGAAGGGGTCTTTTTTCTGTGTGGTGAATGGTTCACCTTTCTGATTATGGAATGCACTACAACTGAAAAAAGTATGGTAACAAAACCCTTTACATGTGGCATTTTGATTTTAATAAAGTTAGGTTCAAAATTATTTTGCTTTACACATAAGAGTTCCAATTTTGATGTTGACCTAGACCTAATGTTAAAATATTAATGCCACTTTCAATAGACCCACTCAAAATTTTCTTTCATGCTCTTTCATAAAGTCTGTCAAATCGAAAGTGATCGACTTATTTATAAGCCGCACATTACTTCGTAGTTTTCAATAATTTTATTACAACTTCTCTTACAACATATTCTCTAGTTTATAAACATTTAAATATTACTTTTTAATAGTTCGTGTTTTCAAATATTATTATAAATAATATAATTTATTTTAAAATTAAAAATATGTGTAGTTTTACTTAATCTCTCATAAAAGCAAATTGAATGCTACAAATATCCATTAATAAATTAAGGATTATTTATCTTAAAATGATCATTGTAGATATCGATATATATATAAAAATTAACAACTCTTGATACGTGCATAAAATATTTCTTTGCATCAAGTTATGGAATTTGTGATCTTGCTTTGCTTTTTCCGATAATAGTTTTTTGGTCATTTGCATTAATCAAATGATCTCTTTCAAGCTTTTTTTATTCTCCTAACTTATATTCCTATAATTGTTGTGGTTGAAGTAATCTATTGCATGTGCACGTATGTAGTTATGCTAAAGTTAATCTTTGATAAAAGAAATTATTAACTAAATTTTATCATTTAATTCAAATGATATATTACTAATGTCATATTTTAATATCTGTAAATGGATAATATACATTGGGAGATTTTCTACATATTACCTTGAGTATTTTATTTACACCATCATGTGATTTAAATGAACTGTAGTTTAACTTAAGTTGACCATTTATTAAGAATATATGTATCCCTTATTTTTAAAGGCATTCTCCAACCTCATTCTTATTTTATTCTTTCAAAAGATATCATTAATTATAATGTTGTCAAAATGGATTATCCGGCTTCATTCATCACAAGTTGATCACTTAGTAAGTCAATTTAACTTAATTCACTTACTAGCGAGTCGAAAAAATTCAAATCTGACCCGACACAACATGTAGATTAAACAGGTCGACTCATTGACTCACTTAATTAATTTCTTTTTTTAATTTAAAAAAAGAATAACAATTTTTTTCTAATTAAAATCTAAATAAATTTCAGTATAAAATGATGTTAAACTCCAGAGACAATTAAGAAAAATACACTACAATCCAAAATTATCTTAAATTCCAAATACAATCCAAATATAAGAACAAAGGCAAAAAAATATGTATCTAATATTAATCATTTTTGTGTCACTTATTCATCTATAAGATCAAAGGCTAGAATGGATAACATTGATCTTTTTTCCAGTTTGGTTGCAATGTTTTTTTTTTCTTTAATTTCATTAAAATAATTAGGTAGGTTGTTGAGCCAACGCGCTCACCACAGGTTTAATCGGATGAACTGAATTTTTAATGAGCTGGGCTTAAAATTGACTCGTATGGAAATTTTAAATTTTTTTTCAACCCAACCAGATCCGAACCTACTTGAGGTGTGTCAGGTTGGCTCGCAGATTCCAACATGTTTTAACAATACTAATTAATTTAGTTAAACTAAATTGGTTAAATAAACTAGATATTTAATAAATTACATTTATATTTCGATTTTATGATTATTTTAATTATGATATTTGATAATGAACTCGTTAGTAAGATATAATCATTTCTAGAAAATGATTAGTTATTGTGAATAAAGAAGAGAAGTTGATAATGACAATGTGAAAAAAAAACGGATAAAAAGATAAAGATTAGATAGATATTTTATCACACAATTTATGATTATAACATGATTGACTAGTTAGATATTAAAGAAGTATATAACATAAATGAAGTAAAAAACTAACCCTATAAATAAAGAATAAAGTTAGAAATACCAAAACATCACTCCAAAACAGACACAAAGTTTAGTCAATTAAAATCTTCAAAAATCAAGTTTAAACAAAGAAATAAACCAATCTCAACATTTTACATGTTTAATAATATAGGTAGATACTTTTTATTAGGTTAAAAGTATGTTTTTCCCTTGTAATGCTATTTGACCAACATTAGCAATTACTCACATTTTTAACTTTCTTCTCCTTTTTTTTCTCCAATCCGACCAATGAATTTAAATGAGTAAACAAAATGAACATCATTATAATCCATTTTTAACACTGTTGGTAAAACAAAGTCCCTTTTTTGACTGTGTGGGTGAAAAGCCTTTATTTCCCAAATTGTTATGTGATTTGTTTTGTGAAGCAAGAGAATAAGCTTTATAAGCAACCGTGCTTAACAGCAATACGCCACGCATCTCATCATGGTGAAGTAGGGTAGTCCACAAACAATAATTAACGTTAATATATTCTACCAATGACTCACCTGGGAAAGCTACCTTAAAAAGTTATATGGGACTTTTGTCTTTTTGTGACTACACATTATAGGTCACATAGCTGTCTTTATGAGATTACTCTAACTAACAAGTTTCAACGAGGCTAATGTGTCGTCAAAGTGTGGAGTATTATTGGATTCACACAAAAATTTGAGGAATATTAACTGAATATGTGCACACACATCTTTGCTTTTGCATTTCATAATTAAAGATCGAGGTGATGTTAACTAACACAGTATGGTGAAAAAAGCTTCTCTTGTTCCATCATTGCCTAATTAATGCAATGTCAATGCATGTTCGATGATAGTTGAATTGAACAGGAGATAGATATGATTTATTGGAATTGAGATTTTATGAGTTTATGATTGGTTCTGCTTCAAACAAAGAAATAGTAAATTCGTAACTGAGTTTTGTTGGGTTGATTACTAGATTTAAGTTTTGAATTTTAAAAATTAAAAATGTATTTCAGTTTTAAAAGTGAGATTCGTGTTGATTGAAAATATAATTAGGTTCAAGTTTTGTAGGTCCTTATTTTCGTCCAGAATCTCAAATAGGTTATTTTTTTTTTCGGCGTCTCAATTTGGTCTTTATTTTTGTAAAATTGAATCAAATAAAGACTTTCCGTCAAATTGATCAAACGATGTTTAAAATGGTTTTACGTGGCATGTTGAAGGTATTGTTTAAACCGACGTGGCATTAAAAATGTGTATGAAGTGTATTTTGTATTAAAAATTGGAGTGCAGATAGGGGAAATCAAATTTAATTAACGGCAAAGTAGGTAAAACAAATAAAATCAAAATCAGGCCTTTCTCAGCAATTCGAAATCAAATTGGGGGAAATCAATTAGGCTTCGTATTAGGGTTTGTGGGAGAAAAAGAAGTGCGTTTTTGTTTGATTGGAAGAGATGGATAATCAAATGTAGAAGTTTGTTCATCTTCGACATGTAATGGGTGGCGGCATCAATAGTCCAATGTCGTTTTTTGTGATGGAGTATCTACGACTGATTGATGGTGTGAACTTTGGAAATCAGACTGGGAAATAAAATTGCAGGAAAGAAGATTGTAGGAAAGAAGATTGTAGGAAAGAAGATTGTAGGAGTAAACTTTACAATTGAAAAGCTCTAAAAGCTAAAAGTCAAACCAAACAACAACTAAGAAAGATGCCCCACTGGACAAACAAAATGGCTTTTACAGTATCACAATAAAAAAAAAGATAAATGCCTGATTTGCATAGTTTCACAAGAACTCAACAATTCAAGTTTTCAAGAGATCTTCCATTTTTTGTTAACTGACTTCACACATGTAGAAACAAATAGCTTCCACTATTGTCATTGAATCACACGACACTCCCAAACCACAAAACCAGCTCCAAAAGCAATTCCCAAACTCGAATACAGGATGTGTTACAGCAGAGTAGAATCCACCAGTAACGGGATCGAGATATGACTCAGGGTTCCACCAGTAGCTAGGGTAGGATGTGCTACAGCAGGCGCATAGAATGCACTCGTACATCCCGTCGAGCTTTTCGCAGTCCCTCTTGCTCTACAGGATCTCCTTCCCTAGCACCGGCGGTGGGTTCTTCTGCTTTAGTCGTCAATGTTCATGGTGCAAGAGCCGCAAATCCCCTCGCGCCAAGAGCGGCAGAAGGTCAGGCTGATATCGATCTCGTTTTTTATCTTGTGTCGCGGGTTCCACCATAAATCCCTATCTGATTTCGAAACTTGAGTTGGGATTATTTTGCTATGGAGCCCCAATCTTGGCGTTTTTCTTTCTCTCCCACGAACCCTAATTCGGAGCCCAATTTTTTTCCCCAAATGTGATTTGGATTTCTCAATTGCAGGGCTGCACTTAAATTTTTTATTTTACCTAGTTTGCCCTTGACTATATTTGATTTAACATCTGTGCAATCTATTTTTTAATAAAAAAATCAATTCAAACTCGTTTATAATACCATGTCTAATTAATCTATACACTGATCATGCCACGTAACCCAAACTTAAACGACCGTTTTTCCAATTTGACGGCAAGCCTCTAATTGCTTCAATTTTACAAAAACAAGGACCCAATTGAGACGCCGAGAAAGAAAGGGGTCTATTTGAGATTCTGGACGAAAATAGGGACCTATCGAGATATTAAACCATATAATTAAATTATAATACATGTATAGATAATATTGGATTTTCAACAAATATTTTATAGGTGTTAAAACTTTTGTATATAATTTTAAAAGTTGTTCGGATGTCAAATATTTAAAATATAATAAAAAAAAATTATATGCTAATTTATATATAAAAAAAGTTGGGAGAGTTAAGGATTCCTTTATTTAAAGATTTGTCCATTTATGCAAAATGTAAAATTCACTGTTGTTAAAATTGGTATTGCACAACAAATGTTTAAGAACATGTAATCAAGCAAAAAACTAAAAGGAGGGGTGAATTGGTTCTATTAAAATTTTGTTTTTCTTCTAAAAATTTTCTATGAAAAAAATAAATTAAAGAGAAGAAATGATAGAGAAAATTCACACAAGTAATTTTTATACTCGTTCAGATCAAAAAGTCCCTATGTCTGATTAATCTCTCCAAAAGAGGCATTAACCTTTCCACTAAAACAAGTAACAATTTACAATAGAGAAATAAGGATTAAGATTAGAAACCACCTCTCTTAACATATAAGAGATGAAAGACACTTCCTTTTGACGCACATAAGAATGAACAACTTGACTCTGCTTTGTAGGTATACTCTACCGCTTAGACACATTAAGAAAGAGCACTTCCTCCTACAAACACCAAGTACGCAAGCTCTATTTTCACAAATGCACAAAGTTTTCCTTGGGCACACAACTCTAATAATCTTAAGTAAAAAGTTACTCTCTAATAATTATGGAGAACATTATTTATAGTCCAAGGTTTGAGCTGGGTCAGAAATTGAAAAGACATCTCCCAACTATCAGTGATAATCAATTATCTTTTGCCATTATATGGCTTTTGAAATGGTGATAATCGATTATCATTAGTGATAATTGATTATTGTCGAACCCTGAACAATCATAACTTTTGGTGATAATCGATTATCCTTATAGATAATCGATTATTGTCTATTTAAGGTGTTTTCACGTTTTACACATGATAATTGATTATCCTTCATGATAATATATTATTTTCGTCCATAGCTATACTAAAAAGCAATTTACAAGTATTCTTATGATGTACAAGTGAAAGCAAAATCCTAACACAAGGTTTTCTATAAAAAAATGCTTTAACAATGTATGTAAATAATTTTTCAAGGCTTCAAGTGCATCATCATCATCATCAAAATCTCTGCAAAGCATCAATGCTTCTCATTGGTAACAACTACTACAGATTTGGCGTATAACTCGCATAATATGTTTTGATTTTGAAAAAATCGAAACATAGAACGACATGGTGACATTTTTAAATTTTTTGTAAATTTTATAGGTCTCGATTACAATATAACTTAAATATATATCACTTTTAACATCGGTTAATCGAGAACAAGGCCTAAAAGTCTACCAAATTTTTTAATTTTTTTCAAAACTAACATTATTTATCTTTTTATTTATTTGAAAACCACATATGGCTTCAATTCCAAAATAACCGAAGTCGTGGAAACCTTTTAGCATCGGTTGATAAAGAACCAAGGCCGAAATGTGCATCATAATTTTAAAAATTTTTCAAAATCCCCACAATGACTTCGATTATTTGAACAATCACTACTATATCTATTTTCTATTGTGGTTCCCTAGACAAGTGAAGCCAAAATGTTGATCAAAATTTCAAAATTGTCACTTGTTTTTATTTATTTTTCTGAAAAGGACATATTGTCTATGTTATTTGAACAACTAATAAAATATTTACTTTCTGCTATAGCTCTATATATAACCGAGGCCAAAAGGTTAACCAAAATTTAAAATTGCAGCTGAAATTTATAATTTTGTTTTATTAAAAGCCTATATGCATCAATTTTATGAATAATCGATGTCATATGTCTGCATAGGGCTATATTTGCGAAAGAAACAAAGGTTACAACTTCACAATTTTCTTCTTCCTTCCTCTACGAACCAATGCTACTGTCCACTGTTCGACTCACTTCATCTCTGAACTCGAAGGTCGTCGTCATTACTTGGCCTCCATCAATGCTCCACACCTCGCTGTCGTTGTTGTGTTGTCGATACGACACTTGGTACTAGAGTGTAAGTTTCAATGTAATCAATACCATCTTGTTGTGAATAACCTTTTACAACCAATCTTGCCTTATTTTATATCACCTTCCCATCTTCGTCTAACTTGTTGTGATAAGCCCATTTGGCCTAAGCACGTATTTCTCTTGGGGAAGTTCCATAAGCTTCCACGCATCATTCTTATGGAATTATCCAAGATCTTCCCTCATTGCATCTACCCACGATTAATCTTCTAAAGCCTTATTAACTTTGTATGGCTCAATTTGGGAGATAAGAGCAGCTGGTGTTTGTCTATGGTAAGATCTTGTTCTAACATGCTCATTGATGTTCCCTATAATTCCCTCTAATGGATGATCTTTAACCATCACAAGATGTAGGCAATTAGGTTTTCTTCTTTCTTTAGGCATATCGTCGAGTAGTCTCTGCCTTTGATGTTCATTTGGATCGTCGAATGCCTTAGATGGTATATATGTGTTTGTCTCCTTAGACACTATGTCATCTATCTTAAATTTTGAAAACGTATTGTCTAGCTCTGACTTGTTAAGATTAGACTCATGGTTAAATATGACATGGATGGCTTCCTCTACCCTTAAGAATCTATAGTCATAAAGTCTAAAAACTTTTGAAATTTCTGAAGAGCTAAGCTTAATTCCTTCATCACTCTTGGAATCAAATTTCTCCAAACTCTCTTTAGTGTTTAGTATGAAGAATTGACATCCAAAGGGATGAAAATAGGAAATGTTGGGCCTTTTGTTCTTTCACAATTTATATGGGTTTTTATTGATTATTGGCCTAATATAAACTCTGTTCTAAAGGTATCATGCAATGTTAATTACTTCTGCCTAAAAGTGTTTAGGAGAGTTGAAATCATATAACATGGTTCTGGGCATTTCTTGTAATGATTTATTTTTCCTTTCAACGACCTCATTTTGTTGTAGAGTCCTTGGAGTTGAAAATGTGTGTTTTATGTCAGATTTTCACAAAAGTTTTGAAAATGTTCATTTTCAAATTCTCCTTCATGACCACTTCAAATAGAGATAATTTTAGAACTCTTTTCATTTTCTATTCTTTTACAAAGTTTATAGAAGGCTTCAAATGCCTCATCCTTGTGGGTTAAGAATAAAATCATGTCCATCTTAAAAAGTCATCAACTACTACAAGTCCATAGCGTTTACCACTCACAGATGTTGTTCTTGTTTGTCCAAATAAATCTATATGAAGCAACTCGAGAGGTCTTCCAGTTGAAATAACATTTTTGCTTTTAAAAGACTCTCTGATCTGTTTGCCTTTCATGAAAGCACTACAAAAGATTGTATTGTTGAATAATACTTTTTGAAAGCCTCTCACGAAGTCATGGCGTTGCAACTTGTTGGGTCCTTGATTGTTAGTTACGAGCACCTTCTTCTTTCCAAACGTTGATTCAATCTTAGAAGACTTAACAAATTGAATATTCTTGGTTTTAATAACATAATTTTCAATATTTCTATTAAATTCTAAACCTCTTTTATCAAAGGAGTGCTTAGTATCTTTGAGTAGAAGTCTTAGACAATCGTTCGTCTCGAATGTTTTGTTTAACACTTTAGCTAAAGTGTCATTTTCATGTTTAAGAGACTCGATGTATTTAGCATCTTCAGCCACAGTTATGTCTTCTAGAAGCTTCTTATTTTTCGAAAGAGTTTTCTCTTTTTTTCCTTTTATATCAGATAACTTCCTTTCGAGATTGCTAACATTTTGCTGGAAAGATTTCACATCATCCTCGGACCATGTTATTTCCTTTTTCAAAATACTATTTTCTTTTGATAACTTCTTTTTTTTCGCAATTATTTGTATGTTTTAGACAATTTGAAAGAATATGAAAGTATTCAATGCTCTTGCCATGAGGCACAAATTTGATTCTTCTTCTTCTTCAGAGATATCCAAGTCTTCCCAAGTATTCAACGCTTCTTCTTGTTGGCATGCCTAGGAGGATTAGTTTTTATTTTTTCTTTTCTTAGATCAGGACATTCAGACTTGAAGTGTCCAGGTTTATTACGCTTATAACATACTATGGTTTCCTCCATTCGTTTTTATTGTTTCTTTAGCTAGACCCTATGCGTCTACCCTTGAACAATGTGCCCTTCTTTATTCTCTACATTGAGTGAAGCTTTCTTGAGATGAACGAAAGTTCCTCTTCCTCATTTTTGTCCATAGAGTCTTCTTCATCATCAGACTCTTATGAGGATTCATCCGTTCGAGGGCTTTTGTAGGTGCTCTTTTGGTGGCCTTAAGAGCAATGATCTTTTCTTTTTTTATTGGTCCATCTTGTTGGAGTTCAAGCTTGTGCATCTTGAGAATTCTAACCAACTCCTCTATGCTCATACCATTGAGATTTTTAGATGTTATGTGGGTAGTAACCCATAGTCTCCACTTTCTAGGAAGACTACACAAGATTTTGTCAATGCGATCAAAGTTGTCATATGGTTTTCTTAACGATTTGATTTCATTGAGGATTGTCTTAAATTTATAGAACATGATTTGAATGTTCTCATTTCCGACATGGTGAATAACTCATATTGTCTGGTCAATAGATTGAGCTTATTTCTTTTGACCTCGTGTGATCCTTCATATGTTACAACTAGGGTGTCCACATTTCCTTTGCTCCTTTGTAGGTGTGAACTTTTCTATATTCCTATTCAAAGAGAGTACACATTAGCGAGTTACGAGCCTTAGAGTTTAGTAAGTACTTGTGTTTTTGTTCATCAATCTATTTGCTTTTTGAAAGTGGCACTCCCTTTTTATCAAGAGGTATATAGTTTCCACTCTCGACTACGTCCAACATGTCAACGTGTGACAGGATTCAAAGAACACAATCATTCTTTATTTCCAATAGTCAAACTTTTCCCCTTTGAATATAGGAGGACAACTAAAAGTGTGGCCTTCATTTTCCATGCCTAAGGATCCTATCCTCGAGTCTTGTTAAGAACTAACTTCCCGAGGTTAGCTTTAATACCAACTAAAATTAAAGGAAAACACTAGAAGGAGGGGTTGAATAGTGTTATGGAAAAACTTTTTCGCAAATCAACATTTCAAACCCTTGGTGATGTTTAGATGATCTACACAAGTTGTTAGACGCTTGATTTATAAGGCATTGTTTAAACCACAATGTTAAGAGATAAAGTGTTTTTCAAGCGTTTAGAAAAACTATTGCAACATTTAAGAAAGAAAGCTCTTAAGGAAAATAATGTTTGATTATAAGAGCGTTTATCAATGATTAATTTCATCACTCAACAGAGCTATGTCCAGTTCTCTTATGAGACCTTTTTAGAGAGTTCCACTATAATCTCAACAATATTACAACTGAGTATTAACACCACTCATGGTTACACTAGTCAATCCTAGTAACACCTTTTACACTGACTAGAATTGACTATTAGACACTACTGTTGACAACCCTAGTCAATCCTGCTAACATATGTTACACTGACTAGTTCAAGTATTCTAAAACAATCTTGGTTCCCCTAGTCAATCTTGGTAACACATATTACGGTAACAAGTTCAAGTATTCTAAACTACTCTTGGTTACCCTAGTAAATCTTGGTAACACTTGTTAGGTTGACTAGTATGAGTTTACCCACTTCTGGTTTGCCCTAGACAACTGTCTAATAGGCATTTAACTAAATTGAGCTAACTACCAAGTGTTTGATGATAACTGTCACAAAGAGGATGTGTTTACAATACAAATCAATCTAATAGACCTTGTAGGATTTTCTCTCTTCTTACATATGTAATCTTATGACTCTGTAAAGCTTGGGAGTGTATTTTTAGAGTTTTTCTTTTGTTCTTGCACAAGTTTGAGTATTGCTTTCTCGATGATCTTTTCATTATTCGTGTGCTTATCCTTCTTGATCTTATTTCCAAGGGATATTTTATTTATAAGCTTGATGTGAAAATATCCATTAGACAATGCTTGTCTTCAATCTTCATATCTTTGTAGCCTTTTAGGTAGCAACCATAGGTTGAAGTCAACGTGTTAGAGCAGACATGCTTTTTGCAGTACTTTAACCAAAGAAGTTGTAGGAAATTTTCAACACAACTTTTGATGGAGAGAACATTCCATGAATGTCTTCTTTGTTTCTAATGTCCACTTCTAACTTGTTCATGATGTAGTAGGTGGATACATGCAATGGGCATCTTCATAGAGTAGAGTAGAGATGTATGCTAGCAGATATGTCCTTTTTCTTATTACTTTTGTTGTTTGAAACGTTGTGCATTTAATGCTTTGTATTGCTTGTTCAAAACAACTTGGTGCTTGTCAATTTTTCTATACATGTAAATTGTTTAAGCACTTTTGAAAAGATACCAAGTACTAATTCATAAAGGTTTCATCATTGGATGAAAACATCGTTTAGTATAAAGGTTTCATTTATCCTTTAAAAGGCGTTTACTAACATCGCATAATTTTGGGATCTTTGTTTAGTATAAGAGCGTGTTTAGGAAAGTGTTATTCAACACATTGTTTTTGAGGCATTGTACATAACTTTAGTGCGTTTACGAAAAAACATCATGTAGCACATTATTGCATTGTCTATTAAGGTATAATAAGAGCGTGTTTAGCAAAAATATCATGTAGCATATTAATACTTTTACCAAAATATCGTTTAATGTAGTGACCCTTTCATAATAAATCATCATTTAGAAATAGAGTGTTTACTGTGAATATGATCGTTTGGTCCTAGCGCGTTTACTAAATATTTTCTTCGTTTATTCAGATGCCATAGCTCTTGTTTCATAAGATTCCTTTCATTCAACAATATTATTTTCACAAGGATAATACTTTGTCAAATACTCATTTTGTTTATTGTTGTTTGTTAGACTTCAAAACATGAAGGTGTTTGACGGTCCTGTCTTATAAACGATCTTGTCTTAACAACTTGAGCCTTAAACATATCAGTTTCCTTCTCCAAATTTATATTCACATCTCTTCCATGATCAACAACTTTGGCAGGAGGTTCTGGCTCATCATCAATGCACCAATGAGTAAAATGTTTTGGCTTATCTTTCTAGCCAATATCTTCAATGGTTTGATCCTCAAGAAAAATAACATCTTAGATTCTAGTAATTTTCTTATTAACCAGATCATGAAGTTTGTAACCAAAATCATCATGACCATAACCAAGGAAAATATGCTATTTAGACTTCCCATCAAGCTTCGATCTTTAATCTTTAGGGATGTGAATAGATGCTTTATACTAAACACCCTCAAATGACTACATGAAACATATTTCCCCTTCTACACCCTCTAAGAGACATCACCATCAAGAGGAATAAAAGGAGAGAGGTTAGTCAAGTGCACTACAATTTTCAATGTCTCACCCTATAAAAATTTAGGCCATTTTTCTTGAGAGCATGCATTTAATCCTATAATTAATGATTTAATTCATTCTCTTTGCATTCTCGTTATGCTAAGGTATCTTTGGAGTTTTCTTTTCAAGTTTGATGTCATGCTCCTTGAACTAATGCTCAAAAGGACCTTTATATTCACTATCACTATCTACTTTAACACATTTCAACAGTCTGGCTATTTTTATTTCAACACTTGCATAGAATACATTAAGTACATAGTCTTTGGATTTCAAAACAAAATCCCAAACCTTTCTAGAATGGTTATCAATAAAAGGGATAAAATAATAAGAACAACTACTAATTGAGTTAGCATCCATAGTGCAAACACAATGCGAGCTAAAGCAAAGATATGTAGTCTTCTATGTGAAGGATAAAAGCAAAAAGAAATTCTATGTTACTTACCAATAGACAAATCATAACAAGTTTCATGAAATGTAACTCTAAAATAAAGAAACCTTTGTCTAACAAGTGTAGCAAGACCCTTCTCGCTTCAGTCATCAAGTACTTGTGTTGAGATGTGAAAATTATGGATGCGTATAACATGTTGTTATTGGTATTAGTCTCTAACCAAATTTCTCTAATGCTAACAATCTTGCTTACCCTTTGGTCTCCCATCTTCACAAGCCCAAAATCTCCAATAGTGTAAAATATGAAATAACCATGGTGTGATGTAACATGAAATGAGACAAATGAATCAATAAACCATTTATACTCATGGCTAGTGAGATTGACATAGTCATGACAACTTTGCCATAATATACAATTGTAATAGTGATTTTATGTTTATATTCTCTTCTGCTGTTATTATTTCCTTTATCCCTTAATCTCTCTTGCTTAAGGATCTTATACTCTTTAATCACATGCCTCGATTTCTTACAATAGAAACATGTGATATCTTTCTTTGGCTTTGACTTCCCTTTGAACTTCCTACAATTATTAAGTCTTTGAGAATTTCTATATAATTTCTTCCTATATATTAACTTCATAACTAAAGTTTCATTTTTTATTTGATAAAATAACCTTATTGTTACCCTTCTTCCTAATTTCTTCTTTTAAGAGGCTATCCATATCAAATGTCAATTTCAAATTAAGGATAAAGTTTCTCAAAGATACCACTAATGTCTCTCAATTGCCTGGTAATGAGTTAGGTAACAATAATGCTAGTAGCTCATCATCTAATACAATCTCCATAGTGAGAAATTGATTCACCATATTCTGAAAACTACTTGCATATTCAGTCATTAAGGGATCATACTTATATTACAAGTTTACTAGCTTCGTAATAAAGAATTCATTGTTTGAGAAATTTTTAGACTCAAACCACTCGCTTAATCTTTTTCATAAAATGTAAGGTAGAGTGTCACCTACATGATGATAAACAAATTGATTTATCAATTGCCTAATATGTCAAAAGTCTTCTTGTTTTTCTTCTTCGATCTCCCTCAAATTTATATGCTACTTTAAAACCTTGTTCCTAAATAGGATCATAAAAGTCCTTATAAATAACAAATCTTTCATTCGACATTTCCATATTGAATAATTTGTAAATCCATATTAATTATTATTCCAACACAACCATTATTTATCATTTCCAGAATACAAAACAAACACAAACCAAAGTTACTGAAGCTCTAATATCAGTTATTGGAAATGTAAAATAAAAAAAATAACAAGTGGTAAAACTCAAATTAGTTATTCTCTATATAAATAATATGTAAAACAATGAGATGAAAAAAAATAAACCAACAAACACTAAAAAAATTTAACATGAAAAAAACCATAACATGAAAGGAAAAGCTAAAGGTCCAATAAACATTTCCACTAATAATAATTAATGAATATAACACAATTCTCTTATAATATTCACGCATTAATCGAAGAGTATTCTCTTTATCAACAAGATGGATAACAATAAAATATACCAATGGTACCTAGCTAAACAATAATGGAAACCAAATATATAAGATGTATAGTATAAAACTTTTTTTCTAAACTATCTTCTTTGCACATATTTACACACATACACAGGTTTTCTTTCTTCATTTTTTGTTTTTATTTTGACTTTTTATTTTTCTCACCCGAGATACTCAAAGCTTTTATCTATCTATCTCTCTCTAAATATTTTAATACAACAGTTGATTCTTTTAAGTAACATAATGGACTGATAGTTTATAAGAAAAACTCTATTTTATTTTCTTAATTAAATTAGTATAAATCCAATAAATTTGTGACCTAATTGACAACCCATTTTTCATTAGGGTTAAAAAGAATATAAAGAAGACCAGACAAAAGGAAAAAAAAAATAAATGAAAAATATTATTGCAAAGAGAAATCATTTTTAAAATTACATTCTAGAAGGTTGTATTTAGAACTAACAATTTTGCTTCAACTATTCCTCTGCCATTTTTTTTAATAATCACATTCATAAATTCTAATTCTTTAACATTGTTTAAGAAATTTTTCTAATTTTTATATATGATATAATTTTGCAAGACTAGTATGTGAGTGATATATATATATATATATCTGATAGCTCATTGGGTCATTCCCAAATAAGTTCTTCGGCATATCAGTTTTCACAAACCAAACATTTGTACATTATATATATTTTGGTCACCAACTAGTGGCATTGAAATATCAGATATATATAAGACACCTGAATAATATAGATTGAGTTGAATATGACATTGCTTCATATGAAGTGTGACAACTTTGTTAAAAAATTAGGTTATGAAAAATTAAAGACAAACAAATCTTTTGCAACAAAAATTTACTCTCAAAATACCTAGTTTTTAAACAAAATAATCACAGCATAAAGTGCACTCATTTTTGTTAAAAAAAACACCCACACACAGTTTAAGAGCTTTCAAGAGAAGTAAGTAAATTGAATTTTACATTTTAACTTGATAGTTGAGAGAGTTTTTAAGTGGGTTTAATGTAAGAAAAACTAATATTTAAGATAGAATTTGTAAAAGAAAAAAAAAGCACAACATTTCTCTGCATACTTATAAGAATAAGATAATAAAATAATAAACAACAATGTCCCATAATAAAAGGTACAAGCCAACATCAATCCTAACTTTTTTGCTTTTCTTTTAAGAAGTGGATTTTGGATATATTTTTTGACCATGGGTAGCCCATTTCCGAGGCACACTGATTTGTGTTAATGTCTTGGTCCCCCTTGATCCTTGTGGGCCCCATTATTCTAGACTCTTCAACATTAAGGTACCTCCCCTTCATACAAAAGGAGGTTTGAAATGATATTTAAAAGTATGCTTCATAATTTGCCCATAGTAAGGAAACACCATGGTCTTCCTTGATGCAAACCAACACATATTCCTAAGTAATATAGAGTAATTTAATAAAAGTAATTATAATAATAATAATAATAATAATAATAATAATAATAATAATAATAATAATAATAATAATAATAATAATAATAATGATAAATCACTTAACTTCAACAAATCTAAATCTTTCAAGAAAAGATTAAAATATATATAATTTAATTAACTAGACATGTGACTATTATTAACATGTTTGGTTTTAAGTTTAAGAGACGTGATGATCTTTCGAAATTGTTTGAAATTTTCTTTTTATAATACTTTTTTTCATTTAAATATATATTTATATCTATTTGGATCTTATATTTGAAAAAATACTATTGCTATAATATTTTTTATAAGTTATAAGTCTTTGTTCGTTTTAAAGCTCAAAACTTTTATTATAATTATATCTATAAAATATTTATCTCGGAGAATTGAAGAAAAGAAAGGTATATTTAAATTTTCTTTCCTTACAACTCCTAATCAAGGATTATTGGATTTACAAATGTTCTTCATATAGGATATTTGATTCAGAATTCAAACTCCAAACTACTAATGCAGTGGAAAAATAAAACAAATCTATACTAGTTTATTCAAGCATGGTGAATGATAATTTACATTAGAATTTAAGAACATTGATTCTTTTGGATTAAAAAATTTCTTAAACAACTTCACTTGTTTATTTTTTTTTTCAAGTTCAAGCTTCTGTAATAAGTGTGACTTCTCTCACGGAGAGACACCTCAACACTCAAATTTAGGAAATAAGGCATATGGTGATTTCGAAAACTAGACTTTCCTTATAGAGGTTTTTGCTTTGTCCATCACAATTTGGTGAAAGGTACCTTTTAGGAAAAAGTGGACCATGCAGTCTAAAATTCGTGCCATTCTTCATACATAGCATGGTCCCTGAAAAACTCCAGAGCATAACTTCACCAAAATTCAAGATTAGAAGTAAAAAACTTGAAACAAAGTGATTCACTGCTCACTGTTTTTGATATCAAGGCATTTGAAAACTTCTCAAGTCACTCTCATTTCAACTCATTTCATTCAAAATGAATTTCACCAAACTAAAATGATATATAGTTGAAGAAATTCTTGAACACAAACACACACCAAGACACGAGAATTTCTATCTCTTTCCATAAACAGAAGTGTAGAATGAAAAGTGTGAGCACTCACATGAAGCTCAATAATAAACATGTCACTCTCCACAGTTCTCCCACTAACAACTACACCCCACCACCATCAACTACCTAACCTAAAGCAAAGCTGCTTCACTTCACTTCTTTTCTTATTTAACCTAAACATTCTCTTCTTTTTCACTCATTCACATTCTACATGAGAAGAGAGACACCAACACTGTACTAGACTGCAAAAATGGAGCTTCAGGACACTGCTGCAACTCGTGTCTCAATTGGATTTCCTCTCGGATTAGCCCTTCTCTTTGTCTGCTTACTCTTCATTTGTGGCTTTTTCTGCTGCTGCTTGCATTGGACTAAGCTTCAATCTTTCCTTCACTCTCATGGGATCATCAATACTCAATCTTTGCAACAGACTCAAATGCAATCAGAGTTAGCTTCCCCCTTCCACAAACCAGCTTTTCCTGTTGTGGTAATAATCATCCCTCTTCCTAACTCTTATAAGCTAATCATATATAACTAGTGCTCAAATACACAAAATTCATCAATTTACTCAGAAGTTTTACTACTGTTAAGACACAAGTTTGAAGAGGATTTAACTTTTTAACTGCTCAAACAACCATCTACCATGATTTCTAATATTTTAAGAACCACTTACATATCCTCCTTATTCTAAGGATTTGCTTAACAAATCTTTTCTAAAACATTAAACTTCTAGTTTATTTTCATGAGTACACTGTAAATTCAGCAGTATAAGGAATTTTTACATTGTTGTCTACCTACAATATATCATTAAATTTGATAAATTGATCACAGAGGACAAATTGCAGTTAGATAACAATGTAAAAATTCCTTTTATACTGCTGAGTATTCCAGTTGAATTCTTAAATTTATGCAGAAGTTGTATAGTTGTGAAGAATAAGTTTTATAACAGTGAATTTAATGGTATATGCAGATGATGAAGCAGAATTATGCAGAGAGTTTGCCTGTGCTGATGCCAGGGGATGCTGTTCCAAAATTCATTGCCACAGCATGCCCTTGTCAACCTCCAAGAGATGAAAGGATCACAATCCATGTGCAGAAGGAACCATCCACTGAATTTTGCAGTAGCAACTGATACAGTTTATGGTTTCAACTTTCAAGACAAAGCCTTGAACAATTTAGGTGGAATATATATATATATATATATATATATATATATATATATATATGAATAAGAATATATATATAAATATATGTTGGAACTTCTCACACAGGCTAAAACTCTTTGATATAGCTTTGTGAGGAGTGAGATGTTGGAACAAGCATGCAAGAAGGTGCCATGAAATTATTTGATAACTTTGTGCTGAGTGAGGTGATACTGATACACCATGAAGACTGAAGGTGCTGTAAGATAAAGAGTCTCAAACCCATTTGATTTTTTTTTTGTCAGAATGGGAAGAAAAGGGATGAATCATCAACCTGTCTCTTTTTCTTTAACAAAAAAAAGCTGATTGAAGGATGCTTTTTTTTTTTTTCCTACTCTTTTCAAGTTCAAACTAAAGTTTTGAATTTGGAGTTTATTGGAAGTATAATATGTGTTTTTATGAGTTTCTAATTATTTTAATGTTTTTCACTGAAATTCATTTAAATTGTCTCCTTTTAACTTATAGCAGGATATCTTAAAAAAACAAAAGAACTTATTAGAGCTTGGTGCTATGGAATGTACGGTTGATAGTCATGAAATGGAGATGTAAAATTATAATTGCAACAATTATAAGGAAATAATATTTAAAATGAAATAACTAAAGTTATCGTAGAGTAAATTACTATAGGACCTTTAATAGAATGGGGAATTAAATCTCTCTCTCTGTGTGTATATATATATAGAGAGAGAAAGAGATATAATTTATTAACTTACAACACTTTTTTCTCTTCTTTTCTTGAAAGCATCACTTACTTTTGAGAGGAGTATATCCAATAATATCATGAATTATGAAATACCCAAATCACATTTGAATTTCAAGTTACTTAAAAAGTAGTCAAAAGCACTCCATGGCAAGTCATTTTTATATATGTAGCTTTTAAAAAATAAACTTTAGCTAGATTGCAATGTACTAAATCATTCTCCAAGTTATAATTCAAGCCTAAATTACATTATATTAATAGAGTCACTAATTACAAATAGAAAAAAATTATTTGACAACTTTTATAAAGATAAGATTGTCTTTTTAAAAATTATTTTTTGTATTTATAAAAGAATAAAGTGAAAGAGAATGAAAAATAGCGATATAAAAAAGAATTCTAATGTCAAAGTAGCATGATCTTTACGAAGACTTCTATAGTTTTGGTACGTGCCCTTGCAATTTCCACTTTTGGATACATTTTAACATGACTTGTATACTATGGTTAACTTTATTAAAAATGAAATACAATTTATTTTTCAAGAAAAATATAGAGCCCAGAAAATCCATAATAGTAAAAAATATAATACATAATCCATAGTCCGTGCATTTGAACACATTTAAATTTAAAAGTTCAAGAGGGGTACGGAAGCATGAAAAATCAAATAAAGAAGAACAAAGTGTGTGAATAAAAATTTTCATAAAAATGACTATAAAAATCATATACAATTATAAATTTTAGTTTTATAGTAAATTTTATAGAATAAATTCTCACATTATAAGCTTATAATGAAATCTTTAGACTTTCACCCATTATGTGATGAAATATGGCTATCAAAAGCCCTTTTATTTGCTCTGAGTTGGTGAGATTGAAGGAGTAAAGATTATGACACCATGGAAAAGTTGGTCCTTACAAATCTTAGCAAAGGTACCAAAACTAGAAGGCACTGCCTATTTTCAATTCCCTTTTTCCATCATTACATTGTACTTCAAAACAATGAGCTTTTGCTTCACTCCTAATTTTATAAATTTTTTCAAGAAATTAAATACATAATTGCTTTACAAAAGCTGCTTTTGAAAAAGAGTTACTTAATTGAAAGAGTTACACGTTATCTGGTTGCCCAAACTCTTTCATGATTGAATTCATTGTTTGGAATATTCGGAACTCGTTTTAGAAAATAATTCATTTTCATTGTATGCTTGACTATTTTTAATTTTATGTTTGCATACTTTATTTTTTATTTTTGCCTAAAATCAAACTTTTACGAAAACATGATTTAGGTTTGCCTAAATTAGTTTCTGTTATGTAATTAAACATGTGTCGAACTGGTCTATTTTACATGTTTGGTAAGCTTTGAAAATGTCAGTTATATAACGAATGTAGTTATCGATTTGTAAAAGTAGGTGAATTTTACAACTTCAATTGTTTATGGAAGTGTAAATAACAATAGTTATATATTCAAACTGGTTGAAAATAGATATTTCCGAATGATGATTACTATATAATTATTATTATAAGTGTTTTGGATGGCTCAAGTTCAATTGTTTGGTCTCTAATGTGTTTGTTCAAGATCCAAGTTTTTCTGTTGAGAGGGTTTCTTGTGCGTCGAAACCAACTAGATGTTACTTATACTTTAATGTCAAAGTTAGTTATATTTAGATAAATAACAATAAATGTTATAATTAATGTCTGTAATCTATCTCCTTGTCTCAAACATTTATTTAATAGTTTTGTGGTGAGCTTTTAATTAAAGTTGATCCAACTATGGTCCAAACCAGAGTATCATACTTTAATTTTAAGTTAATTGGTTTTAGGATTGATCTTCCTTAAAACTATTTAGTTTGATTGGTCTAATACAAGACTGAACGATTTGTTTCGTAATCGTCCGGGCTTAATGGCTTGTTCAATAGATCGGTGATTGTCTATCTATTATGATGCATGGTCATTTTATTTGTTTAGTAATCGTTCGAGTTCAATAACCTATTCGTCGAGCTGGTGGTTAACCATCCTATCTAGTGCATGGTTGTCCAGTCTGTTTGATGATCATCCAAGCTCAATAGCTTGTTCACAAAGTAGGTGGATGACCTATTTGTGAAGTTGATAGTTAACTATTCGAATTATAATTAATCGTTCGAGTTATAACTAATCAAACTATCATATAATACAATAAATATAAAAGATAAAATGATTACAATTTCTTAAAAGATTATTGTCGAATAATGGAAACAATTCTTGATACATGAACTATAGTATAAAGTGTTAAATATGTTTATATTCTTAGTTCACATAATAATTTCACTATTGTTTGTCTTTTCTTTTTGTTCTGTTCATAATAGTTCTTTTCTCTCTCCATGCAATTATCATTTATTTCCATCCAAGTGACCATCTTAGCTTTACTTTCTCAAAGGTTTTTCACCATTATCACGTTGCCGACTAATATATAATTTCCAACATTAGGGTCTTGTTCTCTTCTCACTAGTGTAGTGAAGAGAAACGATAACGATTATTTTTGTTTATCCGCACCGGTTCTGCAACCGAGGTATATACAGACGAGGCAAAAAGTCTACCACTTTTTGCCTTGGTTCAGAACCGAGACAAAAAGGTGTATGCTTTTACCTGGTTCAAGGGCAACCAAGGCAGTAGAGGGTGTTCCTTTTTTTAATTTTTTTTTTCGCTCGGTTGCTCGTGAACTAAGGCAGTAGATGGGGTCATATGTCTCAGTTTGGAGTAGAACCGAGGTAGTAGAAGAGTTTTTCTTTTTTTTTTCAGATATCATGTATTGATACTAATTTATGAAACCAATATTGATACTAATTAACCTAATAATACAACAATGTAGTCAAACATGTTTTTTTTTTCAAAAATCATTAGACGGTGAAAGATCTCATAGCTTGAAAAAAAATAAGAGAGAAATACGTGAAGAATATATTTGAAAGCTAAAAGGTAAAGGAAAAAATCGATTGAGAGAGATCGGTGAAGAAAAGAAAAAGTAGATTGACTAAAACAATTTGATAGAAACTAAAATAGCCCTTTTGATTTTAAAAATCTTTTCTACTTCTATTTTCTATATTTACTATTACAACTATAAACACTACAAGAAAAAGTTGAATTACATACAACCAAAATCTGTATATAAGACCAAAAATCCGTATATAAAGCTTGGTTATATACGGATTATATACGGGCAAAAATCCGTATATAATTCTATTGTAGCTATAATTATATACGGATAAATCCGTATATAACTTATATACGGATATATCTGTATATAATCCGTATATAATTGTTTTAGAACAGCTAAAAAAGTCCTTCCACATAGTAGTTCCCCTGAACATGTCCATTTCATTTCATACAAGCAGACCTGGACATTATAATTGAACATTCAAAATTCATATAAGCAAACCTGGACATTATACATTGCACATTGACATATAATCCACAAAGGAAACATTGTACATGAATACATAAATATTGTTTACATCAAAATAATTGCAATATTAAACATTAGGTAAATTCATGAACTGGTTCTGGTTCTAAATAAGTTCAACAGTAATGGAAATTAGTTGTATAAAATGCCTAATATTGCATATAATTATTTCCATCTTGTGGTTGGTGGTCTGGTGATTGTTGTTCTGGAGGTTGTTGTTCTGGAGGTTGCTGTTCTGGTTGGACACCATTGGGTGCTTGATTTTGAACTTCAGAATTTTGGAAGTTTAAAAAGTCTTGTGCAGCTGTGGTTGCTGAAGGCGAAAGGAATGTCAGGAGGACGCCAAGAAAGCCTTGAAACTTTTCAAGCTGCTGACCATATTGTTATAATTGCGATTTAAGGTTAACAATTTCTTCTGAATTTTGTTGCTGAGTAGAAGAAGATGCATGTGTTTGTTGGATATGTAACTATCGACACAGTCATCTTGGGAACTGACATTTCCAATGTCGTATACATGTCCCTTGTATTTTCCACCAACAACCTCTAACCAACATCGGTTTCTCAATCTTTCCTCCTCCGCAGGGTCTAGAGGACTACATGCTGAGGCACCAACAGATGCACTCTCAGATCTTATTTTAGCAAATTTTGCTTGAAATTGTTCCTGTTAAATGAATAAATATAATAAGTAAACCTAAGGTTTAAAAACTGACAATGTATAATGTCATAGAGTTAGTAGAAACTTACATGGGTCTGCCTAGACCTTTCGTCCACAAATTCCCCTATTGATTGACGAATATGTGTTTGCTGAAATATCTCATCAACATGCACAGACCGATCAAGCTCTTGTGACTACAGACAAAATGAGTTGTTAATAAACATTTGTAAAGTTTATGATTACAAATTTAAGAAATAAAATGTACAAGTTACATACCAAACGAATAGCATGCTCATGCACGCTAATAGATCCTCCAGTGTGCAAACAACCACCCTTTTCAGATGTTCGATTCTTCTTAGCTGTTTCACACTTTTTTCTATAAAGTGGCATGTTCCACTTTTCCAGAAGACCATTCCAAGTATCCTCCCCCAGCCAATCAGGTTTTTTTCCTAGAGTTCTAGATTTTTTATACATCTCTGAGAGCCTATGAGATGCCTTGGTGTGAAATTTTATTTTACCTTTTCCTCATCTTCAGGCTTCCATGAAACCTTTCTCTGTTATATTAGAAAGAATAGGTTTGAATAATAATATCTTTATAACATATACATGTGGTCTAAGGAATAACTAGTTTGGTGTATGATGGTTAGTGAGAATGAAGAAGAATGGGAGTAAAGGAGAGAATGAAGGTATAACAAATATTTTCCATTGTGTACTACAAAGACAGAAACACAAACATTATAAATCAACATCATGTTGCTTTGTATCTTAATTTGTAAAAGTGTGTACCTTAAAACGGTCAAAGAAAACATCTCTAGTATACTTAGGGATTTGTCCCCATGTTAGCCATGCCTCATCAAACTGTTGGTTGATGGTGGTTGTGATTGCCTTCGATGCAATTCTTGTAGGATAAAACCTAAACCAAAATTAAACTCAAACATTAGAATAATACAACAATGAACTGTGTATATATATTAATTGAGTTAAATTTTTCTGTTACCCTCCTCCAACGGGTATAATCATTGGACGACTGTTGGAACATTCTTGTTCGTCATTATCGGGTGAACTGGAATGCGGATCTGCATCCACTGTACCAGGTGATGGTGCAATATTTGTGGGAGTTGATAGGTTAGAACCAACATTGGGAGAGAGTGATGACATTTGATTAGTAGGCACTTGGAATGGAGTGGGTGTCAAGCCAGGCCCTTGTATTGGAGATGAAAGAGAGGTAGGTGTAGATGTATGTGGAGTGGGAGTGAAGCCAGGAACTTGTAATGGAGATGGAACAGATCTACCAGTGGAGGTAGAGGTAGGGGTAGTTGGTTGACTACTTGAACCAATTTCATTATTGAAACGCGTAATCAACTTGACTACATAAGATTTCTTCCCCTTCCCCTTATCAGATTTTCCAGAAGGTGGAAGAGGAGGGCCAGAACCACCTGATGCCATATTCCTGTACGTGCAATGATGGAATTAAGAGTGTAAACATGATTCAATCAACAAGAAAAAATATGTTGCAATGGTAATAATATAAATTACATGCCAGAAAACAGGATTCAATCAACTTTTGTGTAATTCACTGTATTGATATGTTAGGTTGCAGAACTTTAAACGAATATGGTATATGTCTTTCATTCTCTTAATATACATGATAATTTCTACCTACTATGAGTATATATTGTGTTAGTAGTTAGATCACAAGTACATATATATAATGCAGAACTTTTGTAAATAGGTCAAGTGTTCACATTTTCTCTTGGAACCATTCAAATAATGTGCGTGAACCAACCAGATATGGTGAGAGACTTCACTGTATGCACATCCTTGGACTTGGGGAAGTCTGCATATCAGCTGAAAAACCTAGAGCCTTTGTTGGGTCAAGGCATTTTATCTTCAAATGGGGCAAAATGGGTCCATCAAAGAAAGATCCTAGCTCCAGAACTATACATGGACAAGGTTAAGGTATATAAGGTTTTCATTTTGCCTGCTATTATACTTGATTTCATTAATATCCTAACTTGCATTAACTTTATTTTATGTGCTCCCAAAGGGAATGATGAATATAGTCAGTGAGTCTGCTGTATCTATGGTAAACTCGTGGAGTAAAAGAATAGAATGAAGAAAGAAATAGATGCTACAAAGAAATAGATGCTAGATTGGGAACAAGAGTGAAAATAATCGATGTGATTGACAAAAATATTTGGCCATAATGAACTTCAAGAAAATACAATTGAATCCTACATTTCTAAACTGGACAGCATTATAAATGTAGCAAAAATAAATGAAGAACACGCCCTAACTCCATTAAGTGCTAGAACATTGAAATTCATCTTCGTTGTCATCTTCACCTTCTCCCTCTTCATTGTATTCTTCTGATTCAATTGTATCTTCATCCATTTGCCTTTGAAATGATGAAATATTGTTGGGGTCCACTTGTTCAAGACCAGCTTCTACATCTTGTAATCGGACAACTTCTTCAACTTCAATGACGTCATTAACATGTGACATTTCCTCCACTTGGTATGGCACATCAGTTTCTACATCATTAGAATCAATGCGTCCTCTAGGCTTCGTCTTTATCGCAACACACCAACCTCGTTTGTCCGTTCGTGATGTAGGATATGGTACATAATAAACTTGTTGTACATTATGTTCAATTATAAAAGGATCAAACAACACATATCTTTTATCCATTCGAATATCCACAATGCCATACTTTGAATCCATCCTTGTACCTACTCTCGATGGATCAAACCAATTGCAATAAAATAATACAATTTTCTTTTCAGTGGTTGTTGAATTGTATTCCAACTCATAGATGTGTTTAATGACACCATAGAAATCATCTTGACCTCCTTCTGTTAGCCCTTTAACATGAACCCCACTATTTATTGTCCTCTTGCCCTGGCTCCATGCATGGGTATGAAATTTGTATCCATTAGCAAAGAAGGTGTGCCATTCCTTTACACACCTTAAAGGAGCAAGTGATAAATCTCTAAGATGTTGGTTCCTCACACTTAAAGGCTCGTCATGAACCTACATTTAGAAAGGATATGAAACTATTCAATAATGTAATCATTAAATAATTAAGGAATAAATGAATGAGTAAGAATGATTGGAAGTCGTACTTTTTACCTGAACCACAATGAGAAATTAGCATGTATGTATGTCAAACTGTTTGACTCAAATAGTTGATAGGTATGTAAGAATGAGCTGTCAACATGTATGATGAGATTGGATCAAAGACAATTAAATATATCAATAAGAAATATTTGGGAAATATAATTGATTTAGGAAGCTTACTCAAGGTAAGGTTGAACTTCATTGCAATTGATCAAAACATGAACATGAGCTGATCTCAATTCTTCATCACTTAACCAATGAGTTGATTCCCTCCCAGAATGACGACCAGGTTGGTCAAACACTGATAATGTTGTCGTAAGGCTTTTTGTTTCAGTGTTTACTTCATTTCTACTGATTTGTGGTGTTAACATGAAGTTTTTGAAATAGTGGGAACAAAAATGAGTTGTCTCTCTGTGCAAGTATGATGCGCAAATAGATCGTTCAACCCTAGCTTTATTCTTAACCGAACGTTTAGCATATCCCATGAACCTACAATTACGAAAGTTACATGTTATGATTTTTGAATTATGCCAAGTAAATTGAACAATAAGATGTCATATTGTCACCTTTCAAATGGGTACATCCACCTATAGTGGACTGGTCCACTAAGTCTTGCCTCATATGGAAGATGGATAGGGAGATGTTCCATAGAATCAAAGAATGAGGGAGGAAATATTCTCTCCATCTTGCACAGAATGATTGGAATCTTTTCTTCCATCTTCACTAGGTCATCCTCGTTCAATGTTGTAGAACACAAATCTTTGAAGAAATGACTTATTCTGTAATGGGATTGAGAACATGAGTCGATAAAGAACTAAACGCTATAGGAAGTAAGCATTCCATAAACACATGGCAATCATGGTTTTTCATCCCAATGAGCTTTCCCCTATTCACATCAACACACCTTGACAAGTTAGAAGAATATCTGTCAAGCATCCTAAGATCTTTTACCCAATGATAGACTTGTTTTGTTTGACCTGCTGAAAGTGTATAATTTGCTTTTGGCTTGTACATGTTTCCATTGCTATGACTTTTTAGCTCCAAATCTTTTCGTCTACAATACAAAGCTATATCCATTCGTGCCTATTCATTGTCTTTTGTCTTCCCCACAACATTCACCACAGTATTGAAGATGTTGTCAAAGAAATTTTTTTCAATGTGCATGAAATCAAGATTATGCCTTAAGAAATTATCCTTCCAATAGGGCAGATCCCAAAAGATGGTTCTTTTCATCCAATTATGCCACTCACCATATCCATCAATTCTTCGTGCACCATTTTCAGTTATTTTAGGATAACCATTGATTCTATTCCAAACTTCTACTCCCGTCAGATATGGTGGTGCATCATCCATCTCCACTTCCCCCTTCTTGAAAGCATTCCTATTCCTCCTAAAGGCATGGTCATTCGGTAAAAACCTCCGATGGGAATCAAACCACGAATTTTTTGCCCCATGATATAATCTAAAAGCCTTTGTATTGTTCATCCAATGTGGACATGCCAGTTTACCATGAGTGCTTCAGCCGGACAACATACCATAAGCAGGAAAATCATTAATTGTCCACATCAACATGGCCCTCAAAATAAAGTTTTGTTTCGTTGAAATATCATATGTTATCACACCCGTCCACAACTTCTTCAATTCGTCTATCAAGGGCTCTAAATAAACATCTATGCCAACCTTTGGATTGAATGGCCCGGGAATGAGACATGTCAAGAACATGTAAGGTTTAGACATGCATATTTCTGGAGGAAGATTGTAACGGGTGACAATAATTGGCCAACATGAATATGGTATATTTGATGCCTGTACATATGGGTTAAAATCGTCAGAGCATAAACTGAGTTGTACATTGTGTGGCTCGATACCAAAGTCAGGATATACACTATCAAAGTGCTTCCAAGCCTCTCCATCACATGGATGACGCAAAACACCATTCGTTGACCTATTCTGATAGTGCCATGTCATATGTCCTGCAGTTTGTGTTGAGGCATACATTCTTTGTAGTCTAGGAATTAATGGCAAATAGAACATTGATTTCACAGGAACTTCTTTTGTAGTTGTTGCTCCCGTGTTACGTGGTTGATATATTGGCTTTCCACAAAATTTGCATTCAAGCAACGCCCCATCATTCTTACCATATTCATTATCATAGAACAACATGCAACCATCCACGCAACAATCAATCCTCTGCGATTGTAATCCCAACTTTGATACACACTTTTTTGCATCGTAGTATGTTTTAGGCAAACTTGATTTGATGGGTGTTCCATCCATAACCATTTTTGCAATAAAATCTAAGCATTGGTTAGGGATATTCCAATTTGACTTGCAAGCTAATAGCCTGACACACATTGATAATTTCGAGTCTGATGCTCCTTCATACAACGGTTGGTTTGCATCCAACAAAATATTATAAAACCTTTGTGTATCTTCATTCGAAGCCTCTTCAATTTTTTTAGAAGTAGTTGCTTGGCACGACTCATTTTGCCTAAGAGCATCATGCACCATGTCTTCCATTGTCATAAATTGGTTAATTGGATCACCTTTCGTCTCAACACCCATCCAACTTTCATGATTCTCTACATCATCTTCTAGAATTCTTTTCCTATGATCCTCCCAAATGAAATATTTAGGCTTGAAACCCACCTTGTAAAGGTGAACCTTGACAACTCTTTCGTTCAGAATCTTTGTACAATCGCACTTTAAACATGGACATCGAAGACCCCTATCTCTGCGATAACGTTCTTTTTCACAAGCTTTAGTTATAAACTCTTCAACACCTAATACAAAAGACTCTTTCAAAGCACCTCTTCCTCTATGACACCTATCGTACATCCATGCACGATTTGGTGGAGCACGATCCATGTTCTGTACATAAATCGATTACAAAACAATTAGCCATTGGTTAATACACGTCTCTATATTATGACACGTGCCCTATCAAATGGCTTCCTAATGAATAACCTAAATTAATTTAGGTACTCTTCTCTCTATCTTACAATGTTTTTCAACATGTCTCTATCTTACTACTTGTTTTGTACATGTAAATCACTATGTAAAATATTGTTGTTTTATATTAATCACTATGTACAATATTGTTTTAAGCTTTGAATATAGAAGGATATTGGCAAAACTACAACATTGAGCTAAAACTTTCACTACAACCAAACATAGTTAAAGAAAAAACAAATTAGGGTAGATAGTGGTTGATGTGTTTAATTGTTTAGCTAAATAATTTTAATTCCAAAAATCAACATTTAAAGAACTAAATAACCCTCATAATATGTTACATACAGTTGCATAAGCATACCTTTGCAAAAGTACAATTATTTATTGGTTAAGGTCTTACCAGGAGCTTTGGTTGATTGTCAAAATAAGCTTGTTGTATACTGGATTGCAGGTACCAAGTGCAACTACAAAAGAAACAACATCACATGTCAATTTATAATAAAGTAATAGAGGGGTAGTCAATTTCAAATCCTTTTATATCAATAGGAAACATATTATCAACATTTCCTCCACTAAGTAACATATGCAAATCAATAACTAAGCAGATCAAACATTTATCAAGTTCTACTTAGGTTATACAGTTTGGAATGAAGAAGAAAATTTAGAGTGTTGAAGTTGGAACATATTTTAGAGTGTTGAAGTTGGAACATATTTTAACTATAGGAGTGGTGGTAGGACAATGGGTATTTATGTGGCAACAATTGTTATCGTATTGAGGGTAACAATAACCTAACATATTTTATTACCCTAAAACTAAAATATATTAATATTCTTTTACTGAATCGAGTATTTTAAAAATTTATTATATTTTTTTAATCATAAAAATTTAAACCTACTAGTTATTTGACCTCGGATTAATTAGGTCACAGGAGGCCATTATTCCGTTTAGATTTGCACAATAGCTTTTCATACAATCCTAAGTCATTATCATTGCAATAACTATTACTAACTTTTCTCATTCCTTTTATTTTTATAGCCATAATGTCTCTGTCACACAACAAAAGAAGACGAGAAAAAAAAATAAAAATTTGTTGTGTTTTATTTTTCACTTTTTATCTTTTCAAGGAATGAAAAAAATCCAATGCAGACGTGGAATATGAAATCTTGAATTGAAACAGAGATTTGGAATGAGTGTACATAAAATTATCTGTTAATTTAATTTTTTAAGTTTAATTATATTTTAATTTTTATTAACATTGAAACAGAGACAAATGGTTTAAAAGAAAGAAAAATCATATTACAACGGTAAAATTATTTTATTATTTAATTACTTTTTAAATTTTTTATAAAATAATTATAATTGTATAATATTTATCACATTTTTGTTCTTTAAATAAAATAAAATTATAAAGTAGTCTTCATTTAATATTGTAAAAATGTGTAACAGTAGGGTCTAGGTTTTGTAGTTGGTTATCATGCCAGTCTCACACACTAGAGATTCCCATTTCGAACCTGGGTTCAGACAATCTAATTAATTTAACTTATACAGTTTGGAATGAAGAACAAAATTTAGAGTGTTGAAGTTGGAACATATTTTAACTATAGGAGTGGTAGTAGGGACAATGGGTATTGATGTGGAAACAGTGGTTATCAGTGATGGGTATTGAGAGTACCAATAACCAAGAAAGAATAAGATCATATCAAGCTCTCTAATGACAATCACCATAACATTGAACATTAAGATCATACAAAGATAAAAGCACAGATTATTAAGGGGGGATAACCCCACAATAAATAGATAAAAGAACAGATTAATGAACACATCTTACTGGAGTCCTAAGAAATCAGACCAGACACTGGACAACCACACCATACACACAAGGAACAAAGAAAACAACACAGGGAAAAACTCAGGAGTAAACATACCTTGCTTCAGTTTCTAATAGATCTTTTGCTTCACTGTACAACACTTTAAGCCTTCCCAATGAGGTACCCCACACTTCTCAACCACTTCAACACCTGTATCAAAGTCAAAATAAAATTTCAACAAAAAAATAAACACATATCATAGCAGAATGGATGATTCCTTATAGATTTCAACAAAAAAATAAACACATCATCTAATTATGATTCTAAAAAATGGAAGCAGCACCCTAAATGAAATATGTTGTGGATGATTCCTTATAGATTTCTAAATATGTGAGTTAATAATAATATTGAAAGGTGATGTGCATAACAAATTGAGGTTGATGATGAGTAAAGGTGAAATGAAAAGGTGGTGAAATTTTGCTCAAGTTAAGATGTCACTCCTACGTCTTCTGTTTAGCCTATAAGATTAGGTAAAGCAGTCTAAATTGGTTTGGTAGATGTGGGTTGCTCAAGTCCCTAAAGATTAAGTCTGTCAAATTATTTTTTCTCATCAAACACATGCTGAATTTCATTGTAGGGGGTGTTTGATGTCAATGGAAGATAGTAGGTTTAATGTCTCACTGAGAAGAAAGAAAAAGATTGGATTCAGTTTTTCATTTCTTGTGAAGTAGACATCTATTGATTTTGGCATACTAATCAAGTGGACAAAGGGTTTTGCAGTCTTTGGAACTATATGCATTTATCTACCTTTCCTGAGTGCAGAGCCACTTTCCAATTTCTATTATTTAACTTGGTGTGCATTTATTCACATAAAAACTTCAAACAAAACTAATTTAATAATTGCCTTGCCACTATATTTAAACACTAACGATAAATATTAATACAAGGGCATTGTGCATTATGAGGGGCAATGTAAGTTGTGTCATTTAATCAGAGCCACTAGCTACAATTTTATGTTTTGCTATACTTAAATGGTAACTGAAATATATTAATCCAATTCTGGCATGGCTGAAACATCAAACTACTTACACAGGCAGGAAGAGATGTCTAAGCCTTTAAAATGATGCATCTTATTAGTTGTTACATGCTGAAGCATTGAACCAAAAGTTCATATTCATTTAACTTAGTTTTTTGATTGAGAGTAATGAGGTGCTGAATGAATTTAAAAGTTCAATTGATGATTTACTTCAGTTGGAGAAAATTGATAAATGCATAATCAAAAAATATCAAGGATTCTTGTAGCTCACTAGAAATAAATCCAATGAGGAAGGGGAACTGTTCAAGGGTTTCATAAGAGGAGTGACACTAAGCTAGGGAGGTCTGGACAACCTCAAAGACTTCCAAAGGAAAAGCATGAAAACTATCACAAATATGGGTCACCTTTCTGATTTCTAATGTGACCCCTAGCTCCCATGTACCTAGCTTCACCATTGCTTAAGCCCAATTCATATACTACATCAAAAGAGGATACTTGTTGGACATAGCAGATGTCATAACTGAGGAGATTTTCAAAGTTTCATGTTCTTAACCTAATGGCTTGGCCTGGAGACAAACCTTTTCAAATGGGGGAATCTAGTGTAGTTATAGTGGTAGAAGAGCAACCACAACCATAGCAACTAACACCACCATAAAAAAACTTAGTAAAATTCAACACCAGTACCTCAACAACAACAACAATAGCCATAACATGACACCTCTTGAGAGCATACTTAATTTGTTAGCACTACTCTACAAGAAAAAGTTCCTTATAATGAAGGAACAAAGGAAGGAAGATCTGAAGGAAGCAAGCTAGAGTCCTCTGAACCGAAGGACTTCTTTGACTTTACACTAGAAAATTCTAAACCAAATAAAATTAACATATTACACCAGGTTCAGATTGAAAAAGGCTATAATACAAGGCAGCCAACTCTAGCAATGCATAATAGCAACAAATTCATGTCCATGCATTACACTAACATGTATCATAGCATTCACGACTTTACATACTTAATACAGTCAACAATACTTAAAAATTAACATTACACACACACACACACACACACACACACACACACACACACACACACACACACACACACACACACACACACACATATATATATATATATATATATATATTATATATATATATATATTATATATATATATATATATATATAGGGGTTTGCTAACGCGCGTACGCCTGTTTTTCAGTTGGTACATTTTAGCAATGTGTACCGGGTTTTAGTAGACAAAAATATCCTTATATATCATGGATTCTAAGTTTTAAGGTTAAGTGTATTTTAATAATTTTCATTTTCAAAACTAAAAAAAAAAAAGAAACCCCCCAAACCCAAACCCTTACTCACCTCTCTCATTCCTCTCAACCCTTTCTCTTTCCTCTTTCTTACTCCAATCTTTTCTCTGTCATCCCTAGCCCCAATTGAAAAAATCAGAAACACTTGCCGTTAAATAATCTTACAAAAAATGATTTTATAATGAGTTTTCATCTTATAATTTTTGTCTTATCTAATTTTATCCAATTTTCACAAGCAGAATTGGTAATTGACCTGGAAAAAAAATCAGAAATACTCACTGTTAAACAATTTCTTACAAAAAAATGATTTTATAATGAGTTTTTATTTTATAATTTTTGTCTTATCTAATTTTATCTAATTTTCACAAGCATAATGACATCAAAGGAATTGGTAATTGGCCTGAAAAAAAAATCAGAATCACTCAGTTGTTAAACAATTTCTTACAAAAAATGACTTTATAGTGAGTTTTCATTTTATAATTTTTGTCGTATATAATTTTATCTAATTTTCCCAAGCATAATGACATCCGAAGGAATTGGTAATTGGCCTGAAGGGTTTTTTTAGAGATGATGATTCAACATATGCAGATGATGAAATTAGAGAGGTTAGTGAAGATGGTGAAATTGAAGAGATCTTGAATGAACCTTTGCTTGAAGGTGAATATGTCAATGACTTAACTCTTTACAAAGACAAATTTTTTAAAGACAAGTGTTTCTGATTTTTTCAATTGGGGCTACAGTAGAATGACAGAGAAAAGGTTGGAGTGAGAGAGATGAAAGAGAAAAGATTGAGAGGAATGAAAGAGGTGAGTAAGGGTTTGGGGTTTTTTTTTTTTTAAGTTTTGAAAATGAAAATTATTAAAATACCCTTAACCTTAAAACTTAGAATCCATGATATATAAGGGTATTTTTGTCTACTAAAATCCGGTACACATTGCTAAAATGTACCAACTGAAAAACAGGCGTACGCGCGTTAGCAAACCCCATATATATATATATATATATATATATATATATATATATATATATATATATATATATATATATATATATATATGTACCGAAGTACATTGCATACCAAACCGAGCAAGAGAGGAAATTAAAAACACCTTTTTCTGGTTCCTTCGGCCTTCGCAGCACCAAGTTCTATGTCTCAACTTAAACTACAACACAGCAGCCTCAATCGATGCCTCGTCAAAATCCAACTACGTCTTGCCAGACGAACCAAAAATGGGGCAATGAAAGTAAAATTAACACAAATTAGGGTTCAATTTTAAAGATTTCTAGGCATTACAGATTACCATAAACATGAGGGAAGAGAAGAATCACTTACCACATTTACGGCTCCACAGAAGAATGATTTTGGGCTCGAGAGAGGAATGATTTACGACACGATAGGGTTCGCAGAAGAGGGGTGGAGTCGACCGACAGCTGTAGATAAGAGAGGTTCGAGAGGAGACGTGACTGAAGGTTTGAGACGAGAGCTGCTTGAAGGTTGGAGACGAGAGGTGACAGTGCTTGATGAAGGATTGATGAAGAGGGCTCGACAGAGAAGAGGGTTCTAGAGCAAGAGACTACGAAAGAGAGAAGAGAATTCTAGGGTTCGAGAAAGAGGGGAAAAAGCTTCACAATGAGAGTGATAGGCAGCTCGAGCATCCAATTAATCAGAAAAACATTTTTTTAAATAAATTATTTCCCACATCCGTATATAATATCCGCAGTTAACAACTTGGTTCTAACTGCATACGGATAATACGGGTTATATACGGATATATCCTTGGATAATTTTCCCGCCACCACGCGCAAACTTTATATACGAAATTTATATACGGATTTTTTTGTATATAAATATCCAAATATAATATCCGTAAATAAAGCCTTTTCTGATATCCGTATATAACTTTCATATATAATGTCTGACTTATATACGGATTTAAATCCATATATAATTCTCCGTATGTAATTCCATTATTTCTTTAGTGAAAGAACTTTTTTTCTAAATTATTCTTTAGAATAGTGAAATTACATATTTGGGTTTATTAGTAATAATAGGAAGTGCGAATAACAAATATAATATATAAAATGACTAACATCCTCAGCCCAATATAAATATAAGAGGGGGCTTTCTTGATGCACCCATGTTTCCTTCCTGTACTTCTAAATTTTACTATGATATCCATTATAACCTTAAAATATATATATATATATATATATATATATATATATATATATATATATATGGGGTTTGCTAACGCGCGTACACCTGTTTTTCAGTTAATACATTTTAGCATTGTGTACCGGGTTTTAGTAGACAAAAATACCCTTATATATCATGGATTCTAAGTTTTAACGTTGAGGGTATTTTAATAATTTTCATTCTCAAAACGAAAAAAAAAGAAACCCCAAAACCCTTGCTCACCTTCCTCATTCCTCTCAACCCTTTCTCTTTCATCTCTCTCACTCCAACATTTTCTCTGTCATCCTATGGTAGCCCCAACTGAAAAAAAATCAGAAACACTGTTAAACAATCTTAAAAAAAATGATTTTATAATGAGTTTTCATTTTATAATTTTTGCCTTATCTAATTTTATCCAATTTAAGCATAAAGGAATTGGTAATTGACTTGGAAAAAAAATCAGAAATATTCGCTGTTAAATAATTTCTTACAAAAAGTGATTTTATAAAGAGTTTTCATTTTATAATTTTTGTGTTATGTAATTTTATCTAATTTTCAGAAGCATAATGACATCAAAGGAATTAGTAATTGGCCTAGAAAAATCAGAAACACTCATTGTTAAACAATTTCTTACAAAAAATGATTTTATAATGAGTTTTCATTTTATAACTTTTGTCGTATATACTTTTATCTAATTTTCACAAGCATAATAACATCTGAAGGAATTGGTAATTGACTTAGAGGATTTTTTTTAGAGATGATGAAATTAGAGAGGTTAGTGAAGAGATCATGAACCTTTGCTTGAAGGTAAATATGTCAATGACTCAGCTCTTTACAAAGGCAAATTGTTTAACGACAAGTGTTTCGAATTTTTTTAATTGGAGCTACAGTTGGGATTACAGAGAAAAGGTTGGAGTGAGAGAGATGAAAGAGAAAGGGTTGAGAGGAATGAGAGAGGTGAGTAAAGGTTTAGGATTTTTTTTTTTAGTTTTGAGAATGAAAATTATTAAAATACCCTTAACCTTAAAACTTAGAATCCATCATATATAAGGGTATTTTTGTTTACTAAAACCCGGTACACATTGCTAAAATATACCAAATGAAAAACAGGCGTACGTGCGTTAGCAAACCCATATATATATATATATATATATATATATATATATATATATATATATATATATATATTAATTAAGTAAGCAATATTATTGCTTACTTACTCGTATTTACTATTGGTTGTGTTATATTTACTCTATCAACATCTCCAAGTCATTTTTACAAAGCATTCAATGAAAATTTTCAAAAATATTGAATTTTAAAATTTGATGTATGAGTGTCTCAGATTTTGAAATCCAAATTAAGAGGGTCTCAAATTTTAAAATATGGTTTAGGAGTGCCTTAGATTTCGAAATATGATTTAGGAGTGCTTTAGATTTCGAAATATGATTTAGGAGTGTCCAAAATGTTGAAATCTAGTTCTAAATTGTCATGGATTTTTGAAATCCGTTTCATAATCTATTTGATTTCAAAATCCAATCTAAAAGTTTCCAAAATTTTGAATTCTCTCCAATTTTGAATTTTAGTTTTCTATTCTCCTAAAATTTGACATCTAGTTTTGTTATCTCTCAGTTTTGTTATAATTGTTTAAATTTTTACATATTTACTATATTTTATTTTATGAATTTCTTATTGACACTAGTACAAAAACAGCGTACAACGTCGAATATTTTGGGCCTTTCACGTCGAATTCGATAACGACGTCATATCGGGAGACGTTAAATTGATGTCGAATTTAAAAAATTTGACGTTAAATTTAACGTCGAATTTTATCAATAAACGACGTTAATCAATTTTTTTAATTTTTTTAAATTAATTGTGATCCTTTTTTACAACTCTACGAGATCTGAAAAGCAGAAACAACAAATTTCAGTTTTTGGTATTTTGTAAAGCATGACCTATGAACGTGTAATATAGTATCAACAACAAACAACAATGACAAACAACAAACAAGTCCAATCAAACAACAAACAAGTTCAATCAAACAACAACAACAAACAAGTTCACCCAAACAATAACAACAAACAAGTTCAACAAAAAATAACAAGAAACAAGTTCAACAAATAAGTTCTTCAAAACGAAAACGAAAACTAACCTTGATTCATTGGAATAAAGTATTGCCACACGTGAGAGAGAAAGCAGAATGCGCCTATGAAGGACAACAACACGAAAGTAATCGGTCAAAATAAACAAAATTCATACCTAAAGTAGTAAATTAACATGCATTTGTGTCAAATGAAAGAAATAGTACATGTGATGGTCGTCAAACTTCGTTCGAGAAAAGTTTGAGCAGAGAAGAGGGTCTCGCGCGCTAAGATAATGTGAATGAATTTTCAATCTCCCGCTCAAATTTTTATTGAATTCACTAATTTTGACATCTAACGCTGGGGCATTCGACGTTTTATATCCTTTTACGTCGAATTACAATTCTAAACGACATTTAATAATTGCATTTATTTACAAAAATGTCACCGATCATTTTTAGCGTTGGCTATTGAGTGGTTCGACGTTGAACTCGTGTTATATGCTGTTTTTGCACTAGTGTGATCTCCATTTTAGTTATTATTCACTAGTGCAGTAAAGGAAAACGACAACAGTTATTTTCTCCTATCCGTAGCGTTTCCACAACCGAGGTATATACAGGCGAGACCAAAAGTCTACCACTTTTTTCCTCGGTTCAAATGCAACCGAGGTAGTAGAGGGTGTTCCTTTTTTACTTTTTTCTTTCGCTAGACTTTTGGCCTCAGTTGCTGGTGAATCGAGGCAGTAGAGGGGTCTTATGCCTTAGTTTGGAGTTGAATTGAGACAGTAGAAGGGATTTTTTTTCGTCAACCTTTCATCAATAAAAGGTTTTTTTTTTCCGTCAACCTTTCCTTCAATATCATAAGTAAACAAATTTTTCTTTATTAGTGTTATTAGAACATAACAATAAGAGAGACCACCTTATAGCAGCAATGAACCCAATTGCAATCGTGGTATCCCAGCCATTTATGTTCATACTGCAAACATCAAAACAAGTATTAGTACTCAATTTTAACATCTCTAAAAGTACTAAAAGCATTTTTGTGTGCTGAAACAAAGGATCTGAAAACATTTTTAAGCCAATTGTATTTTCAACTTCTGCAACATAAAGAGACTTTGGAGGATTAGAAAATTATTCACGAGAAAGATATGGCATCAACAGGTACCAGAGGATTTTTCAAACGCCCTGTTATGCCTTTACCCTATACCTTCCCAGCCCAGATTGTGCCTTATTGAACCTTCCCAGATTCGGCTTTAAAGGACCTTCCGAGATTGGGCTTGGGTCACTGCCCGCAAGCCCCAAGTTGCCACTTTATGCAGGATCGCTCTTCATCGCGAGGCTTTCATGAGACCAAGAAATGTCGACGCTGCACCACCGTTAGAAAGTAAGAACGCGAACAAGATTCGCCATCCTTTGGCGGCGACGAACACCACAAGATAATCCATGAATCACCTTGGCGAGCTGTTCCATGGAGAAAGGTTGTTGCTTGATAACAGTTGAATTTACCGTTATTTGATACTTAATTTTGATACTAAAAACACTTTTTCTGACTTAGAAACTAGCTTGGAATCATGGTTCTGATGAATAAGAGAGTTGAAGGTGAATTTAATGGCTTTGTGCTAGATTTCCGTGTTTTCAATAGGAATTGAGATGATTTGGAAGAAGATTTGAAAGTAGTAAGAAGTTGGAACTCAGGAAAAGATTGAAAAGCATTAAAAAAGAGAGATCGCAACAGTGTTGAGTGCCACTTTGGGGGCCCTCAGCGCCAAAGTAAGTTGTCTCACGCCTGGCTGCCCTTTTCTGGAGCCCTCAGCGCAGGATGTTCCTGGCTCGCGCCTGGGCGTCCTTTCCAGGGGCGCTAAGCGCAACTTTGACAAGACACACCACACTTGCTTGCCCTTCTAAGATGACCCTAAGCGCAACTTCTGACCTGCACACCGCTGAGCGCCATTAGTGGGGCGTTGAGTGCCAATCTTATGGGCTTGGACCCGTTTTGTGTTATTTTTATGTGCTATTCTAAAAATTACAGAAAAGTAGGCCCTAGCCCAGCGATAAAATAATGCTCAGCGATAAGTGCGTGTGTTGAATTCTTCCCCTCAGCTGCACTTTCACCCCTCAGCGGTGCCAACGAGAGTTAAGTAGTGTCGCTCAGCGGTAAAATGGCGCTGAGCGGTAAAATGGCGCTGAGCGGTACTTGCGGCTTCTCTTCTTTTACACTTTTTGAGTTCTTTTCTGATTCCATCTCTATCCTTCTTCACTTCTTTCATCAAATTCACTTTAAAACCTGCATAAAACATTGAAATCAAGCATAAACCTGTCCAACTCTCTTATTTTCAAAAATATAAGCAAAAACATGATTCCAAGCTAGTTTCTAAGTGTTAAAGGTTGCTTTTAGTATCAATTTTAAGCATGAAAATAACAGTTTTTCAACTGTTATCACCCGCACACCGCTAAGCGCCAGTCTTATGGCCTTGGACCCATTTTCTATTATTTTTATGTTCTATTTAAGGAGTTACACGTCCTAGGGTTTGTATCTTTGGACGAAATAGGCTCAGAAACACACTTTTCACTCCCTTGAAGGCAGATTTGGATGCAGAAGCTCGTATCTTCAATTTCTAGTGTTCTATCTTTTATTCTTTTTCCATTGTTCATCTAGTTTCACCATGTCCATGGTGAAATAAACTCTATTTGTTGTTGGGGATGATGTAACCTTTGTGAAGTCTCATGTATTGAATTGATTCTTGATATTATATGCTTCTTTCATTAATTGTTAGGATAATTCTTCTTTGCGTAATGCTTGCTTCGTTTAACTCATTCTTTAGCATGATGTATGATTTGCATGAGTACCAGAAGGTAGATTACAATTCATGATATGGAGAATTATTCCCATAATTAATATTGCCTAGGAATGGGGTATGAGTTTTGGTTGTCTTAAGTTGTTGTTCTTCATAATTAATTATTAGGAATGCTAGGAATCGTATGAACTAATAGTTAAGGATAAGCTTTCTTCGCTGAGGAATTGGGTTTTAAGTGTTTTAGAGAGTGACATTGACATTAATGAAGAAGTAGAATTCGCATATACATGAGAGTAAACAAGGTGAAATCTAACCCCAACAACATATTCATTCCATAATATCAAACCTGTTCATCTTTGCACTTTTGTCCAATTGATCAAATTGCATGCATATTTACTTTTCGGTATTTTCATTCTAAACCTAAAACAGTTTGTTTTCAAGTCCTATTTAATCAAGAAATCACATAACAGTTTAGGTTGTGAGTCCTTTGGGATATGATACTTGGTCTTACCATTTTATATTACTTGATATGATTCGGTACACTTGCTGAAGTCTTAACATCACTTCCAAGAACAGATCTCTAACCTCCTCTCTCGCGAGACGAAAGCAGCAAACACGCCACCACTATTGCAAGCTCTGAAGATGTGGACCTATTGGGAGGAAAGTCTCAAGAGATAACCTATATGCACGAAGATAAATCACCATGGAAGATTCAAAATAACCTATATGCCTTAATTAGAAGGAAAACTAAAACATAAATGCCCCATGATATCGGTTCGTAGAAGACTGAAGTAGTAGGGCTTTTTCGAAAAGTTATAAGTTTGACTTGCAAAGGGTTGGTGGATTTGCATAGGGTTTTATGTTTCGGTTTCGTAAATAACTGAGGCAATAAAGTGCATAGGCTCCGGTTCCCACTAAACTGAGACGCATAAGTTCGCCTTAATTACAAAAATGCCACCGTGTTTTAATATGCTTCGATTTTGTGAAAACCGAGGCGTATTAGGTGCATTAAAAGATTGTGTTTTTACTAGTGATTATTGAACAAGTGAGGTATTATATGCTCATGTCATGGTGTATGTGGTTAGAGTGTTGGTATCTAAGATGTATCTTGTAAATTTTATGGAATCACACGTAAATGAGAGCTTCATATCAGATTTCTCTTTTTTTATAAATCAAATATGCGATGGAGATTATGTTGATAACTTCACAACTGATGAGATTTTTCCTACACGTAATGAGTTAATTTAGTGGGTTCGAGAGATTTCTTTTCATCTTGGTTTTGTTATTGTGATTATAAGATTTGATAAAGCTAATGATTAACATGGGAGAAATACATATATATTGTTAAGATGTGAAATGTATGAAAAGTACAGGAAATACAAATTTAATGCTCAACCTAATATGTTCTACACAAAAAAAATCTGATTATTCTTTTAAATTTAGAGGAAAACAAATTATTAATGAAGAAGAGTGGGTCTTGAAGGTAATGTGTGGATATCATAACCAATATTTGTCAAAAACTTTAATTTGTCACTTTTATGCTAATAGGCCAAAACCTAGTGAACATTCATTGCTTGTTGATATGACTAAGAATAAGGTGAAATCTACAAACAATTATTGAGATGTTCTATAACTAAATTACAAAATCTAATGATTTTGTTAGAACGTGATAAATAGATCCATTGAAGTAGTGTGTAAATGAATCTAAGGTGGTAAGTGACCTCTTTTGGACACATATTGCTGAATTCATCTAACATTGTTTTCTTGATGGATATCACCTACTGTCGCAACCGGAATCGCGACGGGACGACGATCCAAAAAAGAAACGGGCTTTGAAAAGAGATTTGGAGTCGCCACCATAGTTTATTATGGAAAACTATGGAAAAACCATAAAATGATAAGACACGGTCTACAAGAACCAGATTCTGGGTTCGGGAGTCGGTTACGCGTAGGGAAGGTGTTAGCACCCTACAACGCCTGCCCTAAGGCAGTACCTTTAACTAAATGCACGAATTTAATGTGGTTTGCTAAATGTTTAATTATCCCTCAAATAAAAATTAATGAAACAAAAATATATTTTTTAGTTTTTTGGGCCCGACAAGGATTGACCTTGCTCCTACGTATTCTCATTCAAAATGAGAAATCAGGGTTACGTAGTTCTTTTTGAAACTGTTTGAGAAATTTGTTTGGAAATTGTTTGAAAATTTGTTTTGAAATGATTTTGGATTTTTGGGAAGTGAACCTGACAAGGACTAGCCTTGCTCCTACGTATCTCCACTTTTGATGGAGAATCAAGGATCACGTAGTTCTGGCGGAAAGATTGTTTGTTTGTTTGAGAGTGTTGATGTTTTTAGTTTTTGAAAATTTTATATATTTGTTTTTGACATTTTCGAGAAAAAGAAGGTAATGAGTACTAGGCCGACGCGAACGGTCACACGAGTACTCATACCTTTAGAATGGTATTTAAATATTTTTAATTATTATTTTTTTTAAAAGAGAAATAACGATATTAAGCACTAGGACGATGCGAACGATCACACGAGCACTCATACCGTTATCTACTTATTTAGGAAGACTTAAGAGTATTGAGTGCTAGGCTGATGCGGACGATCGCACGAGCACTCATACCATTATTTAATTTTTTAGATTGAAGATATTAAGTACTAGGCTGATGCGGACGATCGCACGAGTACTTATATCATTATTTAAATTTTTTAGATTGAAGATATTAAGTACTAGGCTGATGCGAACGATCGCACGAGTACTTATATCATTATTTAATTATTTAAATAAGAGAGAAAGGTTTTTAGCACAAGGACGATGCGAGCGATCACACGTGTGCTTAACCTTTGAAACAGATTTTTGTAATTTTTATTTAAGAAAGAGGAAAGGTTTTTAGCACAAGGACGATGCGAGCGATCACACGTGTGCTTAACCTTCAAAACATATTTTTTTGTTATTAATATTATTTATTATTATTTTTTACTATCGTCTTTTTCGTGTTTAAAATGCAGCAAATAAACCAAAATAAAAAATAAAAGACAAGATCTAGGAGTGGGGTTATCATATAAAGGGGTTACATACAGTAAAAACTAATAACCAAACAAATGCTAATAAAAATAAAGAAACAAAAGCATAAAAATGAAGCAAGAGAAACAGCCCAACAAGAATAGGGGTGTAGAGATTAAAAACCAGAGGTGCGACGTAAAGTTGAGGCTCTTTAGTTTGGGCCAAAACCTTTTTCTCCAACTTTGTATCTGTCAGGGGTGTAAGGGTGAAACTGGAGGTGCATCCCGAAATAGTGTGCACAGGCCCAATTCTTCTTTTATTTTTGTTTGCAGAAATAAAATGGGCTTCAGCCCAAATGAAAAGGGGTGCGAATGGAGTTGTGCGTGTGGCAGGAAAAGAAGGGAAGCAAACCGCACCTGGCCCAAGGCCTCTTAACCCTAATCAGAAACCCATTAGGGGTTCCTCCAACTTCATCTCATTTGTGTGAGCAACGCCGAGACCCAGGTCTTCTCCTCTGAATGAAAGCACACAGAGACACTCATCTCTGCCACCCACGACCATGACTCAGCCTCCACTCCAACCGGCCACCGCGAATCGTGATCCACGGCGTCACCAGTGAAGACACCCGTCGCCGGAACTACCACCGTCCACAGCATTAGCTCTATCTCCTCCTTCCTATCTTCGCGCTCCCTGTTCCTCACGGCTGGCCAAGAACATTGCCGGCGACAACGCCAATGTTGGAAGCGTCGTCGCCCTCCACGACCCTCCTCCTTTCGCGCTCTCTCTTTCACGCGTGGGACCAAGACTCAACTACGACGAGACATCATCGCCGTTGCTCGCCACTCCGCCGTTGTAGGCACCTCCGCTGCTACAGGTGCTCGTTGTGACGCTACCTCCGGCAAAGAGCGTCGCCGCGGATCAGCAACTTCGTCTTCTCCAGCGCGAACCTCGCTTCACCGAACCAGCCACCATCAAGACGCATATCAATCTTCTGGAGCTTCATCGCGCCAAACACTGACTGCTAGCGTGCCATCATCGTCATCCCAACCAGAGCCCAACCGCCGTCATCGTCGCTGACTGAAGTTTCGTCAGTGCCATTGTCGTCGCTTTTCCCTTGTACAATGCGAGACCAAATCCTTGGTTGGGTTTACCTCTTTACAACATTGCCGCCAGACACAGCTCCTTACCGGTACCGTTGATCACCATCACTAGACCACGACGTCGTGGCTGGAGGTATAGTGTTTCTTGCTTGAGGATTCTATTTTGTTGATGATTGGAGATGGCTTCAGTATAGAACGAATGAGGTTTGGGAAATGATTTTTTTTTCTGTTGAAGATGGTAGGTGAAATGAAGAAGGTGAAGTGTGAAGAGAAAATAATGTGTATTCTGTTGTTCTGTTAGAAGTGCAGGTGATGAAAGGATGTCATTGGGTGATGAAAATGGAAGAAGAAAGTGAGGCGTGGTTGGGTCATGGTGGATATGGGTTATTGGTGTGATGCGCGTGATACTCTAGAGGTGAGATGTAAGAATGTGATAGGAGTTTGAGAGGTGAATCCTCGTTTGATGAGGAATTGTGAAGGATGATAATGAAGACGCCATGTGAAAAGAACGGAGGTGTTGCTCCAAGGTTATAGAAAATTAAATGAAATAATAAAAACGAAATAAAATAATAATAAAAATAGAATTAAAATTATAAAAACATAAAGTAAAATAAGGCAAAATCAAAAGAGACTCATTATTTAGTCAACCCGGACGAAATTGGGTGTTGACAGCTGCCCCTCTTTACTTAGATATTACTCGATAATATGAAAAGTTGATATTTTCGTATTATCAGAGTAAAAGCTAAGTAAAGAAAGAAACACTAATTTCGTCTGGATTTCCAAAAGAGAAAGATGGAAGAATAAAAAACTTATCCAAGCAAATACGATAATTGAATTCAAAGAAAAGTGTCTTGATGCAACACAGAGAGTTCGACCATTGCCTCGCAGAGGGCCAAACTTCACAGAATAGAAATTTAAAAACCGACCATTGCCAAGCGCAGGGCCGATAACAGAAAACTAAAACCTGGATTTGACCATTGCCTCGCAGAGGGCCAAACTCACAGAACAGAAATTTAACTCCGACCATTGCCATGCAGAGAGCCGATAACAGAAAACTAAAACCTGGATTTGACCATTGCCTCGCAGAGGGCCAAACTCACAGAACAGAAATTTAAATCCGACCATTGCCATGCAGAGGGCCGATAACAGAAAACTAAAACCTGGATTTGACCATTGCCTCGCAGAGGGCCAAACTCACAGAACAGAAATTTAAACCCGACCATTGCCATGCAGAGGGTCGATAACAGAAAATTAAAACCTGGATTTGACCATTGCCTCGCAGAGGGCCAAACTCACAGAACAGAAATTTAAACCCGACCATTGCCATGCAGAGGGTCGATAACAGAAAATTAAAACCTGGATTGTAACTTTGAAAAGTTGATAAATGCCGAGTAAAACATGAAGATTTTGCAAACAATTCTCCTCGCTTCCTCTAAGATGATGTTATGTCATGATGATGCATGGATGCATGGACACATGAGACCTTCATTTTGTTCTTTTCTTTTGTTCTCGCTTTTCATCATTTTTTTTTTTTTTTTTGAAAATTCCATGCTTGGAATCCATTGTTAATATTGTCATCAAACACAATGTACGTTCAAAACGCATTCCTAAAAACAACGTTGATAGGTATAGAACCCTTTGATGAGCAGGAAGAAAGTGTAACCCTGAGTTAAAATTCTTTTTATCGCTTTTTGCAATCCAAATTAACTTGAACCCTGTAGAATGTGGAAGAATGGTTATGAAAAGCAAATGAATAATGATTAACGTATGTGTGTCCCTCCTTTGGGGAAAAGTGCTATTAACATGTTGTGTTCCCATACTGCCCCAATTTTGCACAATGGAAAAGTGAAAAGATTTGGGTATGAAGGATTCCCCCAAATTGGATGATCTTCGATTGACAGGGAGACCTCTTTTTTCCTTTTTTTTTTTTTTTTTTTTTTTTTTTTTGCAAAATAACACTGAATTGTGTCGTTCACCACATCATTTTGTTTCAAAGTTAAATTCGTGAGAAAGATTAGGACCAACAGTCTTCAGTCAGCGTGGACTTTTATGGGCTTGTACCGTGGTTAAAGGTCAAAGGGTTTTGAAAGAAAGGATAACAAAGGCCCAAATAAGTGTTTGATGGTTAAAGTCTTTAAACAAGAATCATTTGCAAGGTGCCCAGTCAATTGTCCTTAGGGATTTGAAGTTCAAGCATATTTATTGTTGTTATTTCTTTCTTTCCCTTTGGATCATTCTTTTCGTTGCCCCTGTTGTGGTCTTTTATGATATTTTCCTTTTCATTCATCATTTTTTTTTTAACTTTGGATGCTTATGATGTACCCTTTCAAATTGACGTCGACATGCTAATGATTCTTGTATAGGGTGATAAAAACAATTACGAATTTTGGCTCAAAAGGGGTGCAATTGAATGAACTGCTTTTGACGATTGGATAATGAAAAATGGCCACACGTCACTCCGAATCTTGTTTGTCTGACTTTCTCTTGAATTTAAACCTGAAACGAAACTATGTAGTGCCTAACACATCAACTTCATTTTTCCTTTGTTTTCTCCTTCTTTTTTTTTTTTATTTTATTTTTTTTTATTTTATTATTATTATTTTTTTTTATATCTCCCTAATCAACGGATTATCGGTGATATGTAACATGATGAAAACTGCCCCAATATTAGGTATATGGCGAAATCTTTCGTCTTATGGGAAACGAAAAAATTAGGGTTCAAGTAATGTGAATGCAGATGCTTTATCAAGAAAAGAACACCGGTTACACCCAAAACCTTGAATCAGGAAAGGACTCACCAACGGTATTTTTTCAAAACCCTCTTTTCGAAAATACTATGCCCTTGACAACTTTATTAACAACAAACTCAACATGTGACCTTCTTTTCTTTTCGTTTTTCCTTTCCGACATCCTCCAGGACCGAGCTCGCCAACCTGATATACCTGTGATGCTTTTGTCAACACGCGTTTACTTATTTTCATTTTCATTTTCACTTGACTACTTAACAGCTCAGCGTGACATGCAATATTTCAGATGGAATGCAAACAACCAAAATATGAATGAAATCACGTGAAATTTATTTATTGAATAAAACACAGATTACAATAAGCGTTGAAGATAATATCAACATCCCTTTAATAGCAACCACTATCACGGAATCATCATGCGTAAAACTTTTTTACTGCATCAGAATTAACTGGCAATGGTAACTCCTCTCCGTCCATTCTCGTGAGAATTAGTGCCCCACCAGAAAATGCTTTCTTCACTACAAGTGGCCCTTCATAACTTGGAGTCCATTTGCCTCTATGATCCTTCTGTATGGGTAGAATCTTCTTCAACACCAGCTCACCTTCACGAAATTCTCTTGGGTGTACCTTTTTGTCAAATGCCTTCTTCATTCTTCTTTGATACAATTGTCCATGGCATACTGCTGTTAGTCTCTTTTCATCGATGAGATTGAGCTGGTCGAAACGAGCTTGAACCCATTCCGCCTCTTCTAATTGGGTTTCCATTAAAACTCGTAAGGACGGAATTTCCACTTCAAACGGAAGTACTGCCTCCATTCCATATACAAGCGAGAAAGGCGTTGCCCCAGTCGATGTTCGTACCGAAGTACGATAACCATGCAAAGCAAAAGGAAGCATTTCATGCCAACCTTATATGTGACCACCATCTTCTGCACAATCTTCTTGATATTTTTGTTAGCAGCCTCTACTGCCCCATTCATCTTTGGACGATAAGGAGAAGAATTAAGATGATGAATTTTGAACTCCTCACATAACTCTGTCATCATCTGGTTATTCAAGTTAGTGGCATTATCAGTGATGATCCTGTTAGGGAGCCCGTATCTGCAAATCAACTCCCTTTTTATGAACTTGGTCACCACCTTTCTGGTCACATTAGCATAAGAAGCGGCCTCAACCCACTTGGTGAAGTAGTCGATTGCGACTAATATGAAACGGTGTCCATTTGACGCCTTTGGCTCTATAGCTCCGATGACATCTATTCCCCACATCGAAAAGGGCCATGGTGCAGACAACACGTTCAAGGTCGTGGGTGGAACATTGATATTACTTGCGTATACCTGGCATTTCTCACACTTCCTCACATGTGTACAACAATCATTTTCCATAGTCAACCAAAAATACCCTGCTCTCAGTATCTTCCTGGCCATTGAGTGCCCATTCATGTGCGTGCCAAATGTACCCTCGTGCACTTCTTTTAGTATCAGCTCGGCTTCTTTTGCATCTACGCATCTAAGGAGAACCATGTCATGATTCCTCTTATATAAAATATCCCCACTCAAAATGAAGTTGCCAACCAACCTCCTTAACGCCCTTTTATCATTTTCGGATGCCTTCTCTGGATATTCATGAGTCTTAAGATAATGTTTGATATCAAAGTACCAAGGTTTACCATCTACTTCCTCCTCGATGAAATGACAAAACGCTGGCACCGCATGACTCTTCATTTCAATCATTGGCAATTCTGCATCTTGATCAACTTCAAACATCGATGACAAGGTAGCCAACGCGTCTGCTAATTGATTATCTTCTCGTGGTATATGATTAAACGTGATGGAATCAAAATACTCAATTAATCCCCTGATGTAAGCTTGGTATGGAATTAATTTAGTATCCCTAGTCTCCCATTCTCCCTTCAATTGATGGATGACCAAAGCTGAATCTCCATATACATCCAGAATTTTTGCTTTAGACTCTATTGCTGCTCGAATACCCATTGCACAGGCTTCGTATTCTGCGATATTATTCGTGCAATTAAAACACAACCTTGCCGTCATTGGAATGTATTGATTCTTAGGAGAGATAAGCACTGCCCCTATTCCATGCCCCATTACATTCGATGCCCCATCGAATAATACCGTCCAGGCTTTTTCATTTTCATCCTCTTTGTTCTCAGCAAATAAAGCCATGATATCTTCATCAGGAAACTCAGGTTGCATTGGTTGATAATCATTAACGGGTTGATGGGCTAAAAATTCTGCTAAAGCGCTACCCTTGATAGATTTCTGAGTAACGTATACAATGTCGTACTCCGATAGTAGCATCTGCCATCGAGCTATCCTTCCAGTGAGAGCGGGCTTTTCGAAAATATACTTGATAGGATCCATTTTAGATATCAACCAAGTAGAATGACTCAACATGTATTGCCTTAAACGATGAGCAGCCCACGCTAGTGCACAACAAGTTCGCTCTAACGACGAATATCGTCGTTCGCAATCTGTGAATCTCTTGCTCAAGTAATATATGGCATGCTCTCTTTTCCCGTCTTCATCATGCTGACCCAATACACAACCCATTGAATTATCCAGTACGGTCAAATACAAAATGAGCGGTCTTCCTGGCATAGGTGGACGCAATACAGGAGGGTTTTGCAGGTATTGTTTGATCTTTTCGAAAGCAATTTGACAATCTTCATTCCAGACTACAGCCTGATTTTTCCGTAGCAACTTGAACATTGGTTCACAAGTAGCAGTTAATTGGGAGATGAACCTAGCAATGTAGTTCAATCTTCCCAGAAAACCTCGAACCTCCTTTTCTGTTCTGGGCGCAGACATTTCCGTTATCGCTCTTACTTTGTCAGGATCAACTTCTATTCCTCTTTGGCTGACAATAAAGCCCAACAATTTTCCAGACTTTACTCCAAACGTGCATTTGGAAGGATTTAACCTGAGTTTGTACTTTCTTAGTCTCTCAAATAATTTCCTTAGATTGAAAATATGCTCCTCTTCTGATTCCGATTTTGCAATCATGTCATCCACATAAACTTCAATTTCCTTATGCATCATATCATGAAAGAGTGTCACCATTGCCCTTTGGTATGTTGCCCCAGCATTCTTGAGTCCGAAAGACATCACCTTATAACAGAATGTTCCCCATAACGTGATAAAGGTCGTTTTTTCCATATCTTCCGGTGCCATTTTAATTTGATTGTATCCCGAGAATCCATCCATGAACGAAAACAACGAAAATTTGGCCGTATTATCAACCAGAGTATCGATGTGTGGTAACGGGAAATTATCTTTCGGACTTGCACGATTTAAATCACGATAGTCAACACACATTCGAACCTTCCCATCCTTCTTAGGCACTGGTACAACATTCGCTACCCATTGTGGGTATCTTGCCACGGCCAAAAATCCTGCGTCAAATTGCTTTTGGACTTCTTCTTTAATTTTTAGGGACATTTCCGGCTTCATTCTTCTCAATTTTTGCTTGACTGGAGGGCATTCTGGCTTGAGTGGGAGTCTATGCTGCACAATATCGGTATCTAGACCCGGCATGTCATTGTAAGACCACGACGCGAATACATCTTTAAACTCCTTCAACAGGACACGCAATCTTTCCCTCACCTCCGTTTTCATACTAGTACCGATTTTCACCTCCTTTATCTCATCCTTCTCTCCCAAGTTGAGTATTTCAATCTCCTCCTGATGGGGTTTTATCTCCTTAGATTCTTGTTCCACTAATCTCAACAATTCCGGAGAGGGTTCCACATCATCTTTGAAATCATCTTCCGTATTATTGATAGGGTGCTCAAAATTAGGAACATTGATATCGTTATTTTCAAAACAATCATTGTCACATCTGCATCATTTAAATTTATGAAAAAGTATAAATAAATAAGATAAACAAAAAATGTCAAATGATGATGAAATGCAACTTTATTGTCACGCTGAGTGAAAAGTAAAAAGAATCAATCCGCAAAACTTTAGTTCTAAAGCCCCAATCGAAACTATGAGCTTAATTAAAACTATTACATTTTGTTCACATTAAGCATCACAGGTAAATCCAGTGTTTCCCAATTGTTGAGTTGAGTATCAGGGGAGCAAGCCCACACGAAGCTCAAACTTTGAGGCCTTTCTTCATCCTCCACAGCTGCTATCTGGCCATTGTTGATCCACCCAGCACTGCGGAAGCTTTCTTTGATGTCAACAATGTGAATTTTGCTCTCTCTGGGCCCTCGTCTTTCTGCACGGGCCAGACTGCGCTCTTTTCTTTCTTCAATCATCCTTTTCCTATCTTCCTTGGTAGGTTTGTACCCCAAGCCATATCTGTTCTTGTTTTCAACGACCTCCAGAGGGAATGCTCGCCCTTGCCGATATTTGCCCAAACCTTCCCCATATACATAGCCCTCTTTTATCATAATCTTAGCCATCATAATAGAAGCACATGATAGACGAGGATTTACTGGAAACTGTTCCACACAAGCATTTCCCACAATCTCCAACGATTGAAAGGCTGTCTCGAGAGCTTCTTCAGCCGCTTCGATGTATCGTGTGGATGATGGCCCACTCACAAGAAGATCCTCTTCTCCTGATACTATCACTAGTTTATCTCCCATCACATACTTCAACTTCTGGTGTAATGTAGAAGGCACAACTCCAGCCGAATGGATCCATGGGCGTCCCAACAAACAACTGTAAGCTGGCAGGATATCCATAACCTGGAATGTTATTTGAAATACACAAGGGCCAACTTGTATTGGCAATTCCACCTCTCCCATCACTTCTCGTTTGCTACCATCAAACGCTCTCACAATCATTGAACTCGGCCTCATATGCATTCCTTCGCAAGGTAGCTTTTCCAGAGTTGCTTTCGGCATGACATTCAAGGAGGACCCATTGTCCACTAAAACACGCGCAATAACATGATCCAGACATTTCACAGAGACGTGAAGAGCCTTGTTATGCCCTCTTCCCTCAGCTGGTATCTCTTCATCCGTAAAGGTGAGATAATTATTAGCAACAATATTGCCAACAATACCCTCAAATTTATTCAACGAAATACCTTGCTCCACGTGAGCCTCACTGAGTATCTTCATTAGCAACTTTCTGTGTGATGCCGAATGCATGAGCAAGTCTAACAAGGATATACGAGCAGGCATACGGTTTAACTGTTCCACCACCTTATACTCACTTTGTTGTATGAATTTTAAAAATTCACAAGCCTCCTCTTCAGAAACTTCTCTCTTCTCTTCCTTGTCGGGGATCTCCTCTGTCTGTGCACCCTTCCCCTTTAAGAATTCTTTTGCCTTCGCGGCCATCGTTGATTCCTTATCATTAACTCTTTCTCGTGCCAACTCTGGTGATGTGAAAATTCGACCACTCCTAGTCATTCCACCTATCCCCGATATGTTTTTGACGACAGGGTCAATGCTTTGTTCTTCGCTTGACGCATGTGTCCCATATCTCCATGGGACGGCTTTTTCGTTCTTGTAAGGAAAAGGAGCTGGTACACGGATAACAACGGGCGACCTTCCTTGAGTTGGTGGGATAGAAGTAGTCTTAGTGAAACGAATCACTAATGGTTCTGGTAAAATCATACTGGATTCATCACCAGTCTGTGCAAATACATCTCCCTCCTCATTCTTGTAGCATACTTGCATCAGACCACGATCTAACAGGTCTTGTAGAATTTCTTCAAACTCAACACACTCCTCAATAGAGTGCTCAGCATCTGGGTGGATCGCGCATGCCATACTCTCATCATAATCACCCATCAAGATACCCACTTTCAGCAATGCCTCCAAAATAAACCTTCTAGAGCTCCTGACTTCTTTCACATTTCTCACCAGCTCATGCTCTTTCACTTTGACAGCATTCGTCGAAGCACTTCCATGTCCCGATAAAGGATTGGCCTCGATACTAGGCTTATCCTCTTGGAACTTTAACCACCCAGAATCAATTAGAGTCTGCACTTTATGCTTGAAAGCCAGACACCTCTCAGTGGAATGACCGGCGGCCCCTCCATGATAACTACACTTTGCATCTGCATCATAACCTCTTGGGTACGGGGGCTGCAAAGGCTTCAGGGGACAAACGACAACCAGACCTTGTTTGATAAGATGAGGCAATAATTCCGTATAAGTTGTAGGAATTGGGGTAAAGTTAACATAATTTCTCTCTTGGTTCCTTCTTGGATAAGTATTTGGACCCGCATTCATATTGGAACCTACATTTGCCCCTCCCCTCCAATTATTCGTCGGAATGTATTGTGGTTGATAGTACCCTGGTTGTTGTTGAGGCCTAATTTGATGACCAAATGACGCGTTAGCTGCATGTGGATGTTGACCCCAGTATGGTCGATAGTTATGAGTGGGAGCCTGACCTCTCCACACCGGGGTTGCAGATGTTGCATGCACATCTCCTTCTTTTCTTTTTCCTGAGTTGAAATTGGGTTTTTTAGAATTTGCAACCGCCGACGAGCCATATGCAATCTTCCCATTTTTCAACCCGATCTCTATCCGCTCGCCTATCACAATGATATCGGCAAAATTTGAAGATACATTTCCCACCATATGTTCATAAAATGGTGGTTGGAGCGTATTTACAAACATTGCCACCATTTCTCTATCATACAAAGGTGGCTCGACTTGTGCAGCCAATTCCCTCCACCGCTGAGCATACTCCTTAAAACTTTTGTTGTCTTTCTTCGACATGTTTTGCAGCTGTAAACGATCTGGCGCCACATGTGTATTGTATATATACTGCTTCACAAAAGCATCAGCCAAGTCCGCCCAACAACGAATTCGAGTCGGCTCCAGATGGGTATACCAGTTTAACGCCACTCCAGCCAAACTATCTTGAAAAACATGGAGGAGCAGCTGCTCATCATAAGCATATGCAGCCATCTTTCTGCAAAACATGGTCAGATGGCTCTTTGGGCATGTATTTCCCTTATACTTCTCAAAATCTGGTGCCTTGAACTTATGTGGTAATTTGACGCCAGGAACCAAACTCAATCTGGCAACATCTCCGAATCCATAACTTTCATACCCCTCAACAGCCCTCAATCTTGCCTCTAGGCTCTCAAGTTTATCCTTTGCCCCATTGACATTACCATTTACCCCCTGAAACGAAGTATATGGTGCAGCCCTGGTAGAAAAACCCTCTCCGGTAATCACAGGTGGCACCGGGGTTACTCGTATTCCATCAGTCATGCTTGCATGCATCCCTTCATTTACCATAGGTGCAGACATTACAACAGGCCCCTGAGTACTGATTGGCGGTACGTTGGCAGTGGTAGGAAAAGAGAATGAAGTCTGCTCCCCTTCTGTGTATTCTCCCACAGGTGGGGTATAACCTGGGGGTAATCCATACATTGGGAACGAAACAGATTGGCTCCCAGCATTGAACATCGGAGGGTAATATTGAGCACTTCCCTCAACTTGCGCAGACGTCGCCCCTCCCGCAGTCTTCAGGGCTTCGAGAGCCGCCAAAATCTGGGCCATTTGATCCTTCAACTGGCTGACATCGGCCTTAATAGATTCGTGTGACTGCTCCCAATTCTCCATGACCTTCGAATTAGCTCTGGTCCTGTACGGATGTCGTGGAAAACTTGCCGTTGTTCTTTCACTTGTACTGAGAATTATTTTTTATTAAATTATATTATATAAGGATGAAAAATGCAAAAAGAAAACATGATGCATGCTAGTGATAAGTGGAAATCACAGGATAACAATGACAATACTGATGGAAAATTAACACAAGCCGATACCAAACAAACATCCCCTATCTTTCATTTCAAGAAAATTTGATCCATTACATCGACTAAGTAACCAAACACATAATTCTGATGTACATCAATCCCGCGCCCGAGCAATGAAAGATTTCATCTCTCGCACCAACCATTTACAATGATTAATAAACAATTCTATTTCCGCTGGTGAGTTACAAAAATGAATACTAGCTTCAGCGTTCGACACCATCCTGGGGATGTCTTCAATTGCCCCGTTTGCCAAAGCAGCCAACTGAGAGAATCTTTCCTTCCAGTGCTTTACAGCCATTTCTTGCTCGGCGATGTGCTCTTCCATTCGCTTTATCAAGGCCTGATGCCTTTCTTCAAAATCTATCGACCTCCATCGCTCCTCCTGTTCCTCGATATATTCCTCCATTTGTTTTATCAGAGTTCGATGCTCTTCCTCTGCTTCTGTTAGCTTCCAACGCTCCCTATTCATATCCGCCTCAAACGACATGGCCATCTCTTTCATCTCATGCCCCGCTTTTTCTATCTGAATCTGCGCTTCTCTTAATCTCTTCAGGGCTTCTCGTTTATCTCTTTTGGCTTCTTCGTAGAGGTGCTTCCACTCCTTCCCCTCTTCTAAAGCCACCTTCTTCTCATTTACCCTCATGGATAATTCCTTACTCGCGGCAGCTAGATCCTGTTTTACTCGAAATGTGTAATCCCTCTCAGCCTTCTGGCTTTTGACAAGGTTTTCATAAGCCCGCGACTTTTCTTCGTTATCATTTTTCATATCCACAAGATCATTACGCGCCCTTTGTAATTCGTTTTCCAACCTAGCATTCCTCACCTTCAATTTCTCCATCTCAGCCTTCAATTGTTGCACCTCTTCACTTTCTGGGGCTTGAGATGGTCCTTCACTAGCTGAGTGATCCTTGATTGGCTTGAAAGGCAGCTTGACTACTTTCACTCTCTCCAGAATCCAGGTGTGATAACTAATACTGCTATCCACTACTCCATCCCTCAAGTCCTTCTCTGCTCGAACAACATTTTCCCAGGCGCTTTTAACCTTTCATAACAATTCGATGAAATGCCCGTCTTCGTAATAAATGAATAGGGTAGCAAGGTAATCTGATGAAGGTGCCCCTTTCATGGGATGCCCAAATTGTCTTTGCACCAAAAGAGGGTTGTAATTTATACAGTACCGGGCACCTATGAGAGGCACATTAGGAAAACTACCACAATGTTGTATAGCCAGTTTATTTCCGAGCCAAGGAAGGCGCCATTTTATACTTCTTTCGCTCAAGCCAGCAAGGAATCGGGCCCAATCGTTTCCTCCTTTACCTTTAAGCCCTTGGTGTGACAAAGTCTCCGATAGACTCTTGACATCGACCATCTCCTTAAACACGCGAGTTGTCATCCATGTATACAACGCCGGTAAGCAACAAAGAATCTTCTTTCCCTTTCTCTCATGGCAAAAACTTAAGGTCCCATAAACATCCGCAAGAACTGCTGTTACAGGATTCTCTGATCTAGTTTTACTTGCCACGAAGACGTCTATCGCGGAATAATCCACGAATTCTTCTATTTTGGGAAACAAGACGATGCCATATATGGTGAGGGCTAATACATCCATGAAAGTTTCCCAATCCTCTTTATCAGCCAAGTGCTGTAAATACTGCTCTAGATATCCCTGTGATAACCCATGCACTTGATTCCTCATCATCATCATGTCTTCAAGCTCCTTGGGATGTAATTTCATGATGGCAGCAATGGTGGGTATAGAGGCATGATGCTCTAAATGTTGGTAGGGAGTGGTGCCCTCCAGTGGCAAACCCAAGATATGCTCGAACTCCTCTATGGTTGGTGCCAACTGAAAGTCTTGAAATGTGAAACATCGAAGCGGAGAATCATAATACTGTGCCAAGGCTGTGATAGCGGGTATTTGTACTTCAACCTCCATTAAATTCAACAAATTTCCATATCTTCTCTGAAAGGTTTCTCTCCTTATAGTCTTAAGCCTTTTGCCCAAGTTTATCAGCCCGGTCAAATTTCCAACATGAGTCCTTAGACTATACTTCTTTCTTAAATCGGAAGAGTCGGTGTGCTGTGTAGCATCGGATCTTGTGTTAACATCCATCTCGTATGAAGTCAAGTAGGTACCTGTGATTTCCCTTAAAATTAACATGTTACTAAATGATGTATGAATATGATGCATGATAATAACATGACAAAACAAAACACATGCATGGTATGTAATATCAAAAAAAACGAACAGCGTGAGGGTTATAGAAGCATATATTCCTCCCATCGTGCCCTACCAAAGGTTCACTGCTTTGAGTTCAAGGTCAAGTATATGCAATCTCACAAGGATGATTTCCTGAACCTAAAGGTCAAAGGTTACTAGAGCTATGGCCCCCTTCATAGCATTTCCACAACAGTCGAGTAATCAACTAGGTGTGAAAACACATATGAAGAGAACAGACTCTAGCTGGAGTTCTCACGATAGCCAAACAGGAAGTACATCCCAGAGTGACACCGCTACACAACTCCTCTAGTTCTAAGCTACGCTCAGACCCGGGTATAGGGCCCCACTCATGATATGCCAAAAGTGTGTGTGTGAAGGGAGGAAATTATGCACACCCAAACCCTCACCTGCAAAACAGCCAGAAAAATTCCCAGGCAGATATAAACATATTGTCTACCCTAGGGTTCAATATTCCACAGTTATTGCAGTTATTCCAAATATCAAACACAGATAGAGAAAAGGGGAAAAAAAAAAACACAAAGCAAAACCACATCAACTTCGCGCATCTAATTAAATGGCTCGACTCTCTAAGCGTCCCCAGTGGAGTCGCCATCTGTCGCAACCGGAATCGCGACGGGACGACGATCCAAAAAAGAAACGGGCTTTGAAAAGAGATTTGGAGTCGCCACCATAGTTTATTATGGAAAACTATGGAAAAACCATAAAATGATAAGACACGGTCTACAAGAACCAGATTCTGGGTTCGGGAGTCGGTTACGCATAGGGAAGGTGTTAGCACCCTACAACGCCTGCCCTAAGGCAGTACCTTTAACTAAATGCACGAATTTAATGTGGTTTGCTAAATGTTTAATTATCCCTCAAATAAAAATTAAAGAAACAAAAATATATTTTTTAGTTTTTTGGGCCCGACAAGGATTGACCTTGCTCCTACGTATTCTCATTCAAAATGAGAAATCAGGGTTACGTAGTTCTTTTTGAAACTGTTTGAGAAATTTGTTTGGAAATTGTTTGAAAATTTGTTTTGAAATGATTTTGGATTTTTGGGAAGTGAACCTGACAAGGACTAGCCTTGCTCCTACGTATCTCCACTTTTGATGGAGAATCAAGGATCACGTAGTTCTGGCGGAAAGATTGTTTGTTTGTTTGAGAGTGTTGATGTTTTTAGTTTTTGAAAATTTTATATATTTGTTTTTGACATTTTCGAGAAAAAGAAGGTAATGAGTACTAGGCCGACGCGAACGGTCACACGAGTACTCATACCTTTAGAATGGTATTTAAATATTTTTAATTATTATTTTTTTTAAAAGAGAAATAACGATATTAAGCACTAGGACGATGCGAACGATCACACGAGCACTCATACCGTTATCTACTTATTTAGGAAGACTTAAGAGTATTGAGTGCTAGGCTGATGCGGACGATCGCACGAGCACTCATACCATTATTTAATTTTTTAGATTGAAGATATTAAGTACTAGGCTCATGCGGACGATCGCACGAGTACTTATATCATTATTTAAATTTTTTAGATTGAAGATATTAAGTACTAGGCTGATGCGAACGATCGCACGAGTACTTATATCATTATTTAATTATTTAAATAAGAGAGAAAGGTTTTTAGCACAAGGACGATGCGAGCGATCACACGTGTGCTTAACCTTTGAAACAGATTTTTGTAATTTTTATTTAAGAAAGAGGAAAGGTTTTTAGCACAAGGACGATGCGAGCGATCACACGTGTGCTTAACCTTCAAAACATATTTTTTTGTTATTAATATTATTTATTATTATTTTTTACTATCGTCTTTTTCGTGTTTAAAATGCAGCAAATAAACCAAAATAAAAAATAAAAGACAAGATCTAGGAGTGGGGTTATCATATAAAGGGGTTACATACAGTAAAAACTAATAACCAAACAAATGCTAATAAAAATAAAGAAACAAAAGCATAAAAATGAAGCAAGAGAAACAGCCCAACAAGAATAGGGGTGTAGAGATTAAAAACCAGAGGTGCGACGTAAAGTTGAGGCTCTTTAGTTTGGGCCAAAACCTTTTTCTCCAACTTTGTATCTGTCAGGGGTGTAAGGGTGAAACTAGAGGTGCATCCCGAAATAGTGTGCACAGGCCCAATTCTTCTTTTATTTTTGTTTGCAGAAATAAAATGGGCTTCAGCCCAAATGAAAAGGGGTGCGAATGGAGTTGCGCGTGTGGCAGGAAAAGAAGGGAAGCAAACCGCACCTGGCCCAAGGCCTCTTAACCCTAATCAGAAACCCATTAGGGGTTCCTCCAACTTCATCTCATTTGTGTGAGCAACGCCGAGACCCAGGTCTTCTCCTCTGAATGAAAGCACACAGAGACACTCATCTCTGCCACCCACGACCATGACTCAGCCTCCACTCCAACCGGCCACCGCGAATCGTGATCCACGGCGTCACCAGTGAAGACACCCGTCGCCGGAACTACCACCGTCCACGGCATTAGGTCTATCTCCTCCTTCCTATCTTCGCGCTCCCTGTTCCTCACGGCTGGCCAAGAACATTGCCGGCGACAACGCCAATGTTGGAAGCGTCGTCGCCCTCCACGACCCTCCTCCTTCCGCGCTCTCTCTTTCACGCGTGGGACCGAGACTCAACTACGACGAGACATCATCGCCGTTGCTCGCCACTCCGCCGTTGTAGGCACCTCCGCTGCTACAGGTGCTCGTTGTGACGCTACCTCCGGCAAAGAGCGTCGCCGCAGATCAGCAACTTCGTCTTCTCCAGCGCGAACCTCGCTTCACCGAACCAGCCACCATCAAGACGCATATCAATCTTCTGGAGCTTCATCGCGCCAAACACTGACTGCTAGCGTGCCATCATCGTCATCCCAACCAGAGCCCAACCGCCGTCATCGTCGCTGACTGAAGTTTCGTCAGTGCCATTGTCGTCGCTTTTCCCTTGTACAATGCGAGACCAAATCCTTGGTTGGGTTTACCTCTTTACAACATTGCCGCCAGACACAGCTCCTTACCGGTACCGTTGATCACCATCACTAGACCACGACGTCGTGGCTGGAGGTATAGTGTTTCTTGCTTGAGGATTCTATTTTGTTGATGATTGGAGATGGCTTCAGTATAGAACGAATGAGGTTTGGGAAATGATTTTTTTTTCTGTTGAAGATGGTAGGTGAAATGAAGAAGGTGAAGTGTGAAGAGAAAATAATGTGTATTCTGTTGTTCTGTTAGAAGTGCAGGTGATGAAAGGATGTCATTGGGTGATGAAAATGGAAGAAGAAAGTGAGGCGTGGTTGGGTCACGGTGGATATGGGTTATTGGTGTGATGCGCGTGATACTCTAGAGGTGAGATGTAAGAATGTGATAGGAGTTTGAGAGGTGAATCCTCGTTTGATGAGGAATTGTGAAGGATGATAATGAAGACGACATGTGAAAAGAACGGAGGTGTTGCTCCAAGGTTGTGGAGGCCTCGGATGAAGATGATGGGTGTTGGAGGCAATGGAGGATGGTCAGAGGTGAATGACGGATGCTGTTGGAGGTAATGGTTGGGGTCGTTACGGATGAGAGGAGCAGAGGGGTGGAGAGCAAAAGGAAGTGTGTGTCCGTGTGTGTGAGGGAGGAACGATTTTTTTTCTTTTGAGAAAATGGGGTGTACGTGATCTTGCCTCTCTCTTTTTTTTATTCTTTTGTTTTCTTTTTTTTTTTGCTTTCTTTTTAAAATACTCATATAGAAAATCAAATGAAATAATAAAAACGAAATAAAATAATAATAAAAATAGAATTAAAATTATAAAAACATAAAGTAAAATAAGGCAAAATCAAAAGAGACTCATTATTTAGTCAACCCGGACGAAATTGGGTGTTGACACCTACAAAACTAACAAATATAGCTTGTCGTTACTTGACATAGTTGTTTTGACATCAACAGAGTTGACTTTCTTAGATGCCTTTGTATTATTATCACGTGAACGACACAATAAATTCACTTGGAGTTTTGAAAGACTAAAATGATTATTTTTTACATCTGAGGGTGGTCCTAAAGTCGTTGTTACTGATAGAGACCTATCTTTGATGAATGTCATTAGCACTATTTTTCCTAAATGTTATCATCTCCTATTTTGTTTTGAGATTCAGAGAAATGTGTAAGCCTAAGAGCAAAATGTTAGTGAATTATCTTGAGACGTGAGATGTTGTCATGGAAGAATGGGAAAATGTCATGGATTGTGAACATGAGTAAACCTTTATTGATTGTCATCATATTTTTAATTCATAGCCTTTAGTGTTTCAGTATGTCAATGATTCATGGGTCATTTCTTATAAGAAATACTTTGTGAAGGCATAGACAAACAAAGTAATGTATTTAAGAAATACAACATCAAACAAGCATGATTCCATATGTTTTTATTTAATTATTATTTTAGATGCTCTACAATATTGTTGATTTCATTTGTATCCAAGTTGAGTCTATTCACTAGAGTTTAAAGAAGGTATAGGGAAATAGTATAAGAGACTTGCGCTTGTGTTGGGATGCAATTCATAACATGATGAAATAAAGGCGTCAATTGAAAAAAAGTATAAATCCGATAAGTGACTTTTAAGCATAACATGTATAAAAGATTGATGATATTTGTATCAAAACATACTTTGAATTTCATTGTTGAAAAGTTCAAACAAGTTAAGAATATTGCCTCTGATGGTGAACATTGTGGTTGCATTTTGAGACGAACATACGGTCTACCATGTGCTTATGAATTAGCTAGATATGACATTAGGATGATTCCTCACTTGAAATTCATATCATGTGGAATAGATTGAATTTTTTAGATACTGCATCAAATGAATCGAAGGTAAAGTTACTTTATCAAAAGGAACTTCATTTGATGCTAAATCGTTTAAAATATATGGACATTGCAAGAAAGGTGACGATCAAATAAAAGTTACTCGAAATTGCTTGTCCTACTATGACATCAATGGTTACTTCATTGCATGAAATTAAGATAAAAGGTCCATAGAATACTAAAGTTCATCGATCTCAAAGGTCTACTAAAGAAGTCTTTGTTAGTCGATTCACAATCAAGGTTACTTTCTACTATAATTTATACTTTACTTATAATGTCTTATTATTTTTTCTCCCAAAATTTTTTTTCTTTACTTATAATTCATACTCAATACCACAAATAACATAAGGATGGGTAACCCTTATGAACCATTGCAAGTATCCCTAAACACATGTACATAGATGGAGAGGACGTCAAAGGATGGGTAATCTAGGCCTCATATAGATCATAAGCGGACAAGTTACTCAATGTGATCTATATGGGGCCTAGATTACCCATCGCATGTCAAAGCATCTAATTATGCCCTGACATCATGTAGGATGCAAACCTTCCTCTTAATCACAAAATGTGTCGCTTGAGGTCTAGTATCATCATAAGTACCCAACAATTTCATCATTCCCATCATAGAGAAGTGGTCATATATCCAACTCTATAAAAAGTGAAAATGTATTTCAAAAATGAAATAATAAAGGAAATCAAACTACAAGATATATGTGACCTGTAAAAGAGTCAGATATTCGACTAATTGTTTTCTCTTTACAAAGCTAGCATCTCCAAGTTACTTTTACAAGTGTTCAAGTGCATAAACTACCTATGCATATCTGCCACATGACTACAGATCTCTAAAGAAAATCAAGCAGGACACACATATGTATGTGATGTTCTTACTCGTGAAAATTGTGCATCCAACAAGATGCAACAAATTAGCCCATTTGACATACTCCCATTGTTGGTTCTCACAACAATTATTCAACTAACTTAGTCTTACGTTGGAACCACAACATTGCTTAAGCTTAGATGTAGTCCTTATGTAGTCCACACCGAAAATGTCCATGAGGGTTTTGGAAGGGAAACCATGTACGGAGTAGCAATTCTCTTGAGTGTGATCCACTCTTTTACAGTATGTGCATTGAAGATGTCCCCAACCTCCTCGTCCTCCTCCTCTAGTGTGATGACTTGGGTCCCACAACAAGTCAAGGACCCATTACTCAGGGAATGCCTAAGAAGATTCAACGAGACTTTGAAGAACTGTCCCAAGAAGCAAAAGGAATTATTTACACACTTTAAATGGAAGCTAGAAGCCCAACCAGACGGACCAACAAGATCAATACCAGCCCATGGAGAAGGATAGCAACTTGAAGAACTCTCAACCAGGTGGCGCCTAAGCACCAATCCTCCACTGCTCAAGCACGTGCTGCACTACAGAATCCAGGGAGCTTCGTTGCTTGTTGGAGTGCAGGCCACGAGGAGCTCAAGCACGGGCGTCGTCCAACCAGCTCATTCAACATGTGGTTCATGTGTTTATGATGACCCAATACCTTATTTTCACCCATTATACATGGCATTTGATCCATAAATGATGGCTGATGATCAACACAGTGGAGATTAGGATTAGAGATCACCACTTGCTCTCCTTGTAAAGACAATTTTGATGATAAATATATGAGTATACTCTGTTGTCATGCCCAGCCCATACTCTGCACAAAGTCACTCCAATTGAGCTTTTTCCTTCACCACCTAGCTTCGTCTCAGAGTGAAGGTTGTCTGAGCTAGTCTTCCCCTACCTTGAGCTCCTCATCCACCACTTTTTTCCACTGATTCATCTCTGTCTGCTACTGCCAAATCACAAACACTTTATCCATTGCCTCCTAATCCACCTACAAGTTGGAACGAGGCATCATAGTGCCACGTCCTCCTTTTGCTGGTGTGGCAACCATGATAGATGGTTCCACTAGTTCACGCGTTTCCTGAGTTTGAGATACCGGGACACGCAGAACGCGAGTGGTCAATGTTTCCATGGAGGGGACCTCATGACTTGTCAGAAGTTGATGTTTGAGATGATACAAATCGAGATGTAGGGCATGAAGGATCAAGACCATGTAAACTTTTTCTAGTTTCTTTTTTATATCTTGAGTTCTTCGGCAACATATTGGGCTTCAGCCATGAAGGACACAATTTAATGGTCTACCATTTTAAGAGATGCAAGTTTATTCGTAGTGTCATATAGAGTTGAATATCGTTAGCATAGATGCTTTGAGCTTTCTTCCAAAAGGAGTGACAAGTTTTGAAATCCCTTAGAGATATAAGAAGTTTGGGTTCCACTGATTGCCATAATAAGGCACACAACTGGAAATCTGGTTGTTTCCAGTGATCGACTTTTTCAGTAGACACATGGCTTCCATCTCGCTCAAGGTGGTCATAATGCCCTTGGCCATGGAACCACATTTCAATAGCAGTAGACCAAGATAGATAGTTTTTCCATTTAGCTTCTCAAAGATAATTGATCGACTTCCGAAGAAGGAAAGAGCACTATCAGACTCCATCTTTGAAGAAGATGAATTGCACTAGTGAGGAATAAGAAAACCTTGAGGATTTAGATGGATGGAACTGTGACGGTGGCCGACAACGACTGACTATAACCGACGGTGGCCGATAGTAGAGGACGGCGACCGGCAGCGGACGATGACGAATGGTGGCGTCGGACAGATTCTTGAGTGGGATCGACCCGCTTTGATAACAACTTGAGAATTAAACTGTACAATGATTATTGAGGGCTTAATTGACCCCTCTCATAATCTTCTATTTATAAGAATAAATTGATACAATAGTACATGATAATAGGGTAACCCTAAACACAATATAATCATGATAAATAGGGTAACCCTAGACACAATATAATCATGATAAATAGGGTAACCCTTGACACAATATAATGATAATAAATAGGGTAAATATCCTAACAACAGCCAAAAGGTCCATGAGGGTTTCCAAAGCAACATCAAAGTCTACGAGTTCATAAAGGAAAAACTGTCACACTATAGGCAAATGTATGACCGTCGCACGTCATCCAATGTAATGATCATCAACAACAGGAAGGAGAAAATTTGTTGTCTCTCTATATCACCTCTCAACAAAGGGCAATAGTAACCCCTTATCAGCATAATCATAAAAAAATATCACATAGAGGTATTAAATGAGAGTTCATCACAAAATTCTAAACAGCCACATGACATGTTCCAAATTCTTTTATTTTTTTCCTATGGGATACCAACTTTATCTCCTTTCGGTCCTAGACATGTTCCATAACAAATTTTAAAATATCATCAATCGTTAAAAGCAAAAGAGATATCCATCTACTTTACTAACTCTGCTTTTTAACAATGAAAATGCTACGTGACTAGCATAATGTATTAACAAAGAAGTGTCATGTGGACCTCCAAGATATCCACTAACTTCATCATCTTGTTGAAGAACATCCTTATGTTCTTGTTTAACAATATCATCGTGTTGTCATAACATCAAGACTAATTAATGGTGCAACTTTTTCAGCTTCACCGTGAAGACCTCTTCTACAAGCATATATCATGAGTCTCCTTCTAGCTTCCCCTATGCATAGCTCTCAACCTAATATGTAAAGGCGCTCCTTTTGTTCTTGCCATTTCTATGACAAAAAACTTCTAACAAACATTAAAAACAATACACCAAATAACTAAACTTAAAAAGAAAACAAAAACAAAAGAAGATCACATCAAATAACAAATTTTAAAAAGTAACTAAAAATTTTTAAAATTTAGTAACAAAAGAAAAACACATTAAAAAACACAATCAGATTTCGAAATCTGGTATTAACCTTAACCGAATTTTGAAATTTGATACCAACCTTAACCGAATTTCGAAATTTGATACTAACCTTAACTGGATTTCAAAATCTGGTACTAACCTTAACCTAATTTCCAAATTTGATACTAAGTTAAACCGAATTTCAAAATCCAGTATTTTTCTTAACAATTTTTTGAAATTTATTATTTTCCTTAACTGGATAAAAATTAGGGTTTTACCATAATCAAAGTCAAGAAGCAAAATTTGGGGGTGTATGAAGAAAAAGTGGGGTGTAGAAGAAAACCCCGTATAAGATCTTCTCAAACCCAACTGAAAAAAAAAACTGTGAACCTTCAAAGTAATTTTTAAAAATGTTTACGCTTTATTAAACCCCATACTTGTAAGCATAAATGTGAAGCTTTTGTAAAATTACATTTGAACATATATATTTTCTATAGGCAAATTTATATTAATAAAATATCTTTTAAGTAAATATGTAAGTAGAGATATGTTTAGATAAGCTCTTTTTAGGAGAGAAAAATAAGAAAAGTAAAATGAGATTTTCCATAAATTATAAAATTAGTTTATGTCTAAGTTGATTTGTAGAAACTCTCTTAAATATTTTTTTCAATTTTTTATTTTTTTCAGCTTGTGTATAAACTATTTCGAACTTATGGATAAGCTTAATTTTTTTTTACTTGTCATTTTTCGCTTTAAAAAATTTTCAAGACTTCCTTAGGTATTGACCATTGGATATCACTTTTGTTTTGGGCTCGACATTTTTAAACGACCCAGTTAAAATTTGTGGGCTATAGCAAGAAACACAGAATAGGTGGGTTTGGTAGAATGGGCCAGTCTCAGTCCAGAGGAAAACAAACAGCATTAAAAAAAACACAAATATCACCGTTTAGTTAGTAATTTAATAAAAATTAAATGTTAAAAAATAAACATAAATAATCATGATATTATAAAGAAAATTAGGTTATACATGGACAAATTGGTGTGTCTAAAACTTTTTACTGGTTAATAAATTCTTAAAGTCATTTTTTTCTAAAACTTTGACGAAATAATTAAGAGTATTGTTCTCGTAGTCTTACATAATTTAAGAATTAAAATAAAAAAAAGTTTAAATACTCTTTATTCTTTCATTCCTCGAAACACTTTTTAAAATAAAACTGAGATAAAATTTTAAATTTCAAAATAAACAGTATTTTAGATACGACAAGATACAAATACAATAATACAAAATACATAAATTTATTAAAAATATCTTAAGAAAACTACTTAACCGTATAAAAATCTGTTACACAAAAAAGCATAACATTTCTCCATTGAAAAGCATAATCAATATCAAATCATAAATGTGAGATCCTTAAGAGAAATATAGGTAGATTCAATTTATTTGCATTGTGCTTGAAGAAAAATAATTATGTGAATGGGACCATGCAGCCATGATCCCTTGACCAGTAAGCAAGTTTATCACTTATTTTTAGGTAATTTAAGAGAAAGACAAAAGTGAATGCCATTAATCTTCTAAAAGGCAATGAAACCAGAAAAGAATACTCATTGAACCACATGAAGAAAAGAAACAATTGAGATAAAGCATTCGATAGTCCTATAATTGGCTATTGTTTGACTGCATATATATGTTCTCAGAACCAATTGAATGTTGAGTTTTTGGCAATCATCCCACGTGATTTCAGTATTGCTGCAAAATGGAGGCTAATGCATGCATCATTGTAGCTATACATCCAATCACTTATTAAAATGCCCAATAATATGATTAGAAATAAACAAGTAGCAATGCATTATATATAATTGAATATTATCTATCACTTTTGTCTCATGCAGAACCTTTTGAATGCCCTTGAAAATCGATCAAAGAAAAACAGCAGCAAGCAAACTAATCTCCACTAATGAGAGATATAAGGTTGGTTAACGAATGCAAACAGGTTTTTTATAATAACATTCTAATCTATAAAAAGTAAAGTGGTGATAATTTTGTAAATAATGAGATCTTTTATATTGATTGAACAATAACAGAATAAAGAGCAATCATATAGTGACAAGACTGTAATAAATTATAGAATTTTTTTTATATCGATTAAACCTAAAATTTGTATAATGGAACATAAAAAAACATTTATGATTTAATAAACTAAAAAAGAGTGAGAGAAATTGAATTCAACTCCCCACTGACAATTTAAAAATATAAAATTAGTTTGATGATTATAAAAAAGAAAATAAAAAATATTGTGATTTCAACTCTTTCAACTTAAAAATACTAATAACTAACATTTTCAATAAATAAAAACAAACTAATCAATTATTAAGGATGAAGAAAATATTTCATTACTCAACTTGATATTCAATATTATTATATAGATGGGGTCCAAGAACTTGACTTTTCATTTATTTTAGTGCTTATTTAATGATTGTTATTAGGCTTTCAAATGCATGTCGGAGTCACTAAACCCTCACTGATCATATTGGAAAAAGCTGGAACAAAGTGGTCTATATATATAATATTGTATAGATTATATACATTATAGATTTAATTTATTTATTATTAGTTATTATTTATACTAATAATAATAATTTCAATTAGTAATTAAAAGTTTAAGAATGAACTAAAATGAAAATCGTAAATATAGTTAAAATAGAATAGTTAACTAGAAAACTAATTTAAAGTTGAAAAACAAGATTAAAAATGTTTGTTAAGGATGTAAGGTTTAGAATTTTCGACTTAATAAAACTCGATTAAAACTGATTTCCTCTTATAGATTAAAACTAATTTATATATTAATAAATTTTAATTATACTAATAGTAATAATTTTAATAAATAATTAATAATTTAAGCAGAAAGTAAAATAAAAATCATACTTAATTAGAAATTAATTTAAAGTTGAAAAACTGGATTAAAATTTTTTAGTAAGGATAGTGGTTAGGGTTTTTTTACACATTGTACCAGATCAATACGAATATTACACTAGATTACATTATAATATATTTTATGAGATATTAATTGTGTAGGTGAATATTTTATAAATTATAGATTTATTATATTATTAATTTATATTATTAATTATTAATTATATTAATAATAATTTCAATTAACAATTAATAATTTAAGCGAGAAATAAAATAAAAATAGTAAATAAGTTAAAATTGAATAATTAACTAATTTAAAGTTGAAAAGCTGGATTAAAAATGTTTAGCAAGAGTTAAAGGTTTACAACTTAGAAAAACTGGATTAAAATTAATTTCTTGTTATATGTTATTAAGTATTAATTATACTAATAATAATAATTTCAATTAATAATTAATAGTTTAAGCAGGAACTAAAATGAATTAAAATAGAATAGTTAAATAGAAAAGTATTTAAAATTGAAAAAACTGGATTTAAAATGTTTAATAAATATTTAGAATTTAGAACTTACGACTTAATAAAACTTAATTAAAACTAACTTCCTGCTATAAATTAAAATTACTTTTATATTAGTAATTATTAATTATACTAATAATAATAATAATTTCAATTAATAATTAATAATTTAAGCAAGAAATAAAATAAAATCGTAATAACTTTTTTAATTAGATTTTATATATATATATATACGTTATACGCTATTTTTGTACTAGTGATGTTTTCATGACACAACAAAAATGTATATTTGTGATTGATACATATTTTGATGTTTTGTTGTGATTAAAACATATGATGATATGTGGATTGGTCTGCATACTACTGTGATCATAATACTGTTTATATCTTTTGTATGCATACTAAATGTTTTAATGTGATAACAAGTACAAAGCAATTCTGAATGAATTAATCGATTACAATGAATTTGTAATCAATTAAGTTCATCAAACAACTTGTGTTTTAAACTGTGACAAAACAACAAATTTTAACCGATTACATTAAGTGTAAAATCGATTAAAACTCGTGTCTTTACAGATATCATTTGAATTGTGCTGTGATGAGTTTTTGAACAGAAAAAAGTTTTCAGAATTTGTTTAAGTGTAAATCTTAATCGATTACACTGTTTATGTAATCAATTAAGTCTATTATTATTTGAAAATTGTTTTCAAGCTAGTTCATAACATTGATAACGGTCATATTTTTCAAATATGTTGACTAACATTTATTACGAATCGATTACCTTAATTGTGCATTCAATTAGAACTGTGTTGGTTGTAGTTCTGTTACATCTACTACTAATGTAACTGATTACATTACTAATGTAATCGATTGTTTTGCGTCTGATATGAGATAACTATAAATTTACACATTGCACACATCTCAAAAAGACTTTTTATCATTTCTAAACTTTCATATCTCATATTGTGAATTGAGGATAGAATTACATGTGTGCTGAAACGCTCCAAGAATCAAGAACTCAAAGAATTAGAAGAAACTTGAAGGATTATTTTGGTGAGGAAATGTGAACGTATTGGCTGATCGTTCTATAAAATACTGAGGTGTTTCTACGTTGATCAGAATCGCGATTCTGCAATCTTGGATTGTGTTGTTCCCTGTGCGTGCGGTCAGGAAGAAGAGTGAGGAGCTCTTGGTACTTTGAGAGGGGATTCTTAAAGGGTTCTACAGTGAAGACGCGTGTTTCTTTATGCAGGTGTTGTGTTTCTATATTTGATTGTTGAGTGAGAGAGGTGTTTACATTTTGAGAGGTTCTCTGTAAAACCTTTGGTGTAAAAATTAAATAATTATAGTGAAAGAACCTTCAATCTAAGGTTGATTGGAAGGAGACTGGATTAGGCATTAAGGCCGAACCATTATAAATCCTCTATTTCTATTTCTTTCCTTGTCTCTTTTACTAGAGCTGTCAAAACGGGTAACCCGGCCCGACCCAACCCGACCCACCACGGGTTGGTCACTTAGTGAGCCAACCCAACCCGGCTCATTTATTAGCAAGCCGAAAAAATTCGAACCCGACCTGACCCACCACGGGTTGGTGGGTTAAACGGGTTGGCTCATTGGTTCACTTAATTAACTTCTTTTTCACTCTCTTCTTCCAAGATTCTTATAACATGTTACTTTGATCGATCAAATTGAAACAATAATAATTGGATCAATTAATATAAAAGAAAATGAAACAAAAAAAATATATTGTTATATATATTTTAAGCTATCAAGCATAAAATTTTGCCAATTTAGTTTAATGAGACATACGTAATTACATATAGCCGTTAACAAAAATATATAGCACAAGATAAAACTGTCATGCTTGTAGATAGGTCTAAAAACAAGATAAAACAAATGATATATTCCTGAATTAATTTAATTTGTGAAAAGATTATATATTACTAAGTAAAAGTTATACATTTTGAATACTTAATTTAATTAATTTAATTTTAATAAAAAAAATAGAATTTAAATAATTAATTTAATTAATTTGATTTAATTAAAAAAAATAGGTGGGTTGGTGAGCCAACCCGACCCACCACGGGTTCAACCCATGTGAGCCGGGTCAAAATTGGCTCGCATAAAAAATTTGACATTTTTTTCCAACCCAACCCGGCTTAAACCCGTGGTGAGCCGGGTTGGCTCACAGGTTTCAACCCATTTTGACGGCTCTATCTTTTACTTTCAATTGCATGCGCTTATTACTTGGATTGCAAGATAGATTCAAGATCATTCTAAGTTTGCAAAAAGATTTGAAAAACAATTGTTTTTATTGATCACCAATTCACCCGCCCCCCCTCCCCTCTCTTGCTAAGGGAAACAAGGAAAATTATATTATAACATATTAGACTTTGTTTAGCCTCTTCAACACTTCTTACAAAGGATTTAAGACCAATTATATAAAGGTTGCAATAAAGGAGGTCGATCATTCAAGGTTTTATTTGGATAACGACCAACCAAAGTTTCCTTTCTATTGGACTGAGCATCCCAAGAGGGTAACCTTTTGGGTGAAATTTGCGATGACGCTGACGAAGAAGGAGGCGATTGACTTGATCAACCGACTACCTCACAAAGTCTCTTCCCGCGACCTCATAAATTACCTTGACTCAAACACTCTGTGTAGTAGAGCGTTCGTTAAGTTTTTTACTATGTACTATTTTAGAACTGTCGTATTTAACTTATCTAAGTTTTGTACTTTATTTCAGATCTCATGGCTGCCTACGATGATGGTTAATCGAGCGCCTTTGCTATCATTGTCGCTCATTGCAAGGTTACGTTTGCTTCTTAAAAGAGTCTCAAATCTCTAAGTCCAAGTCAAGGTTTTATCTCCAATCCACTCTCGCTACCTTTTGGTCAAACTGGAGTGCTACCTGCAGAAAACACTCCAATGCTAAAGTCAATGTTTGTAAGATAATGCTGGCAATAAATGTTCAGTTAATGTTACCAAGTACTTGAATACTAAACATATATTTATATATTTTGGGAACAGTTTCTGATTAATGTTGGGTTAATTATGACTCAATCGATAATTATCTAACTTATAGTTAATGTAATTATTCTTAATGTTAACTATATTTTTAGTCTGACCGACCGGTTTACTGATCGACTAATGTAGAATCATAAACTAGTTAACCGCCTGGTTCATAATTGACTAAACGATCATTTATACAACCACATTTAACATAAAATCTAAAGCATCTTAAAAGATATCACTCAACTTTTTAATTTTCACTTAATATAGAAATTTCAATATATATATATATATATATATATATATATATATATATATATTTTATATAAAAGTAATTAAATCAAAACTTCACGTGAGAGATAGGAATTACATAGAGTCACCGCTAGAGAAATTTAATAAATTGAAATTCTCAATTATGTTATATCCGAAATTCCATACTCCCGAAGAAAACGAATTTATGAACAATAATTTTTCAAAATTTACTTAATTTTAGCTGCATAAACACTGTTATTAGTTCATAGGCTAGGTGCAGATTTTGTTTTTCTTTTATATGGCAGGTGCATGGAAAAGTAGATAAATCCATGAATCGTATTCTTCTCCATTGATCACGAAAAAAATTAACAGAGTAGAGTATAGAAGACTCCAAGAAAATGTTTTCAACTTGGAAAATAAAAAGAAAGGAGAACACTACTAAGGAAATTAATATCGGTGAAAAACTCACACCAATAATAATCTCACACTAATAATAAAAAAGTGACATTAGCTTTTAAACAGTGTGAGATTTGTATTGTATATACAATCAACTTTAAAATCATGAAAATTAATTCATTAATTAGCGTTCACTTTTCAAAATTAACTTAATATGGTTATGATATCAAAAATTGAAAGTCAAAACTCTCTTTTTATTATTATTGTACTATTTTCTTCATAAAATTAGGTCTGAGCAAAGAATTGGTAACCGATCAAATCCAAAATATCTGAAAAAGTCTCATATTCAACCTCTTGCAAATGATGTCACAAAGTTGTTGCAATGCACCAAGAGGATCGTCCTCAGATAAACGCATCTTCTCTTGTCCATGCGTCTGTTGTTACATGGAAAAATAAGATAAGGTTTGACATCAATAACATGTAAACTTTAACATTGAGGAGTGTAAAGTAGGAGTCCATACCACGGGGTCAGAAACAGAACCATTCAAGTGTTTAAGCTAAGCGATAAAAGACTGGAATGTCTGTGTCACAGTGAAAATCTCATCTATGGGCAGAGGAATTGAGGCATCTGGTATGATAACTACTGAGACTTTCATCACATCCTCTGATAGCTTCATACCATGAACAACAGTCGCTGCCTGAAACACTGTTCCACGAGCTACCAGCATCATCCTGGTACCATCTAAAATGTATAGCAGACATGGACTACCATCGTCCATGTCATCCCCTGGGATGACTGGTGCTGAACAACTTCCTTTCCCGCTTCTCCCTGTCAGAGTAAATGTTAGATTATACAAATAATAAATCAACAAAAATGTTTATTAATTTTACTTGTGGGAGACACAACATGTTCTTGTAATGGAGATGGTTGCGGGCGCATCCCATAACTCTCAAACTGCTGCTAGAACTTGCGCATAACTTTGTCAGTCACTTCTGTAGTGACTTCATCATACAATTCTGCCCTAAGCTCCGCCTTAAGCTCTGCCCTAAGAGGGTTTGAGATCTCTTGTATTAGCCTTTGTTCTTGTTCTTCGTTGTATGCATAGGAAGTCTGACGCGAAGAACTCCCAAAAAAATATCTAATGCCTACTCTATTACCAGAAGCAAACACTCATCCAGTGTGCTCAAGTCGTCAAATTGTAGTTGTAAGAATATCCTGTCGACCCTCTAGAGTGAATTGACCTTGGGAGCTCTGCTCAACCAAGGAGTCCTGCAACATAAAAAAACATCATCATTCTTTAAAAAGTTCAATGTAGTATCTATAATGAAACTATTATTATTTTAGGAATAGTGATAACTTACAATTTTTTCAGGTATTTCTCGTGAAGTCTTAGAAGAGTAGGCGCTCGATTATCTTAAACGAGCCAGCTTCCACTTCTCATGCCGAGAAGGTGGAGAAGGAGGTTGGGAGCTACCACCCTCAGATGAGGGTCTACCTTCTGCCTTTTGCTTGAGGATTTTCTCCTCAAGCTTCTTATACCCACCACGAGATAATAGGTGGAGTTTTGTTTTATTTTGAGCACTTATTCCTTATGCTTTGGTTCTTGTTGCTTGTCACATATAATGAATTAGTTCAAATGATCTAAATTGTTTAATAAGGAATTGAATAATATCAACTATACTAACCTGCCATGCCTCTGATGTTCGACTCTCTACAAAGAGGCGCCAAGTCTCCTCATCAATGGTCCTATACTTTTCACATGGAGACTCATTTTTTTGGCTCCAAATACATATCTCGAGGTCAACTTAGTCTTAAAACCCCCAAAATTTTCAGGAATAGATGATAAACACTTATTCCTAAGTGTTGCAACATTTGGAATGTCAAATGTCGTCTGCAATAAACATAATAAAGTTGTATCCGTATAAAATTATCAATATAAACAAATTATAATTCAAATGATATATATTAATTAACTTACCAATAGATCGTTCCATATAATGTTTCGATCAACCTCGGACACATGGTTAAAAGATGGAGTAAGAATATTAATCCTATCATGCGCCAGTACTCCTAGGTATGATCCAAAGACATTTGCATTTGGGCCAAATGCCACACCAGTGACCACATTAACATCCATAGGTGTTCTTTCACCATTATTTCTTCTGACCATTAGTTGCCTCAACTTGGTGGCTCCTCTAGTAGGTTTGGATGAGGGAGCCTTATCCCTTGATGAATGTGGATGGTCAGTCATATATCTGTCAAAATAAATAACAACATGAAATATTAATAAAAGACTTATGTAATATCATATAATTTAACAAAACATGCAATAGGAGTCATATGTAATATTAATAAAAGTCTTATGTAATATTAATAAAACACTAATACACAAATTTGAAATTAATACATAAAGATATGGATTAGTCATATGTATATTCCCTCATTGTGATATGATTGAATTGCAAGTACATCGTCAACTAGAGGGTGATCATCCAAATTTGTCGTTGTTTGAAATGAATGGTTGTGAGCAATATGAATATTAATCAAATTGTCTTTGTTAACTTCAATTTTGTTTTTTGCCTTGAAGACCGACATACCAATGATCAAACGCAGGATCTTTAACATAAAAAACTTGAGATGCTTGACGTACCATGACAAATGGTTCGTCTCGATAACCCACCTTTTGAAAATCAACTAGTGTCATACCTAATTCATCTACTTTTACACCACTCTTATTGTCAAGCCACTTACATTTGAACAATGGAAAAAAAAACTTAGTGTAATCAACCTCCTATGTCTCTTATATTATACCATAATATCTTATTGATCCAAGTACAATATTTTGATCTTTTGATGTGGAAAATTGGAGCGACTCAATTTTTAGACTGACTCCATTATTTTGTACTGTGCTTTTATCATCCAAAGTCTTTGTATAGAATGTGCAATTATTGATTTCAAAACATGTACAACATACGACATCAAACTTTAAACCATTTGCAAGCCACAATAAAGTCTAAGAAGAATGTGGCTCTTTATCAACTTCAGATTTGAACCAAGACATAAAGGTTCTGTTATGCTCCATCAACTGCCATTTCTCTAATTGTCTTGGATTTTTATTCTTCACAATGGCTTTGTGTGTTTGCAAAAAAAGGATCACCTCATTTGTGTTGTTCAATATATAAAGACGTGCTTGCAACAATTCTTCGCATTCTTTCGTCGCCACATTCACACCTCAGAGACTTTTACTTGTAGAACATTTATTCAACCATGATGTGCGAGGAATTCCTATTAGATTTGTTGAAGTCATGTAATCAGAACAAAACTCGATACTTTCTTCAACAATATACCTTTCAATCATTGAACCTTTAGGACGATATGGATTTTTAACGTATCCTTTCAAAATCTTCATATAACGCTCAACAGAATACATCCATCTTAGGTATACTATTCTGCACAGCTTGATTTCTCTAACCAAATGAACAAGTAAATGTACCATGATGTTAAAAAAATATGGAGGGAAAAACATCTGTAGTTGACACAAGATGATAACAATCTCGCCTTGAAGTTCATCTAACTTTGTAGAATCGATGACTTTACTACAAATTGACGAGAAAAATGAACACAACCGAGTTATGGTCTGCCTAAATTTTTTGGGCAAAATTCCACGAATAGCCATCGGTAACAATTGTTGCATTAAGACGTGACAATCGTGAGACTTCATGCCAACAAGCTTTAAGTCCTGCATCGACACTAAACTCTTCATATTTGGAGAGTATCCTTGTGGTACCTTGATACTCTTTAAATAAAGGAAAAAACTTATCTTCTCTTGTCTGGACATTGTGTAACATGCAGGGGGCAAATAAGTACGTTTACTAATCTTCTTGGGTGCCAACTCTTCTCGGATCTTCATGTCAACCAAATCCAAACGAGCAAAACCTCCATCTTTTGTCTTTCCCTGAATGTTGAGTAGTGTACCAATCAAGCTATCACACATATTCTTCTCTACATGCATCACATCTATGCAATGTCTAACATCTAACTTTGACTAATATGGAACATCAAAGAATATTTATTTCTTCTTTCAAGGGGTCGTTACAGATGACTTCTTCGAAGTCTTCCCAAATACATGATGTATTTTATTAACTTTTTCAAGGATTTGAAGGTCAATAAGTGGATTTGGTGCTTTGTCCCTCTCTTAATATCCATTGAATGCTTTTTTAACCTTCGATATGGATAATTACATTTTAAAAATCTCTGATGATGTAGATACATCGTCTTCCTTCCGTGTTTCAATTGTTGAGCTACAGTGTTTTCTTCACATATAGGACATGCTTTATGGCCCTTGACATTGTATCCTAACAAATTACCAAAGGTTGGAAAATCATTAATGGTGCAAAATAACATTGCATGCATCACAAAAGTTTCAAAAGTGAAGGGATCAAATATTTCAGCTCCTTCAAACTACAACAACTTCAAGTCTTCAACTAGTGAGCTTAGATAAACATCTATGTCATTGCCAGGCTGCTTTGGACCATATATCATCATAGACAATATCATGTACTTCCTCTTCATGCACAATGCAGGTAATAAGTTGTAAATTATCAAAATAACTGGCCAACAACTGTGATTGGTACTTAAATTACCAAATGGGTTCATTCCATCAATGGTTAAACCAAGCCTAAGATTTCTACATACATGACCAAATTGGTGGAATCGTTGATCAATATTTTTCCATTGCTTTGAATCACTTGGATGACGAAGCACCCTGTCAATTTTTCTCTCATCTATATGTCATCTAAGGTTTTTAGCATCTTTTAGATTCGCAAACAAACGATTAAGTTTGGGCACAATTGGAAGGTACCAAACTACTTTCAAAGCATATCCATTTTTTTCTATCTGACCATTATCTTCACTATTTTTTTTGACTTGTATCGTGATAACCCAGATTTTGGACACTTTTTCAAAAATTCAAACTCTTTCTTATATAAAATGCAATCATTGGGACAAACATGTATCCTTTTATACTCCATACCTATTGGACAAAGAATTTTCTTCACATCATAATTATGAATGGGTAGTGTATTTCCATCTGGCAGCATTTCATTCCACAATGTCAACAATTATGTGAAACTCTTATTAGTCCATCCATTGGTCGCCTTCAAATTCATGAGCCTTAACACCGTTGACAACTATGTGAACTTAGTTGAACCGACATACAAAGGTGTTTCCGCATCACTCGACACCATCTCATGTGAACTTTGGCAAAATTTTCTACGCCAACATCGCGGATCATGTCCTCTAATTTGTCTTCATCGGGTCGATCTTCTTCCATGGTGGAATCAATAACATTTTTAGTTTGGGAGACAGTCGAAAAGTGTATTTCTTCGTCGTGCCATATCCATGTTGTATAGCATCGTAGGAAACCATCACAGATAAGATGTTCCCTAATTTGGGTTGTGTTCAACTTTCTCCCATTCAAACAGTTCACACAAGGACATCTAAACTTCACTTCATCATCACTTCTACCCTTATTACAATGCGCAAATTGTATAAATTCCTCTACCCATCTCTCGTACTCAGCAATAATGCGTGGTAAATTAATTAAATTTTGATCCATACGTAAATATTCTACAATATTCTACAAAATTACAATAATACAATCATACAATTATACATATTCAACATACAGTCATACAATTAATAAGCATTCAAATGATCAATTCAAAAATTCAATTGTACATAATTACATATATTCAACATACAAAAAATTAAAATAAACAAAAAAATAATAATAAACACAATAATATAACTTGAGAGCGAGAAAAAATAGACAACAACGGAAAAGATACGACTACTCACGTTTTGAAACGTAATAAATTTCATAGCAAAATCACAATCCCTACACAAAAATATAATAAAATGTAAGTCTCATCATCAAAAAAATAAAAAAATGCAACAAAATAATATAAAAAAGTAACAAAACAATAAAAAAATGCAAAAAAAAAACTAAGAAACCACGACGATGACGACGACACAATAATGCTTCAAAACCGATTTTGATGAGTGTAAATGTTTCCAAAATGATCATAAAGGCAACCATGACAATCGAAATAAAAAATTATCGGTGGAAATGCATGCAAACGACGAGGAATGCGCGACGGAGGTTGTAGAGAGTTTGAATAGTTTCATTTCGCGAAGAAGACAAAATTGTTCACTCTGTGTTATAATTTTTAAACCTACTTAAACGTTACTACCTCGGTTCATTGAATGACTGAGACAATAGGGGGGTTATGGCCTCGGTTGTCCACTTAACCGACGCCTAAAGCTAGTTAAAAAAAATTCGAATTTAATATATAATGGTAGTTTTGCAATTTTCACTCAACTTTTCTGCCTTGGTTCCCTGCCAAACCGAGTCCAAAACATGAAAAATAGTTATTAAATATTTCAATTAAGTGAAAGGGGAGTCAAAACAGGGTTTATGGCCTCGGTTTTGCAGGGAACCGAGGCCATAGACCCTTTCCCAAAAAATGTAGTAGCTGAACAGACTGGGGGCAGACAGAGTGTTAGTGAGGGCAGGGGTTCTATGGCCTCAGTTCTACAAGCAACCGAAGTCATATCTCTGCATAAAGATTACACCAAGTTCCAGAAGAGGAATGTGAGTTGTTGTAGGGGGTGTATGGCCTCGATTCTACAGGGAATCGAGGCCGTAGACCCTTTTCCCAAAAAGTTGGCAGTTAAAGAGTCAGAGGGCAGGGAATGTCAGTGGGCACAGGGGGTGTTTTCCCTCGGTTCCCTTCTCAACCGAGGCATATACGTTTGCAAAAATTTCAAAAATGCAACCGTACCATTTTATGCTTCGGATTTTAGTAAACTGAGGCATAAAGGGCGTGTTAGTATCCCTCTTTTTTTACTAGTGCTCCCTCTTTAGGAACATTAAACTCACTTACAATTCCTTGAACTTGTAAAATATTGTGTCAAAGTACTTTTCCTATGCCAAATTATGTCTCATTTGATATTTGATACCTAGACTGATATACCACAAACTAATCTTTAAAGCCTCTTGAATGGACATCAACATGCAAAAAACCTCACTTGCGACAACAAAAGATTAGTCCATACACAAACCCTGGGACATTAATTACACATTGATTTCACAACAAAGTTGGGTCATATAGAAAATAGTTTTCTTACCATCTTGCGCAAGCTAAAAAGAGTTCTCATCCCAAGGAATTTGCTTCTGCCCTCCCAAGCCACATAATAGTATTTTCTGGCAAAGATTGAACCAAATTAATTCAATTTATAGAGAACACACATCTCCTGGACTAGAGAAGTGAACTGTTGTACAAGAAAGAAGTTTTGAAAGGACGAAACTTGAACATGAATTCCATCTCCAAGGACTTGGCCCCTTGCCTAGGGTCACAAATACATATAGAGTTTGAACTTAGTTAGTTACAGGGCTAACTATAGGGAGGGAAAACACACATAGATCTCCACAATGGTAAGTATTGTCCGCTTTGGGCCAAACCCTCACGGATTTACCTTTGGTACCACTCCAAAAGGCCTCTTACCAAAGGAGGTATCTTATGTGTATATAAACGCATATCCATCTCATGTTTTATCCAATGTGAGATTTTGTTTGGATCCTAACACTAACTCCAGTCACATTTGTTGTGGATTTTTACACACACAAGAACAATGAGAATTCTACAATATTTCATATGCTAAACCCAAGATTGTTACAACTTTAAATACAAAAAAGAAATTTTACTTTTGCATTAGCCTTGGATCCATAACTTCGACGTTGTTACAAATAAATTATTAAAATAAAATGACTCAATTTCTCAAACCAAGAGGGGGGGGGGGTGAATTGATGAAATGTAAAAATAAAATCTTTTTCACAAAAATGATGCCTTGATACTTTTCTTGAATCATAAGGTAAAAGATTTATAATGCAGTGGAAATTTAATCGAATGAATATAGAACATAATCGAGTGAATAAAGACAGTAGGGATGAGAAAATTCAAACACTGTGTTTTTATACTGGTTCGACAAGCCTACATCCAGTGTCCTTCCAACCACAGGAAGCCAATGCACTATAATGATCAAGGTATTTACAACAAGACTTTTATAGCAACCTCACTTCAAAAATATAAAACACCTCTCTAACCCTTTAATCAAAATATAGGTAGTACACAACAAGACCAACAAAAAGAATTCCCTCTTCTGCTGTCTAAACCCTTTGAGACACTCTCAAAGTCAAGAATGCCACACGCTCTTCTTCTTGTAATCACAACAGGGAACTTCAAACCAATCTTCAAAAGATTGTAGATTTTGATCTCTCAATAACACCCAAATGTGCAAGTTGATCAGCCTTTGAAAAACACATCAATCTTGCTCTTCAAGAAATCACAAGTAGATGATCACCACGATCACTCTTGTTTCTTGGAGCTTCTCTTTACTTTATGTAAGATCACAACTTTCTGCAAAAGATATGAAAATGTTAGAATTACAAAAAGTTCGTACAAAAATCAAATTTGCGTCAATTTATAGAATAACTCATCTCAGACATGTTTTAATCGACTTAGCTACTAATGCATTCGAATATAACAATTTTGTTATAATAGTTAGCAATTAATTGAATGCACAATTAATGCAGTCGACTAACATTTAATGCTTGGTCAACACATTTAAAAATATGACCGTTAGACATTTATGTCAAGCATTAAGAGAATTTCAAAACAATAACTAACTTAATCGAATACAACACACATGAAATCGATTATTCAACAATGTTAAGCATAGTTTTGAAAAACTTTCTCTTTGAAAACTCTCACAGCACACTTGAAAAAGGTTTGTACAAAAACATGAGTTTTAATCGGTTCACCCCATAATGGAGTCGACTTAAAACTGTTGTTTTGCCACACATTTAAAGTTTAACATAAGTGCTTGTGGGTTTCCTTTTCAACATCATGTGCCATGCATTCACGTATAAAAACACATATGTAACACAGTGAAATGCAATGAAAACCACAAACAAACATGCTCCCATATATGCTTAAACAGATTTAACACAATGATCAAAAGCATATAACATGTAAATATGGAAAATGTAACACTAAATATACATGTGTTATTAATTATGTGTTGTCATCATCAAAAACTCATATATTACTGAGATTGTGGATTAAGTTAAACGTTTGCTCCCCCTATCAACAATCTCCCCCTTTTTTGATGATGCACAACCATGATTAATAAACAACCATGTTGCACAAATCAATATAGATTATCAACCAATTACCAATCATCATAATTCTCCCCCTTTGGGCATTAGAAAAAAGGTAAGCAAACAGTAATTGATATACAGATAATCAGTAACATAGAGATGCATCAGATATATAAAAACAGATTATGATGCTCCCCTTGACAATACTATTCACATGATTTAGGATTTTCTCCCCCTGAAATGAATACATGCGAAATAGATCAATGATATGTAATGATCCCCTGTCATTATGCATATTTCAATCTGAAAACACATATGCACAATGCAGTAATCAGATTATATATCAGAGCATGTAAAAGCATGTAAAAGCATTGTATCAGAGTAAATGTGAAACAGTAATAACAGATCATAATTGATACAATTTCAATCATTAAACATAGTTTATTCTCTTATCATCATAAAGCAAAGATACAACAGATAAGCACTAAGATATAAGCAGAATAAACATTCACAGATTATAAAGCAAGGTTTAAAGATAACATATATCCCAAAGTTTGGGATCTTTAACCCCTGTTGGTATTCAATCGATTTGATCTCAATCGTAATCGATTTCTTGCTTTCTGTAAGTTGATTTTCCATATCATATCTGTCAGCAATTGATGTTCCTGCAAAACCTTTCATGACCTTTCTAGATCAAGCCTTTTAGAATTAATAGTGCAGGAATTATCACAGATACTATATGAGTATGCAAATGTATGAATGTAACAGTAAATTATACTTCATTTGGATACAATCATTGTGTAATTGATTTAAGTACTATTTGTTTTACTCAATCACAAATATAATTTTTCATTAACAGATTGAGCTAACCATAAACTCTGATTTCATTGATATTTAATCGAGAAGTACAATTAGATCAAACCAAACCAGAATTGGCATATAAATCCAAAAATACAAACAAAACAGAAAACAATCAAAACAAAATAGAAAAACATAAAGCTCTAAACTGTAACCACAAAATCCTTATTCTGTTTCAGATGGCTCTACAATCTTCTCATCTACACTGTTCTTCTTGCTTTCAGAATCATCTACAGAGGTGTCACCAAATGCATTTATCCTTAATGCATAATCCATCTTCTTGTGCAGCTCAGTAAAGGATTTTTGAAGCATTGACATTTTCTCATCAAGTATTTTAAATCTTACTTCTACAAACTCCCCAAATTTTGTTTGAGGTCTGAACTCATATTTTGACATGTCAATATTGATAGGATCTAACCTTATTAGTTTCAGGGCAAACTTTGTCCTTGAAAATCCAGCCTTCTTTTCTTTTTCTAAGCCCCGAGTGTTCCAAGAATAATTTTTCAATAACTTTCTTTTTGTTATCACAAATGGTGATCTCATTTGTGATATCCACATTTTGTAATCTCAAAATTCTGCTAATGAAGACAACATATGGTAAATGAATATTTGTTTGTAGTGCATATAGTAGATATACATCTTCTACATTCAGCAATGACTGACCTTCACTTGTAGGAAGTAAAATCCATGTGATCACATATGCACACATTCTTTCTTCTTTGGTTAGATGATCAGTACTGAAGGAGTCATATTTCCTTATCATATTCAAATCCTTCAAAAAATTGTTATAAATGTCAACTTTATTGAGCCCCGGAACACCATGATGTGTTTTCAGTCCTCCAGGTTGGAATCCAACAATATATTTCCATATGGAATCATCAATACGAACTATCACACCCTTTACTCTAGAAATCAAATAGTTCCTTTCCCTTTTTAAGTTTGCATAAAATACTTTCACAAGAGTAGGATAACAATCACCTTGGAGTTCAAGAAACTTTGTTAGACTAGACTTAACTAGCCATTCTTGAAACAAGAATCCTTCTGAGCGAAAGAACACAATGTTTAGCTGCTTATGTCTGATCACTTCTTTGAATCCCCACTGATAGATGAAGTCGGTTCTTTTATCGTCATCACTAAACCAACCAAAAGGGTTTGCTTCTCTGATTAAAGATGCAGGACGCTTCCTTGGACGTGAAGATGAAGCAGCCATGGTAGATCAAGAAATTGTAGAGACTTCTTGATCCAGATAAGAGTTTTGAGCGTCACAGTTTTGAGACATTTTTTAAAGTACATAAACTTTTATAAGGGAACCATCACATACAATCAGGCCCACTTAAGTTTTTCAAACTAGAAAATTCCAAAAACAAGGATTATTAATCGGTTTCATTAACGACAAAGTCAACTCATGTATTACAGAGTGTTACCAAAAACAGAGAAACACATTCACATATTATAATCGACTTAGTTCATAGCATAATCGACTAAAAATCGCGCAACTATATTTCCACAGAATTCAGTCAATCAAACAGAACTCACAGCAAACATGCATATAACAGACAATCATACAAATGCTTATGTTGCATGATGCATAAGAAATTTGTTCCAGTTACCATAATCATTGACTCAATAACTTGTGATTTTTTTTCATTTGTAGTTCATCCTTGAGCACTGTACTACTTCAGTTGCAGGTACTTTCCTGCAAAACAATTAAACGTTTTTGACATTAGTACCCATTTGAACTTGGGTCCTAACTTGTCAGTTACATGAGACAGTTCCTTAGGAATCCATTTGAATTTTCCCTTTGGAACTCCAACCTTTCTGTAGTAGCAATTTCTAACATTATGGCCAATAGTATTGCAATAAAATAAGCATTTGTAATAGGCTTACTGAGATCAATAAACTTCTTTGAATTAATCCTACTACTCTTTTCTTTATAGCCAATACCTTGCCTATTAATAGCTCTTCCAGATGATCTTAACACAACATCAAGATTTTCTTTTCCTTGTGTAAATTTTGCTAATGTGCTGGTTAAGTAATCCATTTTCTCAATGTGTACAGGACAATTATCACATTCTTTCTCAACAATTTATATTTCGGTCTTAACTGTCTTTGCAGATTTTAGAGCAATTTCAAGATCGTTTTCAAGCTTTTCATTATCCTTTACTAGATTATCAATTCTATATTCATAGTCTTTTCGAGTTACTTATTATTTTTTTAACTTTTAATTGGTTTCCTTCTATATATTTGTGATATACTTTTGAAGTCTTTGTTATGAACAAATGTAGAGGGATTTGAAAACTTTTTTTTAGAAGATATCTTGATTATATATATATATATATATATATATATATATATATATATATATATATATATATATATATATATAGATGACTTTGTTAACATACGTCAGCTCTTTTTTTAGTTGGTATATTTTAGCAAAGTGTACCGGATTTTAGTAGACAAAAATACCCTCATATATTATAGATTCTATGTTTTAAGGTTAAGGGTATTTAAATAATTTCCATTATCAAAACTAAAAAAAAAAACAAGAAACCCCAAACTCTTACTTATCTCTCTGTCATTCCTCATTCCTCTCAACCCTTTCTCTTTCATCTGTCTCACTTCAACCTTCTCTCTGTCATCCTTACAGTAGCTCCAACTGAAAAAATCAGAAACACCCACCTAACCCTAATCCACCTTCCTCACTTATCCAATAATTTTCTCTCTCATCTCCATCCTCTTTCTCACCCACACACAACAACCCACAACACCATAATTTGTTGCTCTTGTTGTGTTTGTTCATTTGTTTTCCACTTTAATAACAAAATAATTGATGATGTTGATGTTGATTTCTTATTGGAGGGTTATATCTTTTCCCTTCCGATTATTATTAAATTTGTAAAAAACTAAAGTCTACAATAATTTCAATAATTTCAAAACTAAAAAAAAAAAGCAAGAAACCCCTAACGAAAAGAGGTTAACATCAACCCATAATAGTTGCAAAGCATTTAGTTTATTAATACCAATTTTGATCAAATCATAGAAGTGAAAGGAGTAGATGTTAAACTATTAGTGTGATGGTAACAAATTTATTAAGTTTAAATTCCAATTTGAAATTCAGTGCGTTTTGTTTTTCTTAATTTCACTTCTGTGGCAAATGATAAATCAGAATGACAACATCATGTTTATATTGACCAAACAAGTTGTAGATGTGAATTGTTTAAAATAAACTTACATGATGTGATTTACTTTGGTAAGTAATTTTCTGGTTCAATTGAGAGCTAACAGGTTCATTATAACTAGTTTACTAATTTCTGGTTGATTTTTAATTAGTTGGTATATCAATGCAGATCTTCTTGAAAACTACTTAATATTCTCCAATCTGCTCAAATCTAGAAGATGTGTAATTTGTTAAAATAGTTTTATTCTTTTTACAAAAATGAAATAAAAATATGTTTATCAATATGAAACATTCGAAAGGGAACAAGTAGTGGTCTCTTTTCTGAATAAGGGGAAAGAGTCAACAACAACAATTTTCTCTATTCATAACTCTCATCAATAAGTTGTTCCTGTTAAATCATTTACTACGATGTGCAGAGCTTCATTCTTGTGTTTTGATCTTGGTTATATATAGGAAAGTGAAAAGTATATTCCGAAATATTGTATTCAGCGGAAAATATGTTTTTAGAATTATTTTTAAGAGATGATTTCAGAAATCCATTTTCTGGACAATAACTTACCCCTTCCGGAATTCCCTTTCCACATAATGGTTTTTCTCTTTTGAAAAATATTTGCAGATAACGTAATAGTCAAAATATCAAATCTTTCTGAAGATAAACTACTAATTCTAAAATTTAAAAACGAAATTTAATAACAATCAGAAGGAAAGAAATATAACCCTTCAATCAAAAATCAACATCAACATCATCAATTATTTTGTTATTAAAGTGGAAAACAAATGAACGAATAGAGCAAGACCAACAAATTGCGGTGTCGCGGGTTACTCTGTGTGGGTGAAAGAGATGATGAAGATGATGGAGATGAGAGAGAGACAAATTGAATAAATGAGGAAGGTGAATTAGGGTTATGTGAGTGTTTCTTATTTTTTCAGTTGAGACTACTATAGGGATGACAGAGAGAAGGTTAGGATGAGGGAGATGAAAAAGAAAGGGTTGAGAGGAATGAGAGGAATGAGAGATGAAAGAGGAGTGAGTAACGGGTTGAGGGGTTTCTTGTTTTTTCTTTTGAGTTTTGAGAATGGAAATTATTCAAATACCCTTAACCTTAACACTTAGAATCCACAATATATGAGGATATTTTTGTCTACTAAAATCCAGTACACTTTGTTAAAATGTATCAACTGAAAAAAGAGCTTACATATGTTAGCAAACTCCATATATATATATATATATATATATATATATATATATATATATATATATATATATATATATATATATATTTAAAGAGATAGTGTGACTATCATTCGTGATCAATGTGACAAAATGGTTTTGAAGCAATTGTTAGTAAGACATGTGGATGGACGTTCCCGATTGTTGATGATTTGTGATAGGAAAGACTATTATTTTCTGTACAAAATATAAGCATTAACTATTAAGTCAGTTGGATGTCTTTCAGCTCTTAAACATTATTTAGAATACCATCTTAATTTTTAATTTTATCAAATACTTTTCTTACAGGTCGAATCTATACTGACGTAAAAGTTTAATGAGGTAACAACGTCTTTAAGCCAACTGCAAGGTGGTGTTGTTTCATTAGTTGTTAATGCTAATGTATTTTACTATGAATCAATGAACAATACAATAAGGCTAAGTTTCTATATGCTCTTCTTAACAAGTATATGACTTATTTTCCTTAGGCTGTTCCTAAGCAATGTGATAATTAATAAGTTTTTTTTCCTGTTATTTTGGCACTTTTTTTACTTAGGTGTTGTCTTTCAGTGACCTTGAAACCTTACAATGTATGTATAAAGACGCTAACAAAGAAGACATATGTATTATGATGTCTGTTACACGTTAATTAGGACAAATTCTTGTTCCTTAAACAAAACTATACAAATTATTTTTAACTTGATAAATATTAACCTTATTTATGTTTAATATTTATTTTAATTATTGTGAGTTTAATCAATGATAATCCCAAACTAAAAATAATATTTATTATTAAAAGAGTTAAAAGTAATTTTACATTTTTCAATTTAAAAAAATCTTGAGTTGTGTTAAAATCAGTTAAGCTAATTAATTCTAATAACGTTTGCTCAACACTAATATTTAAAAACTAATTTTATATTTTCTTAGTGATGATAATAGTCCATATTTATATAATATTATTTCCATCATAATAAATAAATAATATTGGATCCCATTAATACTATTTATTATACACTTAGTTATTTTATTATTTTCCTAGTGACATGGGGAAATGCCATTCATATGGCCTTTTATTTAATGTTTACTAATGACTAATATGCATAAACTTTCTTCCTAGATGAAATTTACATTTTTAACTTATAAAACACAAAGATTTCACTTTATTAAGTAGTTATATATATAATATTTGTTTGAACAGAACTATGTAAAGTCTTTCTTCATCCTGACTTCAGTTATTTGGTATTTGTCTTTCAAGTCTCTTTTGTCTTTTATTAGATGAGAGAGTGTGTATAGAAAATTCTTTGATACTGAAATTAGAAATTTTGATTAAAATTCGAATTAATGGAAAAGTGAACTCAAATCAAGATTAAAATAATTTTATAGGAATTTTTTAATATATTTTCTGACATGAGAAACTTATAATACAACATTCCAGAAAATACTAACTCACTACTCAATATTTAATTATAAGATTCAATTATAAACTGAACCTTTTTTTCATATTCTTATACTAAATACACTCATTATCATTAAACATATCCTTACTTTATTATTTAAAGTATTTTGTAAGTGAATCTCTCCTCTTCTTTGAAATATGGAGACAACAATTTAATTCTTGAAAACCCTATACTCCATCTTAGGAGACACTTCGTCAAAATATAATAAGAAAATATTATTATTGTCTGTAAACTGTAAATCTTAAAATTATTAGCAAAGAGGTAGTTGAGATGAATGCAATAGAGTTTCAATGGGTGACCTAACAAAGGACAATAGAGAAGGCAAGGAATGATGATGTGATGGTATGGAGGGTAAGGCTGTGACAAACATTGCCAGTTTTGTGTGGAGGGGCTTCCTCGCAGCGGTCTCCAAACTGCACACACAAGGACCAACCATAGATTTATTCATCATGTGCAACTCATCACTCATTTTTTCATCCAACATATGATTCATCTTTCCAATGTTGTTGACCGACACAATCAGCAAGGGTTAAATTAATTCTAATGATTCAATGAAATAGAAAAGTAAATTAAATTTAGAAGACACTGACACAGAAACAATGCAGAGAGTTGTTAATAGATTTGTTCCAGTTCTTTGTGACCATTTCAGATATTTCTCTATTAATGAGCCAAATTTTGGCTTAAAGGGACCGTGCTAAACCTTTCTTCTCCTCATCCGAAAGTAGAGTGTGTGCAAGATACTTCTCGATTCACTATTATTTGGTTTGTTTACTTTCCTTGTTACTTTATAAGGTCACTTGTACTACATTTGTTCACTGTATTTGCATTTGGATTCTTCTATCTTCGAATCATTAGGAGTAAAAAAATATCCTAGTTTTTAATTTGGTTTTAATTAAATTTTTTTACCTCTTTTTATGATGTCAAAGTGATTTAACCTATTTGTAACGAATTAATTAGATATAGATTGAATAAAAAATAGTCAATTCAATCGATTTACGTTTTATTAAGTTGAAAATTTTTGTAATCATGTTCAACTCATTACATTAATGAGTTAAATTGTTGACTTACATAATTTATTATAATATAATTACAATAGATTCAACTCATTTATTTATAACAATATTATATCAATAAAATTGTTTACCTATTTTACTCCACGAAAATTAAAATGTCAATCTATATAATTGAGCAAAAAATAAATTAATTATTCAAATCTTTCTAATATTATTTATTAATGTTCTTACCGAAATCTAGAGCATGATCTTTAGAGAGGTGGTATGTGATTGGATTGGAGAATCCTAATTATACTCGTGATGGTTGAAAAGTTGGGAAAACTCTACTTGTAAAAGATTTTTCGACGCTTAAGTTAGTAAGACAGTAAAATATTTTATGTATAGAATAACAAGTATGAGCTTCAAAGTCTCTTTCCTAATGAAATACCATATGTATTTATAAGGTCTCAAGATCCTATATCATATATGTGATTTAAATAGGCAATATCATCTGTTAGAGACATATTATTAAAAGACATTGATGACTATTAAAAGTTATAATAAAACTATCGAGATTTAGTAAAGGATCCTTATTGGGCTATGTCACTTAGCACATTTTGGTCGGATATGTACATAAGTCCCTCTAATCTCGGAAGTTTCATTTAACGTGAGGAATGCTCTTGATTGTTCTTATGGTCGACACCGACTTGTAGAGTTTGCAAGTGGATTGGTCATTCAGTCGAACTCATACATCATTTGGCCATTCGGTTGAGCTTGCAAGTGGATTGACCATTCGACTGAGCTCATATATGGTTTGGCCATTCGGTCGAGCTAGTAGGTTGATTGACCATTCAACTGAACTCATTTATTGTTTGGTCATTCGGTTCAGCTTGCACGTGGATTGGCCATTTAGTCGAGCTCGTATGTCATTTGGCTATTTGACCGAGCTTGCATGTAAATTGGCCATTCGGTTGAGTTCGTTCAAACATCATTGTGTAAGAATATTCCCTTTGTCTTACTTTGTTAACTTTAAGCAACCATTATGCTAGACTACCGGCTTGGACAGACTCAATTAGATGCTGCTAACTTTAGACGAATTTTGTTGGATGTTGATGGTTTGGGTAGATCCTGATGTTCATTTTTTGCCAAACTGATGATTACTTTTAACTTGCTTCTGTACTAAATTTTTTAGCGTTACTTCACTTTGAGCACCCTCTTCGAGTATTTCTCACGTTATTCTTAGTCTTTTTTTTTAGGTTGTCCTTTCTTGAAATTGCCTATTGTAGGATAAAGTAAAAGAGGTCGAGGTGATTGATCAGGCCAGCCTATGTTCGAAGGTCAGCTAGAAACTAACTAGTGAAAACCTGGAGGTGTCTCAACTGAAAGGGAACAGAAAAAAAAAATTCAAGAATCTTCAAGCAAAAATGATCGAGGTGAAGATTGAGATGGATGGCCTAGCTGGCTTATGTGTTGAAGTTGGCCAAAAACCTAACAGGCAAAAACTTGGGTTGGTACAAAACTCCAGGTCAGTTGACTTCTGAATTCCAACAAGCATAGGACGAAGGCGACTTTGATGTCCGAAAGACCGATGAGTAGGACAAAGGTGGCCCTAAAATCTAATAGAGAAACAAGTGTCAAGCTCTTCATGAGGAGGTGATCTATCTAAATCAAAAGGTTGCCGGGTTTGAGGCTGATGTTGTTCTGGATGAGGAGAGTACCAATTTTATGACTCTCATACTCGGGTATTATAATACTAAATTGCTCTTACTTTTGTACTTGGATATTAGAATAGTGATTTGCTCTTGTATCTGATCTTATGCTTTGTTTTAGCTCTAATAATTCAGTGTTTCCTTTGTTTGATTGACTGGATGACTTGCCTCACTTGGATGGCCTTTTATGCTTCACTTGGAGGTCTTTTCTCATATTATAATCTAATAACTCGAGTGTCAACTTCGTGGTCTTTTATTAGGTTACAATCTAATAACTTGAATGTCAATCCCGTGGTCTTTTCTCAAGTTACAATCTAGTAACTCGAGTGTCAACTCCGTGGTGTTTTCACAGGTTACAATATAGTAACTCAAGTGTCAACTTCGTGGTTTTTTCTCACGTTACAATTTAGTAATTCGAGTGTCAACTCCGTGGTCTTTTCTTATGTTACAATATAGTAACTCAAGTGTCAACTCTGTAGTCTTTTATCATGTTACAATCTAGTAACTATGGTGCCATCTCCATGGTCTTTTTCAACTGTAATGTGTCTTTAGGTGTGTGGCACTCCATGTCCTTGGGATGAGCTTTTCTCCGACCTCTTCTAGCTTGCATGCATTGTTTTGGAGGTCATCCATTACGTTGCACCTAACATATACATAAAGCCGAGGATGCCAAGTAGAGGCTATCTCATCATGCCTTTTGTGGCCACTAAGAAATTCACTGAAGTACGTGACTTGACTAGATGAAGTAGGTAAGGTCTGCAAGAAGGCATTGAGGATCCTCCTATCATACTTTATGAGCTTGCCCCTCATTTTGCATTGCCTTGGTCCATTTCCATCTGGATTTTAGGCATTGACGAAGAACTCCTTAACCAGCATTTCATCAATTTCATTAGGGAGGTCCCCTAACACCTCATCTCATTACTGTCTCTCGAGCTCTAGGCGAAACTCATCATATTTTCCTTAATACAACTTAACCTTCCTCTAAGCTATCAGGATTCTTTGTATGATCTTTAGAAATCTATCAGCAGATACCTCAAAAGAAAATTTGTGTTAATTATAGTTGATGACCAAACCAGTCTCCATCATATCTGGCTGAGGATTACGGGATGAAAAACCTTTAGAGACATTTCTATTTTTCGGTGCATGAGAGGATTTAAGGGGACCATATGCAAAATGGAGATGACTATAGCCAAAGAGGTTAGTATCTGCACAATTATTTGCAAAGCAACACGTAAGAAAAAGCAAAAGCAGCACAAAACTCGCTAGGCAAGAGTTAGGCTCGCCCAACGAGTTTTTTAGCTCATCACAGCAGAGCCAACTCACTAAGCGAGTGACAGACTTGTTAGCGAGCTACAAAACAGATAGCTTCACTCGCTAAGCGCAAGCCTCTCGCTTGCACTTAACCAAAACATGGCTCGCTGGGCGCGCTAACACCACAGGCCCAGCAAGTGACCAAGAACAACATCAAGAAACAATAAGAAATGCACAAACAAGGCATGAACAAAACATATACATAACACAATAAGAAATTACAGACAAAAAGCATATCACAAAACATTGAAAGGTAACAAAGAGAAGAAATTATACATTAACACAAATTTAGTACAAACCCTAAATCTAATCTACTTCCAAAACCACAAAAAGGAATGAAAATAAGAATTAAACTAAGAAATCTTACCTGATGGAGGAAAAGATGCAAGCAAACACAACAAAATGCAGAAGAGGGTACGTAAAAGCATAAAGGAGCAAAGGGTTTCGCAAGAAGGAGGTTAAGCAAGAATGAAAAGTGAAAAAAGAAGCGTAAAAAGATAACAATAAAATTGTAATTAATGAGGTGAAACTATTATCCCACTCGTTGGGCGAGTGACCTTGTTTTGACTCAACAACCCTCTAAAAGCATTGAATGTTATCCCACTCGTTGGATGAGTTAGGTAGGCTCGCTAGGCCAGTGGCTTAGTTCCCTCAAAAACCAAAGTTTTTAAAAATAAAATAAAGCTTTTAAATAATTTTTGTACAAAAACAAAAGCTACTCGCTAGGCTAGAGGTATGCTCGCGTAACGAGTTCTTACAAAGGTAAAAAAACACATAAAACTCGTTGGCTATAAAAACATGGGCCTAGCGGAAGCATAAATAGATAGATTTAGTCATTGGGCAAGCAGTCATTCGCCTAACGAGTGCAAAAATAGCAAGCTTTGGTGACTGGGCCAAAATTAGTGGCCTAGCTAGGGGAGAAAGAGAAACTTTTGGTTGTTGGGCGAGAGATTGGTGCTCCATCGACTTTATTGTCTAGAAAACTTGGCAACTATATGGATCTTGTTCGTTGGCCGAGAGAGATCTTCATTGGACGCGTTTGCAAAATATTTAAGCTTGTTTTTCTACAAAATCAGACTCGTTGGGCGAATTTGACACAAAAATGGCACTCTATACATGTAAAAATAGCATCCAAAAAATTAAGAGAAAGCGGTAAACACTGGGTTACCTCTTAGCAAGCGGTTGTTTAACGTCATTAGCTCGACGTCGTTAAGCTCAAGGGTCAGCCAGATGAATGATTATGGTGATAATCTCTTGAGGTGGTGTGTAAAGGGAGTGCAGGAATCCTATGGCATTGCCACAATTCGCCATATAGTGGACACTTCAATGGGAAAAGGACAACCTCCAAAGTGCTTCAATTTGGTTCTATTGGCCCACTTTGTCTAAGGATGCTCAAGCTCATGCTAGGAGCTATGGTAAATGTCAAAGGATTGGAAGCATCTCAAGAAGGCATGAAATGTCACTATAGTTCTATTTTAGAGGTTAAGGTCTTTGATTATTTGGAAATAGACTTTGTTGGCCCCCTTCTTCCTTCTTTCAACAATGAGTATATTCTTGTTATAGTGGATTATGTTAGAAAATGGGTAAAAGCAGCAACTTATCAGAAAAGTGATGTTATACAATCATCAAGTTTCTCAAAAGACAAATCTTTTCTCGATTTGGAGTCCTAGGGTTCTTCATTAGTGATAGAGGATCTCATTTCTGCAATGCTCAATTAGCCAAAGTCTCGAAGCATTATTAAGTGAGGCACAAAGTTGCTTCACCATATCATCTACAAACAAATAGGCAAGTTGAAGTGTCTAACCGGGAGATAAAGAAGATTTTGGAGAAGACTATAACATCATCTAGGAAAGACTGGTCGTTGAAGCTTGATGATGCTCTTTGAACTTACAAAACTGCCATGAAGACTCTAGTGGGGCTATATCCTTTCTAACTTATGATGTCACCTACTGGTTGAGATGGAATACAAAGCTTACTAGGCTTTGAAGTTTTTAAGTTTTTAAATTTTGATCCCTTTATGTTTGTTGAGAAGAGAAAAATTCAACCGCTTGAGCTTAAGGAAATGCGCCTGAATTCTTATGAGACCTCCAAAAGCTACAAGGACAAAGTCAAAATATATCATGATAGGAAGTTGTTGAAGAAAGACTTCCAACCAAACCAGCAACTGTTGCTTTTTAACTCTAGAGTTAAGGTTTTTCCTAGGAAATTGAAGTCCAAGTTATTTGGACTCTTCACCATCAAAGAAGTCATACAACATGGAGCAATAGAGCTAATGGATCCATCTTCAAGTGATCCATAAAGAAGTTGGGTAGTAAATGGTTAGTGGTTTAAGCATTATATAGCTGGTAAGGTTGAACGTTTCACCATAATCATTCATTTGGCTAACCCTTGAGCTTACAGACATCGAGTTAATCACGTTAAACAAACATTTGTTGGGAGGAAACCCGGTGTTTATTGCTTTCTCTTAATTTTTGGATGTTGTTTTTGCATATATACATTTTTGTGCCAAGTTCGCCTAGTGAGAGAGTAGCTCGCCCAATGAGTTTGCTTTTGCAAAACCGTAAGCTTAAAAATTATGCAAACTTTCCAAGCGAAGCTCTCTCTCGCCCAATGAACAAGGCCCCTGCAGTTGCCAAGTTTTCTGGCCAATAAAGTTGTTGGAGCATCAATCTCTCGCCCAGCGACCAAAAGCTTATGTTTCTCCTCACCATTGATTCTAGCCCAACCACCAAAGCGTGTTGTTTCTACACTCGTTGGGCGACTGACTGCTCGCCTCACAACTAAATCTCTCTGTTTATGTCTCGCTAGGTTCATGTTTTGATGGCCAGCGAGTTTTATGTGTGTTTTTTACCCCTGTAACAACTCATTGGCGAGCAATCCTCTAGCCTAGCAAGTAGCTTTTATTTTTGTACAAAAATAATTTAAAAGCTTTATTATATTTCGAAGAACTTTGGATTTGGAGGAAATTAGTCACTCGTCCAACGAGTGGGACATCATTAAATGTTGTCATAGGATGGTTGAGTCAAACCTTATTTTTTCTAAAAACAAGGTCACTCATCTAGTGAATGGGAAGTGTTCACCCAACGAGAGACTACAATTTCACCTTATTAATTACAATTTTATCTTTATCTACTACATTGTTTTCTCACTTTTCATTATCGCCTAGCCTCTTTCTCGTGAAACCCTTTGCTTCTTTATGCTTTTATGTGCCCTCTTATGCATTGTGGCATTTTTGCTTGCATCTACTTCTCCATTAAGTAAGTTTTTTTAGTTTAATTTTTGTTTTCATTTCATTTTGTAATTTTGGAAGTATATTAGATTTAGGGTTTGTACTTGTTTCGGTTGAAAAGGTGTCGAGGGTCGGTCGTCCTTCCTTACTCTGTTATCTTTCGATCATTCAATCCTCTCCAAGAACGCAATCCATTCCGATGGGTCGTTGACCTGCAGAAGACACTGTGACACTCAAGTCAGATTTGTTTCATAGAGAGGATTTTAATTTATTAGGATAGATCAAGGTTGTTTTACCTGGACATTAATCGTATATTTATAGGGCTTGTGGCAGTCAAGAACATTGATTAACCATTAACGCAGTATATTTTTAGGCAATCAAACCCAATAATCAATTATTAATATGGTTGAAATTGATTATAGGGGAGCACAGGATTAGCTAAATCCACAATCTCAGTAATATCTGTGTTTTTTATGATGGCAACACATAGTTAATGAAAACACATGTGTATTTATTATGTTACATGTTACATGCTTATATGCTTATTGTGTTATATTTGTATAAGCATAATTGTGAACATATTGTGTTGATTATTGCATATTACTGTCTTAGAAATGTGTTTTTATCTGTGTATTCATAATATGAGTTTCCGGAAATGAAAAATCATAAGCAACTAGATTCAGCTATTGGAACTTTAATGTGTGGCAAAACAACAAGTTTTAAGTCGATTACATTATTGGTTAAATCGATTAAAACTCGTATGTTTGCACAAATATTTTTCAAATGTGATGTGATGAATGTTGACAAGAAAAGTTTTCAAATATATGTTAAGTGTTTCTACTTAATCGATTGCATGCATCTTGTATTCAACTAAGTCTGTTAAAGTTTTGAAAATTGTTTAAATGTTTCACATAACTGTCACAACGGTCATATTTTTAAATATGTTGACCAAGCATTTATTACAAATCGATTACAATAATTACGCTTTCAATTAATGCATTTGACTACTGTTAATCTATTATAACTGTGAATGGTATTTGACTAGATTAATAGCGTAATCAATTAAAACGCGTCTGATTTGTCTTATACTAGATATAGACGCATGATTTGATTTTTGTAAGAATAATTGATCTTGACACTTTCATATCTTTTTCAGTGTGTACTTTGAGATCTTACAAAAGAGAGAAAAACTGCAAGAATCAAGAATTATCATGGTGATAAAGTCTTGAGGATTTCTTATGAAGCAAGTGATTGATAAGAAAAGACTGATCGTCGTTCTGTAGGGGAAGGTGCTTTCTATGTGATCAGGAAAAGCTTTGGCAAACGCTGAGTGTTGTTGGTGTTCCCTGTGGTGTATACAGGAAGAAGAACGTGGTTCTTGACTTTGAGGGGTATCTCAAAGGGATTGATAGCAGAAGAGGATTGTTCTTGTTGCTTGTCTATTTTGTGTACTGCCTATACTTAGATTAGTGAGTTAGAGAGGTGATTTACATTTTGAAAAATTATGAAAATTGCTCTGTTCATCAAGAGAAAATCGATTACTTAACAAGCACTCTAGCAAAAATCACTCAAGGAAAAGATAATTTAGATGTTGTGTTAAGATCTTCAGGGAGAGCAATAAATAGACAAGGCATTGGTTATAAAGCAAAGAGTAATAGGATTAATCCTAACAAGTTTATTGATCTGAGTAAACCTATTACAAATGCTTGTTTTTATTGCAATAATATTGGTCATAATGTCATAAATTGCTATTACAGAAAGGTTGGAGTTCCTAAGGGGAAATATAAGTGGATTCTAAAGGAACAACCTAGTGTATCTAACCACAAAGGACCCAAGTTTGTTTGGGTACCTGCTTCAAAACCGTTAAATTGTTTTGCAGGAAAGTAAGTTGTTGACTGAAGCAGTACAATGCTCAAGGATGAACTACAGTGAAATAAATCACAAGTTCTTGAGTATCTTGATGTGGTAACTAAAACTGTTAGTTTTATGCACTCATGCATCATAAGTATCTGTATGGATGACTGTTATGTGCATGTTTGTTGAATGCCTATTTGGTTGATCTGTTTATATGAAATATTGTTTGCACAACTTTTAATCAGTTAGGTTAATAATGGAATCGATTATGATCTGTGTGTGGTTCTCTGTTTTTGAGTGAAAACATCTTAAACATGAAGTCTGTCGCAACCGGAATCGCGACGGGACGACGATCCAAAAAGAAACGCGGGTTTTGAAAAGAGATTTTGGAGTCGCCACCATAGTTTATTCTGGAAAACTACGGAAAAACCATAAAACGATAAAGCACGGTCCACGAAAACCAAAGATTGGGTTCGGGAGTCGGTTACGCGTGGGGAAGGTGTTAGCACCCCACAACGCCTGCCCTAAGGCAGTACCTTTAACTAAATGCACGAATATGATGTGATTTTCAAAATGTTTAACTATCCCCTAAAATAAAATTCTAAAATAAACAAAACATATTTTTTAGTTTTTTGGGCCCGACAAGGATTGACCTTGCTCCTACGTATTCTCATTCAAAATGAGAAATCAGGGTTACGTAGTTCTTTTAGAAAACTGCTTGAAAATTTTGTTTGAAAATTGTTTAGAAAATTTTGTTTGGAGAAATTGATTATGGATAAATTTGGATTTTTGGGGAAGTGAACCTGACAAGGACTGGCCTTGCTCCTACGTATCTCCATTTTTGATGGAGAATCAAGGATCACGTAGTTCTAGCTAGGAAGATTGTTTGTTGTTTAAAATTGTTGATGTTTTTGGGTTTTTTTTGAAGATTTTATACCTTTTTTGTATTTTGTTTAAGAAAGAGAAAAGGTTGTTAGCACAAGGACGATGCGTGCGATCACACATGTGCATAAACCTTTAAAACATATTTTGTTAATTTTACTTAAGGAAAAGAAAAGGTTTTTAGCACAAGGACGATGCGTGCGATCACACGTGTACCTAAACCTTTAAAACATATTTTTGTAATTTTATTTAAGAAAGAGAAAAGGTTTTCAGCACAAGGACGATGCGTGCGATCACACATGTGCCTAAACCTTCAAAACATATTTTTGTAATTTTATTTAAGGAAAAGAAAAGGTTTTTAGCACAAGGACGATGCGTGCAATCACACATGTGCCTAAACCTTCAAAACATTTTGTAATTTTATTTAAGAAAGAGAAAAGGTTTTTAGCACAAGGACGATGCGTGCGATCACACATGTGCCCAAACCTTTAAAACATATTTTTGGTATTTTTAATTTAGAAAGAGAAAAGGTTTTTAGCACAAGGACGATGCGTGCGATCACACATGTGCCTAAACCTTTAAAACATATTTTTTGTAATTTTAATTTAGAAAAAGAAAAGGTTTTTAGCACAAGGACGATGCGTGCGATCACACATGTGCCTAAACCTTTAAAACATATTTTTTTGAATTTTATTTTTATTTTATTTTGTGATTATTATGTGAAAACAAAACAAATAAGTCTAATAAATAAAACAAAGGGGTGTGAGATTACCATACAAGGGGTATGCAGTAAAAACCAATAACCCCAAACAAATAATGCAAATAGAAACAAAAGCCTAAAAATAAAACAAGAAAAACAAACCAACAAGAATAGAGGTGCAGAGATAAAAAACCAGGGGTGTAGAAAAAATGAAGCTCTTTTGTCCGGGCCAAAATCCTCTTCTCCAGACTTTGGATCTGCTACGGGTGTAAGGATGAAAAATAGAGGTGCATCAGAGTATTCGCTGGTCAGGCCCGGTTCTCTTTTCTTTATTTTTATTTGCATAAAGGCTTAAACCCAAATAAAAGGGGTGTGCGGGTGAAAAACGAGGTTGCGCAAAGAATTGGCTTGAACACTTCCATCCTCATGGCTTCAGCTTTCCTTTTACACTGACCTTTGCTGAATGTTTCACTGATAAATTTTTCTGCAAAACTCCAAACGTAATGAAACTTTTTTTCATAGAAACTAGATCGAAGGTGCTTTCATTTGATATCTCACACTTATATTTTAGACCTCTGGACTAGCTTCAGTATAACTTCGAAATCAGGTTTGGATGTTTCGTTTCTGGCACTGACCTTGTTTACTGTTTGGCTCATATCTTTTTCCGCAGAGCTCTAAATGCAATGAAACTTTTTAGGTTGGATTCTAGACTCAAAGGGCTTTCATTTGAATACTCACACATAATTTTGGACCTCTGGACTAGATGCAGTATGATTTCGAAATCAGGCTTGACTGTTTCGTTTCTGGCACTGACCTTGGTTTACTGTTTGGCTCATATCTTCTCCCACAGAGCTCTAAATGCAATGAAACTTTTTGGGTTGGATTCTAGACTCAAAGGGCTTTCATTTAAATACTCACACATAATTTTTGGACCTCTGGACTAGCTGCTGCTCAATTTTGAAGAGATGAGTGGGGAAAGAATTTTAGTGTTTGGTCATGATGAAGGAAATCAATTTTGCGGGTAAAATATGTTGATACTGGTTTGCTGAAGGGGTGTAAGGAATATGGAGAATACAGAATAGGAAAGAGATTGAAAGTAATTGGGTTTCATATGAGCAAGAATCAGATCTATGAATTTGGTTTTGGAGGAATGAAAAGATTGAAAGGAAAAAGAAACTCCCTCTCTACTCTGGAACGTCCTCCCCTTTTTAAAAAAACCTGGTTGCTTGGTGTCCAACTTCTTTTAAAGCCAATATCCCCGCTTCCTGTGCTTCCTCTACGGCGCAAATATTAAACCAAACACGGGCCCTCCACTTTCTCTTCGTTTCAGTAAAATGAGTGCACTGCTTCTTGGGTGCAAAGTTGATTCCCATGGGCCCCTGCCACCATTTCCTCTCCAAGCTGCTGCCTCCATTCTCATCACTCTTTTTTCTCTGGACCTCCGCTTCTCCTTATGTTGGTGTACGTACTGCTGCACCTCCATTTTCTTTAAGCACACACACTCACTAACGTTGCAGTGCTGCTGGGCCGTGAAGTAAGGATGTTGGTGGTTGAGTTTGGTTTGATGAGGGGATAGGTTTCCAGTGAGTAGTGTGTGGGGTGGAAATGAAAGTCAGGGGGTTGAGTGAGAGCTACCGAAGCTTGGGCTAGGGAGGATGGTTAATGGGGTTGAAGATGATCGAGGAGTAAGATGCAGATGATAGGCTGTTGGAGGTGATCACGGGTGAAATGGAAGTGTAGTTGGGATGGTTATGGGTGAGGGGCTGAGGAATTTCAAGTTGATAGCCATGGGTGTTCCCCGTAGCCGTGAGTGCGTCCTCCCCTTCTTAATGCAATCCTCCTCCATTCCAATCATAAGCCTGTGGTTGCATCTGTGCTGGCTGCCATATGGAGCATGCGTATAAAGCCAGCACGGGAGGCAAGTGGAATAATGTCTGCAGCATCAGCAACATGCCGGGCACATGGGAGGCAACCAGTAGTGGCTGCCATGGAGTCAAGCTTGTGTGACTGGAAAGCTGCAGGTGCGCATGGTGGCTGGAAAGCTGCAGGTGTGCGTGTTGGCTGCGGGAAAGCATCTTCTCTGCAAAGATTAGGAAACCATCGTGGCATCCCCCTTTTTTATTTTTTTATATATATTTTTTTTGTATTTTTCTATTTTATATATTTTTTTGTATTTTGGATATTTTATTTTTTTTGGTTTATAAAAAATACGTAAATAAAAAATAAAAAAAATACAGATAAAAATAAAATGAAAATAAGAATAAAGTCAAATGGAATAAATCAAAAATAAAGTAAAATAAAATTAGAAAACAAGATTAATTTATTACAATTTTTATTTGATTATTTATTTTTTACGAAAATGAACTAAAAATAAAGATGAATTGGAAATGGAAACAAAGATAAAAAGATGCAAATTTTTCACACACACTTTTATCATACCCGGACAAAATTGGGTGTTGACAACTGCCCCTCTTTACTTTAGTTTTATTGTAGATAAAAATTAAGTAAAGATAGAAACACTAATTTTGTCCGCGTTTCAAAATGAACAACTAAAAAAACTAAAAATGAAAACTCATACTCACACATAAACATAAGAGTCACACATGCATGGAAATCACAGTGAAAAAAGAAAAATGAGAAATTATATTGAAAAATAATAAATCACAATCAACATTGATATAACGGCCAAGTCAAACAAAGGGGTTGCTACCCAACAACGCAGAGGACTCTACCAATCTCAACTGGAGATCTCATCTGACGATATATGGATGAATGATATGAGGTGTACTAACCTCGTGAAAAGGGTGTACCAACCCTATGGAAGTGAATGAGGTGTAATAACCTCGTGGAGGGTGTACCAACCCTATGGAAGTGAATGAGGTGTAATAACCTCGTGGAGGGTGTACAAACCCTGTGGATGAATGATATGTGGTGTACTAACCTCGTGGATGGTGTACAAACCCTGCGGATGAATGATATGAGGTGTACTAACCTCGTGGAGGGTGTACATACCCTATGGACGAATGATATCAGGTGTACTAACCTCGTGAAGGGTGTACAAACCCTGTGGATGAAGTTGATGAATGATATGAGGTGTACTAACCTGGTGGAGGGTGTACAAACCCTGTGGATGAGTGATGTGAGGTGTACTAACCTCGTGGAGGGTGTACAAACCCTGTGGATGAAAGATATGAGGTGTACTAACCTGGTGGAGGGTGTACAAACCCTGTGGATGAATGATGTGAGGTGTACTAACCTCGTGGAGGGTGTACAAACCCTGTAGATGAATGATATGAGGTGTACTAACCTCGTGGAGGGTGTACAAACCCTGTAGATGAATGATATGAGGTGTAATAACCTCGTGGAGGGTGTACAAACCCTGTGGAATGAATGATATGAGGTGTACTAACCTCGTGGAGGGTGTACAAACCCTGTGGAATGAATGATATGAGGTGTACTAATGATAACAGTTGAAAAACTGTTATTTTCATGCTTAAAGTTGATACTAAAAGCAACCTTTAGACTTAGAAACTAGCTTGAAATCATGCCTTTTGTTTATATTTTCAGAAATAAGAGAGCTGGACAGGTTTATGCTTGATTTAAGTGTTTTTGTGCAGGTTTTGAGGTGAATTTGGTGAAAGAAGTGAAGAATAAGAGAGAGGACATTAGAAAAGACAAGAAAGAGTGCAAAAAGGAGAAGTCGAAGGCACCGCTCAGCGGCAAACTACCGCTGAGCGGCACTCAAGAGGTGACGTTGGAACCGCTGAGGGGCAAAATGGCCGCTGAGGGGAAGAAAGAAGACGCGCAATCACCGCTGAGCGGTAAATACCGCTGAGCGGCACTTTTTGGGCTTGGACTTTTGTAATCTTTTGTAACTCTAGATTAGTATATAAGGGCTTGCACGTCCTATAGTTAGGTATCTTTGGCAGAAACGAGGCAAACACTCTCTCTTTCACCCCTTTTGAAGGAGGATCTTGGATGCTCAGGCTACCTCTTCACCTTTATTGGGTTTATTCTTTCATACTTTCATTGTAATTCATCTAGGTTCACCATGAATATGGTGAACTAAACCTTGTATGTTTGTTGGGGAATCAAAGTAATCTCTTGAAGCTCTCATATATGGATTTGTTGAGTACATCTTTGAATTAAGACATATGCTTTCTTTCATCATTAGTTAGGGTTTTTCCTCTTTGCTCAATGCTTGCATTGTTTAACTCATTCTAATGCATGATTATTGGTTTTGTTGATACGGACACGTACGGGGAAATCTAGATCCGGGGAATTTCTCCCAATATTATACTGACAATATTATATTGGTTGCCTTAAGCTCCTGCGCAAAATAAACTAATCATTAGGAATGCTAGGAATTGTATGAACTATTTGATTAGGGAGAAGCCATCTAGAATGGTATTTTAGAGAGTGGCATTAACAATGATGATTTGAATGTTGAATTCCTAAAATGTATGAGAGTGGATGAGATGAAATTGACCCCCAACAACATATTCATTCATATATTCCATTGAAAGTGTTTATCTTTTGTCTTTGCCATTGATCAAAATTCATGCATACATGTTTATTTTCTGTCTTGCATTTTAAACCCAAATATTTCGTTTGTAAGTCTTAGTTAATCAAGAAACCACATAACTAAACTAGGCCGTGAGTCCTTTGGGAAGAACGATACTTGGTCTTACCAAGTTTTATTACTTGAACGATTCGGTCATACTTGCCGATTGTGAAACAAGTTTGTGACATCATATTTTGGTGCTTACAAATTTGTCCATCAAGTTTTTGGCGCCGCTGCCGGGGATTCGTGGTTTAACTGGTTAATTTGTGTGATTATTGATTATCTTTGACTTTAATTTTGAATTTCTGTTTTTTTTTATTATTTTATCTTTTTTGATTTTATTTTTATCCTGTAGGTTAGATTTTATTTTTATCTTTTTAGATTAGATTTTATTTTAATTTCGAATTTTTATTTTATTTTATTTTTCTGTTTATATTTTTCAGTTTGTATTTTATTTGATTTTATTTTATTTTTTCTGTTTTCTGTTTTTCTGTTTTCTGTTTTTTTTATTTTTCGGTTTTTATTTGATTTTATTTTATCTTTTTAGATTAGATTTTATTTTATTCTTATTCTATCTTTTAGGTTAGGTTAGATTTTATTTTATTTTATCTTTTAGATTAGATTTTATTTTTTAGATTAGGTTTTATTCTATTTTATTTGATTCTATCTTCTAAATCTTTTATTTTCTTATATCTTTTCAATCTTTATTTTCTTCTATATCTTTTTGTGCTAACAAATCTTTTCTAGGGTTTTGTTTTCTTGTGCATGCAGGAGGCAATTCGAACTAGAAGTAAGAAAACAACAGAACCACTACTTGAAGGGCTAGACGAGAGTAGAAGGAGGAGAAGAATCAGAACGTCCAGAGAACTTTTCCCTTCTCCTGAAACTCTCCTACAATCATCACCACAAGGTTCTGTTCATAGCACAGGGAGTATGGAGAACAATAATAATGCTAGAAGAACTCTTGCAGATTACACTAATCTTGCTGGACCTCAGCACTTCAATAGCATAGCTCGACCTAGAGTCAATGCAGCCAACATGGAGGTCAAACCAGCATTAATTCAACTGGTAAAGAGTAATCAATTTAATGGGTTATCACATGAAAGCCCATATGAGCACCTTACAACATTTAATGAGATCTGTAATACGGTCAAGATTAATGGGGTGCCAGACGAAGCTATCAAACTTAGCTTGTTTCCTTTCTCATTGGGAGGCAATGCTAAGCTTTGGTTGAACTCTTTTCCAGAAGAAAGTTTCACGGAGTGGGAAGCAGTGGTTGCAAAGTTTTTGAATAAATACTTCCCACAATCTAAAGTGACTAAGGGAAAGCAAGAGATATCTTCATTCAAGCAGGGCATGGAAGAATCACTTGGACATGCATGGGATAGGTATAAAAGCTTGTTACGTAAAACTCCCACGCATGGCTTTGAAGATCAAGAAGTAGTCCTAACTTTCCTTGGAGGGCTTGGTTCACAAACCAAGATGATGCTAGATGCCTCAGCTGGAGGCAATATCAAATGGAAGACTCCAGAGGAAGCAACTGAAATCATTGAAAATATGGCTACAAGTGATAATGAGCTGCACAATGAAAGAGGAGCTCCTATGCCACAGAAAGGGGTTCTACAATTACAAACGCATGATGCTCTGCTAGCACAGAATAAAATTCTAACTCAACAGCTAGAGACTCTGACAAAAACTTTGGCTCAATTACCTAAAGAATTGAAGTCTGCTGCCCAGATACAAACCCAGTTGTGCGAACTACGTGGAGGTGATCACATAAATGGCCAGTGTGCTTTTCCAGTGGAGGCCGTGGAGGATGTTAACTTTATGGCTAATCAGTTTCCATACCGTCAAGGGAATTATAATCAGGGTTGGAAACCACATCCAAGCATTGGCCAAGGACAAACTGGGCAGGCTAATCAGTATAATAAGCAGCAGCAGCAACCAACCTTGTGGCAACAATTATCTATGCTTAATGACAGATCAACAAGGTTGGAAGAAACTCTTCAGCAATTCATCCAGAAAACTGAATCTTCTCAAAAGAGCACTGAAGCTGCTATAAAGAATTTGGAGATTCAGATGGGTCAGATCACCAAGCAATTGGAAGAAAGACCCCACAGAAACTTTGGGGCTAATACTGAGGTTAACCCCAGAGAAGAGTGCAAAGTGGTCAAGAGTGTAAATGAAGAGATCATTGAGTTGGAAGAAGAAGAAACAGAAGAAAGAAGAGAAATAGAGAGTGAAAATAATTTTCCTTTTCCAATAAATCAAGAGAAACAAATGGATTTCACAGAATTATTTAATATGTTGGATAATGAAGCACCTTGGGAGCAGATTCTACAGAAAATCACAGTTTACACAAAATCTGATGAGAACATCTCTACAAAGAAAAGACGTAGAGATGAGGAAGCAAAGAAGTGTATAGCTGTTAAAAAAGAGCCATTCCCTCCTAAAGCATCTGATCCAGGCAGCTTTTCTATCCCTTGTACTATAGGGAAGAAAAAGGTAAAGAAAGCTCTCCTTGATTTAGGTTCAAGTGTTAACTTGATGCCTTATTCTTTACTGGAGCAAATTGGCAAGGTTAAAATGAAACCTGCAAAGGTTAGAATAGTAATGGCCGATGGATCTTCAAAGGAGTCAAGTGGAATTGTAGAGGACATTATAGTTTGTGTTGGCAAACTTCAGTTCTTGGCAGACTTTGTGGTGATGAAGATGGAGACCGAGAAGATACCTATCATACTTGGAAGACCGTTTATGAAAACGGCCAGGGCTATTATAGATGTAAATGAAGGTATAGTGGTGCTCCAGGACAGAGAGGAGAGAGTGGTGGTAGATGTCTTCAAAGATGAGACGCAAGCAAAGGAGGAAGAAGCTAGTTATAAAGCTGCATTTCGAGATGCACCCATGACTAGCTGTAAAGAAGAAAATCTTGAGGTTTTAGGTAACCATTGTTTGTTGTTTCAGGTACCCAAGGAAGAAGATATTGGAAGAGGAGAAGCAAGTCCTAAAGACTGGAAGAAAAGAGGACCCCAACTTGGCACACATGTGAAACTAAAGAACAAGTTGTGGGTTGTGAAGGGCTTTAAAGAGAAGGAGATGATAGAGATAGAGTCTCCTTATTCTAGAAGAACCAAAATAGTCCAAAGGAAGCAGTTGAGAAGTTGGTGGAAAGACATCATTAACTATACAGAAGATGGAACTTGAACTTTACTGGGTCAAGCTAATGACGTTAAAAGAGCGCTTGCTGGGAGGCAACCCAGTGGATTTAAAAACTTTTGTTTTGGTTTTGTAACTTTTAAATTGTGGATATTATTCTGTAATTATTTTTTGGATCCAGCATCTACTGAAGGATGCTAGGTGGTTAAGCATCTACTGAAGGATGTTAGGTTTGTAACACCTGCTGATGGGTGTTGGTAAGAAAATTTTGCATCTACTGATGGGTGCTGGTGGAATTTGGGTCAGGCTCGTGACGTTAAACAAGCGCTACCTGGGAGGCAACCCAGTTGATTGATTGTTTTCTGTTTGTTTATTTTAGTTAGGGTTTGCATAAGCATTTTTAACATTGAATTGCAGGGAACCTATGAGGGGTATGCTAGGAAGGCACGTAGGTCAAGAAAAGAAGGAGAAGGGCACAGCACTAAAGTGCCGCTGAGCGGCAATTACCGCTGAGCGGTACTATCGCAGATGGGCTTAAGTTCCCCTTAGCGGAACCCGAGCCCATTGGGGTATTTTTAAACCCTAAGCTGCGCATTTTTAGATTCTTTCAAGCTCTTCTCTGCACTAAGACTCCCACACACCTTCTCCTAGGTTTTCCACATCTTTTCACTCTTCCCTCTTTAGAAAATTTCTCTTCCACTCACTTTTACACTAGAGTGCTATCAAAGTTTGGGGTTGGAAGAGAGCATTCTAGTTTGGAAGCATTCTCATATCATCTAGCATCTCCACCCAAGTAAGTAAAATGCATTTTGTTCATTCTAGGGTTCTTGAAATTGACTGTGATTGTCAAAGCATGAATATTTAGGGGTTTTGATTTCTATGCATGATTTGATGATATATTTGATGTTTGAACCGATTAAACTGCTTGATTATGAACTGGAAAACTGAAAATTGCATTTGGGTGGAGTTAGGACAGTTTAAAAACGAGATTTGCAAAAATCTGCAGATCACCGCTGAGCGGCATTTACCGCTGAGCGGCACTCTGCCAGATTTGCTTTTTCTGGTTTGTTGCGTGTTTGAATGTGGCACTGGTGGCGCTGAGGGGAAATTCTGGCCCTCAGCGGTGGTTTAGCTTCAAAAGGAGTTTTGTTTTGTGTTTACTAATGATTAACATCGTGTTCTGTGGTTTTGGATTTATGTTTGAATGCAGGAATGGCATCCTCTTCAGGAAAGAGATTGAAAACCATGGCAACCAAGAGAAAGGAAAAGGAACCAGAGCAGCCCCATAATGGCAGGTTCCTCTCTAGGAAACATGAGAAGCACTTTAGGGTGGTTCAGGACAGGAGACTTCTAATGGAGAGAAAGGTTGGAATGATACCTAACTTTGCTCCTCAATTTGGAGAGCAAGTGTTAGGGAATGATTGGGGGAAGCTAGCCACTTATCCATCACCTGCCAACATAGCTGTGGTGAAAGAATTCTACACCAATGCAAAGAAGATTGGTGATTATCCAGCTGAGAATTATTTGGGCTATGTTAGAGGCCATGCTATCAGGTATGATCCTGACTCCATCAATAACTTTCTGGATACTGTGTGGGCTGGTGAGCAATGCCAGTTTGCTCTTAGCATGGAGGAAGGTGCTGACTTTGAGGATGTTGAGAGAGTATTGTGCATACCTGGAGGACACTTCCAAAGGAATAGATCTGGCTCAGTGGTTAATATTAGGAGGACAGATTTGACTCCTCTTGCAAAGTATTGGATGGCATTTTCTCATGCCAACATTCAGCCATGTTCACATGTGTCAGATATTACTCTCAGCAGGGCACTCTTCATCTACTGTGCTATCAGAAACTTGAATGTTAATATTGGGCAGGTGATAGCTGATGAGATTAGTGTGTGTGCTAACACCTCAAACAACAAAGCACCACTGGGACATCCTTCTTTGATCACTCACCTTTGCAAGCTAGCTGGGGTGGACACTTCTGTTCCACCATTTGAGAGGCCAAGAAAAGCTATAGATGAGGCCTATTACAGACAGTACTGTGGAGGTGAGGAGGCAGCCCAGCCAGTGCCACCACGCCAGGCTCGTAGAGAGAGAAGGCCAGCACAGAGCAGGACTTCTGCTGATACTCATGAGGCAGAACCATTCCAGATGAGGGACATGTATATGTCTCTTATAGGTGCTCAGTTGCAGTCCATCCACAGAGGGCAGGTGGCCACGGCTGAGATGATAGTGGGGATGTATGATACCCCTCCAGCACACAGGTGGACTATGGATGAATTCCATAATGTGGTAGCTTGGCCAGAAGAACCATGGCATGGAGGAGCTGAAGCAGCTGAAGCTTCAGCCCGAGACATGGATGAAGATGAAGCTGAGGAGGAGGATGCATTTGATGAAGATGATGATGAGGAGGAAGAGGAAGATACAGAGAGCTCGGACTGATGAGGAGCTGAGATAGCATTTACTGATGAATGCTATCATATGATTATGCTTTTGTGGTTTAAGTTTTCTGAACTTATTTGTTTTTATTTTTAGATTAGGGTTAGATGTACTCTATGTGAAACCTGGTTTCTTTTGATGGTTTGCTATTAACTGTGATTGTGTGATAAGTAATGTTGAATGATGCTTATGATTAATTGATGTTGAGATGATGTGCACATTAAAATGCTTATATAGGTGATTCACAAGCTTTGTGAACAAATGCATAATATCATGATTGTGATTGTGAAATTAAGCAGGATGTGCATGTCAAATGTGAATGAGCTTATATGTGAGGTTTTGAGCTCCAGAGTTGTTATTGTTGAATGTTATTACTTTGAAAGCATGAATGACTTTGCCCAGGTTTTCTATGATTGAATCAATTGCTTGTTTTGCATCATATGATCAAAGGCCGTGTTTTTGAAACCCTTTTTATTGGCCAAATTCATAAAGTTAGCCTTCTAAAAGAGAACACGTTGTGTTCTATCCTTTGAACCCTTAGCCTTAAATATACACTGAAAACCCTTGATTGAAAATCTTTACCTTGAGTTAAGTAGAAGATCTTGTGTGGTATTGTTAAATGTTCAAGTTTGGGGTTATTGGGGAAACATGAAAAAGGAAAAAGCATTGAGCTAAGAGCTAAAAAGTAATAATATGCAAAGAAAAGAAAAGAAAAAGAAGCAAAGCTCAATGCAAATGCAAAAGCAAAGGCAAAAGAAAGTTGGGAATGAATAAGAAGATTGTGTTGTTATGATTCTCTTAACTCAAGGATTTTGTGATCCAGAAAAACCAATTTTCTTGTTAGCCCAGCCACATTATAAGCCATTGAAAAGTCCTTGTGATGATGCATGCTTGTGAATGTATTTGATTGTGGTTAAATGAAAGGCAAAGTTGATTCATGTGACATTGTGATAGTGGAGTGAATGAGTGAAAGACTTTACCTCTTATACACTTGTGTGTTGAGTGAAACACTTTACCTAGTGAGGAAATATTCCATAAGCACATGAACATCCATGCTTAATTGATTGATCATTCATGAAAAATAGCATTTGTTGGAATTTAAATGACTTTGTGAACACTAAAGCATGTGCACATCTTGATTGAACTCTTGGTCTTAAGTTTGAGTGAAGTTATTACTTATCTTGAAAAGAGGATTTTGAATGAGTGAACCATCATATGAATTGGTTGGAGATGGAGTTACATTTTATTTGCTTGAGGACAAGCAAAGTTCTAAGTTTGGGGTTGTGATAACAGTTGAAAAACTGTTATTTTCATGCTTAAAGTTGATACTAAAAGCAACCTTTAGACTTAGAAACTAGCTTGAAATCATGCCTTTTGTTTATATTTTCAGAAATAAGAGAGCTGGACAGGTTTATGCTTGATTTAAGTGTTTTTGTGCAGGTTTTGAGGTGAATTTGGTGAAAGAAGTGAAGAATAAGAGAGAGGACATTAGAAAAGACAAGAAAGAGTGCAAAAAGGAGAAGTCGAAGGCACCGCTCAGCGGCAAACTACCGCTGAGCGGCACTCAAGAGGTGACGTTGGAACCGCTGAGGGGCAAAATGGCCGCTGAGGGGAAGAAAGAAGACGCGCAATCACCGCTGAGCGGTAAATACCGCTGAGCGGCACTTTTTGGGCTTGGACTTTTGTAATCTTTTGTAACTTTAGATTAGTATATAAGGGCTTGCACGTCCTATAGTTAGGTATCTTTGGCAGAAACGAGGCAAACACTCTCTCTTTCACCCCTTTTGAAGGAGGATCTTGGATGCTCAGGCTACCTCTTCACCTTTATTGGGTTTATTCTTTCATACTTTCATTGTAATTCATCTAGGTTCACCATGAATATGGTGAACTAAACCTTGTATGTTTGTTGGGGAATCAAAGTAATCTCTTGAAGCTCTCATATATGGATTTGTTGAGTACATCTTTGAATTAAGACATATGCTTTCTTTCATCATTAGTTAGGGTTTTTCCTCTTTGCTCAATGCTTGCATTGTTTAACTCATTCTAATGCATGATTATTGGTTTTGTTGATACGGACACGTACGGGGAAATCTAGATCCGGGGAATTTCTCCCAATATTATACTGACAATATTATATTGGTTGCCTTAAGCTCCTGCGCAAAATAAACTAATCATTAGGAATGCTAGGAATTGTATGAACTATTTGATTAGGGAGAAGCCATCTAGAATGGTATTTTAGAGAGTGGCATTAACAATGATGATTTGAATGTTGAATTCCTAAAATGTATGAGAGTGGATGAGATGAAATTGACCCCCAACAACATATTCATTCATATATTCCATTGAAAGTGTTTATCTTTTGTCTTTGCCATTGATCAAAATTCATGCATACATGTTTATTTTCTGTCTTGCATTTTAAACCCAAATATTTCGTTTGTAAGTCTTAGTTAATCAAGAAACCACATAACTAAACTAGGCCGTGAGTCCTTTGGGAAGAACGATACTTGGTCTTACCAAGTTTTATTACTTGAACGATTCGGTCATACTTGCCGATTGTGAAACAAGTTTGTGACATCATATTTTGGTGCTTACAAATTTGTCCATCAACTAACCTCGTGGAGGGTGTACAAACCCTGTGGAATGAATGATATGAGGTGTACTAACCTCGTGGAGGGTGTACAAACCCTGTGGAATGAATGATATGAGGTGTACTAACGTCGTGGAGGGTGTACAAACCCTGTGGAATGAATGATATGAGGTGTACTAACCTCGTGGAGGGTGTACAAACCCTGTGGAATGAATGATATGAGGTGTACTAACCTCGTGGAGGGTGTACAAACCCTGTGGAATGAATGATATGAGGTGTACTAACTTCGTGGAGGGTGTACAAACCCTGTGGAATGAATGATATGAGGTGTACTAACCTCGTGGAGGGTGTACAAACCCTGTGGAATGAATGATATGAGGTGTACTAACCTCGTGGAGGGTGTACAAACCCTGTGGAATGAATGATATGAGGTGTACTAACCTCGTGGAGGGTGTACAAACCCTGTGGAATGATTGATATGAGGTGTACTAACCTCGTGGAGGGTGTACAAACCCTGTGGAATGAATGATATGAGGTGTACTAACCTCGTGAAGGGTGTACAAACCCTGTGGATGAATGATGTGATAATTGGGTTCGACCATTGTCTTACAGAGGGCCGAAATGCAAAAAGAAAAACTTGAGGTTAGGGTGCCAGGCGAAACTGGGCTTGGGGGGCCAGTATGGGAACTGGGCTTTAGGATTTGGAAATTCTTGAAACTTGTAGTTTTGTGAAATGGGTTTTTTTTTGGTGTAATTTTGACAAAATTTTGATTTTTGAAAAGGCATCAGTGACCATTTCCAAAGAGAAGGTCCTAATATGAGGATAGGAGAAACAAAGTGTAACGACCATGGTAGAATGTTGAAACACTAACTTAAAGGCGGTGAGTAGAGTGTAAAGATGTGGGTGTCAAAACCCCAAAATGAGAGAAAAAACATGATCAACATGAAACAACATGATTTGAAAGAGAAAACCATAATGTTATTCTTTTTGTATTTTTGAAGAAGGATTCGACAACCATTCATATCGATGAAGAGGGTTTCGATCTGAAAGATTTTTTTTGATGGATGAATGCACACATATGGAAAACATTTGCTTTGTTTTGTTTTGTGTTTTTTTTTTTTTTTGAGTCAATCGTCTTACTTGCAATCATCAAACTGGTCATTATTTTCAATGCTTCTAAAAGTGAGGAATGTCATACATCCGAGATTTAACTTTGAGATTATCACATTTTGACTTTTTCTTTCGAGACATCAATGCACACATGCTTGAATTTACTAGCAAATGAAGAAATGAGAGTTGTTTAGAATGGTTTGGAAGAGAATGGGATAGCCATACGGGCATGTCACCTCCTACATTCCTCAAAGGAGATGTAATATGGAAATGTCAAGGGGAAACATGAGATACCCAAAAAGTTGCCCTAGTTTGGTGTAATCAGTATGATGATGAATCCATGATAATTCGGGTGGAAAATTCAAGTAAGATCCGCAAAGCTGCCCCAGTCTTGAGATTATGGGCTGATGAATTTCAAGGAAAAGATGTGTGATGAGATCCACCAAGCTGCCCCAGTTTTTTTGTTGTGTTTTTTTTTTGTTTTTGGCATGGGGTTCCGTTTGGGAGAGGTAATGGGCATGAAAGGATCGGCTAACAGGATGGCGCAAATTGGTTTTATTTTCTTTTGCATGCTTTTGCCTAGTTGGCAAAGAGATCCCTTCTTCCTGAGACATTAATTTTTTCCTTTTTTTTTCATTCATTTTCATAGTTTTTGTTTTTTTTTTGTTTTTTTTTTTGTTTTTTTTTGTTTTTTTTTTTGTTTTTGTTGGACACATTGTAAGTCATTTCGTCTTATCGCAAAATTAAGCTTTATGAAAATTTAAGCAAACATTATTCAATCTGTGTGGACTTTATTAGGCTTGTAATGTGGCCAGGGCTAGAAGGTATTGAAAGGAAGGGGTATAAAGGCCCAAATGAATATTCGTCGGATACATTTTTTGAAGCAAGGGTTGTCATCTGGCATTGTGTCAACTATTTGACCTTTTGAGCACTTTGCTTTCCTTGAACTCCATTTTTTTATTTTTTCATCATCACTTTGTGATTTTTTGTTCTTTTTTTTTGTTTACCATTTTGAAGGATTTCTCCGTTTGATCATTGAGTGCTCTTCATTTGCATCATGAGTTGACTCCTACCTGATGACAACCCTTGCTTGGGGATAATTTTGAAAAAGAATTTATTTTTTTTGGCTCAAACGGGGTAACAATGGTTATAGTTTTTGCTTTTTTGGATAAAGAAAGAAGGTCACACATCATTTTGAACTCTAATTGCCTTATTTTTCAAAAGGTTAATTCTACGATTAGATGACCTCAACATGAGTCATTTTTTCTTTTTCCTTCTTTCTAGACCGCCCTTTTGGGTTTTCAATCTAGTGGACTTATTCTCCTTTTGAAAATTCTTTTATTTGTCTCAATGGATTCAGGGATCACCCAACTAGGTCAAGCGAGGAAAATTTTGGTCTGGTCAATCTGCCCCAGTGTAAAGGTTTTTGTTACTGGGGGCAGTGATAATGCTTGTTGGGGAAAATCTTTTATTTTAGAGAAAGTGAAGGGTGAAGGCTTTCAAGCAACACACGCACAAACATCTCGAAAGAAAACATCAAATTGTTATTTTTAAACATTTATCCTCAGAAAAACTTGACATTCCAATTTTCTTTTTGATTATTCATCATTTTTCCCTTTTTTCTATTTTTGAAAAACAAGAGTTTGACGATTCACAAGAAAAAACAAGTGACTCCAGATTTCTTTCATTTTTTTTGTTTTTTTTTTTTTCAATTTTGTTTTCCTTCTTTTTTTTTTTTTTTAAATACCCTTTCAGGACTCGATTTCCAGCACTACTTGGAGAAACCCTATAGTGAATGTTCGCTTTGAAAGTCATGGATGAAGACGTGATACCGATGAGCATACTTCTCCATAGCAAGACACTTCACAACATCAAATTCATTTGTACAATGACTTATGCTCTCTTATGTGGTTCTAAAGCCCACTTCATTTCTTCATGGCATCTGTAGAGACATTCTCAAGTCGTGCCTCAATGTTGGGTTGACTTCCTTCATACTTTAACCATCTTGAATGAATCAAAGTTTTCCTTTGCGCTTGAACCAACAGCACTTTTGGTGGAATGATCGATAGCCACTCCATGGTAATCACCTTTTGTATACGATGTATCACGAGTCTTGAGGTATTGAGGCTTTAAAGGCTTCATGTAACAAGTAAAGACCAAGCCTTTTTATGCAGGAGACTTGGAAGAAATGTTGCATAAGTCAGAAGATTAGGAGTGAAACTCATATGCCTTTCGTCTTGATCAACATTTTTTCTGCCTGACAGCTTGGTGGGAAGTTGAGTTTGGGTCGAGTCCATTTTTGTCTTAGAGCAGTTTCAAAGGGTAGGCCAATGGTATTTGAGCAGTGGGATGTGATTGAGCTCTTTCTTCTCTCCTTATCCCAAGCTTAGACCGAACTTGTTAACATTTGCCATCATGGTAGTATCGCGTCGGATTTTTCCTCACATTAATGTCAATTCTTTCTCCAAGTATCCTCAAGTCTGCAAAGTTTGAGGAAATACTGCTCATCATATGCTCATAGAAGGGTGATTGTAAAGTTTTTAAGATCATGACAACCATTTCCGTGTCACTCATAGGATACCCTACTTGAGCAGCAATCTCGTTCCACCCTTGGGCGTACTCTTTGAACGATTTGAACTCCCTCATCACGCTCTACAATTGCAATCTATCAGGTGCTACATCCAGATTGTACTTGTACTGCCTCAAGAAAACATCCACCAGATCCTCCCAAGACCGGATGCACGAAGATTCAAGATGAGTGCCCCAGTTTGGTGCCATGCCAACCAAACTATCTTGGGAAAAATGAATTAGCAACTTTTCATCACATGCGTGAACAACCATTTTCTTCCCATATGTCATGAGATGGGTCTTAAGACAAATGGTCTCTCTTTTTCATCTACGCTTTGGGAGGTATCACCACATCTGGGACTAAGCATAGCCCAACAACATTTTCAAACTTAAAGCTTCCTCCAACTTCTATGACTCTCGCCCTTTTCCAGCATTCCCAATTTACGTCTGTCAGCCTCAACATCCATTGGCATAACGACATGAGGAGAAGATTTCACCTCGGGTTGCTTTGTCATTGTCTTGCTTACTACATTGGGCTGAATCATTTCTGTAGGGACCATGAAAGTGGTTGCCCTAAGCTTGTTTCTTCCTTTAACTGCGTTATTTTATCCCTTTTGAGTGTGAAATTGTCTCGAGTCCGCTTCCAAGGATGTAGTGTAATTCTAGGGAAGACCATAAGGAGGGAAAGTTTGTGCTCCTGGAACTCTTTGTTGCGCTCATGCGCGCGAATCTACACGGCTTTGCAAGGCATTCAGAAGCTCTAGAATTCAATTCATTTGCTCATTCAATTGTTGGACACCGACTTTCATCCCTTCTTGAACTTTTCCTTGGTTCTCCAAGATCCTGTAACTGGTTCAAGTCCTTTAGGGTATCTCGGATGTTTAGCCGTATTTTTAAGTTTTTTTTTTGAAACAAATTAAGAAAACGAAAATGAACAGAAAAAGAAGAAACAATGTAGTTCAAATACTCTAGTCAGAAATTATAAAGCTGTGAAACATTGCCCCGATATAGTTTGGAAATTAACATGAAATAGAGTCAATAGGGTGGTTCATACAATGAAACATCCACCACCTCTAGAAGTTCCCAAAATGTGAAGCATGGAAAGTCCTTGTCAATCATCTCGGGCCTTAGCCATCCCATTCTTCATTTCTCTAGTCAGCTCTTGCAGCAATTGAGGAAAGTTCAATCCCCTTAGGTAAGTTAAAGATCGACACTGCGGACTCAACATTAGTTAATAACTTCATAACACCTTCAATGGCTTCATTGGCGAGGGAAGCTAGTTGTGAGAGACTTCTTTTTCAATTCCCCCTTGCTCAACAATATGCCTCTTCATTTGAGTTATCAACTCTTTATGTCTCCTTTTTAGCTCGATGTCAACATTCCTTATTCAGTTTTCCCACTGCTGCTTTCACACGTTGCTTAGTAGTGTGAAATTGCTCTTCACAATTTGGGTCTGGAGAAATTACATTGAATGACAACTTGACTGTCTTAACCCTCTTTGTGATCCATTGGCTAAGGGAATCTTTCATTAACAGTCCATGATCCTGGGCCTCTCTCGCAGTGAAGAACATTGCCCCAAGCGTCCCTAACTTGATGAAGCATTTCAACAAAGGTTCATTCCTCACAAGATCTGCCATGTGGCAAGAGATGCTGGCATTGGCGATCCTCTCATAGGATACCCAAATTGTTTTTTATGCTGACACACACACAACACTAGATACCCATGAAGGGAACATTACGGTAATTCCCGCAACGGTGTGTGATACACGATCTTTGCTGTCAAGAAGACACGCGATTTAAAAAAAAAAAATCCTCCTCTGAGCCTGCACAGAGTTGCGCTCATTCATTTGCCTCTTTCATCTTCAGTTTACACCGCAACAACTCGTCCACATGACATGTGGCATTCAAAATGGCCTTACTCATGCGAGAGATCTTCCTTCCACATGGATCATAACCTCGACTAAGGGTCTTGGAAACTTCAGTTAGGACAATAGTGAGTGGATTCTTTAGAACAAACTTTGCATCCCACAAAATGCGTTCATGGCGACATAGCCGACAAAATCCGAGATATTAGCAAAGAGCGTGATACCATAGAGGATAAGAGCTAGTACATTCGTAATTGTTTCCCACTTTTTCCCTTATCCAAACGATACAAGTACCACTCTAGGTAACCATGAGGAAGGTTCCTCGCTTTACCCTTAAGCATGAATCCTCTCTCCAACTTCATAGGGCGCACTCTTATGATTCTCACTTGCTGCTAGATATGGGTATATTTCCCGAGGTAGTTGTATAGAGTTTTGCCCTCGAGAGGTATATCTAAAATTTGCTCGAATTCTTTTACCATAGGCACCAATTGGAAATCCCAGAAAGTGAAACATCTCAATGGTGGTTCATAAGACTGGGCTAAAAGAGTAATGGCCGATGTTTGAACTTCCACCTCTAACAGGCTCAACAAATTCCCATACTCCTTCCTGAATGCATCCTTTTGGGTTGTCTCCATTTTCTTCAGCAGTTCTCTCAGGCCATCCATATTACCCTCCCTTACTTCAATGGCTATCCTTTCCTTTAAAATGTCTGAACTTGAACCCCCCTTGACTTCAGATCTCATGTTAATTTCCATTTTATCTCAAATGCTTAGTCACAAATTTATAATTTCCGACTAGAACCAGTGACAAGACCATAAAAATGCATGAGAAAAAGAAAGAAAATAAAGAAAGAAAGAAAAGTATCAAAAGACATAGTGATATGTACAAGGTGTTGGATTTTATTAAGCAAAAATGAGGGTTATAAGACTGCACACATCTCCCTTTGTGCCCTAATAAAGGTTCAGCGCTTCAGATTGAAGGTCAAGTACATGCAACCTTACAAGGATGGCTCCCTGAACCTAAAGGTCGATGGTCACTAGAGCTATGGCCCCCTTCATAGTATCTCCACAACAGTCGAGTAATCAACTAGGTGTGAAGACACAAATGAAGAGAACAGACTCTAGCTGGGGTTCTCACGATAGCCAAACAGGAAGTACATCCCAGAGTGACACCGCTACACAACCCCTCTAATTCTAAGTTGCGCTCAGACCCGGGTATAGGGCCTCACTCATGATATGCATAAGGTGCGTGTGTGAAGGGAGAATGCAATGCATACCCAAACCCTCACCTGCAAAACAACCAGAAAAATTCCCAGGCAGATATAAACATGGTTTCTACCCTAGGGTTCAATATCCAACAGGCAAATTTACTCACATGTGATTATTCAATATCAAAGATAGATAAAGAAAAAGGGAAGAAAAACATAAAGAAAAACCACATTGAATTCGCACATATAGTTAAATGGCTTGACTCTCTAAAAAATCGTCCCCAGTGGAGTCGCCATCTGTCGCAACCGGAATCGCGACGGGACGACGATCCAAAAAGAAACGCGGGTTTTGAAAAGAGATTTTGGAGTCGCCACCATAGTTTATTCTGGAAAACTACGGAAAAACCATAAAACGATAAAGCACGGTCCACGAAAACCAAAGATTGGGTTCGGGAGTCGGTTACGCGTGGGGAAGGTGTTAGCACCCCACAACGCCTGCCCTAAGGCAGTACCTTTAACTAAATGCACGAATATGATGTGATTTTCAAAATGTTTAACTATCCCCTAAAATAAAATTCTAAAATAAACAAAACATATTTTTTAGTTTTTTGGGCCCGACAAGGATTGACCTTGCTCCTACGTATTCTCATTCAAAATGAGAAATCAGGGTTACGTAGTTCTTTTAGAAAACTGCTTGAAAATTTTGTTTGAAAATTGTTTAGAAAATTTTGTTTGGAGAAATTGATTATGGATAAATTTGGATTTTTGGGGAAGTGAACCTGACAAGGACTGGCCTTGCTCCTACGTATCTCCATTTTTGATGGAGAATCAAGGATCACGTAGTTCTAGCTAGGAAGATTGTTTGTTGTTTAAAATTGTTGATGTTTTTGGGTTTTTTTTGAAGATTTTATACCTTTTTTGTATTTTGTTTAAGAAAGAGAAAAGGTTGTTAGCACAAGGACAATGCGTGCGATCACACATGTGCATAAACCTTTAAAACATATTTTGTTAATTTTACTTAAGGAAAAGAAAAGGTTTTTAGCACAAGGACGATGCGTGCGATCACACGTGTACCTAAACCTTTAAAACATATTTTTGTAATTTTATTTAAGAAAGAGAAAAGGTTTTCAGCACAAGGACGATGCGTGCGATCACACATGTGCCTAAACCTTCAAAACATATTTTTGTAATTTTATTTAAGGAAAAGAAAAGGTTTTTAGCACAAGGACGATGCGTGCGATCACACATGTGCCTAAACCTTCAAAACATATTTTTGTAATTTTATTTAAGAAAGAGAAAAGGTTTTTAGCACAAGGACGATGCGTGCGATCACACATGTGCCCAAACCTTTAAAACATATTTTTGGTATTTTTAATTTAGAAAGAGAAAAGATTTTTAGCACAAGGACGATGCGTGCGATCACACATGTGCCTAAACCTTTAAAACATATTTTTTGTAATTTTAATTTAGAAAAAGAAAAGGTTTTTAGCACAAGGACGATGCGTGCGATCACACATGTGCCTAAACCTTTAAAACATATTTTTTTGAATTTTATTTTTATTTTATTTTGTGATTATTATGTGAAAACAAAACAAATAAGTCTAATAACTAAAACAAAGGGGTGTGAGATTACCATACAAGGGGTATGCAGTAAAAACCAATAACCCCAAACAAATAATGCAAATAGAAACAAAAGCCTAAAAATAAAACAAGAAAAACAAACCAACAAGAATAGAGGTGCAGAGATAAAAAACCAGGGGTGTAGAAAAAATGAAGCTCTTTTGTCCGGGCCAAAATCCTCTTCTCCAGACTTTGGATCTGCTACGGGTGTAAGGATGAAAAATAGAGGTGCATCAGAGTATTCACTGGTCAGGCCCGGTTCTCTTTTCTTTATTTTTATTTGCATAAAGGCTTAAACCCAAATAAAAGGGGTGTGCGGGTGAAAAACGAGGTTGCGCAAAGAATTGGCTTGAACACTTCCATCCTCATGGCTTCAGCTTTCCTTTTACACTGACCTTTGCTGAATGTTACACTGATAAATTTTTCTGCAAAACTCCAAACGTAATGAAACTTTTTTTCATAGAAACTAGATCGAAGGTGCTTTCATTTGATATCTCACACTTATATTTTAGACCTCTGGACTAGCTTCAGTATAACTTCGAAATCAGGTTTGGATGTTTCGTTTCTGGCACTGACCTTGTTTACTGTTTGGCTCATATCTTTTTCCGCAGAGCTCTAAATGCAATGAAACTTTTTAGGTTGGATTCTAGACTCAAAGGGCTTTCATTTGAATACTCACACATAATTTTGGACCTCTGGACTAGATGCAGTATGATTTCGAAATCAGGCTTGACTGTTTCGTTTCTGGCACTGACCTTGGTTTACTGTTTGGCTCATATCTTCTCCCACAGAGCTCTAAATGCAATGAAACTTTTTGGGTTGGATTCTAGACTCAAAGGGCTTTCATTTAAATACTCACACATAATTTTTGGACCTCTGGACTAGCTGCTGCTCAATTTTGAAGAGATGAGTGGGGAAAGAATTTTAGTGTTTGGTCATGATGAAGGAAATCAATTTTTCGGGTAAAATATGTTGATACTGGTTTGCTGAAGGGGTGTAAGGAATATGGAGAATACAGAATAGGAAAGAGATTGAAAGTAATTGGGTTTCATATGAGCAAGAATCAGATCTATGAATTTGGTTTTGGAGGAATGAAAAGATTGAAAGGAAAAAGAAACTCCCTCTCTACTCTGGAACGTCCTCCCCTTTTTAAAAAAACCTGGTTGCTTGGTGTCCAACTTCTTTTAAAGCCAATATCCCCGCTTCTTGTGCTTCCTCTACGGCGCAAATATTAAACCAAACACGGGCCCTCCACTTTCTCTTCGTTTCAGTAAAATGAGTGCACTGCTTCTTGGGTGCAAAGTTGATTCCCATGGGCCCCTGCTACCATTTCCTCTCCAAGCTGCTGCCTCCATTCTCATCACTCTTTCTTCTCTGGACCTCCGCTTCTCCTTATGTTGGTGTACGTACTGCTGCACCTCCATTTTCTTTAAGCACACACACTCACTAACGTTGCAGTGCTGCTGGGCCGTGAAGTAAGGATGTTGGTGGTTGAGTTTGGTTTGATGAGGGGATAGGTTTCCAGTGAGTAGTGTGTGGGGTGGAAATGAAAGTCAGGGGGTTGAGTGAGAGCTACCGAAGCTTGGGCTAGGGAGGATGGTTAATGGGGTTGAAGATGATCGAGGAGTAAGATGCAGATGATAGGCTGTTGGAGGTGATCACGGGTGAAATAGAAGTGTAGTTGGGATGGTTATGGGTGAGGGGCTGAGGAATTTCAAGTTGATAGCCATGGGTGTTCCCCGTAGCCGTGAGTGCGTCCTCCCCTTCTTAATGCAATCCTCCTCCATTCCAATCATAAGCCTGTGGTTGCATCTGTGCTGGCTGCCATATGGAGCATGCGTATAAAGCCAGCACGGGAGGCAAGTGGAATAATGTCTGCAGCATCAGCAACATGCCGGGCACATGGGAGGCAACCAGTAGTGGCTGCCATGGAGTCAAGCTTGTGTGACTGGAAAGCTGCAGGTGCGCATGGTGGCTGGAAAGCTGCAGGTGTGCGTGTTGGCTGCGGGAAAGCATCTTCTCTGCAAAGATTAGGAAACCATCGTGGCATCCCCTTTTTTATTTTTTTATATATATTTTTTTTGTATTTTTCTATTTTATATATTTTTTTGTATTTTGGATATTTTATTTTTTTTGGTTTATAAAAAATACGTAAATAAAAAATAAAAAAAATACAGATAAAAATAAAATGAAAATAAGAATAAAGTCAAATGGAATAAATCAAAAATAAAGTAAAATAAAATTAGAAAACAAGATTAATTTATTACAATTTTTATTTGATTATTTATTTTTTACGAAAATGAACTAAAAATAAAGATGAATTGGAAATGGAAACAAAGATAAAAAGATGCAAATTTTTCACACACACTTTTATCATACCCGGACAAAATTGGGTGTTGACAAAGTCGATTATGATAGTATTGAAATTGATTAAATTTTTCTGATTTGTCTTCTGTTTTGAAAGTTCAAACCTGGTGAAATTAATTAATTTTTCTAATGGCGCAAATGTATAAGGTTTTAAATTCCCTCCAAAATAGATTTTTGTGCTATTAAACTTAATCAGAGAAGTCTGTCACCCATACTTTCTCCGCAAACATTGTGATATTTCCTCTTGGGTATTCTAAAATTCGTCTTCAACGTTCTATATCAATGGCATCCTCATCGTCACAAAGGAAGAGAGTGAAAACACTTGGTCACAAAAATATGCGGCGAACATCAAATCTGGATGGATGGATTAGTGACGATAGTGCTCAATCGAATTTTCTGGATAGCTGGAAAATGAGAAAACTTATCTCGCACAAGTACTTGAAGCTAAGCTTCTTTCGAAATGAAGGATTTCTCTTTCAAAGTTGGCTAAGCAAACAGGGTTTGAAGAAGTTTGTTGAAATGGAAGACCCATGGTATCTTGAGCTAGTAAGGGTCTTCTATTCAAATCTCAAGATAAGTGATGGAACACTCTGTTCCAGAGTGAAAGGTGTGGACATTAAGCTGACAGATGAGGTATGGACTAACATTGATAATTTTTGGTTGGGAGGAGAAAAATGCCATCTGGGCATTGAAGGTTTCCACAAATTCACTGTCCATCAAGACAGCTTAAGAAATCCTGATGAAGTGAGGGACTACTCTCACTACAAGACTGGTGGTATGAAGAAGGATGACAGGTTGTGTGTTTTTGTCATCTCTTGGATACTTATGTCGAGAGGAAGCAACCATGCACAGACCACAACAAAGGACTTGTACCTTATGAAGGCAATCAAAGAAAACATTCAAGTTGATTGGCCTGTTGCCATATCCGAGAACATGCTCAAGGTAACCAGACTTGAGTCGGCAATGCTTCCATATTGTGTCTTCATCTCAAAAGTATTGATTCACTTTGGATTGGATTGTGTGAATGAATCGAGTGAGTCTTATGGCAGATCAAATATGATTGATAAATCTTCCTTACATCGCATGGGACCACAACATGGTCCTGATGGCTGGCTATTGAAGGATGAGCTTGCTGATGAAGATGAAGACGTTGCAGGATCATCATCTGCTCCTTATCAACCACGTTCGAAATTTGAGAAATTCATAGTAAGAGAGATGAGATATCTGAAGATCTTATGCCAAGAAACTAGGCAGGATATTTTGGGAATAAAAGAACATCTGAACCTAAATGATCATAGTGAAAAGGTTGAGGCTGAAGAAGAATCGGGTGAGTAAGGAAGAACACCAGAAGAAAGTGAGGCAGAAGAAATGAGTGAAGATGATAATGTTGCTGAGGGAAGTGCTAGTGACATGCTTCTCTGCAATTTTATGAAAAGAAAAAATAAGAAAAGGGTTTAAAAACATTTAGTTTCTTATTGTTTTGCTGATGGCATTGATTGTCATATCTTCTGTTTTGATCCCATTTAATTGTAATCGATTTTAATATGAATGAAATTAGATTTCGGTTTAAATCAATCTGTGGGAATTATATCTATGATTGATGACTTAATCTAATTGCTAAAATCGACTAACTTGTATGTATATATGCAATTTGACCAATGTCACTGTTACATTCATATCATTGCATATTCATACCTTAACTGTGTTGATCACTATACTGCATTGATACTAAAATACTTGATCTAGTTAAGCCTGAAAGGTTATGCAGGAACAGTGCTTGCTGATTGAGTTAAGATGGAAATTCAACATTACTCTACAGCACGAAATTGATTAAAATGAAGTTCTAATCGATTGGTTTTTGTAACTTGGTTTGAAGATTCCAAACTTCTGATATCTTATATCTTTAAATCTGGCCTGATTATTTGTTAACTGATTATTCAGCTTATATCTGTATGTTGATCCGTTGTGAATATGTTTTGAGATTATAAGTGATAAATTTGTTTTGTTGATTCAACATGTATCAAATTAATCTGATGTGAAGTGATTCAAATTGATCTGATACATTGTTTGAATAGGATTGAGTGATACATACTCTGATATATCTGTATTATGCATATGTGATTTAATGTTTAAACATGCATAATGACAAGGGGAGCGTTGTATATGATTGATTAGTTCACATGTTTCCAAAGGGGGAAGAAAATAAATAAACTCATGTGAATATCATTAATAGGGGGAGCATCACATTAATTTTGTTGTTTTGATCATGCATCTCTATATGCTTGATTATTTGTGTTTCAATTACAGTATAATCTCAATACCTTTTTTGCTAATGTGATGACAAATTTATGAACACCGAAAACCGGCGCCAACAACTTGTTTAACCCTCGGCAAGTGTGACCGAATCATATCAAGTAATAAACTCGATAAGACCAAGTATTGTTCTCCCAAAGGACTCACGGCCTAGTTAGTTATATGATTTCTTGATTATTTAAGACTTGTGAACAAATTGTTATAAGTTTCAAATGCAAAAGACAAAAAGTAAACATGTATGCATGTGATGATCAATGGGAAAGAAGAACACAAACACTGAACGAATTATATGGATGAGTATATTGTTGGGGTAATCAATTTCATCTTATCCACTCTCATATATTTTAGGAATTCATCATTCTTTTCATCAATGTTAATGTCACTCTCTAAATTACCTTAAACCCGATGTCTCGGCGAAGAAAGCCTATCCTTCATTATGAGTTCATACAATTCCTACCATCCCTAATAATTAATTTTGAAGCACAGAAGCTTAAAGGCAACCAACCCTCATATCCCTATGTCTAGGCAATACTGCTTTTGGGAGAATTTCCCCGGATCTAGATTTTACCGTATGTGTCCATATCAATAAAACCAATAATCATGACATCGAATGAGTTAAACAATGCATGCTTTGAGCAAAGAGGAAAAACCCTAACTAATGATGAAAGAAATCATGTATCATAAATATGATGTTTAAACACAAAATTCCATATATGAGAGCTTCAAAAGATTACATTGATTCCCCAACAACAATACAAAGTTTAGTTCACCATATTCATGGTGAAACTAGGTGAACAATAATGAAAGAATGGAAGAGATAGAAAAACCCTAGAAAGAGAAGAGGAGAGTCGTCACCATCTCCAATTCTACCCCCAACGGGTGAAAAGTGTGTTTTGTGTCTTCTCCAGCCAAAGATACAAACCCTAGGAAGTCCTAAAGCTTATATATTATTCGAAATATTACAGAAAAGTGGGCCTAAGCCCAAAATAATGGCGCTCAGCAGTAAACTACCGCTCAGCGGTAAGTGCGTGTGTTGAATTCTTCCCCTCAGCTGCACTTTCACCCCTCAGCGGAGCCAACAGGTGTTCATTAGTGCCGCTCAGCGGTAAAATGGCGTTGAGCGGTACTTGCGGCTTCTCTTCTTTTGCACTTTTTGAGTTCTTTTCTGATTCCATCTTTATCCTTCTTCACTTCTTTCATCAAATTCACCTTAAAACCTGCATAAAACACTGAAATCAAGCATAAACCTGTCCAACTCTCTTATTTCCAAAAATATAAACAAAAGCATGATTCCAAGCTAGTTTCTAAGTGTTAAAGGTTGCTTTTAGTATCAATTTTAACCATGAAAATAACAGTTTTTCAACTGTTATCATAATGCCCAAAGGGGAGAATAATTTGATGTAATTGGGGAGAATTGTAATTGTAGATAATCTGTGTTTAATCTGTGATTGTGACTATACAACATGGTTTTATTAATCATGGTTGTGCATGATAACTCTTCAAATTTGCAATATTTTCTGTGTTTAGAAGCTTTTGTTATGCATTTTTTGTTTTAATTGTTTAAAATTAGGTTAGTTTTAGAAATTAATTTCTTTAAATCTTTAGATTTGTAAAATTGTAGTTAAAAATAGGTTTTTAGGAGTATTTTTTTTAGTCTTTGTTAATAAAAAGGAAATTAGTATTTTTGGAAAATATTTTAATAAAAATTATTTTCTTTACTTTTTTGATTAAATAGGTTTTTAATTTTTGCCCTCTTTGACTTTAATTGCTAATTGTTTTTTTTTTTCATAGTTGAATTGAAATTTCAGAATTGGGCCTCTACATTGAAAAATTGGGCTGATCAAATTGCATTTGTTTTCTCTACAGGGTTGAAACTGTGAGCAGTAGATTAAGCCAAAAGATTTGGATGAGCTGCACCTTGAAATGGACCAGTTTTTGGTTGTCTCCAACTTTAGTGATGCGGTGCGTTTTGGTAAGAAGTGGAAGCCAAGTTACAGCCTTAGGGGTTCCTTGCTCGTGGACTTCATTTGGCAAAAGGAAACATTCTCTCGAGCTAGGGCTTGGGAAGAGCTGAAGAGAGGAGCTCATCATGCCCAAAGAAGAAGCACGTGACCGAGGCTGAATCGGTGAGAAGCTAGAGTTGATCTGAGGGTAGAGATGAGACAGTGTAAGGAAGAGCGGTGATCGTCCGATAGGGAGAAGCTCAAAGTGTTGAAGGTTCTCGACTTATCTTCCCTTTCCCCTTTCCCTCTTTCATTTGTTTTCTTTCTTCTTCGACCCTATAAAAGGTTATGTATACTGACACTTTACACTACGCACTTTACTTTGACAGCTCTTAGTTTCTGAGTAGAGTAGGAGCAGCTGTGTTCTAGGGTTATCGCTTTCATAGATTAGGGTTTAGGCACTTTCGATAGATTCGAGTTCTTGATTTCTCAATCGTACATTGTTCGGTATATTTTCGTGTATTCTTGTTTCTCATTAATGATACTTCCGTTTTTTATGTTTCTATGTGTTGAATGTTTGATAATTTTGTTAATTTGATTTTTTTTCAATGTTTCTATATTCTTGTGTGAGTATGTGATTGTTTTTCATTGCAAATGAATTGAACTCGTAAATCTGCACAATTTTAATTCCTTTTTTGGAATTAAACGACCCCGAGGAGGGCGTATTTCATCGAGATGTGTTCTCGAGTCGGATAGGAGTTCAATAAATAAAGAAATTTTCTGAATCATGTTGTTTTAGTTTCTGTCATTTGGTGTTTGTAGATTTGGTTAAAAATCATTAGGTTGAATGGAATCTGTTTTGCTTTGGTAAATCAATTGATGTTATTCATTTTAAGTTCTATATATGACCTTTAGACCCCATAGTGGGCATATTATGAACATGATGTCTTCCTGGATAATAATTAATCAATTGATACACCATTCTAAGCAGGTTTAGTTCAGATTTGTGATTTTTATCCAATGACTTTGTTCTGTTTAGTAGTATAGGTTATGCTTTTATTTCTGATCTTGGTTAGAAACACAAATTAGAGTTGGATTCACTTTGGTTTGGTGAATTGATTGGAGATCACATATTTTGAGTTCTGAAAATGAGCTTTAAGACCCTATGATGGGCTTAATTTCACAGGATGTCTTCCTGAAAAGTGATCAAACATTCTTTACATTGATCTTTTGTGAATTTGATTCTAGTTTTTGTTTTAGCCTATGCTTCTTGTTTTGATTCTTTGTTTTCTGGTATTACTGTGAATAATGATTAGATACATTAGCTTAGATGGTGCAATTTTTTATTCTTTGGTTCTGTCATGTGTATATACTATTTCTTCTCATTTACTGTTCATGGTTTACATTAGTTGTTATATCTAGTTGCTTTTAATTCTCTTGCATTTTTAATTGTTATCATTCATAGGTTAGTTTTAACTCCATTCACTTCACATTTTAGTTTAGGTTTCGTTCTATTATACATTCATTCTATACTTTAGCTTAGGTTTCAGGTTTTATTTCCTTGCATTCTATTTCTTTATTTTCTTATTCATTTTAAACAGATTTCAATTGCTTTATTCTTTTCTTTTTAAATTTCATTGTTCATTTTTAATTTCCCCAGCTTGCATTAGTAGTTAGTTAATAAATAGTAACAAGAATTAACTTTACATTCAGAAACTTAATTGTACCGAGTCCGTGGATTGATACCTAGGTTGTCCCTTTACTACATTAGTGGAGAAACTTAGTTTGTTCTGATTTTAGGCAACAAAAATCAGCTTAACAGTGCATCATCAAAAAATGGGGAGATTGTTGAGATTGTTGATAAGGGAGCACAGTATTAGATAAATCCACAATCTAAGTGATATCCATGTTTCTGATGATGACAACACATATTTAATGAAAACACATGTGTATGTACTATGTTACATGTTACATGCTTATATGTTTACTGTGTTATATTTGTATAAGCATAAATGTGAACATATTGTGTTGATTATTGCATACTACTGTGTTAGAAATGTGTTTTTATTTGTGTATGCATAATATGAGTTTTTGGAAATGAAAAACCACAAGAAACTAGCTTCAGCTATTTGAACTTTAAAGTGTGGCAAATCAACAAGTTTTAAGTCGATTACATTATTAGTTAAATCGATTAAAACTCATATGTTTGCATAAATATTTTTCAAGTGATGTGATGAATGTTGAGAAGAAAAGTTTTCAAATATATGCTAAGTGTTTCTACTTAATCGATTGCATGCATCTTGTATTCGACTAAGTCTGTTAAAGTTTTGAAAATTGTTTAAATGCTTGACATAACTGTCACAATATTTTTAAATATGTTGACTAAGCATTTATTACAAATCAATTACATTAATTGCGCTTTGAATTAACGCATTTGACTGTTGTTAATCTGTTATAACTATGAATTGTATTCGACTAGATTAATAGTGTAATCAATTAAAACGCGTCTAATTTGTCTTATACTATATATAGATGCATGATTTGATTTCTGTAAGAAGAATTGATCTTGACACTTTCATATCTTTTTCAGTGTGTACTTTGAGATCTTACAGAAGAGAGAAAAGCTCCAAGAATCAAGAATTACCGTGGTGATAAAGTCTTGAGGATTTCTTGTGAAGCAAGTGACTGATAAGAAAAGACTGATCGTTCTGCACAGGAAGGTGCTTTCTACGTGATCAGGAAAAGCTTTGGCAAACGCTGAGTGTTGATGGTGTTCCTTGTGGTGTATACAAGAAGAAGAACGTGGTTCTTGACTTTGAGGGGTATCTCAAAGGGGTTGATAGCAGAAGAGGATTGTTCTTGCTGCTTGTCTGTTTTGTGTATTGCCTATACTTAGAGTAGTGAGTTAAAGAGGTGATTTACATTTTGACGTGAGGTCGGTGTAAAGCCCTTGGTGTGAAAACTCAGATATGTATAGTGCATTGGCTTCTATCTCAGGTTGAGTAAAAGGACACTGGATGTAGGCTTGGCCGAACCAGTATAAACTGTAGTGTTTGAATTTTCTTATCCCTTCTCTCTGCATTAAGTCGATTATATTGTCATTGCATTCTAATACGCTTATTGTTTCATTGCATACAAATTTACTTGCGATTCAATAAAATTTTAAAGACTTCGTACACCCCTTTAGGTGTGAGAAATGAAGCACTTCTTTTTTAACAAATACCATATATTTGTAAAGCGTAAGGCAATCTGACCCATTAATACCTGTTAATATACATGCTAACTGCCCACAAATGACCATTAACTCCAATCGGTATACTTCATATAGTACATAAGTCCCCAAAGCCCAAGCAAGCTCTTTATTGAAAGAGGTGCGCAGGGATTATTATGAGCTTAAGAGAGGTAGCTCACATTGTATTTAGGGAGTCTATTTTTTATGCGCTTTAAGTCTTCATTCCTCCCTACACCAAGCGGCGGACTCTTGGAGTTCTCTATGGAATCTCCATTCGCTTGAAGTTTGGGTGAATTCTTTATCGAATCACCGAGCGAAATTCTATGGGAGTCCTCTGTGGAAGCTCCTTCCACCTTGGGTTGAGGTGAATTCGTTTAAGAATCACCGAGCAGCACGATGTAGGAGTTCACTTTTGAAGTTCCTCCGCCCTGGGTTGACGTGAATTCGTTTTATAATCACTGAGGGGCGCAATATAGGAGTTCGCTTTTGACGCTCCTTCCGCCCTAGGTTGAGGTAAATTTGTTTTAGAATCACTGAGCGGCCCGATGTAGGAGTTCACTTTTGAAACTCCTTCCGCCCTGGGTTGAGGTGAATTCGTTTTAGAATCACAGGGCGGTGTAATGTAGGAGTTCTCTATGGAAGCTCTTTTCGCCCTGGGTTGAGCTAAATTCGTTTTAGAATCACCGAGCGGCGCAATGTAGGGAATTCTCTATGGAAGCTTCTTCCGCCCTAGGTTGAGGTGAATTCATTTTAGAATCACCGAGCGGCGCAATGTAGGAAGTCTTTATGGAAGCTCCTTCCGCCCAAGGTTAAGGTGAACTCGTTTTATAATCACCGAGCGGCGCAATGTAGGAGTTCTCTGTGGAAGCTCCTTCTGCCCTGGGTTGAGGTGAATTCGTTTTAGAATCACTGAGCGACGCACTTTAGTTGGCCAAGTGGTTTGAGCGTAGAGTCCTATCATCTGCACTGAAGAGAAAATAGCAATTCGAATTCGAATGGTCAGAAAATGTAGCCAATCAAATTAATATCAAAATAGTTTAGGTTCTGAAGCCGGATGGCCAAGCATTCGACTCCATTCGGTCTTTGGTTGAACGGTTGAAAGCAAAAAATGAGGAATCCGTATTAGGATGTGTCACGAATGAGTTGTAGGTGCTTTAGTACCTTGAGACCTGCAACATAGGTAAGGACATTGACTATGATAATATAAATAGGTACCACTCTGGATACGCTGAACGAGGGTAGAGGTGCCAAGTTGATGCTCGATCAAGAGTCAAACCATTGAAACCTGATAAAGCTGAACGTAGGTGGTCCAATTGACCGAGCGAGAAGGGACTGAACCTTCCTATGCAGGATATTTTTACTTACAAAAATATACGTTAAATAAAACAAGGTAAATGCTTCAATATTTTATAATTTATTTTTATAATGGAAAGCCATTAGAACCTTACAAGGCTAAACATAGGTGGGCCAACTGACCGAGCGGGAAGGGACTGAACCTTCCTGTGCAGAATATTTTTACTCACAAAAATATGCATTAAATAAAATAAGGTAAATGCTTGAGTATTTAATAATTTATTTTTATAATTAAAAGTCATTAAAATCTGACAAGGTTGAACGTTGGTGGTCCAACTGACCAAGCGATAAAAGATTGAACCTTCCTCTATAGGATATTTTAACTCACAAAAATATGCATTAAACAAAATAATTTATAATTTATTTTAATAATGAAAAACTATTGGAACTTGACAAGGTTGAATGTTGGTGGTCCAACTGACCAAGCGGTAAGGGACTGAACCTTCCTGTGCAAGATATTTTTACCCACAAAAATTTGCATTAGACAAAATATTCAATATTTTATTTTGATAATGAGAAGCCATTAGAACCTGACAAGGTTGAACGTAGAACTTAACCTTCCTGTGCATAATATTTTTACTTACAAAAATATGCTTTAAACAAAATAAAGCAAACGATTCAATATTTTATAATTTTCAATTTATAATGAAAAATCATTAGAATCTGGCAAGGCTGAACGTAGACTCAACCTTCCTGTGCATGATATTTTTACTCACAAAAATATGCGTTAAACAAAATAAAGTAAACGCTTCAATATTTTATAATTTATAATTTATAATGAAAGGCCATTAGAACCTAACAAGGCTGAACGGAGGACTAAACCTTCCTATGCATGATATTTTTACTTACAAAAATATACGTTAAACAAAATAAAGCAAACACTTCAATATTTTATAATTTACAATTTATAATGGAAAGTCATTAGAACCTTACAAGGCTGAACGTAGGACTGAACCTTCTTGTGCATGATATTTTTACTCACAAAAATATGTGTTAAACAAAATAAAATAAACACTTCAATATTTTATAATCTTTTTGTTGTGGAGACATTTAATATTTTGCCTCGTAAATTTGAAAGTTCTCAAAACAAAAGACGTGTCTTTAGAAATTATTATGCAAATTTTTGCTCTGCCTGCAAAACCTGGTATTGATCCGAAGTAGCGATGTCGAGATCGAGCGCACGTCTGGTTCTTCGTTGTTTCATGGGGATGTCGCTCGGCCCACGGTGCACGCCAAATGTTTCGATTGAAAAGGTCCAAGGGTCGGTCGTCCTTCCTTGCTCTGCTCTCTTTCGATCGTGCAATCCTCTCCGAGAACGCAATCCACTCCGATGGGTTGTTGACCAGCAGAAGACACTACGACGCTCAAGTCAGATATGTTTCATAGAGAGGTCTCTATTTTATTAGGATAGATCAAGCTTATTTTACTTGGACCTCAATCGTATATTTATAGGGCTTGTGACAGCAAACACATTGATTAACCATTAACGTAGTATATTTTTAGGCAATCAAACCCAATAATCAATTATTAATACCATATATTTGTAAAGTGTAAGACAATTTGGCCTATTAATACCAGCTAATATACCTGTTAACTGCCCATAAATGACTCTTAACTCCAATCGATATGCTTCATATAGTACAGTACTAAAGCTGAATGGCCAAACCACCTATAAAACTCTACACCTACAAACTCATACTTATTATTCTATATATAAAAGATTCAATTCTCTTATTAATCTAAATATCTAAGAGTCTTTTGTAAATAGATATTTTTCCACCTTTTAGCCTCAAGAAACATAAATCAAGATTCTCTAACTCAATCACATATTATCATTTGTCTAAAGGCCATGTTCTAAATTACGATAAAACCAACGAATTTTTATCATTACTTTTAAATATTAGGATGTTGTCCAATAATATTTATTTAATTTAAATTTGTTTATTTATTTATCAAGTTATTTAAATTGATATTTTAATTTCAACTATAATCTTTATAACTAGTAAAATAGATAAATATTTTTATTATATTGTAATAAAACGAGTTAAATTAATCTATTTTAATTATATTAAAATATATGAATTAAATTTTAAAAAAATATTTTTTAATAAATTAATTCATTAATACAAAATTAACATTAATAGTTGTGAATAAGTCAAAATATAAAATTTTAACTTAATAAAAATAAATTAAAGGTTGAACCTCTTTTGGCCCCTCGAAAAAGGATGATTGTTCAAAGTGGTCCTACGTTTTAAAAACAGTTTACTAATGTCCCAATTTTTGTAAAAACAGCTCAAGTTAGTCATTTTTGCTTACGGCATAAAAAATCTAACGGTGCAGGTGCTCCCTGGCCAAAACATAATGACATGTCCAATTCTTTTCATTGAGTGAAACTTTGTGGTAAAATGACGTGTTAGTTTTGAAATTTTTTGAAAAAATGTTAATGAGGTGGAAATGTTTTAATAGAGGATTAAAAGAAAATGGATTAAGGTTTGACATGTGACAGCCCCTTTCTCCCAAATTAGGGTTTCTGAATTGCAAAGGGGAAAGTTGCTTGCCTACGCCGCGAAGGGATTTCTACGAATTGGTATAGGCGTTGCTTCTGGTGGCTTGAAGCTCACGGTGGTGGATGAACTCTTGTAGTGGCCGCAGCGAAGCTTGCGATGGCATGGTGGCGCAAGAGACGAACTGCACGAGACTTGGTTATGTTCTTTTGCAAGTGTGAGACGCAATTAGAATTTTGGTTTGGTGTTAAGGATTTCTGTTGGTCTTTGTGATTTGGTTTCCTCTACAGGTTAACGAAGATGGTGGAGGACGAGGTTGCACTATGGAGACAAACATGGAGGTTGGCGGCAGTGGCGGCTTGTGATGAAAGCGCGATTCTGGTTTGGTGGAATTTGATGCTTAATGCAAAAGGAAATACTTTATTGGATTTTAATTTCCTTTTTTTAATCAAACTATAATCATTCTTCCTCTTGTTTACTTCCTGCTTGTATTATTCAACATGTGTAAACCACTGTTTCAAGTAAAGAAAGTGATATCACTTTCATAAATCACTGTCAACTACTGTAATAAAAGCTAAAGGACTATGAATCTTAAGCATGAATAAGGGAATAATGGATCGAAATTGATTACAGATATACAATTCGTAATCAATTACAAACCCAAATTTGGTTCATGCTATCTCGCTCATGGGAAGAAGCCACGAACCTTAACACCTTGTCTTTTACCCCTTGTCTTTTAATCTTGTGTCAAAACATTTCCACCTCGTCAACTTTTTTTAAAAAGTTCAAAATTGACACTTTCATTTTATTACAGAATGCGACGCAACGACAAGACCAGGTCATTATGTTTTGCCTAGGGAAGCACCTGCACAATTAGATTTCTGACATCGTAAATAAAAAAGACTAACTTGAACCGTTTTTACAAAAATTAGGACATTAATTAACTCCTTTTAAAACATAGATCACTTTAAACAATCTTTTCGATGAATAAAAAAGATATTAAACCTAAATTAGATTAATCTAATTACAAACGCGCAATTAATGAAATGAACCAATCATACACGGGAATGACTTATGTATATCCAAACCAAAGTTATGATTTATTTAAAATAGGCTCATGCTGATATTATTTTCTTTATAATAAAAGTGCACCAATAAAAAAACTATATATGCAAAGAATAGTTTGAAATATAAAAAGGCATAGATAGAGACGGAAGGCAAGTGAAGAAAGGCCAACCCAATAGCATAGTACCTTGGATCTCGCATAAACATGGGAACCGCTTGGAGAAGAGCCTTTTGCACTAGCGACCCAGAATCCACACTACACTCCAAACGCGCCACCCAAAGCTCCTCTCCTTCTCCTGGAACCTGCGCCAGATTCAGCTTCCTCTCCTCGCCGTCACTGCACCACCACCCTCCTTCTTCTCCCCTCTCCCTCTTCAAAAACACCTTCAAATTCAGAGTAAGCTACTTTCTTCTATTTCTCGTCCGCTGTTCTCCTTTTCCTATCTAACAATAATTTCTCCTATTCATTTCTAACAATAATTACTCTTACTTTGAGATTTCAGAGTAATTGCGGAATCTGTTCGAATAGCGTGAAGACGGGACAGGGAACTGCCATTTACACTGCTGAGTGCGGTCACGCGTTTCATTTTCCTTGCGTTGTTTCCCATGCACGCTCCCACGTCTGCCCCGTCTGTCATGCCACGTGGAACGACGTCCCGCTCCAGCAAAACGACGCCGTCCTTCGCACCTTTCAAACCCCAAACCAGAAACCACTCGCTCCTCCTTTCTCCCAATCGGTAGCTTCCTACGACGACGACGAGCCTCTACCAACTTCTCTCACGTGCTCCACGCAAATCGTTCCAATTCCTGAAGCGGATGAAAGCTCGTCGCACGAGGATGAGGATGAAAACGACGATGTATCAGTCTTCCCTGGCTTTTCCGTCCATCCATATCCTCAATCCTCGTTGCGACACAACGCTGAGTCGAAAACTGTTCGAGTCAAGCTCATGCACGAGTGCGCCATTATATCAGTTTCCCCAAACTTTGAAACTCGTGCTTTGGTTTTACGAGTCAAGGCTCCGGCGCCGTCGCCGCCGCTGCGGAGACGGCAGGCGATGGATCTCGTGGCGGTGCTTGACGTTGGCAACGGTATGAGCGGCGCGAAGCTTAACGTGTTAAAGCGCGTGATGCGACTGGTGGTATCCTCTGTCGGGGATGCTGACCGGCTTGCCGTCGTGGCTTCGTCGGCTGATTCGAAGCGGTTGTTACCTCTTCGCAGAATGACGGCTCAGGGACAACGCACGGCTCGGCGCGTGGTGGACGGGGTCGTGTGTGGCCAAGGATCCGGTGTTGGTGAAGAAGCGATCAAGAAAGCGGGGAAAATTCTCGAAGATCGCAGAGAGAGAAATCCTCTAGCGAGAATTTTAATTCTATCCAACGGTGATCACAACAGCATGAGCAATAATCAACGGAGAAGCTTGAGCTACGTGTCCTCTATCGGGTTCGATTGTGTTGAAGTTCCGATTCACTCGTTTGGGTTCGACATAAAAACGACCGGTTTAACAACCAAACCGTTTGAGGATGATTTTACCCAATACATTAACAGAACATTAAGCGTGGCGGTGCAGGATTTAAGAATTCGGCTTGGCTTCTCTGCGCCGGCTGAAATTCGAGCCGTTTATTCATGCAGCGGGGGACCCACCGCGCTAAACGCAAACTCGGCTAGGCTTGGTGATTTATACGGCGAAGAAGAGAAGGAGTTGTTGGTGGAGGTCAGGGTGCCAACGTCATCATTGGGGAACCACCACGTGTTGACAGTGCAGTGTTTCAACAAAGACCCAGCATCTCAAAAATTCGTGTACAGTGCAGAACACCCATTTACGGTGGTGCCGCCCAAGAATTCTTTTCCCTGCGGCGGCAGGGTTGAGCGGTTGAGGAATGTGTTTATAACCAGCCGAGCCGTAGCCGAGTCAAGAAGGATGGCGAAACACAAAGAGTTTTTGAGCGCTCATCATTTGCTTGCTTCGGCTCGTGCGCTTCTAGTGCAGTTCAGCTCTGCCGAGGAGTACGTGCGCAGCTTGGACGCGGAGCTTGCAGAGCTTCAGAGGAGAAGACAGCACCGGGAGACGGTGGGGACGGGGCGGAGTGGAGAGAGGGAGAGAGAGGTAAGGTTGGTGGATGACGGAGGCGAAGTGTTGACGCCGACATCGGCTTGGAGAGCCGCTGAGAAGCTGGCTAAAATGGCTAGGATGAAGAAATCGTTGAATAAAGTTGGCGACTTGCACGGCTTCGAAAATGCTAGGTTTTAATAAACAATGCTTAGCTGTTATTGGTGTTTTAAAAAGATAATGTTGGTTCCTGAAGATGTACAAAATAAAGTTAAGTTTGTGATAAGTGTAGTTATTACTATAATTATGTAACATAGGGTGTTACCCTTTCCATGCATAGCAAAAGTGTAGTTATTACTAGTTTTGTGTAGTTTATAGCAAGAACATGTTACGAAACTCTGAAGCTAGCACACTCATATGGACACGTAAATGATGAAGAATCAGAATAAGGAATTAGAGTAAAAAGCTTAAATATTTTTTGGTTGGATAATACTGTATAGGACAGCACACAAAATGGAGAGGGTCGGACGAATAATGATGAACAAATGATTACAGTGAATAATAATAATAATAATAATAATAATGGGATGCTTTTCCAGATTTTTTTAGAAATTCCTTATCTCAACCGTTTTTTATAATCATTAGACATAATTGGGAAGTAGAATTCCACGTTTAACATTCTCCTCTTTTTTTATTTTTACTTTTCTATCATATACTCTGTTTAATATATTCTTTATCATTGTTCTCTAATATATTTAATATCTCATCCAAATATGTAGAAGAGAAAAGCGATTGAAAACACTAGCTGTTTTGTTCTGACGTACATAGCAGCAAAATCCCTTACATTTCACATGGCTTATAGATATATAGGTAAATTTGAGGAAGAATGGAAGGGTTATCATAAATGCGATTCTTGATCACTGATACCATATGTAGTGAGAATTCAATTCAAAATCGTTGTCTTCCAACAGCCTCTGTCATGTACGAAGCCTTGAGAAGTAGCTACCAACATACGTAATAATCTTTAACTCGTTCATGCCAATGGTATTGAATAATTAAATGTATGTATTATATAGATAGAAAGAAAAAGAGAGAGAGGAAAGTTATATTATTGGAAGGTGATAAGAAGTAGCTATGCATCATATTCAGAGATGTGGAACCCAACACAGCAGTGTCTCAGTTGTCCAATCCATCAAAATCTCTTAGCATAACCATGTGTTGATGCTATGAATATATGATTATTTTTTTCTAGGGCAGGAAACTCACTCTTCTATGCTACCTAGCTGCCCATCCCTTGCAATCTAATTCCACTGATCATATAGTGTGTGGCTACCAGTTTCATGTGTGGTAAAAATATGGAGAGCTCCTTAAACTGGTAAACAAATATAGAAAATAAATAATCTAATTCAAAATTAACTAGTACAAGATATCATTGTCTTAGTTTTGTGTGGATCTTTCTATTTATAAATAGTAGTTACAAATTATTAATATTTCAAATAAAAATGTCTTTCTATTTATAGATCAAGTAGTTACCAATTATTATATTTCGAATAAAAAGATAATATTTACAAAATATTAAGATAATATTAAAATATGATTTTTTTTTGGCTAAAATGTCTCTTGTATTACATTGCGCCGTAATACATGTATTAGTGAACATGTAACGTATATGCTCCCCCATCAAAGATATTCACATGATTTAATATATACTCTCCCCCTTAAATGTAGGCATGTGAAACATCTCAACGTATATGCAATGTTCCCCTTGTCATTATGCATGTTTTAATCTCAAAACACAGATGCAAAATACAATATTCACACTATATATCAGAACATATATCAGCATATGTCAAAATTGTATCAGACAGAAACAGTAACAAAACATCAATGCAACAATGATATAATATCATTCATCAAAAGCAATATAATCTCTTAATCAACTCAAGTCAACTATGGCAAAGAGATATATTGAAAGTAAACAGTTAATAGCACATATATCAATAGTTAATGATATCAGATATCCAAATATTGGAATCTTTAACCCTTGTTGATATACAGTCGATTTTCCCTCAGTCATAATCGACTTCATTGCTTCCCCGTGAGTTGATTTGTCAGTTTTATCCATCCATAAGCAATGTTTCACCAAAACCTTTCAAGTTCTTTCTAGATCAAGCATTTTAGAATCAATATGATACATGAATTAACACATGTATAATATAAGTATGCAAATGTATGAGATTTCAAGGCACATGACTTATCATATGTTTATCACGTTGTAAATAATTGTTTAATATACTATAGATATATGTTCAATTATTTAAAATAAGTTAGTATGAGATTTATTTTAATTGAATTATCAATAATTTATAATTATATGATTCTAATTATATGAGATAGATGATCCCAAACGTTAACAAATCAAGCATAAATTAATTTCAAAACTTTCCTACTAAGCATATGTAAAATATGATCATTAAACAGCACCGACAAAACTTACAACCTGAAGTCTATATTAGAAAGTTGAGACAAAGAGGGCGTGGAAGAAAATCAACAATCGAAATTTGAATTTAAAATTCACTAAAAAAAAAAAGAAATCCTTACCAATGTCTAATTCTAAAGAGAAAACCCTAAAGAGTAAGTAAGAAATATCAAAATTTAAAAATCCTTAGATGAAAAGGCAAATATATATATATATATATATATTTCTGGATTTTGTAAGATAAGGGGAACAATATAAGAGAATAGAATTATGTTTTTGACGAATACTAACAAAATCATTTAAAAAATTGTCTAATTTTAAGTACAATATAAAATGATACATAAGATCAAACCGTTTATTACACTAAACACAATTAAGATTAAATAAATAACTTAGACACTTATTTCCATGTACGATGTATCAAAAATAGTATGCATCTTTCCTTTTCAAAAGGAGCTCTTTTCATGGAATAGATCAATCACACACTTTTTGACATAACTAAGTTTAACATTTTCATGGACTTAATTCTTCTACCAAGGAAATGATAGTGAGGCTTGGGCTATTGTTTCTTACACCCCCATCATATTTCTCATTGACCCCATGAAGAAGCTTTCCGGACCCGTAATATAAGGAGGAGATTGCTTTCCGGAAAATCAAATCCAGAATTGTTTGTTACGTTGCGGAAACTATTTTCCCGAAGTGATAGGTACGGGAAGAAATCTGATAGGGTTGAAAAAGTAATAGCCTCAGACTTGTTCCTACTTTGGAACTAAAGATGCACCAGCATAGACCATTAAGCTTTTTCTTCTTGTACCCCTATAATTTCTTGGGTTACTTTAATACGATCATTTTATTCTTTGTAAAAGTGATTTTCTATTTTTTAATTTCAGAATAAATTTTTTGAGAATTTTAAAACATCATTTTCATAATAGAATTTTCAAAATAGAATGTTCGGAATTTGCTTTCTAGAATGAATATAATACCTTTTAGAACAAGTTTTCCTGAGAATTTTTCGAAATATATTTTTCAAAAGGAATTTTTTTCTCACTTTCTTTTTCTTTTGTTACATTCTCTCTCTCTTCTTTATCTTTTGTAGCAGTGACAATGGTAGTGTAATACAATGAGAGAGGATAGTTTAGTCTTTTTTCATTTAATATGGGGTGCATTTCGTAACAACAAGGGTGCAGGAAGCAAAAGACAACCTCTAATATTGGCAGGCCCAAGAGGTCTATGAGCTTCTGATTTGGTGAAATACTTGTGAGGAAAAAATAAGTTACATTAAGTTATAAGAATTTAAGAAATTTGTGACATATATTATACGTTCCAAACAATTTAGACTCGTTAATACAATAGAGTTCATCCAATCTTAATCTAGAAAACACACGAACTAGACCAAGCAGAGTTCAGAAAAAAACTAGCATAAAGAACAACAAAAATCAATATGGCTTGTGTAAAGACAGTAGAATAATAACAGAAGACTAATTTTAGGCTTAAAATTATTCGTGATAGATACAAAGCTCACCATAATAGTATAGTACATAACCCCTCTATTCTGTGTAATGAACAGATTTTAGGCACAGAGACAAAGGACTATGAAGAAAACCTTGTAAACACCGACCTCAACGTTGAAACAGGAGTTGGGTCAAGAAGACACTGACACTGAGACACTTTTAAGTTCTTGGGGACTTTTTGTTTTTCAACATCATGCAACATGGATTGCATGGTTCTTAATCCTAAAAATGGTAAATAAATGAGTGTTGTGAATGAAAAATAGGTACAAGATCTCACACACTATCTGTCTATCTATGGCTTTTGCTCCACCTTGGCTCGAATCTTCTGCTCCAAAACTGATACTTCAGTCTCAAGGTTGAACATTCTATTCAAAGCATGCATGTTCTCAAGGGTCTCATTTAGAGTTCTGCTGTCACTGCCATCACACCTCAAGTGCTGCATTGGCCCATGAAGCATCTTATTCACTATACCTCTGCTAAGATCATCCACTGCTCTTTGTGTCTTCTTGGGGATATCATCACCCATCTTACCAAGGCACTTTTCAAGCTCAGCCATCCTTATTCTCTCAGCATAAGCCCTCAACTTTTTAATGGTAGGAACAGTTTCCAATGAGTCCCTCCAAGCCTCAAATTGCTTAGATTCTTCACTGATGATTGCTTGAGCTTCCATGGCTTTTCTTAGCCTGTCCTCTTTATTAGCCGCCACAACCTCCTTAAGGTCATCAACATTGAACACTCTCACAGACTCGAGGTCTGAGACACATGAGCCAACATTCCTAGGAACTGAGATATCAACGAAAAAGCGACGGCCTCCTACCTCATCAGTGGCAGGAGGAAGATCCTTAACATCATCCTTCAAGAACAATGGAGTCTCTGATGCTGTGCTGGTGAAAGCTACATCTGCCTCACCAATACATGTCAGCATTTCTGAGAGTGGCTTGTAGATTATCTCGACATCCTTCAGTTCTTCTCGGATTGCTGCAACTCTCTCCTCACTTCTATTCACAACTACCATCTTTGTGCACCCTTTTGCCACCAAATGCTTGATCACTAGCTTTCCCATTTTCCCTGCTCCAATGATCAACATCCTCGCATTTGCATGAGAGGCTTCTGGCAGCTTCATCAAGGCCAGTTCAACAGCTGCTGAGCTCACAGAAACAGCACCGGCAGCAATGTTTGTCTCAGTTCTAACCCTCTTTCCTACAGTGATTGCATGCTTGAATAGCCCACTAATGTTCCTACCAAATCCATTCACTCCTTGTCCAACCTTGACAACTTGCTTCACCTGGGCAAGAATTTGACCTTCTCCCAACACAAGCGAATCAAGACCCGCAGATACTTCGAAAATGTGCTGTGTGGCATCTTTGTTGTAAAGCAGAAACTGATGCTGGCTAAGATCTGCAACTGGGATCCCACTTGTCTGCAAAAGGACAGAACAAGAATGTCCAATAGAAGTCAATGATAGTGGAAAAGGAAGTGAAAAGAAGAACAAACATAAATGGCATGTTCCATACTGAGGGACTAAAGTGAAGTTTAGATTAAGAAGTAAAATGTTTGAAACATGCAATTCCATGGAATAAAGCTGAGAGAAGACCTACTTTGGACATCCATTCGGTGACTTCTTTGACTCCACGGTGCTTGGACAGAGCAACAACATATATCTCCATTCGATTGCAGGTGCTCAGAACAGCTGCTTCTTCAATATGATTCAGACTGCAAAGCTCTGCAATGGCTCTAGGCCACTCTGCTTCTGGTATGGCAAGCTTTTCACGCATTTCCACTGGTGTAGTATGCACACTCAGTCCAATGACCATGATGCTGCTCTTTTCCTTTGTATACCCTGTTCAAATTAATTGCGTAAATCACTTCAATTAATCACATAGACTGTTCTAAAGTTGCTAGTTTCACATGATCATAGTCACGAAAGAACAACGAGCCATTCTTCATTTTTCCTAAAACAAACCAATCTTCTTTCTTTATTTACTTGGAATTGGAATAATCCGGAGTTTCATAATTCATATGTCAAATGAAAGATTTACTGAACGAAAAGTCGAGAAATTGATTCTTCGAAGAAGTAGAGTAATAATTAAGGGACAATTTCATTTTCCTATGTGTTGGTTAATTCGACTAGTCAGAAATTGAACCTGTCATATTCTGACTCTTGTTTTTAGACTTTTTGTCACACTTCAGGGGTAAAAGATATGTTGCTTATATCATTCAAAAACTATATATTACTGTTGAAAACAAAATTCATTATTTTGGTCATTCCCATCATCCTATTGAACTCATCATATCAAGGTAGGAAGACAAACCAATGATAAATTAACAGAAAAAGGAACAAATTGTAGTTTAGAATAATAATGTTGGATAAGGGAAAAACATAGCACCCTTACCGTTTAACCACATAACAGAAACATGGTTTAATCTAGGAAAAGTAGAACAATCAAAGTTTATGTTTACAAGAGCATTCTTAAGAAAAACATATGACCATGATTTTGAGAATGAGTATATGCAGAGAAGTTGAGGTTTGAAATAGTGTGAAAATTGAGGTAAGAAGAAGAGTTAGTTAATCGGTTAGTAACTTACTGTCAGCCGCAGAGGTTTTAAGCTGCTCAAGAGCAGAGAGGGTGGAAGGTTTCTTAGTGGGATCAACAGAAACATCAGAAGCAGAAACCTCACAACGAATGGCCCCTCTGTGAGTCTGAAGAAGAGTCTTTCTGTTTCTGGCAAGTGAAAAATGGGTGGTGGAGATGGTGGTGGTGGCATTGGAGGAAGTGCATTTTAGCAGCAAAGCTTCCAACTTTGCACCGGAGAAACTGGTTGAAACAGCCATTGAAAAATGAAGTTAGGTGGAGTTAGTTGGTGCTGAAAGAAAAACCTCTCCTTTTTTGTGTGTATTATGGTTTTGGGTTTGGACTATGTGGAAATGATGCAAGAGATGTGGAAGAAGGAAAAGGATTTGGAAGGATTTGAAGGAGTGATTTCTCCGAGTTCTGATTGGCTCATACACCCCACGTTTTATCCACACTCCCTTCTAATCTCACCCTCTTTGGCTTATTTGGATTTTTAGTTCAAAGCTTTGATCTTTAGGTTTAACGGGGTGTTTCAAGTTCTCTCATTTTTCAACATTATAAGCACAGTAATTATGTTAAAATTTGTTTAAGTTGGATATAAAATTTGAATGAAACAGCTTGATAATGCATTGAAAAGAAATTCAGAAATTGATGAAAATAATTTGAAGAACAAAGGTATATAAAAACTGTGTGAAAGATTAAAAATGAAAAAAAAAAACTATTTGATTTGAATGTTCTGTGACCCATTCTCCTCGTGCAAATCAAGGGTTGTGGTCTTTTAGTTTGTGTAAAGCCATGAAAAGGTTATTTGATTTGGTTTAGTTTAGTTTTTTAGATGTGGTTTAAGGATATTTTTGAAATTGACGTGATATGAAAATTACGTAATACATGCATATTTGAGAGTTAAGAAAGTTGATGTTGGTAATAGTAATAATTGTGCATGAGTGTTTGAGAGGACAAGGGATATTCTGAAGAATGATTTGGAAAATGTTTGAAGAAAGAGAGAAGAGATAAGGGCAAGTGGATATGTGGTAGAAATGGGTTCCTTAGATTTCAGGCTTGTGTTTGCCACACCTTTCCACAGAAATTCGTGGCTAACAATGTCAATTATTTCTTCAGGTAAGATATATTACTAATGTTAAACAAAGAAATTTTACACATCAACAAATAATATTAAAATCTTATATTATAGTCTTTGTTAATTTCGTTTTTTATATGAAAATTAAGTTTATGTTTTCATTTATTAGAGGAATATTTTCATAATTTTATAAAATACAAAAACTAAATATTTTATAATTTAATTTATAAAAAAAATTATAATAATTTGGAGACAAAATGTATTTAACTTTAATCTAATCAATATTAAATTAAAATTGACTAAACATAATTTTGAAAACATAAATGATAAAATGTGTAATTCAATTATATTATTATTTATGATGCACTAATAATACTTCAATTTGTATTATGTATATGATACATATATGTATAAAATATTTTAAAGGTTTAATACCTATTTTTGGTCCCTCACTTTGTAGGATGTGTTTAAAGTTCTCCTCTTTTTTTTCAAAAGTTTACTAACGTCCTATATTTTGCAAAAACGGTTGACGTTAGTCCTTTTTGCTTACGGTGTTAAAAAGGCTAATGGCAGACTTGTCCCCTTGGAAAAAACTTGATGACTAGTACAATTATTATTGACGTAACACTGTGAGGTCATTTGAGGTGTTAATTACATTTAGGGTTAAAATAACGTGGAAAATCTAAAACACCTTTTAGGCCGCTGTGAGGACACCATTAACACCACCTTCTTCCTCGCGATTCAGACATAACAAAACCCATAAAATTTTTCAATTTTTGAACTCCCAAACAACAACCCAATCACGCCATTGCCATGAACCATAGCTTGTGAGCACCGCCGCCATGAACCCTAACTCGTGAGCGCCGCCGAGATAGACCTCCACCGCGAAACTCCATCACGCTTAAAAACCCAGCATCGCGATCTTCGTCCTCTGCGAGAATCACCATGCCAACCACATTGCGAGGCCCTCCACCAATCTCCACTACCTGTAAATCAAACACAAAAATCCAGAAACAGAAACCCAAAATCGCATCTTCTTCCTCGCGAGTTCATCATTCTAGTGCAACCTGCAAATGCACAAAAGTCATTCTCTTCGCAAGTACCGCCATCAAACTGCATCCAAAATAGAACTAGAAACTCATTTACATCGCGAGGACCGAATCGTAGTGCCATGGCGTTCTCCTTTGCACAATAATCACGCCGTTGTTGTGAATACCTGAATCGCGCTTCCATGCCAATTCATGGTAGAACCTCCAGTTCTCATGACGATGCAGAGAAAGCCCTTTCCCATTCTGCAATTATGAGACCCTAACTTTGGATGGAAAGGGATTTGCCACGTGGCATCCTCTCATTGGCCTCAAATGACCTCATAGTGTCACGTCAACAATAACTATACAAGTCATCAAGTTTTTGCCAAGGGCAAGTCTGCCGTTAGTCTTTTTAATGTTGTAAGCATAAAGGATGAACATGAACCGTTTTTACAAAATATAAGATGATACTAAACTTTTGAAAAAAAGGAGGACAACTTTGAACACAACCTACAAATCGAGGGACCAAAATAGGTATTAAACCTATTTTAAAATATTTTACTGATATTTATTAATAAAGTATTTAGGCTTAATACCTCTTTTGGTCCCTATTTTGGTCAAGTTCGTTCGTTTTGGTCCCTGTTTATTTTTTTGTTCAATGTGGTCCTAAAGAATGTAAAATTTGTTCAATTTGGTCCTTTTTGGAAACGCTGTTTAAATCGTTAACGGTAGACAGTCCAAATGTTCAAAACAGTGTTGAGATGGAATGAGTTTGATGTTCTAGCCATTTTTACTACTGCCAACTCACCACAATTGCAAATGGGGATCATCCCTATCCCCATTGAACCACCACCATGTGAGGAATTACATCTTCGGTGGCCGAAGCTATTGCAATAAGAAGAAGAAGATTGAGAACGAGACATGGCTCATCAACCACCAAGATTAGGAAAAAACCTTAACCCTAATTTCACTCTCCACCCTCGTCAAAATTGGGTTTCATTGAATAAATAACATTTCTTTAAGAATCCACGTGGGCAGTTAAATGCCATCTCAACATTGTTTTACACATCTGGACTATCTACCGTTAACGATTTAAACAGCATTTTCAAAAAGGACCAAATTGAACAGATTTTACATTCTTTAGGACCACATTTAACAAAAAAAAAATAAACAGAGACCAAAACGAACTAACTTGACCAAAATAGGGACCAAAAGTGGTATTAAGCCAAGTATTTAATATATAAATCAGTAATATTTTTATGATAATAATGATTTATAAATTTTTATTTTTATGTTAAAAATATTCAAATTTTAATATAAATTTACATAATAGTAATTATATTTTTTAAAAAATTTATACATACTTGGGAACATTGTCTTGTTTCTAAAGAGTTTATCATTCACAGTGACCATGAGTCACTCAAATACTTGAAGAGCCAACACAAGTTGCAAAAGCGACATGCTAAGTGGCTTGAATTTATTGAGCAATTCTCTTATGTTATTAAATACAAGAAAGGTAAGTCTAATATTGTGGCTGATGCTTTATCCAGAAGAAACAATCTTTTGACACATTAGAAGCACAAATTCTTGGTTTTAATAACATAATTGAGTTGTATGCTCAAGCATTGAGTTTGCCAAAAAAAAAAAGAAAATATATATATATATATATATATATATATATATATATATATATATGTATATATATATATATATATGTATGTATATATATATATATATATATATATGATGTTCGATTATTTTCAAAATAAACCTATCAACATGATATATACATTAGATATGTGTCATACCTTGTATCATCTATGCTCCATAGGTTATTATTAATGTGAATTATCCAATAACACTCAGTTGAAAAAGGAATTAACCATTTGACTATTTATACTTTCTTTTTCCTATATTTGGTATTTTCAATTTTACTTAAAAAATCCAAACACGGTTTCTCTCATATTAACAGGAGATTGGATATTGTTATCTATATATATAAAATGGATTACAAAACGAATCCACTTCTGATTTTATTTTATTAAATTTTAGTTTACTTTTATAAAAAAATATTTATTATTTTTTGTTTGAAAAAATTATTTAAGTTTTATATTTTCAAAATTAATTAAACATATTGCACATATTTATTTTTTAAAACTAAACTTTATTCATCCAAACGAAATTTGATGTTAACTATAAGCAAATTTGACAGGTTTTATTATTAATAATAAGCAAATTTGGCAGATTTATTTAACATATTAATAGTAATATTACATGTAACAATCTAAAAAATATGTTGATCATAATATAAAATCATTAAAGGATTTGTACAAATATTATATCAATACAAATACAATCTAAGTTATTATAAAATATGTATGAATACAAATATTTACAAAAGGTAAGTTAAAATGAGATTTCTATTTTTGTTCAAACGTTAATCTAATATATGTATTTATATTTTTTATGTGCAGACAATCATCGTAATCCACACTATAAACAACATATAAAATAATAAGTTATTTGAAACAAATTTTTAACTCAAAAAATACAAAAGTGTTTTTGATTAATAAGTTATTTCAACAAATTACTTTAATTATTTACTATTTTATGTTTCAATATTATTAGTTAACACTTTTTTTTATTGAATTGTAGATGAAAATAAAGAAGAAGATGATTCAAAAGAGCAAAATATTGTGGATTTATTCCTTGAAGATTCTAATATTGTAAATGGATAAGGAACACAAAAGTGATGAATATAAGAAATTTATTTGTATGTTTTTTGTGTTTATTTTTGGATGACATTTGGATTGTACTGTACATTTTAGTATTATATTGAAGGTTTAATCATTTCGGAGGTCTTTATTTGTGCGGATTTGTGTCAATTAGGTTCTCGTATTTTGAAAGTACTCAATTATGTCCCTATTTATGTAAAATTGAGTCAATAAAGTCATTGTCATTAATTGTTGTGGACTGCGTTAAATTTCTTGTTTGGTGACATGCTGAGATAGCATTTAATGACATTTCTTGTCTAGTGGCTTGCTGAGATAACATTTAATGACCATGTGGCACAGTGAAGTCTCGTTACCTGAAATTATTTTATTTTAAGTTTAAAAATGGTTGAAGAGAGTTTATCCACCCCCTCACCTCCTCTCCCCTCACCTCCTCTTCTTACCACCCGCCGACGCCCTCTCCCTCTTCCGTCGTGTTGTCACCCTACACACCACCTCCCACCTCTCCTCCACCCCTAGAATCGCCTTCCTCTTCCTCACCAACTCCAACGTCACCTTCTCCCCTTTCTAGGAAACCTTCTTCTCACCCTCCCACACCCACCTCTTCAACATCTACATCCACGCCTATCCCCAAATCCCACCGCCTAATAGTGTTTTATACCTTAATGTAGATGACAGCATAAAAAAAACCTAAGGGATAATTTGATCTTGATCACACGGTGAGTTAATTAGTTAATTAATATAATAGTGAAAATTTGTTTTTTACTTTTTCTGCTTATGGCTTTGGCTTTTGGGTTTATGAACTTTTAGTGTGTTTTTATTGATGAGAAAGAACTGGAAAAAAGGAGCCAATTTTTCTTCTGTGATAATTTATCTCTCAATGCTTAATTGGTTGATTTATCTTTGCACTGGATTATTGAATTCCTTTGGTGGCTTTGGCTTCTGGGTTTAACGGGTTTTGCTCTAGATCGCTATTGTGGTCACCCAATTCTTCACGCACGCGACATGTTTGTAAATTTGTCTCAATGACACTATCCTCTCTCCACTGCCACCCTATTCCTTACACTGTAATAACCCAACGCCATACAACATCTTTCTCATTCTCTTTTTCTATCTCTTCCACCTTCAGATTCTCCTGCACTCTCTCATCTTCCACTTCCGCCACTCACCACCCTCTCCCCCTCCACTTCTCCCCCTCCCAACTCCTCGACCTCCTCCACCGCCAACATTGTGCAGTGTCTCTACACTGGTTTTGATTCAACTCAGAAGACTCTGCTTCAGGTGCTGCCCATAGTGCTTCACAACTAAAAATTTATCGATTCCACAGAAAAACCACCGATAGATGACCCCAAAATCGTAAAATCAAACTTCATCCACAACTATTTTCTCACTATAATCATTTTTTCTCCCAATTTCAAACCAGAACAACGAACCCACGAAAAACCCTATTTTCCCCAATTTTCCCGCACACTCATAATTTGACCCCAAAATACCAAACTTAATCCTAATACGTTTTAATTTCATTTCCAGAAATAAATATATTGTTTTGTTTTTATTAAGTTAACCACATTTTAAAGTTTTTTAAAATTTAAAATCAAATAAATTCACATAATGAGTTGTTACTGTGTCACGTCGTTATTAAATGCTACCTCAGCATGCCACAATGTAAGAAATTTAACGTCGTCCACAACAATTAATGGCAACGGCTTTATTGACTTAATTTTACATAAATAGAGATCCAATTAAGAACTTTCAAAATACGAGGACCTAATTGACATAAATATGCACAAATAGGGACCTCCAAAATGATTAAATCTATATTGAATTGTCTTGAGTTTAACATAATTTTCGGAGTGAGTTAGTGAGTCAATCCGTATATCCACCAACCCGTGGTAGGTCGGGCCGGATCGAGTCGAGTGACGCGTTTTGACATACATACATATATAGACACACACACACACACACACACATATATATATATATATATATGATTTCTCTTTTTTTTTCTCAACATTTGTTTGTCACTTTTACCTTTTAAATAAAAAATTAAACTAAAATAATTATTTTATTAATTTTATATTTTAAGTAAATATTTTTAAAATTTAACCTTTTTTTATTTGATCCTTTTTTAAACTTAACCATTTTTTTAGTTATAAAATTTTTACAAAATAAATAAAAATTATTTATAATAAAATTATAAAAGGTATTTACCTTTACAATAAAATTATAAAAATTATTTTTCGTTATCATAAATATAACATGTGTTTTTACTGGCATAATAGAAATTTTAATTTTTTCTAAAATTGGTATGGTTGATCACAATTTAATGCAAATGAGAATATTACAACAAGATATTAGATCGATTGTATGAAAGAATGTAATTAAAAATATGGTGATAATTTTGTAAATATTAAAAAGTCTTTTAGATTAGATATAGAAGAAATTGATCTAATATCTACTTATTAGATTGGTTATAGAAGAAGTCGACCTAATATCTTAATTTAAAAAAAAAATTAAGAACCTTTCGTAGATTGGTTATAGGAAGAACCAATCTAATAGTTATCCTTTTTTTTATTCTCATTGAGCTTCATCTTCTTTCTTTTAGAGAATCCAAAATCCTCATCCATTTTCTCTCTTCATCTTCTTCTCTCTTTTCATATTGCGCTTCATTTTCTCTCTTCACTAGTATCTTCATTGTACGACCCACGTTAATTTTTAACATTGACGCACTTGAACGTCAATAAGATTTTGTTGCTCACTCGCGTCAAAGTTCGTGACGCCACAAGCGCCTTCGCTCACCTCGTCTCCAACACCGTTGATAGGAAAGTAATTCATTTATTCTTGCAGAGGCTGCTAGTGGTAGTAAGGTAGGTCTTTGATTTTTTCTTCCCCTAAGCTTAGGTTTAAGGGTTCTAGTAAGAAGGTTTATAATAATTTTTCATTCTCTTGAAAACATTTGTGCTATTTAAATGTTTTGAAATTCATGAGATTATTCCTCTCATGTGTGTATTTTCTCTCTTTTCTAAGTATGTTGTGCTCTCTAAATGAATGGATGAGGAAGAATGAATGATGGCAAATGACTAAAAGATATTGCTCTATGGAAATGAATGGTGGTTGTTTTATAATTGATCTAACTTATTAGATTAATATGTAATATGCTATTAGAAAGTATTTTTTCTTAGTGATTGTCATAGATATTATATTTTATTATATTTTTGTATTCTCACATTCAAGTTTATTGTAATTTTCTTCTTTTATATCCTTAAAAATAATAGGCTTAATTATGTTTCAAGTTCCTAATAAATTTGAAACCTTTCAATTGAGTCCAAAATAAATTTTTGTGGTATATTTGAGTATTCAATAAATTTATATTTTTCATATGAATCCTCACACTAGTAAAAAAACAACTTTTAAAGGCGGCCAATACGCCTCGGTTGTCCCAAAACCGAAGCATATAAAAACGCGGTGGCTTTTTGGTAATTAACGGGAACTTATATGCCTCGGTTGCTTGGGAACCGGTGCCTAAAACGAATACTACCTCGGTTCACTGTGCCACCCGATGCATAAACATCTCTGCCACTCAACCACCTCTGCAAAGTCAGACTGACAGCTTTTGGTCAAGAGGATATTGCCTCGGGTCTACCAAGAACCGAGACCGAAAGACAATATGACCTCGGTTACAGCAGTGAACCGAGGCGTAAACGTGTGCGTTCAGACTTTTCATCTGCCAATATGCCACATATATTGCTTCGGTTATTCGTAAACCCGATGCCGAAAGCCTAATTTAAGCTGTTTAGGCCTCGGTTATTCGTAAAACCGAGGCAGTATTGGTTTCATTTTTACCGTAAAACAGAAGGGTTTACGTTTTCTTCTTCAACGCTCCCTGTGCTTTGTCTTCTCTGTCACGACCAGCGTCGAGCCTCCACCACCAAGGCGTCTTCTCCGTGCGTCCGCCGTCGTGCCGCCGTGCCTCCATTGTCTCCGGCGAATCGTTGTCCAAGTCCGGTGGCCATTTCCTTTACGGTTTCTTCTTCAACACCTCCCTGTGCTCTCTTCTCCGTGGACCACCAACGTTCGTTTCTGGGCGAGCCTCCACCACCAAGGCGCGATTGTCTTCTTCTCCGTGCGTCAGCCGTCGTGCCGCCGTGCCTCCGTTGTCTCCAAGCCCTGCTTCTTCCCGCGACGGTAAGTTTTTTAAAGCGTTTTTATTATGGTTTTTGAAAGCGCTGCTTCTGCCATTGTTGATTGTTGCTTTTTGCTTGGATTCCTTTTAAGCTTCCCACTCTGAAATTGTTGTTATCTGCTGTAACAGTGTTGGAATGAATAGGAAACGATGATGTAAGTGTATGTTGTAACAATGTGTATGCGTGTGTGATCCGAGACAAACAATAAAAGGTCAAATGCTCAAATTGTTTATACTAGAAAAGGCCACTATATTAATACAATATGTTAATAATAGTTGAATGATGAACTGCTAAAATTGTTTGGACTTTGAATAGAATAGAAGCCAACATATTATAATGACCCAGAAATTATTTGATAGAATGGTACACAGTGATCAACTGCTTCAAAGCCAACGATGGAACCTTCCTTCTAGATTTATGCCACTTCCTTGAAAAATTGATTTTCTTTGCAATATCTGTCTTGCTGTACTTAGTAAGACATCCGTCTTCTGATTCTCAAAGCAAGAATTCTTAGTAATCGGTTTTCAACAATTAAAGATAAAATATCACAAAATAAATTAACTTTGTTTAAATATCTTAACTATAATGGTTATTGAGTTAAAAAGTAAACATCTCTAAACTAAAAAGCTAACACGAAAATTGAAAACATCTAAAAAAACTTAATCTTGAGACAATAATAAATTGAAATAATTAATAAATTTACTTATTTAATTCTTTAATTGAACAATAAAATCCATTCTAAAAAATATTCTAAAACCTATCAATTACTTTTGGAAGACTTAAAATAAAAAGATAGTAGAGAAACCCAAGTTATTAGATTCACTGTTAAATTTTTATATTAACTGGATGACGGGGTATTAAGTGACATTATTATTTTGCCATGTCACATTATGGAGTTGTCGACAAATGTTGTTTTATTATTTTATTATTTTATAACTTTATAATTTCAACTTAATTATAAAGTTTTACCAAATACTAATGAGAAACAAATTACATAATTATATAATGACATAATGTCACGTCTCATTAATTCGGTGATGATTCACCACTGTGCTTTCATAAATACACCCATGTCCCACGTGCACGCCATTAAAACGCACTCACATTCCCTGACCCCTCTCTGCCATGTGTCAAATTGGAAGGTTTTGAACTCAAGTTTGGAAGCCAGGTGTCAGCGCATGAGGGAACGTCCGTTTGACTTGGGAAGAGAATTAAAATTTTTCTGAAACACTCTTCCCCTTCTCTGCGTGCACTTTCATCTTCCTCAGAAATTCAGAACCTCCATTTTCTCCTCCTTCTCTCTAGAACCCCCTTCTTCTCTCTTCGGTAACTTACCACCCTTTTTCTCCGTTCACGTTTCAGCACCGTAGAAACGTCCCCTGCACCGTGAGCTCCATATTGGACCGAACAACTTCCGGTTCTGGTAAGTTTACACTTGGACGCTCTTTTCTGGAATTCTGCAACCAGTTCCGTCTGCATGCATAGGTTTAAACCGAGCTCTTTATGTTTCTTTTAGATCTAGTAGAAGAGTTCAAGAGAAAAGTTGATAGAACCATATTTGGACAAGCCAAGACCACTCGTTTTAGAACGATCACTACTAATCCGGGTAAGGGAAGCTTATTAAGTTTAATTCTTGTAATTTACTGTGATGCATGAATGTACTAGGAATTACATGTTTTGTATTATATGAGCGTTCTGAAAATCTGTATGCAGTATGATGTTTGATATTGGATTTTTGGAGTATATGAGTATGATCTGAATTGATGCATGGAAATGATGAAATATTCTATGGTTTGATTAAATTGAAAATGATCTGTATGATGAGATGATGCATGAAAATGTATGGATTTGTATTATGATTTGAGTAAATTGATGTATGAAAGTCTGTACTGGAAAATGTGTATACTGTAAGTTGAGTTTGAATATCTAAGTCTATGAAAATAAACGTTCGTTATCGAAACGGTCTTTGACCGTTCGGTATTCTCAGTAAATTCCTTGAAGTAGTCGAACCCTTTCATTTGGAAAGGATTATCCTTGAGGACGAACGCCCTCTTATACATAACTTTACGTTTGAACGTTCGGCCAAACGTAGACCTCATGAGTGTGGTGTGAGAAATTGAGAAGCTTGAAAATCTACCTGTGTACACTTAGTCAAATTGTTAAAACATAAACTTTAAGTATCTCATCTTATATAAATCCCAATTTTCTATGATTTTGAATCAGCGAATAGCCTTGACCTAAAAGCGTACGTCCTAAGTGGCGCTCGGTCTTATACCGAACGCTCGTCCCAAAGCGTAAGTATAAGTAGCGTTCGGTCTTGTACTGAACGTTCGTTCCTTCTGGTATTTTTAACGAACAGAAATAGCGTTCGTCCTAATTTTCATAGCGTTCGTCCATAAACTCAAAATCACGTTCGTCCTAACTTTCAGTAAAATTGTGTATCCGTGTTCGGTCATTTACTGGCAGGCGCTTATTCCAACTAAATTGTATTTAGTACATTTAGTACTCGTATTTTATCTTCATTCAACTGAATTAAATCTGAAATCTTGTCAAGTGAATTATTCTAAGTATAATTTGAATTGTTCTAGGATCAGTTCATTTAACTGATTCAAACTTTTAATAACGTTCGTCATGAAAGAAGAGTCAGCTTTATTCCTTCAGAAAAGAAGTCCTTTCGGTCTCGTTCTTGACGTTCGTCCCCGTTTTGAAGAGGATTGAACGTTCGTCTTTTTATGCAAGTGGAACATAGAATGAAATTGTATTTAAGAGGAAGAATTAAGATGTGCGAACACTATAATAGTTGAAATTGTGATTGTGGTTTTTGAACGAGCGTTCCAGGGTGGAACGACTCTTGAATGGAAATTGAGATTTGTAAGTATGAACGTGGTAAGCTTAGATGGTGGTTCATCCTGATATTCCGTGAGTGCTCGTTCTCAAGTAGAGAGAAGTAGGTCATGCGTGGGAATGGCAGGAGGTCTAGTCCATAACTGTAACTTGGACAGAACAGACTAACCTCAGGTGGCTACTGATGAGCATTCCAATTACCCCACCTGAGTGCACGGACGCCTTAGCTACACAGGATTCATACAGTCCGGACGGTCGGTCTAGTATCAGGATTTGGATGGAATTAATGTATAAATTGAATGTATATGTTGTGAATTTACTTGCTGAATTTGATAAGTATGAAATATATGTTTGACTTGAATTAAATTCAATAAGCTTACCCTTGCATTTTCCATTGTGTTGTCTGTATATGTATATCCGTCATGTCCTTGCAATGATCATCTGCGTGGATGTGAGCAGAGGGAGATGCTTCTCTGGAGCAAGCGCTTGAAGAAGAAATCATAGCTGAAGAAAATCTCGTAGACGTGGAAGTGAAGGTCGAACAGTAGGTCGTTCGGTTTTTAGTTAGTGTAATTAGAATAGTGGTCCGCTGGAGGGCGAGCGCCCTTTTGTTGATTGTAAACACTTGGATGTTCCGTGTTTTATTTTTGTAAACTGTTCGTCCTCGTCATTTTGTAAACGCTTGCGGATTCTTATATGTATATATATATATATATCAGGCCGTTCGGCCACTTTCGAATTTCTGCTTCCCTTTATTTTAAAAATTGTTTTGTCATATTGATACATGTGATTATTCTAAGTATATAGTTGATGACTGTATAATTTAGGGATGTTACATTATTGGTATCAGAGCAGTTTTGTTCTATTAAAGGACACTGTAGGTTCTGGGTGCACTGTGTCTTTGCTGTGTGCTGCATATAGTTTTAATGAGTTATTTTTTTCAACTTTTGGGAACATAACTAACGTTCGTTTTCTCTGGTCCAGAGAACTAATGGCGCCTAGACTCCCTCCTCCTCCGCAATCGAACGAGTCTGATACGTCCAACAACACTAGGTTGTTGGAAACAGTGGTTGAACGACTGCATCAACAAAACACCACTTTAATGGAGCAGAATGCCGTTCTGATGCAGAAGAATCAGAGCGCCATGCAGAGTTTGGAGGCTGCTCGCGCTAACTCTGAGGAAACTCAAAGACAATTGATGGAACTCATCTCTGCCACCAGAGGCACGCCAGGAGCGTCCTCTTCCAATGCTGTTCATCATACCGAATGGAGTTTGGAGAGTTTTCTTCAACACCATCCGGCCAAGTTTAATGGGAAGGGCCTCCCTGATGAGGCAGATCAGTGGCTGCAAGATATGGAAAGAATTTACAATGCTAAGAGGTGTCCAGATGATAACCGCTTAGCATTCACGGAGTACCTTTTGACTGGAGAAGCGAGCCATTGGTGGGCGAGCGTGAAAGCTATATTAACGGACGCTCACAGTCCTATTCACTGGGAAGTGTTCATAGGCAAGTTCTATGAGGAGTACTTTCCAGATAGCGTTCGTTTTGCTAAGGAGGTGGAATTTCTGCAATTGGTACAGGGAGGAATGTCTGTTTCTGAGTATATGAACAAGTTTAAGCACTTGGTTCGTTTCAATACTATGGCGACAAGTGAGGAGTGGCAGTGCCGAAAGTTTGAAAACGGGCTGAGAAGTGATCTTAAGGTGTTGATATCCAGTTTGTGCATTCGGTCGTTCCCAGCCATGGTTGAAAGAGCTAAAGTGTTAGAGAAAAATATGGCTGAGGTGGAACAACATAAGAAACAACAGGCGTCAAGAGGACCAATTTTATCAAGGCCCAATATGAATCGGAGCAGGACTCCATACGCTCGTCCAGCTCAGGCGAGTGGATCTCAAGCTATGGTGATTGCTGGACAACCAGGGCAACAGGGGCCGGTCAGATGTTTCCAGTGTGGAGGACCCCATTTCAGATCATCATGCCCTCAGTTAGTCGGAGGAAAATATTGCACTAGGTGTAGGCGGAATGGCCATCTGGAGAACGAGTGCAATATGGGCGGACGTGCTGTTATGAGGCCGCCGAACGCTGGGAGGAACCAGCAAGGGAGAGGTGGACGAGCCCAGGCAGTTGGGCGTGTGTATGCTATTACTGGAGTGAAAGCAGCAAGTTCAGGTACGCTCATCACTGGTACCTGCTTAGTTCATGGAGTATCTTGCTGCGTGTTGTTTGATTCGGGGGCGACACACTCCTTCATCTCGAAGGCGTGCGTTGACAAGCTGGGATTAGCCGAGAGTGAAATGCAGTTTGACCTGGTGGTGTCAACCCCAGCAGCTGGTGAGATTAGGACATCCACTGTATGCGTTAGGTGTCCTATTGAGGTAGAAGGGCGTAGATGCAAGGTGAACTTAATATGTTTGCCTCTCAAAGACTTAGAAGTAATTTTGGGAATGGATTGGCTGAATACCAATCGCATTCTCATAGATTGTGGAGCTAAGAAGTTAATTTTCCCTGACGAAGATGAAGAGGATTTGGGTGTGACGCTCGGCCAGTTGAAAAAAGATATTATGGAGGGCGCGAGTTGTTTCTTGATTTTGACGCATGAAGACAGTGGGGTTGCGGATAAGAGTTTTGAACGTTCGTCCAATAAGTACACTAAAGGACGATCGGTTGTGGACGAATTCCCGGACGTCTTTCCGGATGAAGTGCCAGGACTACCTCCTGTTCGTGAAGTGGAATTCGCGATTGATTTAGTAACGACCGCAACACCCATATCCGTTCAACCATATAGAATGGCACCAGCAGAGTTGGTTGAACTCAAAAAGCAAATTGAAGATTTAATGGATAAGAAGTTCATCCGTCCAAGTGTGTCACCTTGGGGAGCGCCTGTGCTGTTGGTGAAGAAAAAGGATGGCAGCTCTCGGCTATGTATTGACTATCGGCAATTGAATAAGCTGACCATCAAGAATAAGTACCCTTTGCCTCGCATTGACGATCTGCTGGATCAATTGCATGGAGCGAGCGTTTTCTCCAAGATAGATTTGAGGTCGGGCTACCACCAAATTCGGGTTAAGGAAGGAGACATTCAGAAGACGGCCTTCCGTTCACGTTATGGACATTATGAGTACGTGGTGATGCCGTTCGGAGTGACGAACGCCCCAGCAGTTTTTATGGAATATATGAATCGGATATTCAGGCCGTATCTAGATAAGTTTGTGGTGGTGTTCATTGACGACATCCTAGTCTACTCCAAGAGCCAAGAAGAACACGAAGAACATTTGAGATTGGTACTGGGCGTATTGAGAGAAAAGGAGTTGTACGCCAAGTTATCTAAGTGCGATTTTTGGATGGAGAGCGTGCAGTTTTTGGGACATGTAGTCTCGGCAGAAGGTATATCAGTTGACCCGACCAAAGTACGAGCGGTGTTAGAATGGGAAAGTCCGCGTTCGGTCACGGAAGTGAGGAGTTTCGTGGGACTCGCGGGCTACTACAGGCGTTTTATAGAAGGATTTTCTAAGATAGTAGCACCGTTGACTCAGCTGACCAGGAAAGATCACCCGTTCGCTTGGACCGATCGGTGTGAATCCAGCTTCCAAGAGTTGAAGCAGAAGTTGACGAGCGCTCCAATTTTGGTAATTCCGGACACTGCCAAACCTTTCGAAGTTTACTGTGACGCATCTCACCAAGGTTTGGGGTGCGTTCTTATGCAAGAGAAACGAGCAGTGGCATACGCCTCTCAACAATTGAAGATACATGAGAGGAATTATCCAACGCACGACCTGGAGCTGGCAGCGGTCGTCTTTGCTTTGAAGATTTGGAGACACTACTTGTATGGATCCGTTTTCCAAGTCTTCAGTGATCACAAGAGCCTCAAGTACCTCTTCGATCAGAAGGAGTTAAACATGAGACAAAGGAGGTGGCTTGAGTTCTTGAAGGACTATGACTTCGAGTTGCAGTATCATCCAGGAAAAGCGAACGTTGTGGCAGACGCTTTGAGCAGAAAAGTGGTGCATGTGTCGTCCATGATGGTACGTGAGTTAAGCTTAGTGGAAAGCTTTAGAGACTTAAGGTTGCAGTTCAATTTAGAAGCGGACAGCATCAAATGCTGCAACCTTAGGATATCCAGTAACGTATTTGAACGGATCAGAATGAAGCAACTTGAAGATAAGGAATTGGTAAAGATAAGAAGCGCGCTCGGCACAGATCAGGCAAAGGGATTCAACGCTGGGACGGACGGCCTACTACGCTATATGGGTAGGACGTGCGTTCCAAATGATGGGGATCTGAAGCGAATCATATTGGAAGAAGGACATCACAGTCGTCTTAGCATGCATCCGGGCATGACTAAGATGTATCACGATCTCAAGCAATCGTTTTGGTGGCCAGGAATGAAGAATGATGTCGCACGTTTTGTGGCATCATGCCTAACCTGTCAACGTGCCAAAGCTGAGTACCAAAGACCGGGCGGCTTACTGCAACCTCTGGAAATTCCCGAATGGAAGTGGGACAACATTTCAATGGACTTCGTGACTCATTTACCTCGCACGGTCAAGAATCACGATTCCATTTGGGTGGTAGTTGATCGTCTGACGAAGAGTGCTCACTTCCTAGCGGTCAACTTGAAGATGTCAATGACAAATTTGGCCAAGTTGTATATCAAGGAGGTCGTTCGTCTGCATGGAGTTCCTTCAAGCATTATATCTGATCGAGACACGAGATTTACATCTCGGTTTTGGCAATCATTACAAGGCGAGTTGGGAAGCAAGCTGCAGATGAGTTCAGCGTACCATCCTCAGACGGACGGTCAATCCGAGAGAACGATCCAGACGCTCGAGGACTTATTGAGGACGTGCGTGCTAGATCACATGGGCGTTTGGGACGAAGTGTTGCCATTAGTGGACTTCACCTACAACAACAGCTTCCAGTCAAGCATTGGAATGGCTCCTTTTGAAGCTCTATATGGACGTAAATGCCGCACACCACTTTGCTGGTTTCAAGAAGGAGAAAACATATTGACTGGACCGGAGCTCGTTTAACAAACGACTGAAAAGGTGAAGTTAGTTCAAGATAGATTGAAGACGTCCAGAAGCAGGCAGAAGTCATATGCAGATAAGAGGAGACGACCCTTGGAGTTCGAAGCTGGCGATCATGTTTTCCTAAGGTTAAATCCAACTACTGGAGTAGGCAGAGCGTTGCGATCCAAGAAATTGTCTCCCAAGTTCGTGGGACCGTATCAGATTATGAGGAAGATTGGACCAGTTGCATACGAGCTAGCCTTACCTCCACAATTGTCCAACCTTCATCCGGTGTTTCACGTTTCTCAACTCCGGAAATACATAGCGGATCCCTCTCACATATTGGAACTAGAGGACGTTCGTCTTCGTCAAGACCGAACGTTGGAGATGAAGCCGGTTCGCGTTGAAGACGTCCGCACCAAGTACTATAAAGGAAGGAGCGTTCGGTTAGTGAAAATGGTGTGGGACGATAAGACAGGCGACTCTACCTGGGAAGTGGAAGACGCTATGAAGGACTTATACCCTCACCTCTTCCCTGGTAAGATTTAATTTTCGAGGACGAAAATTTTTGTAGTTAGGGGGATTGTCACATCTCATTAATTCGGTGATGATTCACCACTGTGCTTTCATAAATACACCCATGTCCCACGTGCACGCCATTAAAACGCACTCACATTCCCTGACCCCTCTCTGCCATGTGTCAAATTGGAAGGTTCTGAACTCAAGTCTGGAAGCCAGGTGTCAGCGCATGAGGGAACGTCCGTTTGACTTGGGAAGAGAATTAAAATTTTTCTGAAACACTCTTCCCCTTCTCTGCGTGCACTTTCATCTTCCTCAGAAATTCAGAACCTCCATTTTCTCCTCCTTCTCTCTAGAACCCCCTTCTTCTCTCTTCGTTAACTTACCACCCTTTTTCTCCGTTCACGTTTCAGCACCGTAGAAACGTCCCCTGCACCGTGAGCTCCATATTGGACCGAACAACTTCCGGTTCTGGTAAGTTTACACTTGGACGCTCTTTTCTGGAATTCTGCAACCAGTTCCGTCTGCATGCATAGGTTTAAACCGAGCTCTTTATGTTTCTTTTAGATCTAGTAGAAGAGTTCAAGAGAAAAGTTGATAGAACCATATTTGGACAAGCCAAGACCACTCGTTTTAGAACGATCACTACTAATCCGGGTAAGGGAAGCTTATTAAGTTTAATTCTTGTAATTTACTGTGATGCATGAATGTACTAGGAATTACATGTTTTGTATTATATGAGCGTTCTGAAAATCTGTATGCAGTATGATGTTTGATATTGGATTTTTGGAGTATATGAGTATGATCTGAATTGATGCATGGAAATGATGAAATATTCTATGGTTTGATTAAATTGAAAATGATCTGTATGATGAGATGATGCATGAAAATGTATGGATTTGTATTATGATTTGAGTAAATTGATGTATGAAAGTCTGTACTGGAAAATGTGTATACTGTAAGTTGAGTTTGAATATCTAAGTCTATGAAAATAAACGTTCGTTATCGAAACGGTCTTTGACCGTTCGGTATTCTCAGTAAATTCCTTGAAGTAGTCGAACCCTTTCATTTGGAAAGGATTATCCTTGAGGACGAACGCCCTCTTATACATAACTTTACGTTTGAACGTTCGGCCAAACGTAGACCTCATGAGTGTGGTGTGAGAAATTGAGAAGCTTGAAAATCTACCTGTGTACACTTAGTCAAATTGTTAAAACATAAACTTTAAGTATCTCATCTTATATAAATCCCAATTTTCTATGATTTTGAATCAGCGAATAGCCTTGACCTAAAAGCGTACGTCCTAAGTGGCGCTCGGTCTTATACCGAACGCTCGTCCCAAAGCGTAAGTATAAGTAGCGTTCGGTCTTGTACTGAACGTTCGTTCCTTCTGGTATTTTTAACGAACAGAAATAGCGTTCGTCCTAATTTTCATAGCGTTCGTCCATAAACTCAAAATCACGTTCGTCCTAACTTTCAGTAAAATTGTGTATCCGTGTTCGGTCATTTACTGGCAGGCGCTTATTCCAACTAAATTGTATTTAGTACATTTAGTACTCGTATTTTATCTTCATTCAACTGAATTAAATCTGAAATCTTGTCAAGTGAATTATTCTAAGTATAATTTGAATTGTTCTAGGATCAGTTCATTTAACTGATTCAAACTTTTAATAACGTTCGTCATGAAAGAAGAGTCAGCTTTATTCCTTCAGAAAAGAAGTCCTTTCGGTCTCGTTCTTGACGTTCGTCCCCGTTTTGAAGAGGATTGAACGTTCGTCTTTTTATGCAAGTGGAACATAGAATGAAATTGTATTTAAGAGGAAGAATTAAGATGTGCGAACACTATAATAGTTGAAATTGTGATTGTGGTTTTTGAACGAGCGTTCCAGGGTGGAACGACTCTTGAATGGAAATTGAGATTTGTAAGTATGAACGTGGTAAGCTTAGATGGTGGTTCATCCTGATATTCCGCGAGTGCTCGTTCTCAAGTAGAGAGGAGTAGGTCATGCGTGGGAATGGCAGGAGGTCTAGTCCATAACTGTAACTTGGACAGAACAGACTAACCTCAGGTGGCTACTGATGAGCATTCCAATTACCCCACCTGAGTGCACGGACGCCTTAGCTACACAGGATTCATACAGTCCGGACGGTCGGTCTAGTATCAGGATTTGGATGGAATTAATGTATAAATTGAATGTATATGTTGTGAATTTACTTGCTGAATTTGATAAGTATGAAATATATGTTTGACTTGAATTAAATTCAATAAGCTTACCCTTGCATTTTCCATTGTGTTGTCTGTATATGTATATCCGTCATGTCCTTGCAATGATCATCTGCGTGGATGTGAGCAGAGGGAGATGCTTCTCTGGAGCAAGCGCTTGAAGAAGAAATCGTAGCTGAAGAAAATCTCGTAGACGTGGAAGTGAAGGTCGAACAGTAGGTCGTTCGGTTTTTAGTTAGTGTAATTAGAATAGTGGTCCGCTGGAGGGCGAGCGCCCTTTTGTTGATTGTAAACACTTGGACGTTCCGTGTTTTATTTTTGTAAACTGTTCGTCCTCGTCATTTTGTAAACGCTTGCGGATTCTTATATGTATATATATATATATATATCAGGCCGTTCGGCCACTTTCGAATTTCTGCTTCCCTTTATTTTAAAAACTGTTTTGTCATATTGATACATGTGATTATTCTAAGTATATAGTTGATGACTGTATAATTTTGGGATGTTACATTATTGGTATCAGAGCAGTTTTGTTCTATTAAAGGACACTGTAGGTTTTGGGTGCACTGTGTCTTTGCTGTGTGCTGCATATAGTTTTAATGAGTTATTTTTTTCAACTTTTGGGAACATAACTAACGTTCGTTTTCTCTGGTCCAGAGAACTAATGGCGCCTAGACTCCCTCCTCCTCCGCAATCGAACGAGTCTGATACGTCCAACAACACTAGGTTGTTGGAAACAGTGGTTGAACGACTGCATCAACAAAACACCACTTTAATGGAGCAGAATGCCGTTCTGATGCAGAAGAATCAGAGCGCCATGCAGAGTTTGGAGGCTGCTCGCGCTAACTCTGAGGAAACTCAAAGACAATTGATGGAACTCATCTCTGCCACCAGAGGCACGCCAGGAGCGTCCTCTTCCAATGCTGTTCATCATACCGAATGGAGTTTGGAGAGTTTTCTTCAACACCATCCGGCCAAGTTTAATGGGAAGGGCCTCCCTGATGAGGCAGATCAGTGGCTGCAAGATATGGAAAGAATTTACAATGCTAAGAGGTGTCCAGATGATAACCGCTTAGCATTCACGGAGTACCTTTTGACTGGAGAAGCGAGCCATTGGTGGGCGAGCGTGAAAGCTATATTAACGGACGCTCACAGTCCTATTAACTGGGAAGTGTTCATAGGCAAGTTCTATGAGGTGGAATTTCTGCAATTGGTACAGGGAGGAATGTCTGTTTCTGAGTATACGAACAAGTTTAAGCACTTGGTTCGTTTCAATACTATGGCGACAAGTGAGGAGTGGCAGTGCCGAAAGTTTGAAAACGGGCTGAGAAGTGATCTTAAGGTGTTGATATCCAGTTTGTGCATTCGGTCGTTCCCAGCCATGGTTGAAAGAGCTAAAGTGTTAGAGAAAAATATGGCTGAGGTGGAACAACATAAGAAACAACAGGCGTCAAGAGGACCAATTTTATCAAGGCCCAATATGAATCGGAGCAGGACTCCATACGCTCGTCCAGCTCAGGCGAGTGGATCTCAAGCTATGGTGATTGCTGGACAACCAGGGCAACAAGGGCCGGTCAGATGTTTCCAGTGTGGAGGACCCCATTTCAGATCATCATGCCCTCAGTTAGTCGGAGGAAAATATTGCACTAGGTGTAGGCGGAATGGCCATCTGGAGAACGAGTGCAATATGGGCGGACGTGCTGTTATGAGGCCGCCGAACGCTGGGAGGAACCAGCAAGGGAGAGGTGGACGAGCCCAGGCAGTTGGGCGTGTGTATGCTATTAGTGGAGCGAAAGCAGCAAGTTCAGGTACGCTCATCACTGGTACCTGCTTAGTTCATGGAGTATCTTGCTGCGTGTTGTTTGATTCGGGGGCGACACACTCCTTCATCTCGAAGGCGTGCGTTGACAAGCTGGGATTAGCCGAGAGTGAAATGCAGTTTGACCTGGTGGTGTCAACCCCAGCAGCTGGTGAGATTAGGACATCCACTGTATGCGTTAGGTGTCCTATTGAGGTAGAAGGGCGTAGATGCAAGGTGAACTTAATATGTTTGCCTCTCAAAGACTTAGAAGTAATTTTGGGAATGGATTGGCTGAATACCAATCGCATTCTCATAGATTGTGGAGCTAAGAAGTTAATTTTCCCTGACGAAGATGAAGAGGATTTGGGTGTGACGCTCGGCCAGTTGAAAGAAGATATTATGGAGGGCGCGAGTTGTTTCTTGATTTTGACGCATGAAGACAGTGGGGTTGCGGATAAGAGTTTTGAACGTTCGTCCAATAAGTACACTAAAGGACGATCGGTTGTGGACGAATTCCCGGACGTCTTTCCGGATGAAGTGCCAGGACTACCTCCTGTTCGTGAAGTGGAATTCACGATTGATTTAGTAACGACCGCAGCATGATAACAGTTGAAAAACTGTTATTTTCATGCTTAAAGTTGATACTAAAAGCAACCTTTAGACTTAGAAACTAGCTTGAAATCATGCCTTTTGTTTATATTTTCAGAAATAAGAGAGCTGGACAGGTTTATGCTTGATTTAAGTGTTTTTGTGCAGGTTTTGAGGTGAATTTGGTGAAAGAAGTGAAGAATAAGAGAGAGGACATTAGAAAAGACAAGAAAGAGTGCAAAAAGGAGAAGTCGAAGGCACCGCTCAGCGGCAAACTACCGCTGAGCGGCACTCAAGAGGTGACGTTGGAACCGCTGAGGGGCAAAATGGCCGCTGAGGGGAAGAAAGAAGACGCGCAATCACCGCTGAGCGGTAAATACCGCTGAGCGGCACTTTTTGGGCTTGGACTTTTGTAATCTTTTGTAACTCTAGATTAGTATATAAGGGCTTGCACGTCCTATAGTTAGGCATCTTTGGCAGAAACGAGGCAAACACTCTCTCTTTCACCCCTTTGAAGGAGGATCTTGGATGCTCAGGCTACCTCTTCACCTTTATTGGGTTTATTCTTTCATACTTTCATTGTAATTCATCTAGGTTCACCATGAATATGGTGAACTAAACCTTGTATGTTTGTTGGGGAATCAAAGTAATCTCTTGAAGCTCTCATATATGGATTTGTTGAGTACATCTTTGAATTAAGACATATGCTTTCTTTCATCATTAGTTAGGGTTTTTCCTCTTTGCTCAATGCTTGCATTGTTTAACTCATTCTAATGCATGATTATTGGTTTTGTTGATACGGACACGTACGGGGAAATCTAGATCCGGGGAATTTCTCCCAATATTATACTGACAATATTATATTGGTTGCCTTTAAGCTCCTGCACTCATGAACTAATCATTAGGAATGCTAGGAATTGTATGAACTATTTGATTAGGGAGAAGCCATCTAGAATGGTACATTAGAGAGTGGCATTAACAATGATGATTTGAATGTTGAATTCCTAAAATATATGAGAGTGGATGAGATGAAATTGACCCCCAACAACATATTCATTCATATATTTCCTTGAAAGTGTTTATCTTTTGTCTTTGTCATTGATCAATTCATGCATACATATTTAATTTTCGTCTTTGCATATTAAACTTCAATTATTGTGTTCTTAAGTCTTAGCTAATCAACAAATCACATAACTAAACTAGGCCGTGAGTCCTTTGGGAGAACGATACTTGGTCTTACCAAGTTTATTACTTGAAACGATTCGGTCATACTTGCCGATTGTGAAACAAGTTTGTGACATCATATTTTGGTGCTTACAAATTTGTCCATCAAGTTTTTGGCGCCGTTGCCGGGGATTCGTGGTTTAACTGGTTAATTTGTGTGATTATTGATTATCTTTGACTTTAATTTTGAATTTCTGTTTTTATTTTTTCTGGTTTTATTATTTTATCTTTTTAGATTTTATTTTTTTTCCTTTAGGTTAGATTTTATTTTTATCTTTTTAGATTAGATTTTATTTTAATTTCGAATTTTTATTTTATTTTATTTTTCTGTTTATATTTTTCAGTTTGTATTTTATTTGATTTTATTTTATTTTTTCTGTTTTCTATTTTTCTGTTTTCTGTTTTTTTTTCTGTTTTTTTTTTTTTTTCGGTTTTTTATTTGATTTTATTTTATTTGATTAGATTATATTTTATTTTATTTTATTTTATTTTATTTTCTGTTTGTATTTTATTTTATTTTATTTTATTTTATGTTTTTATTTTTCTGTTTTTATTTCCTATCTTCTTATCTTTTCAATTATATCCTTTGATTTTTTTTCTTTTCTCTATCTTTTTGTGCTAACAATTGTTTTTAGGGTTTTGTGCCTAATGTCTGCAGAATGCAATTTGGTCAAGAGTTTAACTATAGGGGCACTCAATTCTACCAAAGTAATCTCAACCAATGGTGGGAACCTCACTCAAGCATGGATCAAAGCCAATTTTGGCAAGCTGCTGGACAATTTGAGAACCAACCACAACAACAATGGCAGCAACAACCCTTTCTATCAGGAAGTTTGGATAGGTTGGAGGACACCCTTCAACGATTTTTGAAAAATTCCGACTCTACTCAGAAAAGCATTGAAGAATCATGTAAAAGAATGGAGATGCAACTTCGTCACATTAGTCAGATATTAAATGATGATGTTAATACTGATGTTAACCTTAAGGAGGAAGGGCAAGTCATTATCACTGAAAGTGACAAGATTCTTGATGAGGAAAAATTAGAGGGAGATGAGGAAAGGGTAGAGAGAAAAGAGAAAGAAGAGTTGAGTGAGAAAGATAAAGATGAAGAAAAAGAAAAAGAATTGGTTGAGAGAAAAGAGAGAAAGAAAATTTGTGTGAAGATAAAGAAGTTGAGGAGAAAAAGAGAAAGGAAGAAAAAAATAAAAGAAGAGAAAAAGAGAAAATTTAGGGAGAGAAAAAGGAAGAAAAAGAAGATGAGAGGAAAGAAGAAGAAATCACATGAAAAATCACATCCTCATCTAAAGAAGAATCATAGGAAGGAAAAGAAATTTAAGTGCTTTATGGAAATCTTCAAGAAATTGGAGATTAAAGTTCCTATGATTGAGACATTGCAACAGGTTCCTGGTTTGATCAAATTTCTGAAGAAGTTCAGTAGAAAGAAGAAAAAGAAGAAGGAACATGAGCTTTACTGGGTCAAGCTAATGACGTTAAAAGAGCGCTTGCTGGGAGGCAACCCAGTGGATTTAAAAACTTTTGATTTGGTTTTGTAACTTTTAAATTGTGGACATTATTCTGTAAATATTTTTGTTGGATCCAGCATCTACTGAAGGATGCTAGGTGGTTAAGCATCTACTGAAGGATGCTAGGTTTGTAACACCTACTGATGGGTGTTGGTGAGAAAATTTTGCACCTACTGATGGGTGCTGGTAAGTTGGAAACACCTACTGATGGGTGCTGGTGGAATTTGGGTCAGGCTCGTGACGTTAAACAAGCGCTAGCTGGGAGGCAACCCAGTTGATTGATTGTTTTTGTTTGTTTATTTTAGTTAGGGTTTGCATAAGCATTTTTAACATTGAATTGCAGGGACATGTAGGGAAGGCACGTAGGTCAAGAAAAGAAGGAGAGGAGCACATCACGACAGTGCCGCTGAGCGGTATTTTACCGCTGAGCGGTACTCTCGCAGACTGGGCTTTAGTTCCCCTTAGCGGGACCCGAGCCCATTAGGGTACTTTTATACCCCAAGCTGCGTTTTAGGGTTTATCCCCAGACTTCTCTCTGCACAAACACTTCCACACACCTTCTCCTAGGTTTTCCACATCTTTTCACTCTTCCCTCTTAAGAAAATCTCTCTTCTATTCACTTTTTCACTAGTGTGCTATCAAAGTTTGGGGTTGGAAGAGAGCATTTTAGTTTGGAAGCATTCTCAGTGCATCTAGTATCTCCACCCAAGTAAGTAAAATGCATTTTGTTCATTCTAGGGTTCTTGAATTTGAATGTGATTGTCAAAGCATGAATATTTAGGGGTTTTGATTTCTATGCATGATTTGATGATATATTTGATGTTTGAACCGATTAAACTGCATGATTATGAACTGGAAAACTGAAAATTGCATTTGGGTGGAGTTAGGGAAGCTTTAAAACTGATTTTTCAAAAATCTGCAGAGTTACCGCTGAGGGGTAATTTACCGCTGAGCGGCACTCTGCCAGATTTGCTTTTTCTGGTTTGTTGCGTGTTTGAATGTGGCACTGGTGGCGCTGAGGGGAAATTCTGGCCCTCAGCGGTGGTTTAGCTTCAAAAGGAGTTTTGTTTTGTGTTTACTAATGATTAACATCATGTTCTGTGGTTTTGGATTTATGTTTGAATGCAGGAATGGCATCCTCTTCAGGAAAGAGATTGAAAACCATGGCAACCAAGAGAAAGGAAAAGGAACCAGAGCAGCCCCATAATGGCAGGTTCCTCTCTAGGAAACATGAGAAGCACTTTAGGGTGGTTCAGGACAGGAGACTTCTAATGTAGAGAAAGGTTGGAATGATACCTAACTTTGCTCCTCAATTTGGAGAGCAAGTGTTAGGGAATGATTGGGGGAAGCTAGCCACTTATCCATCACCTGCCAACATAGCTGTGGTGAAAGAATTCTATACCAATGCAAAGAAGATTGGTGATTATCCAGCAGAGAATTTTTTGGGCTATGTTAGAGGCCATGCTATCAGGTATGATCCTGACTCCATCAATAACTTTCTGGATACTGTGTGGGCTGGTGAGCAATGCCAGTTTGCTCTTAGCATGGAGGAAGGTGCTGACTTTGAGGATGTTGAGAGAGTATTGTGCATACCTGGAGGACACTTCCAAAGGAATAGATCTGGCTCAGTGGTTAATATTAGGAGGACAGATTTGACTCCTCTTGCAAAGTATTGGATGGCATTTTCTCATGCCAACATTCAGCCATGTTCACATGTGTCAGATATTACTCTCAGCAGGGCACTCTTCATCTACTGTGCTATCAGAAACTTGAATGTTAATATTGGGCAGGTGATAGCTGATGAGATTAGTGTGTGTGCTAACACCTCAAACAACAAAGCACCACTGGGACATCCTTCTTTGATCACTCACCTTTGCAAGCTAGCTGGGGTGGACACTTATGTTCCACCATTTGAGAGGCCAAGAAAAGCTATAGATGAGGCCTATTACAGACAGTACTGTGGAGGTGAGGAGGCAGCCCAGCCAGTGCCACCACGCCAGGCTCGTAGAGAGAGAAGGCCAGCACAGAGCAGGACTTCTGCTGATACTCATGAGGCAGAACCATTCCAGATGAGGGACATGTATATGTCTCTTATAGGTGCTCAGTTGCAGTCCATCCACAGAGGGCAGGTGGCCACGGCTGAGATGATAGTGGGGATGTATGATACCCCTCCAGCACACAGGTGGACTATGGATGAATTCCATAATGTGGTAGCTTGGCCAGAAGAACCATGGCATGGAGGAGCTGAAGCAGCTGAAGCTTCAGCCCGAGACATGGATGAAGATGAAGCTGAGGAGGAGGATGTGTTTGATGATGATGATGATGAGGAAGAAGAGGAAGATACAGAGGACAGCTCAGACTGATGAGGAGCTGAGATAGCATTTACTGATGAATGCTATCATATGATTATGCTTTTGTGGTTTAAGTTTTCTGAACTTATTTGTTTTTGTTTTTAGATTAGGGTTTGATGTACTCTATTTGAAACCTGGTTTCTTGTGATGGTTTGCTATTAACTGTGATTGTGTGATAAGTAATGCTGAATGATGCTTATGATTAATTGATGTTGAGATGATGTGCACATTAAAATGCTTATATAGGTGATTCACAAGCTTTGTGAACAAATGTGTAATATCATGATTGTGATTGTGAAATTAAGCAGGATGTGCATGGCATGTCAAATGTGAATGAGCTTATATGTGAGGTTTTGAGCTCCAGAGTTGTTATTGTTGAATGCTATTACTTTGAAAGCATGAATGACTTTGCCCAGGTTTTCTATGATTGAATCAATTGCTTGTTTTGCATCATATGATCAAAGGCCGTGTTTTTGAAACCCTTTTTATTGGCCAAATTCATAAAGTTAGTCTTCTAAAAGAGAACACGTTGTGTTCTATCCTTTGAACCCTTAGCCTTAAATATACACTGAACACCCTTGATTGAAAATCTTTACCTTGAGTTAAGTAGAAGATCTTGTGTGGTATTGTTAAATGTTCAAGTTTGGGGTTATTGGGGAAACATGAAAAAGGAAAAAGCATTGAGCTAAGAGCTAAAAAGTAAGAATATGCAAAGAAAAGAAAAGAAAAAGAAGCAAAGCTCAATGCAAATGCAAAAGCAAAGGCAAAAGAAAGTTGGGAATGAATAAGAAGATTGTGTTGTTATGATTCTCTTAACTCAAGGATTTTGTGATCCAGAAAAACCAATTTTCTTGTTAGCCCAGGCACATTATAAGCCATTGAAAAGTCCTTGTGATGATGCATGCTTGTGAATGTATTTGATTGTGGTTAAATGAAAGGCAAAGTTGATTCATGTGACATTGTGAGAGTGGAGTGAATGAGTGAAACACTTTACCTCTTATACACTTGTGTGTTGAGTGAAACACTTTACCTAGTGAGGAAATATTCCATAAGCACATGAACATCCATGCTTAATTGATTGATCATTCATGAAAAATAGCATTTGTTGGAATTTAAATGACTTTGTGAACACTAAAGCATGTGCACATCTTGATTGAACTCTTGGTCTTAAGTTTGAGTGAAGTTATTACTTATCTTGAAAAGAGGATTTTGAATGAGTAAACCATCATATGAATTGGTTGGAGATGGAGTTACATTTTATTTGCTTGAGGACAAGCAAAGTTCTAAGTTTGGGGTTGTGATAACAGTTGAAAAACTGTTATTTTCATGCTTAAAGTTGATACTAAAAGCAACCTTTAGACTTAGAAACTAGCTTGAAATCATGCCTTTTGTTTATATTTTCAGAAATAAGAGAGCTGGACAGGTTTATGCTTGATTTAAGTGTTTTTGTGCAGGTTTTGAGGTGAATTTGGTGAAAGAAGTGAAGAATAAGAGAGAGGACATTAGAAAAGACAAGAAAGAGTGCAAAAAGGAGAAGTCGAAGGCACCGCTCAGCGGCAAACTACCGCTGAGCGGCACTCAAGAGGTGACGTTGGAACCGCTGAGGGGCAAAATGGCCGCTGAGGGGAAGAAAGAAGACGCGCAATCACCGCTGAGCGGTAAATACCGCTGAGCGGCACTTTTTGGGCTTGGACTTTTGTAATCTTTTGTAACTCTAGATTAGTATATAAGGGCTTGCACGTCCTATAGTTAGGCATCTTTGGCAGAAACGAGGCAAACACTCTCTCTTTCACCCCTTTGAAGGAGGATCTTGGATGCTCAGGCTACCTCTTCACCTTTATTGGGTTTATTCTTTCATACTTTCATTGTAATTCATCTAGGTTCACCATGAATATGGTGAACTAAACCTTGTATGTTTGTTGGGGAATCAAAGTAATCTCTTGAAGCTCTCATATATGGATTTGTTGAGTACATCTTTGAATTAAGACATATGCTTTCTTTCATCATTAGTTAGGGTTTTTCCTCTTTGCTCAATGCTTGCATTGTTTAACTCATTCTAATGCATGATTATTGGTTTTGTTGATACGGACACGTACGGGGAAATCTAGATCTGGGGAATTTCTCCCAATATTATACTGACAATATTATATTGGTTGCCTTTAAGCTCCTGCACTCATGAACTAATCATTAGGAATGCTAGGAATTGTATGAACTATTTGATTAGGGAGAAGCCATCTAGAATGGTACATTAGAGAGTGGCATTAACAATGATGATTTGAATGTTGAATTCCTAAAATATATGAGAGTGGATGAGATGAAATTGACCCCCAACAACATATTCATTCATATATTTCCTTGAAAGTGTTTATCTTTTGTCTTTGTCATTGATCAATTCATGCATACATATTTAATTTTCGTCTTTGCATATTAAACTTCAATTATTGTGTTCTTAAGTCTTAGCTAATCAACAAATCACATAACTAAACTAGGCCGTGAGTCCTTTGGGAGAACGATACTTGGTCTTACCAAGTTTATTACTTGAAACGATTCGGTCATACTTGCCGATTGTGAAACAAGTTTGTGACATCATATTTTGGTGCTTACAAATTTGTCCATCACAGCACCCATATCCGTTCAACCATATAGAATGGCACCAGCAGAGTTGGTTGAACTCAAAAAGCAAATTGAAGATTTAATGGATAAGAAGTTCATCCGTCCAAGCGTGTCACCTTGGGGAGCGCCTGTGCTGTTGGTGAAGAAAAAGGATGGCAGCTCTCGGCTATGTATTGACTATCGGCAATTGAATAAGCTGACCATCAAGAATAAGTACCCTTTGCCTCGCATTGACGATCTGCTGGATCAATTGCATGGAGCGAGCGTTTTCTCCAAGATAGATTTGAGGTCGGGCTACCACCAAATTCGGGTTAAGGAAGGAGACATTCAGAAGACGGCCTTCCGTTCACGTTATGGACATTATGAGTACGTGGTGATGCCGTTCGGAGTGACGAACGCCCCAGCAGTTTTTATGGAATATATGAATCGGATATTCAGGCCATATCTAGATAAGTTTGTGGTGGTGTTCATTGACGACATCCTAGTCTACTCTAAGAGCCAAGAAGAACACGAAGAACATTTGAGATTGGTACTGGGCGTATTGAGAGAAAAGGAGTTGTACGCCAAGTTATCTAAGTGCGATTTTTGGATGGAGAGCGTGCAGTTTTTGGGACATGTAGTCTCGGCAGAAGGTATATCAGTTGACCCGACCAAAGTACGAGCGGTGTTAGAATGGGAAAGTCCGCGTTCGGTCACGGAAGTGAGGAGTTTCGTGGGACTCGCGGGCTACTACAGGCGTTTTATAGAAGGATTTTCTAAGATAGTAGCACCGTTGACTCAGCTGACCAGGAAAGATCACCCGTTCGCTTGGACCGATCGGTGTGAATCCAGCTTCCAAGAGTTGAAGCAGAAGTTGACGAGCGCTCCAGTTTTGGTAATTCCAGACACTGCCAAACCTTTCGAAGTTTACTGTGACGCATCTCACCAAGGTTTGGGGTGCGTTCTTATGCAAGAGAAACGAGCAGTGGCATACGCCTCTCAACAATTGAAGATACATGAGAGGAATTATCCAACGCACGACCTGGAGCTGGCAGCGGTCGTCTTTGCTTTGAAGATTTGGAGACACTACTTGTATGGATCCGTTTTCCAAGTCTTCAGTGATCACAAGAGCCTCAAGTACCTCTTCGATCAGAAGGAGTTAAACATGAGACAAAGGAGGTGGCTTGAGTTCTTGAAGGACTATGACTTCGAGTTGCAGTATCATCCAGGAAAAGCGAACGTTGTGGCAGACGCTTTGAGCAGAAAAGTGGTGCATGTGTCGTCCATGATGGTACGTGAGTTAAGCTTAGTGGAAAGCTTTAGAGACTTAAGGTTGCAGTTCAATTTAGAAGCGGACAGCATCAAATGCTGCAACCTTAGGATATCCAGTAACGTATTTGAACGGATCAGAATGAAGCAACTTGAAGATAAGGAATTGGTAAAGATAAGAAGCGCGCTCGGCACAGATCAGGCAAAGGGATTCAACGCTGGGACGGACGGCCTACTACGCTATATGGGTAGGACGTGCGTTCCAAATGATGGGGATCTGAAGCGAATCATATTGGAAGAAGGACATCACAGTCGTCTTAGCATGCATCCGGGCATGACTAAGATGTATCACGATCTCAAGCAGTCGTTTTGGTGGCCAGGAATGAAGAATGATGTCGCACGTTTTGTGGCATCATGCCTAACCTGTCAACGTGCCAAAGCTGAGTACCAAAGACCGGGCGGCTTACTGCAACCTCTGGAAATTCCCGAATGGAAGTGGGACAACATTTCAATGGACTTCGTGACTCATTTACCTCGCACGGTCAAGAATCACGATTCCATTTGGGTGGTAGTTGATCGTCTGACGAAGAGTGCTCACTTCCTAGCGGTCAACTTGAAGATGTCAATGACAAATTTGGCCAAGTTGTATATCAAGGAGGTCGTTCGTCTGCATGGAGTTCCTTCAAGCATTATATCTGATCGAGACACGAGATTTACATCTCGGTTTTGGCAATCATTACAAGGCGAGTTGGGAAGCAAGCTGCAGATGAGTTCAGCGTACCATCCTCAGACGGACGGTCAATCCGAGAGAACGATCCAGACGCTCGAGGACTTATTGAGGACGTGCGTGCTAGATCACATGGGCGTTTGGGACGAAGTGTTGCCATTAGTGGACTTCACCTACAACAACAGCTTCCAGTCAAGCATTGGAATGGCTCCTTTTGAAGCTCTATATGGACGTAAATGCCGCACACCACTTTGCTGGTTTCAAGAAGGAGAAAACATATTGACTGGACCGGAGCTCGTTTAACAAACGACTGAAAAGGTGAAGTTAGTTCAAGATAGATTGAAGACGTCCAGAAGCAGGCAGAAGTCATATGCAGATAAGAGGAGACGACCCTTGGAGTTCGAAGCTGGCGATCATGTTTTCCTAAGGTTAAATCCAACTACTGGAGTAGGCAGAGCGTTGCGATCCAAGAAATTGTCTCCCAAGTTCGTGGGACCGTATCAGATTATGAGGAAGATTGGACCAGTTGCATACGAGCTAGCCTTACCTCCACAATTGTCCAACCTTCATCCGGTGTTTCACGTTTCTCAACTCCGGAAATACATAGCGGATCCCTCTCACATATTGGAACTAGAGGACGTTCGTCTTCGTCAAGACCGAACGTTGGAGATGAAGCCGGTTCGCGTTGAAGACGTCCGCACCAAGTACTATAAAGGAAGGAGCGTTCGGTTAGTGAAAATGGTGTGGGACGATAAGACAGGCGACTCTACCTGGGAAGTGGAAGACGCTATGAAGGACTTATACCCTCACCTCTTCCCTGGTAAGATTTAATTTTCGAGGACGAAAATTTTTGTAGTTAGGGGGATTGTCACATCTCATTAATTCGGTGATGATTCACCACTGTGCTTTCATAAATACACCCATGTCCCACGTGCACGCCATTAAAACGCACTCACATTCCCTGACCCCTCTCTGCCATGTGTCAAATTGGAAGGTTCTGAACTCAAGTCTGGAAGCCAGGTGTCAGCGCATGAGGGAACGTCCGTTTGACTTGGGAAGAGAATTAAAATTTTTCTGAAACACTCTTCCCCTTCTCTGCGTGCACTTTCATCTTCCTCAGAAATTCAGAACCTCCATTTTCTCCTCCTTCTCTCTAGAACCCCCTTCTTCTCTCTTCGTTAACTTACCACCCTTTTTCTCCGTTCACGTTTCAGCACCGTAGAAACGTCCCCTGCACCGTGAGCTCCATATTGGACCGAACAACTTCCGGTTCTGGTAAGTTTACACTTGGACGCTCTTTTCTGGAATTCTGCAACCAGTTCCGTCTGCATGCATAGGTTTAAACCGAGCTCTTTATGTTTCTTTTAGATCTAGTAGAAGAGTTCAAGAGAAAAGTTGATAGAACCATATTTGGACAAGCCAAGACCACTCGTTTTAGAACGATCACTACTAATCCGGGTAAGGGAAGCTTATTAAGTTTAATTCTTGTAATTTACTGTGATGCATGAATGTACTAGGAATTACATGTTTTGTATTATATGAGCGTTCTGAAAATCTGTATGCAGTATGATGTTTGATATTGGATTTTTGGAGTATATGAGTATGATCTGAATTGATGCATGGAAATGATGAAATATTCTATGGTTTGATTAAATTGAAAATGATCTGTATGATGAGATGATGCATGAAAATGTATGGATTTGTATTATGATTTGAGTAAATTGATGTATGAAAGTCTGTACTGGAAAATGTGTATACTGTAAGTTGAGTTTGAATATCTAAGTCTATGAAAATAAACGTTCGTTATCGAAACGGTCTTTGACCGTTCGGTATTCTCAGTAAATTCCTTGAAGTAGTCGAACCCTTTCATTTGGAAAGGATTATCCTTGAGGACGAACGCCCTCTTATACATAACTTTACGTTTGAACGTTCGGCCAAACGTAGACCTCATGAGTGTGGTGTGAGAAATTGAGAAGCTTGAAAATCTACCTGTGTACACTTAGTCAAATTGTTAAAACATAAACTTTAAGTATCTCATCTTATATAAATCCCAATTTTCTATGATTTTGAATCAGCGAATAGCCTTGACCTAAAAGCGTACGTCCTAAGTGGCGCTCGGTCTTATACCGAACGCTCGTCCCAAAGCGTAAGTATAAGTAGCGTTCGGTCTTGTACTGAACGTTCGTTCCTTCTGGTATTTTTAACGAACAGAAATAGCGTTCGTCCTAATTTTCATAGCGTTCGTCCATAAACTCAAAATCACGTTCGTCCTAACTTTCAGTAAAATTGTGTATCCGTGTTCGGTCATTTACTGGCAGGCGCTTATTCCAACTAAATTGTATTTAGTACATTTAGTACTCGTATTTTATCTTCATTCAACTGAATTAAATCTGAAATCTTGTCAAGTGAATTATTCTAAGTATAATTTGAATTGTTCTAGGATCAGTTCATTTAACTGATTCAAACTTTTAATAACGTTCGTCATGAAAGAAGAGTCAGCTTTATTCCTTCAGAAAAGAAGTCCTTTCGGTCTCGTTCTTGACGTTCGTCCCCGTTTTGAAGAGGATTGAACGTTCGTCTTTTTATGCAAGTGGAACATAGAATGAAATTGTATTTAAGAGGAAGAATTAAGATGTGCGAACACTATAATAGTTGAAATTGTGATTGTGGTTTTTGAACGAGCGTTCCAGGGTGGAACGACTCTTGAATGGAAATTGAGATTTGTAAGTATGAACGTGGTAAGCTTAGATGGTGGTTCATCCTGATATTCCGTGAGTGCTCGTTCTCAAGTAGAGAGGAGTAGGTCATGCGTGGGAATGGCAGGAGGTCTAGTCCATAACTGTAACTTGGACAGAACAGACTAACCTCAGGTGGCTACTGATGAGCATTCGAGTTACCCCACCTGAGTGCACGGACGCCTTAGCTACACAGGATTCATACAGTCCGGACGGTCGGTCTAGTATCAGGATTTGGATGGAATTAATGTATAAATTGAATGTATATGTTGTGAATTTACTTGCTGAATTTGATAAGTATGAAATATATGTTTGACTTGAATTAAATTCAATAAGCTTACCCTTGCATTTTCCATTGTGTTGTCTGTATATGTATATCCGTCATGTCCTTGCAATGATCATCCGCGTGGATGTGAGCAGAGGGAGATGCTTCTCTGGAGCAAGCGCTTGAAGAAGAAATCATAGCTGAAGAAAATCTCGTAGACGTGGAAGTGAAGGCCGAACAGTAGATCGTTCGGTTTTTAGTTAGTGTAATTAGAATAGTGGTCCGCTGGAGGGCGAGCGCCCTTTTGTTGATTGTAAACACTTGGACGTTCCGTGTTTTATTTTTGTAAACTGTTCGTCCTCGTCATTTTGTAAACGCTTGCGGATTCTTATATGTATATATATATATATCAGGCCGTTCGGCCACTTTCGAATTTCTGCTTCCCTTTATTTTAAAAACTGTTTTGTCATATTGATACATGTGATTATTCTAAGTATATAGTTGATGACTGTATAATTTTGGGATGTTACACATAAGCTTAAACAAAGTCTATAAGATGATGTACCGTCATCAAACTCAAACTGTGAATAAAATCACAATAATATTTAAAAAAAAAACAGTTGAGATAAAAATTATACATCAAAATATAAGAAAATATAAGTTTTGTCTATACATAGTCTAATAACTGATCTCGATCTCGGTCTTACAGCTACTCCTCTCTCACACCTACATTATCATCAATTGTCCCATTTGGTATCCTCACTCTAAATTAATACTTCACATAAAAATATGTATCTAAATTAATAATTGCTTAAACCTCAATATCTCCAAACAATCTCTCACCAAATTATCACAATTCAACTCATCAAACAACAACATACCAACAGCTCCCAAATTTTACATATTTAACATAGTTGACTTCACCAATTATAGTTAAAAATCCAAAATCTATAATGTCTAACCAAAACTATTACTTAAACAATTATTCCATTTTAAATCAAACTAAATTCCCTTACCACTATTAAAGCTCTTAACAAAAATTACGTTTTACGTTCTTCCAACAACTCTAAAAACATAGAGAAATTTTTGGTTTAGTGATCCAAACATACTTTGAAATTACAAAAGATCAAAGAATTTTAAGAAGTTCATTATAGCACATGCCATCCGTTTGGGTCCCAGGCATGCCAAACACAGATTTTCTTTAAAATATAGCAGAATTTAAAATTACTTTGTAGTTAAAATTGATTTCTTGGAATGATTATCTTTATTGCTAGAATCTCAATTTTCAAATCTTCCAAAAAATAAGAAACCAAGTCACGATTTTAGGGAGAAATAGGAGGGTTCCTAGAGAGATATTCTAGAGACAAAAACAAACTTAAAAGAATTGAATCTAACTCTAATGTTTGTGTTTATACTCTTGTCCTTGCTTACTAACAATAATAGTTGTGTACTCATCTTTATAAAACGTTTTTTCTTCTAATTATTTTTCTTGTTTTAGGGTCTTATAATACTTTTATAATTTTATAAAATAACATGTGGCCACATCTTAGTAAGGTAACAAAACAAAATAACAACTACGTAAATCATTTAATAAGCCATGTTACCTCTTAACAGGAAAATTTAACAATAGATATTCAATTGAAAAATATAAAATTATTAAGTACTTAATATATCACAAAAACTTATTAGAGACTCAATTGAAAGTTTCTAAATTTATTAATTAAGTCAAAATAATATTGTGCAATTAAAAGCTATACAAATAGATAAATGTTTTTTTCTTTCCTTTCTCTTCATCCTCATTCAATCTTCCGAGATCGAAATCATGTTCTCTCAACTTACCAAACAATGCAACCATTGACATGGTGTTGAGATTTTGTGACTCACTGATGGCAGTCACCTTTGGTTGCCAAGTCCTGTCCAAAGATTTAAGAATTTTTATATTTAATTCATCATTATCAAAGGATTTACCTAACCCAACGAGATGATTCACTATATGCCTGAAGCGCTTCTGAACATCTACAATAGTTTCTCCTTGCTTCATGCGAAACATCTCATACTCTTGGATTAAAGTATTTCTTCTGGCTCTCCTAACATCATCCGTTCCTTCATGGGTGACTCTCAGCATCTCCCACATCTCTTGAGCAGTCTTACATTCTACCTTCCAAAAAGCATAGTTTTCTCCAATAAACAATGGAGGTCTATTGATAGAGGCACCCTCATCAAAGGATTGATGTTGCCCTGTCATTTTTAATTACTATCAAAGCAAGCTCTGATACCAATTGTCAGAGTAGTGCAGCGGAATGGTTAACGCGTTCAACAAACAAAGAGGAGGGGTGAATTGGTTTCTTATCGCAAATCATTTTTTTAATAATTTTTTCACGTAAATATAAATTCCTTAAAATAATTTAAACAAATTAAAAGAGTAAGGAAGAGAGAAAATTGCACAGGTAATTTTTATCCTGGTTCAAATCACAAATATCCTACATCCATTTGTTAATCTCAATTGAGAATTAACGCTTCACTAGCATAAATCAACAAATTGTTACAATCATAAAGAAAATAAACAAGTTGAAGGTTAGAATACCTCCCTTGTTACCCCAAGAGATGAAAGAAACTTCTCCTATAACCCACAACACTTAATCACAATCCCTGTGAAAGTTCTCGCTCTATGCCAACAACAACAACACTCAATCACACTCCCTTTGAAAGTTCTCGCTCTATGCCAACACACCAAGTTCTCAAAGCCACAACACAAGGGTTCAACAAACCTTAGAACATTTATCACCGCAACCTGAAGATAAGAATTTCGAAAATACACTTTGTGTATGTTTTGTATTTCGTATTTTAGAATGAGAGTTCCAATCTAATGTATAGATATCTCACTCAAGGATATCTCCAAAAATCCGTTGTCAACTAATTAACCTGTGATAATCAATTACCATAATTGAATAATTGATTATGCATTTAATGAATGCAAAACGGTCAAAAACTTGCTTAAAAATTCTCATAATTGCTCGTGATAATCAATTATAACAAGTCATAATTGATTACTAATAATCTATTATTATAATTTGATAATCAATTATCTTGAGTATAAAATGAGGTTTTCTTATTAAAATGAATTTTTATACAACCTAAGGCAAACAAAACATATAATCAAAGATAAACCACATCTTATACGTAAATCTACTAAATTATAAATGCTTTAACACAAGACAAGTCTTCATGAAGATCTTCTAGTAACAAGAGCACTTGAGACTTGACTTTGAGACATCATCAAAACTTTGAACACATATTTCACATTTGTGATTCAAATCAATATAAGATTTAGGATTAAGATTAGGAGACATCATTCATCTAATAGAAATTCAAAATTATATAACCTAATCTTGCATTGACACATATCACAACTTTCAACAGTTGTAATAACCAATGAATAACAACTAGATATTTTAATTGAAGATAAATGCATAAGACTTAACTTAAACAAGCCATCACAAATATAACCTAAACCCTATTGCACTCAAAAACCACTTTGTAACCTTATTAGACAATAAAGAATTTTCTAAGTTCAAAGACAAGAAAAACTACGTTTAAAATAAGATAGTTTATACTAGACAACTCTAATTTCATTTGAAGTACTGTTGATAGGGGGAGCTATGCAAAGCTGAACCCATATTTCACATATGTTTTTTTTATGATGACAAAAGAATTTTTTTATAGTTTCTTGCACAACAAAATGGCAAAATTGTTACTTGATTATATCTGTGATTGTGCTTGAACTATTTGGTATGTGTATTCATTTATTGAAAATGAATCATAGATTGAAACACTTTGCACATTTCATATCTGCATGAAATAATCGATTAACTGTTTGTATAATCTGTTAAAATTCATCAGATATCAGTACATGCTTAATAGAGGCAAAACAACTATGTTTTAATCGATTACATTATTTGTATAATCGATTAAATCACGTTGTTATAGCAGTACATGTTTGCTGAGTGCATTGAGGTGTTCTGATTGAAAAAAGTTTTCAAAATTGCTTATGTATGGAACTTAATTGACTATATTAATTTCTTAATCGGTTAAAATGTGTTTTATGTGAAAACCTTTTTTTCTTGAAAAGCCATAACTATCAATAAAGATCATATTGTAAATGTTGTGGCTTGTATGAAATGTTTAATTGATTGCATGCACATTTAATCTTTTAAATCCTGTGCAAATGTAAAATTGTTAAAGTAGAAGGAAAAGCTTAACAGATTACATTAATTGCTTAATCGATTAAAATGCGTCAGAGTTGAAAAATCTATAAATAAACCATTGCTCTTTGCTTTTCAACAATTCTATGATTTTAATCTTTCATAACTAACTTAATTATTGAGTTTTAATTGCAGAAGCGTCCTGATTTCTTGAAGAATCAAAGATTGCTAGATTGGAAAGAAATCCTTAAATATTCTTGCAAGAACTTTGTGTTTACAATTGTTGATCCATATATGCACTCCAGGTGTATTCTACAGTGATCAGTTTTCATCTACAATCAAGATTAGATTGTGTCCCTGTTGTTGCGGCCAGGAAAAGAGTTTTGTGAAGTTTTATTACTTAGAGTTGGGATTGCTTTAAGGGCGACAAAAAGTGAGTGATCTTTCTAGGTTTGTACTGTAGTTGATATTGAGTTAGAAAGGAGAGTACATTTGAGAGGATTGTTCTCTGTATGTCTTGCTTGTAAGAACTCTATCAATATAGTAGATCCCTTCAACTAAGGTTGATTGAAGGAAGACTAGACGTAGGCAATGGGCCGAACCAGTATAAATATTTGTGTGAATCTCTCTATCCCTTCTCCTTTGATATTGCTCATATTCTTGTTTGATTGCATTCCAAGAAAACTTCAAATATTTTAAAAAGGTTTTTAAAGAACAATTATTAAAAGGAGAAAACCAATTCACCCTTTTCTTGGTTGATTTTATTGGCCTAACTTTTTCTACAATTGGCACCAAAGTTGAGAATTCAAACTTTACTCGAATTTTAATCGGTTAGGTTTTAAGTATAATAGATTAATTTATTCTTGATGGCCAATATGTCTCTGATCATGAGCAAGAGTGAAACATATGATGGTTTCTTGAATGCAACAAACAAAGATATTTGTAGTTCTGTGACTAAAAAATCCTATGAGCTTATTATGACAGGAACATCATGGAAAGCATCTCAAGAGAAGGAAAGAGTCACCAACATCCTAAGAATTGTAAAGAAACCAGAGGATGAAGAAACTGAGTTAATGGCAGAAAGATTCTCAAAATTCTTAATGAATAAAAGCGAATCTGACAAGAATCCCACAGAAGATCAAAAGAACTTTAGAGACCAAGTTTCAAAGCAAAATGAAGGCAATGAAGTTGACTGTAAGCACTCAAAACAACAAATTGATTTGAGTATGATGACAAAATCTGAAATAGCTGAAACCAGTGAGGAAAAGAGTGAAAAAGAAGCCATGTGGTATCTGGACAGTGGATGTTCCAGACATATGATAGGAGATCCAACAAGATTCATCAGCCTATCCTACAAGACAAGCGGTCATGTTACATATGGGGACAACAATAAGGGTAAAATTGTTGGTATTGGAAAAATACAAACACCTTCCTCATACATTATTGAAAATGTTCTGCTTGTTGATGGGTTGAAACATAATTTGCTGAGTATTAGCCAACTATGCGATAAAGGATTTAAAGTCACTTTTGAGCCTAATCACTGTTTGATCTGTCATATGAGCTTGTGTTGATTGGCAAAAGATTTAACAACATCTATATGGTTGATTTTAGAAATCTGTTATTTGCTTACTGTCTAAAGAGGTTAATTCGTGGCTATGACATAAAAGACTTGCTCATATTCATATGTCTCTGTTGCAACCAGGATCACGACGGGGAAGACGACGAGACTCTTAAAAAATAATTAAAGAGTTTGAAAATTAGAGTTTAGGAGTTGCCACCATAATTTATTCTGAAAAACTACGGAAAAACCATAAAATAAGGCTTGGTTAGCGAAATCAGAGTTTTGAGTTCGAGAGTCGCCACCATAGTTTATTTTCTGATAATGGTAAACAAATATCACAGGTTATTGGTTTCTAATTATATTAATCACCTACCATTTATGGCTTTTTTTTAGTTCTTGGAAAAATTCTGATTTACTGAAACAATATGTTAAATAACCCAAATTTAAATGAATATGTTTGTAATTAGATGATATGTAATGAGAGTTTGGAAACTCTGTAAATTAAATAAAACATATCCACCCTTCATAATTAGTTATATAATATTCTTTTACACTTGAATAACTAGCATATATAGTTTGTTGGCAAATAAAGTTATAGTTGAAAACCTAAGAGACATGATTGTCCTATATTCTGGACTATTGAGAAGGGATTGTTGTTAATATGAGAGATGATGGTAAAGATCAACATAAAAGCATGGATGCATTACATGTTGATTGCTGTCATCTTAGCCATTGAGCCTGCTGATATGAAAGGTTGAAATAATTTGTGATTAGAATGTAAAGGATGAAATAATTTGTGATTAGAATGTAAATGATGAAATTATTTGTGATTAGAATGTAAATGATGAAATGATATGTGATTAGAATGTGATTCCTACAAGGTGAATGTAACTAATGTGCCTGCAGTTTAGCTTACTTTTTTTATCCTGTTGGAATATGTCTTTCATCAATTTTTTCTCTAGAAAAAGAAAAAACTAATCCTATCTTCTATTATCTCAATCGAAATTTTTTATATCTCAAAAACTTATGAAAAAACAAAGTTGAACAAAAGTACAAAGATAATATCATCATTTTGAAATAATCTAAGACAGGAAGTACAAAGATAACAAGTACATTGAACTAAGTAAAAATACTTCTAATGAAAATGTGAGTAGTTGTTTTTATAACGTAAAAGATTGACGTGGTTTAATAAAAATCTCAAAGGGAATGACTTTGGTGTCAGTTGATTGAGAGGTTTCAGTCGTATCAATAGGATAAGGTAATGAATTTAAAATTTTGAAAGAATTGCAAAAAGATAGCAAGAGTGAAATGCATTATGTCAGAGCGGCTGCAGCGGAATGGTTAGCGTGGGATAACAAACCAAGAGGGGGGTGAATTGGTTCTTACTAAAATCGTGTGCCTTAAAAATTTCTACTCAATTAAACTTACTTAGCAAATAATAAAGATAATAAAATAGAGTAAGGTTGAGAGAAATTTGCACAGTTGATTTTATCCTGGTTCGGATCTTACCAATCCTACGTCCAGTCGCTTATCTCAAAAACAAGATAAACACTTCACTAATCACAAAACTATTACAAACTACAATCACACAGATACAATTTGTAAAAGTTTAGAAGACACCTCTCTTGAAGCCACAAGAGATGAAACAACACCTCCTTTGAATCTTCACAAAGGATGAAACACTTCCTTCGAATACTTCACGAAGGATGATTCTCTTCCAGACACTTCCTCAGACACACCAAGGATGAACAAGCTATTCCTCTGTCACCGCAGTAGCACTTCAGGACTTTGCAGACAAGAGTTTCTTTAGCTTCAATAGAGTTCTCAAAGAGTTCAGAGATTTTTGCACAAGGGAAGAGTTCTTCTTGAGAGAAAATGAGAGTCTATTTATAGACTCATCCAAAGGCTCCTCCATTTTCGCTTTTAGACTTTCTGACTGTGTTAATCGATTAGCTACAGTGGTTAATCGATTAACAACCCAACGGATACTTCAACGGCTCTAAAAATGGCTAGTTTTTCAAACGTTCACCTTGTTAATCGATTAACAGACCTTGTTAATCGATTAACGCTAATCGATTAACACCCTCTGTTAATCGATTAGCACTGCACTGCTGGGCTTCTCCATGGCTCTCTGGAACAATCGATTAACAGCCCTTGTTAATCGATTAACGTTAATCGATTAACACCCTCCGTTAATCGATTAACACTGCACAGAATTTTGCTTATGATTGATTTTTTTACATCACTTTTGAATACATACATGAAACTACTAATTTTCCTATGTTCATACAATTATTACACAATATTTCAAGTCTACAAAGATCATTCTTGATTGTTCTTGACTTGATTTGGACATCATCAAAACTTCATCTTCATCATTTTGCTAACAATCTCCCCCTTTTTGATGATGATCAAAACCTTCTTGTTTTAAAGCTTTTGGTGGTAATCTGTATTTGAAATACAACTTAAGGAAGAAATAATTTGTTAGTGAACATAGAGATAATTTGAAGACTTTAAATATTTCTCCCCCTTTTTGATCATTATTGAAAAGTGATGTAGAAGTGCTCCCCCTAATTTGATTAGAAATTATACTCCCCCTTAATAAAAGCATGGATGCATAGAAAGAATAAGAAAAGACAACATACATTTTATTGAATATTAAGATGCAAGCATACAAGGAAATATAAAGAGCACACACTAATAAAAACATAGAAACATAAATTTCCTAGGGCTCATCATCGCTATCGGGTACATAGAGTTTTGCCAATTTGTCATCAATCTCCTTAAGATGATTATTAATTTCATCATATCTAAGAGCATGATAAGCCATCATATCATCCATTCGTGACTGTTGCATAGAAGCCATATCTGCAATTTGTCTAGATATACTCTCTAGACTATATTCTTGGGGAGGATGGGATGGTCCAGCAACATTGGTTGGATGAGGCATAGGTATATCTTCATCTTCTTCAGCTGATGCATCATCTTCTGGTGCAATATCATCTTCAGTATGAACAAACAGATTTCCTTGTCGTATAAAGCCCATTTGATGCAAAGCTGATTCCCCAATTTTATGACTTCTTAAGACGGAGAGATGTTTCTCTCCCGTAACATCAACTCCTTTATACACACATATTAAAGAAATAAGGAGGGGATATGGAAGATGACCTCTATCATACCTCTTTGCCCGGACAATAGTGTCGGAGATGAGATCTGCCCAATTGATTTTGATATTTTGAGTAATGGCAGACATGATCATGAGATCAATTTCAAAGCATTGGGCTAGGTTTGAGCCTCTTGGACACAACAACCATACAATAAGATAATGAAGAACCCTTTCCTCCATTCTAAGATCTCCTACAAGAAGATATCGCCTATTTGGTAGAGGGTGTTGAGGGTTGCGCATGAAAGAACGATATGCCAAAATTTTGTTAAAATCACCAAAGTCATTTGGCACATGCATGGTATTTTCTAAGATGGGAAGATGAGCAACATTGGTCCAAATGTCATTATCCAGAATGATATCTATCCCTTTTACACGAGTGTAAACAATACCATTTTGGGATTTTAGATTGTAGTAGAATACTCTTACCAAATCTGGATAATAATGCCCTTGAAGTTGCATTAGATGCTGGACACCTTGCTCAATCAATTGCGGAGAAAATTGAAATTGATGTGTGGTAAACCAATTGAGATCTACAAATTTTTGACGAAGAATCTTGCGTTCTTTCCACATTTGTAGATATTCTTCATGCTTTCCATCATCGGAAATCCACCCATGAATATTTGGACCACGTGCAAGGGGTGTGCTTTCCGATCCATAGCTTCTTCTTCTTCTTCTTCTTGATGGTTCAGCCATGATAGCAAGAGATTTGAATTTTGAGAGAAGAAATGAAGTGAATTTGAGTTGTAGAGGGATGGGTAAAGTGAGTGGGTAAAAATGAGGGATGGTATGGGTTTAAATAGGCTGAGAAAAGACCCCCCAACGTTCAAAAATCAGAAAATGACCGTTTATAGCCGTTTATAACGGCTAGATTTGGCAGAATTTACTGCCTGGAACGTATGTTAATCGATTAACACCCTCTGTTAATCGATTAACGTTAATCGATTAACACCCTCTGTTAATCGATTAACTGACGCTGATTTCCGAAAATCAGCAAATTTTGCTTCTTTTCAATTTTTAACATGTTTTCAATATCCCTAGGTCTCTTCTATGTTCATAGAATCTATCTTTAGGCAATGCTTTGGTGAAAATATCAGCTAATTGATGTTGGGTATCAATATATTCTATTTCACAATCTCCTTTTTGCACATGATCTCTAAGAAAGTGATGCCTAATCTCAATGTGCTTGGTTCTAGAGTGCATTATGGGATTCTTTGTAAGGTTTATTGCGCTTGTGTTATCACACTTAAGTGGTATATGATCTAAATGAATGTCATAATCTTCTAGTTGCTGTTTCATCCATAAAATTTGCGCACAGCAATTTCCCGCAGCAATATATTCAGCCTCAGTGGTAGATAAGGCTACACAGGCTTGTTTCTTAGAATGCCAAGAAACTAAGGAACTACCTAGAAGATGACATGTTCCACTAGTGCTTTTTCTATCTATCTTACAACCTCCATAATCTGCATCTGAAAATCCTACAAGACTAGGTTCCGTTCCAGATGGATACCATAAACCAAAGGATGCAGTTCCCTTAAGATATTTCAATATTCTTTTAACTGCAGTAAGGTGAGATTCTCTAGGACTAGATTGATACCTAGCACACACACAAACACTTTGCATAATATCTGGTCTACTGGCAGTGAGATATAACAAAGAACCTATCATACATCTATAATTTGTTTGATTTACCTCTTTTCCTGACTCATCTTTGTCAAGATAGCATGAGGTTCCCATAGGTGTAGATGCTTCCTTTGCTTTGTCCATTTCAAACTTCTTAAGAATTTCTCTACAATACTTGGTTTGAGAAATGAACGTACCTTCTTTCATTTGCTTAATTTGAAGACCAAGGAAGAATGTTAATTCTCCCATCATAGACATTTCAAATTCACCCTGCATAGTCTTAGCAAATTCCTCACAAAGAGATTTATTAGTTGATCCAAAAATAATATCATCAACATATACTTGAATAATCAAAATATGTTTTCCGACTCTCTTAATAAACAAAGTGGAATCAACTTTTCCTCTATTAAAATCATTTTCTAAAAGAAAATTGCTAAGTCTTTCATACCAAGATCTAGGTGCTTGTTTTAAACCATAAAGTGCTTTCTTTAACTTATAGATGTGATTTGGAAATTTAAAATCTTCAAAACCAGGTGGTTGTTCAACATACACATCTTCTTTTATAAAACCATTTAGAAATGCACTTTTAACATCCATTTGAAATAATTTAAATTTCATTATAGATGCATAAGCAAGAAGTAGGCGTATTGCCTCTAACCTGGCAACTGGAGCATATGTCTCATCATAATCTATACCTTCTTCTTGACTATATCCTTGAGCCACAAGCCTAGCTTTATTCTTGGTGATGTTTCCATCTTCATCCAGTTTGTTTCTGAATACCCATTTTGTTCCAATTACTTGATGAGTATCGTCTCTAGGAATCAATTCCCAAACTTGATTTCTTTCAAACTGGTTGAGTTCTTCTTGCATTGCTATACACCATTGGTCATCTTGAAGAGCTTCCTTAATGTTCTTAGGTTCTATCTGCGACATAAAAGCTACATTCATGCAAAAATTAACTAAGTTTCTTCTAGTGTTTACCCCTTTTGATATGTCGCCAATGATGTTGTCCAATGATAATCCTCTAGGTTGTTGCCATATTTTGTTAAGATCTTCATTATCTTGAGGATTATTCGTTTTCTCTTCATTGGTTGTCTTTTGCAAGTCTTCATTTTCACCTGCATCTGATTCATCTGACTCAAGAGGTTTTGCCTCAAGGTCCACAATTTCATCAAAGACAATATGCACAGATTCTTCTATTTCAAGTGTTTTCCGATTAAAAACTCTATAAGCTTTGCTAGTTAGAGAATATCCTAGAAAAATAGCTTCATCGGCTTTTGAATCAAATTTTCCTAAATTTTGTTTTCCATTATTTAAGACAAAACATTTGCATCCAAAAATTCTTAAATGTGAAACATTTGGTTTTCTACCTTTAAAAATTTCATAAGGAGTACATTTCAAAATAGGCCTAATAAGCATTCTATTCAATACATAACATGCAGTACTCACAGCATCGGCCCAAAATTGTTTAGGAACACTATATTCATTTAACATAGTTCTAGCAAGTTCCTCTAAGGATCTATTCTTTCTTTCTACAACTCCATTTTGTTGAGGAGTTCTAGGTGCAGAAAAATTATGAGAAATGCCATATTCTTCACAAAAAGTTTCAAAAGATTCATTTTGAAATTCACCTCCATGGTCACTTCTAATAGCCTTTATTTTCAAGTCCTTTTCATTTTGAACTAAATTTGCAAACTTTTTAAATTCTTTGAAAGCTTCACTTTTAAGAGTAAGAAAGAAAGTCCAAGTATATCTTGAATAATCATCCACAATAACTAAAGCATAATAATTTCCTCCAAAGCTTTTTATCCTAGAGGGACCAAATAAATCCATGTGCAAAAGTTCTAAGGGTTTTAAACTAGAAACAACATTTTTCAAATGAAAAGATGATTTCACTTGTTTTCCCTTTTGACATGCATCACACAATTTATCTTTCACATATTTTAGTTTTGGTAGACCAATTACTAAGTCTTTAGAAATGAGTTTATTCAATTGTTGCATATGAATATGTGCAGCTCTTTTATGCCATAACCATGGATTTTCTTCTTTTACTACTAAACATGAAATATTCCTATTTGATGCATTTTCTAAATCAATCAAATAAATATTGTTATGCCTAATTCCTTTCAAAGCAATTTCAGAAGAATCATTTTTATAAATAGTGCAAGAATTTTGTTCGAAGGTTACCTTGAATCCTTTATCGCATAATTGACTAATGCTAATTAAGTTGTGCTTTAATCCTTCCACATATAGCACGTCTTTGATCATCAAGGTATCTTCACTTCCAATATCTCCTATTCCAAGGATTTTTCCTTTGTTGTTGTCACCATAGGTGACAAAGCCTCGTTCCTTTTTCCGGAAGCTTGTAAATTTCTTTTTATCTCCGGTCATGTGTTTTGAACATCCACTGTCAAGACACCACATATACTTCCTTGGTTTTGATAATTCCTACAACATAAAAAGAACAAGCTATTTAGGTACCCAACTATTTTGTATGGGTCCTTTGGGTTAGATAATGAAATTATTTTACAACCCAAGCATATCTACCACTTGGAACACCATAATGCTTAATTTTACATTTGTTAGATGTATGACCCTTTTTCATACAATAAAAGCATGATGCAACATTTGTGTTCCTATAAGTTGTTCCTTTTCCTACCCAAGTTCTACGGGTTCTATGATTATGCTTAATTTTAGGAACATACTTATTTTTTACAACCTTATTTTCATTATTTTTACTACATTCTCCAGTGGTTGTGTTTTCAGAAAAATATTTGAATTTAATGCATGATTCACATTCATTATTTGCAATAAATTTTTCTTTTTCATAAAATAAAACTTTACTTTTTAAATTTCTAATTTCTTCTGCTTGATATAAAAATTTATTTTTCAAACTTCTGTTTTCTTCAGATAAATTTGTAAATTCAGTTTTCAAATTATCATTAATTTTAGAGAAATTTTCAGAAGTAATTTTCAAATTTTCATTTTCTTCAAGAATATTTCCAAAATTTAATTTTAACTCTTTGAAATCCTTTTTCAATTTCTTATGAGCTATATCTAATTTTTCGGATTCTACTAATAAGGCAGCATAAGTATCATGCAATTCAGTTTCACTATCATATTGACTAGAATTATCTGAATCGTTAGATGTACTTACTTGGCTTCCAGCGTCATCGTCATCCGCCATTAGACATATGTTTGCTTCTTCATCAGAACTACTCGAGTCAGAAATAGATTCGTTGTCATCGTCCCATGCGATGTATGCTTTCTTTTTCTTGAAGAATTTCTTTTCTTTCTTTTCTTCACCCTTCTTTTGATTTGGGCAGTCTGCTTTTAAGTGTCCCTTTTCTCCGCAACCATAGCATCTATAGTTTGAGGAAGATCCTTGATTTTCTCTCTTTTCATTTCTGAATCTCCCTTTGCCTTTTGATTTCATGAACCTATTGAACCTTTTGATTAGTAGACTCAAATTTTCATCTTCTTCTGAGTCTTCATCTTCCATTTTGCTTTTGTTCTTTTCTACCTCAGATTTGAAGGCTAGAGTCTTTTTCTTAGTTTTTGCTTCTTCTTCATCTAGTCTTCCGAGGTCAAGTTCATGCTCTCTCAACTTTCCAAATAATGCAGCCATTGTCATTGTGTTGAGATTTTGTGACTCAGAAATTGCAGTCACTTTTGGTTGCCAAGACCTGTCTAAAGATTTCAAAATTTTAATATTAAGCTCATCAGTATCGAAAGACTTACCTAATCCAATAAGATGATTTACGATGTTGGTGAAGCGTTTCTGAACATCTACTATTGTTTCCCCTTGCTTCATCCTGAACATTTCGTATTCCTGGATTAAGGTATTCTTTCTTGCTCTCTTAACATCATCTGTACCTTCGTGGGTTACTCTAAGTACTTCCCACATTTCTTGTGCAGTTTTACAAACAGAGATCCTGTAAAACTCGTCAACAGTTAAAGCAGATGAAATAATATTACGAGCTTTTACATCATTACCAAATTTTTTCTTATCTTCAGCAGTCCATTGGTCACGGGGCTTTGGTTCCTGCATATTGTTAGTTGGAACAAAAGGACCAGATGCAACAGCATCCCAAATATCTATATCAATAGATTCCATAAAAATTTGCATTCTAACCTTCCAAAATGCGTAGTTTTCACCTGTGAATAGTGGTGGTCTATTGATAGAAGCACCCTCTGCAAAGGTTTGATGTGATCCTGCCATTTGAATGACTATCAAAGCAAGCTCTGATACCAATTGTCAGAGCGGCTGCAGCGGAATGGTTAGCGTGGGATAACAAACCAAGAGGGGGGTGAATTGGTTCTTACTAAAATCGTGTGCCTTAAAAATTTCTACTCAATTAAACTTACTTAGCAAATAATAAAGATAATAAAATAGAGTAAGGTTGAGAGAAATTTGCACAGTTGATTTTATCCTGGTTCGGATCTTACCAATCCTACGTCCAGTCGCTTATCTCAAAAACAAGATAAACACTTCACTAATCACAAAACTATTACAAACTACAATCACACAGATACAATTTGTAAAAGTTTAGAAGACACCTCTCTTGAAGCCACAAGAGATGAAACAACACCTCCTTTGAATCTTCACAAAGGATGAAACACTTCCTTCGAATACTTCACGAAGGATGATTCTCTTCCAGACACTTCCTCAGACACACCAAGGATGAACAAGCTATTCCTCTGTCACCGCAGTAGCACTTCAGGACTTTGCAGACAAGAGTTTCTTTAGCTTCAATAGAGTTCTCAAAGAGTTCAGAGATTTTTGCACAAGGGAAGAGTTCTTCTTGAGAGAAAATGAGAGTCTATTTATAGACTCATCCAAAGGCTCCTCCATTTTCGCTTTTAGACTTTCTGACTGTGTTAATCGATTAGCTACAGTGGTTAATCGATTAACAACCCAACGGATACTTCAACGACTCTAAAAACGGCTAGTTTTTCAAACGTTCACCTTGTTAATCGATTAACAGACCTTGTTAATCGATTAACGCTAATCGATTAACACCCTCTGTTAATCGATTAGCACTGCACTGCTGGGCTTCTCCATGGCTCTCTGGAACAATCGATTAACAGCCCTTGTTAATCGATTAACGTTAATCGATTAACACCCTCCGTTAATCGATTAACACTGCACAGAATTTTGCTTATGATTGATTTTTTTACATCACTTTTGAATACATACATGAAACTACTAATTTTCCTATGTTCATACAATTATTACACAATATTTCAAGTCTACAAAGATCATTCTTGATTGTTCTTGACTTGATTTGGACATCATCAAAACTTCATCTTCATCATTTTGCTAACACATTATTTGAAGGTTAAAGAATATTTCAAGACACATTCTTCTACCACTTCCAAATTGTTAATAACTCAAAATGATGATCTCTAGTATCAATGGCTTTATGAGTTGTTAAAAACATTTATGGTTTAGACTTCAATATTTCCAAACATTGCAAACGGTAAAAAATTTATGAAGCAAACGGTCAAATCATTTATAATTTTATTTTTTTATTGATTTTATTCTCCCCTAACTCTATAAATAGAGAGTTCTTTCGTAATTCCAAAACACACTAAAATCAATATTCTTCTATTCTTCTTTCTTCTTAGTTTCATCCTCTTTTTCTCCTCTAAAAAATATTTTGGGTTATTTTATACTCTTTTTAGATATCTTTGCTTGTTCTGAGATTCTCAGAAATTTTGAAAAGTTTTTGTTGTATCTTGGGTGACTTGTGCAATACAAAGCAGATAAGTCCTTAAGGACAGTGAAACTACACGCCTAAGGAAATATTGTTTTGTTAGCTTTTCTACAACAATCTTAAGGACTTATGGCTGACATCAACAACATGACTTTGGAGCGCCAAACCTTTGCTTCCAAAACTATGACGGTCTTTTCGAAAACACTTCTGGACGTGTCAAAAGTCGAGGTTTTCTCTAGACAGAACTTCCGACGCTGGCAAGAACGTGTGTCCACCCTTTTAGACATGTATGGAGTTGTTGCTGCTCTTTCATCTTCGAAGCCCGACTCCAGTGTTCCTTCAAACTCAAAACTAGTTGAAGAGTGGACTTACGCGAACAAGGTATGCCAACACACTCTGCTTAATGCACTTTCTAATGATTTGTTCGATGTGTACTATTCCTACAAGGAAGCAAAAGACATGTGGGACACATTGATTCTCAAATACACTATCGAAGATGTCGTCAGACAAAGATTTGTCACATGGAGCTACTATCATTGGGAGATGATTGGATTTCTTTCCAATCTAGCAATCTTTGATTCTTCAAGAAATCAGGACGCTTCTGCAATTAAAACTCAATAATTAAGTTAGTTATGAAAGATTAAAATCATAGAATTGTTGAAAGGCAAAGAGCAATGGTCTATTTATAGATTTTTCAACTTTGACGCATTTTAATCGATTAAGCAATTAATGTAATCTGTTAAGCTTTTCCTTCTACTTTAACAGTTTTACATTTGCACAGGATTTAAAAGATTAAATGTGCATGCAATCAATTAAACATTTCATACAAGCCACAACATTTACAATATGATCTTTATTGATAGTTATGGCTTTTCAAGAAAAAAGGTTTTCACATAAAACACATTTTAACCGATTAAGAAATTAATATAATTAGTTAAGTTCCATACATAAGCAATTTTGAAAACTTTTTTCAATCAGAACACCTCAATGCACTCAGCAAACATGTACTGTCATAAATTTCTCGAAGACATCAAAGTAGAGAATATTCTTTTATCAGCTGAATTCGTTTCAGAACTTCTGATCGAGAAATTATCGTCATCTTAGATAGATTACAAACAAAAGTTGAAACACAAGCACAAGCATATGTCTCTAATAGAACTTGTTACACACATAATAATTGAAGATACCAACAGGAAGGAGTCTACAAGAACTTGTTACTCTTTAACCTTTTTTTCAATTTTTTTTAGAAATGCCCCTGGCCAAGCATTGGGCTGAAATGAAATTGCTTGAAAGCCATTACTGGTTTGTTGCACCTGCAATTGATTTCAAGATTGGGCCATTGCAACACAGATTGAAGAATTGGGATGTTGCTATGCTGGACATATGTTGCTGCCTTGGCTAAATTGGTTTAGTGCTACAAGGGCTTATGCATTAAAAATGGAAGCAATTGGGCCTGATTTGAGCAGAAAAATGCCAGGCCTGGTCCCTCTTTGCCACAAATGCTGAGTGGAATTAATTAAGGGTGTTAATCCCTCCACTACCACATTTTGTCCCTCCACCTCCCCAATTCTATTACATATTTTTTGAATTACAAAACTAACCTTTTATAATTACAAAAATAACCTTTTTACTTTTTAATCCTAATTATTTACTTTAACCCTAAAATCTATCTTTCTACCCCTTCTCACCCACCTCCCAACCCTCTCAAATTCTCACCCAAACTCCATCACATCCGTTTCTCATCTTCCATTTTTCCTCCATATCCGTTTTCTTCCTCCTTCAGCAGTTCGGCTGTGGGGGCGGTGCGCGGCGCGGCAGTGCAACAGTGTGGCGGTGCGGCGCGGCAGTTCGGCGGTGGTGCGACGGTGAGGTGTGGCAGTGCGTTCTCCCACAAGGTTAGTGATGATATTTTTAATTTTTTTTAAATGCAATGCATATATCTCTGTGTTGTGTTCTGTGCTGTGCTCTACGTTTTTTCGCTGTGTTCGTGTATTGGGAGAAAGGAAGAAGATAACCAGGAAAAAAACGGATGTCGGTTATTCATTTGGATCTGAAACGGATGTCGATATCTGTCGACGGATGTCGACATCCGCTTCAGATCCAAACGGATACTCGACATCCGTTTATGGCCTGTAGTTTTTTTAACTTTTAAGTTTATTTTCAATTAATTTGTTACGTAATTATTATATTTTTATTTTTTTTACTTTATTAATTTATTATATTTTTAATTAATTTATAGAGTATTTAAATTTAGTGTTTTTTTCTAATTTTTTATTTATTTATATCTAAATTAAAATTTTTTTATTTAATGAAATAATTATTATTAAATTAATAAAAAAGTAGTATTAATTAATGAAATAATTATTAATTTAATTAAAAATATTTTTGTCAGAAATGGTAAGAACACGAGGTTCATCTTTTAGTTCTCGTGGAGAGAGTTCTAGAGGAGAAAGTTCTCGAGGAGAGAGTTCTGCACAGGGTGATAACAGTTGAAAAACTGTTATTTTCATGCTTAAAATTGACACAAAAAGCAACCTTTACACTTAGAAACTAGCTTGAAATCATGCTTTTATCCATATTTTCATAAATAAGAGAGCTGGACAGGTTTATTGTTGATTTCAATGTTTTTGTGTAGGTTTTAAGGTGAATTTAGTGAAAGAAGTGAAGAAGGAGAGAGATGGAATTAGAAAAGTCAACCAGAAACCAGAAAAGTCAACCAGTCAACCAGAAAAGTCAACCAGTCAACCAAAAAGTCAACCAGTCAACCAGAATACGAAAAAAGTCAACCAGACGAGTTTTGGGCCAGTTTTATGCGATTTTATGATCTGTTTGGGCCTGGACCCGTTTTCTATTATTTTTATGTCCTATTTAAAGACCTAGATGTCTTAGGGTTTGGTATCTTTGGCAGAAACAAAGCAAACACTCTCTCTTCCACCCCTTTGAAGGAGGATCTTGGATGCTCAGGCTACCTCTTCACCTTTCTAGGGTTTTATCTTTCATTCTTTCATTATTGTTCATCTAGGTTCACCATGAATATGGCGAACTAAACCTTGTATGTTTGTTGGGGAATCAATGTAATCTTTTGAAGCTCTCATATATGGAATTTGTGCTTGCATCTTAATCTAAGATTTATGCTTTCCTTCATCATTAGTTAGGGTTTTTCCTCTTTGCCTAATGCTTGCTTTGTTTAACTCATTCAATGCATGATTATTGATTTTGTCGATACGGGAACGTACGGGGAAGTCTAGATCCGGGGAATTACTCCCAATATTATATTGGTTGTCGTTAAGCTCCTGTGCTAAGAGGACTAATTATTAGGAATGCTAGGAATCGTATGAACTCGTAATTAGGGATAGGCCTTCTTGACAAGGTAATTTAGAGAGTGGCATTAACAATGATGATTTGAATGTTGAATTCCTAAAATATATGAGAGTGGATAAGATGAAATTGACCCCCAACAACATATTCATATATATATTTCATTGAAAGTGCTTGTCTTTTGCTTTTGCCATTGATCAAAATCTCATGCATACATGTTTATTTTCTGTTTTGCATATTAAACTTCAAATATTTCGTTCTTAAGTCTTAGCTAATCAACGAACCACACAACTAAACTAGGCCGTGAGTCCTTTGGGAGAACGATACTTGGTCTTACCGAGTTTATTACTTGAAACGATTCGGTCATACTTGCCGATTGTTCAACAAGTTTGTGACATCATATTTTGGTGATCATAAATTTGTCCATCAAGTTTTTGGCGCCGTTGCCGAGGACTCTGGTTTAACTGGTTAATTTGTGTGATTATTGATTATCTTTGACTTTAATTTTGAATTTCTGTTTTTATTTTCGGTTTTTATTTGATTTGGTTTTATTTTACTTGATTTTATTTGATTTTATTTTATTTTATCTTATTTGATTTTATTTTATTTTATTTTATTTTATTTGATTTGATTTTATTTTATTTTATCTTATTTGATTTTATTTTATTTTATTTGATTTGATTTGATTAGATTAGATTTTATTTGATTTGATTAGATTAGATTTTATTTTATTTTATTTGATTTGATTATATTAGATTTTATTTTATTTTATTTTTTTTTATCCTCTGAATCTTTTATCTTCTGAATCTATATCTTCTCCTATATCTTTTTGTGCTAACAAATATTTTCTAGAGTTTTGTGCCTAATGCTTTCAGGATGCAATTCGGTCAAGAATTTAACTATATGGGCACTCAATTCTACCAAGGTAAACAAAGGAAAGCAAGATATATCATCTTTCAGGCAAGGCATGGAGGAATCACTGGGGCATGCATGGGATAAGTATAAAAGCTTATTAAGAAAGACACCCACGCATAACTTTGATGATGTGCAAGTAGTCCTAACCTTCCTTGGAGGTCTTGGTTCACAAACCAAGATGATGCTTGACGCCTCAGCAGGAGGAAATATCAAATGGAAAACTCCAGAGGAAGCTACAGAAATCATTGACAATATGGCTACTAGTGATAATGAGCTGAACAGTGAAAGAGGAGCTCCTATTCAACAAAAAGGAGTTCTACAATTGCAATCCAATGATGCCTTGCTAGCTCAGAACAAGATACTAACTCAACAATTGGAGAATCTCACAAAGATACTTGCACAACTGCTAAAAGAGTTAAAGACTGTTGCACAGGTTCAACCACAGATGTGTGAATTGTGTGGAGGCGACCATATTAATGGTCAATGTGCCTTTCCAGTAGAAGCCGTAGAGGATGTAAACTACATGACCAATCAATATCGTCAAGGGAACTATAATCAAGGGTGGAAACCACACTCAAGTATTGGTCAAGGACAAAGTAGGGAAGCTGGACAATCAGGGCCATTTCACAAGCAACAACCAACCTTATGGCAACAAATGTCTACACTTAATGAAAGATCAACAAGGTTGGAAGAAACTCTTCAGCAATTCATACAGAAAACTGAATCTTCTCAAAAGAGCACTGAAGCCGCTATTAAGAACTTGGAGATCCAAATGGGTCAGATTACCAAGCATTTGGAAGAAAGGCCTGACAAAAATTTTGGGGCTAATACTGAGGTTAACCTCAGGGAAGAGTGTGAAGTGCTAGTGAGTGTAAATGTTGAAAAAGTTGAGTTTGAAAAAGAAGAGAGAGAAGAGAGAAAAGAGAGAGAAGAGAAAGAAGAAGAGAAAATTTGTGTGAAGATTGAGAAAGTGAGTAGAAAAAGAAAAGAAAAAAAGAAAGTGAGAGAAAAGAAAAAGAGGACGAGAGAAAAAAAGAAAGAATCATATGAAAAACCTCTTCCTCATCCAAAGAAGTATCATAGGAAGGAAAAGAAATTTAAGTGCCTCATGGAAATCTTCAAGAAATTGGAGATTAAAGTTCCTATGATTAAGACATTGCAACAGGTTCCTGGTTTGATCAAATTTCTGAAGAAGTTCAGTAGAAAGAAGAAAAAGAAGGTGGAACATGAGCTTTATTGGGTCAAGCTAGTGACATTAAAAGAGCGCTTGCTGGGAGGCAACCCAGTGATTTAAGAACTTTTAATTTTTTGTTTGGTGATGTAATTTTGAACTTTTGGGTATTTTTGTTTTTGTTATAAGTTTGTTACAGGGTTTACATCTACTAATGGATGTTAGGCGGAAGAGTATCTACTGAAGGATACTATGTTTGTATACATCTACTGATGGGTGTTGGTAAGAAAGATTTGCATCTACTGAAGGGTGCTGGAGGATTTTGGGTCAGGCTCGTGACGTTAAACAAGCGCTACCTGGGAGGCAACCCAGTTGATTGATTTTATCTGTATTGTTTGTTTTGATTCTGCTTTAGTTGCATGATAGGGATTAAATGTTTGAGTGATCTGAGAACTTAATTGTAGGGAGCAAGTCAGGGGCATGAGTAGAAGGCACCTAAGCTAAGCTAGGAAGAAGAAAGGCACAACACGAAAGTGCCGCTGAGCGGTACTCTCGCAGAATGGGCTTTAGTTCCCCTTAGCGGGACCCGACCCCATTAGGGTATTTTTATACCCTAGGCTGCGCATTTGCTCATACTTTCAGACTCCTCTCTGCACACACACTCCTACATACCTTTTCAAAGGTTCTCAACAACTTTTCCCTCATCCCTCTTTAGAAAATCTCCCTTCCACTCACTTGCTCACTAGTTTTCCATCTAAGTTTGGGGTTGGGAGAGAGCATCATTGAAGGGGCTGATTTCTTCATTGTGGTTTACTAATGCTTAACAATGTATCTTTTGGTTTTGTGAATTATGTTTGATGCAGGGATGGCCTCCTCATCGGGCAAAAAGAATCAAGACTATAAGATCCAAGAAGAGGAAGATACAGAGGACAGCTCAGATTGATGAGGAGTTGAGATAGCATTTACTGATGAATGCTATCATAACTAGAGCAGGACTTATGCTTTTGTTGGTTTAAGTTTTCTAAACTTATTTATTTTTCGTTTTAGATTAGGGTTTGATGTACTCTATTGGAAACATGGTTTGTTATGATGGTTTGCTATTAACTGTGATTGTGTGATAAGTAATGCTTGATGATGATTAGTGATTGATTGATGTTGAGATAGATGTGCACATAAAATGCTTATACAGGTGATTCACAAGCTTTGTGAACAAATGCAGGATATCATGATTGTGGTTGTGAGATTAAGCAGGATGTGTATGTCAAATGTGAATGAGCTTATATATGAGGTTTTGAGCTCCAGAGTTGTTATGTTTGAATGCTATTACTTTGAAAGCATGAATGATTTTGCCCAGGTTTTCTATGATTGAATCAATTGCTTGTTTTGCATCATGTGATCAAGGCCGTTTGTTGGAACCCTTTTTATTGGCCAGATTCATAAAGTTAGCCCACTAAAAGAGAACACTTTGTGTTCTATCCTTTGAACCCTTAGCCTTGAACATACATTGAAACCCTTGATTGAAAATCTTTACCTTGAGTTAAGTAGAAGATCTTGTGTGGTATTGTTAAATGTTCAAGTTTGGGGTTGTTGGGAAAACATGAAAAAGGAAAAGCATTGAGCTAAGAGCTAAAAAGTAAGAATATGCAAAGAAAAAAAGAAAAAGAAAAAAAAAAGAAAAAGAAGCAAAGCTCAATGCAAATGCAAAGGCAAGTTGGGAAGAATAAGAAAAATTTTGTTATGATTCTCTTAACTCAAGGATTTTGTGATCCAGAAAAACCAATTTTCTTGTTAGCCCAGCCACATTATAAGCCATTGAAAAGTCCTTGTGATGATGCATGCTTGTGAATGTTTTTGATTGTGGTAAAATGAAAGGCAAAGTTGATTCATGTAACATTGTGATAGTGGAGTGAATGAGTGAAACACTTTACCTCTTATACACTTGTGTGTTGAGTGAAACACTTTACCTAGTGAGGAAATATTCCATAAGCACATGAACATCCATGCTTAATTGATTGATCATTCATGAAAAATAGCATTTGTTGGAATTTAAATGACTTTGTGAACACTAAAGCATGTGCACATCTTGATTGAACTCTTGGTCATAAGTTTGAGTGAAGTTGTTACTTATCTTGAAAAAGAGGATTTTTGAATGAGTGAACCATCATATGAATTGGTTGAAAATTGAGTTACATCTTCTTTGCTTGAGGACAAGCAAAGTTCTAAGTTTGGGGTTGTGATAACAGTTGAAAAACTGTTATTTTCATGCTTAAAATTGACACAAAAAGCAGCCTTTACACTTAGAAACTAGCTTGAAATCATGCTTTTATCCATATTTTCAGAAATAAGAGAGCTGGACAGGTTTATGCTTGATTTCATTGTTTTTGTGCAGGTTTTAAGGTGAATTTAGTGAAAGAAGTGAAGAACGAGAGAGATGGAATAAGAAAGGTCAATCAGAAACCAGAAAAGTCAACCAGTCAACCAGAAAAGTCAACCAGTCAACCAAAAAGTCAACCAGTCAACCAGAATACGAAAAAAGTCAACCAGACGAGTTTTGGGCCAGTTTTATGCGATTTTATGATCTGTTTGGGCCTGGACCCGTTTTCTATTATTTTTATGTCCTATTTAAAGACCTAGATGTCTTAGGGTTTGGTATCTTTGGCAGAAACAAAGCAAACACTCTCTCTTCCACCCCTTTGAAGGAGGATCTTGGATGCTCAGGCTACCTCTTCACCTTTCTAGGGTTTTATCTTTCATTCTTTCATTATTGTTCATCTAGGTTCACCATGAATATGGCGAACTAAACCTTGTATGTTTGTTGGGGAATCAATGTAATCTTTTGAAGCTCTCATATATGGAATTTGTGCTTGCATCTTAATCTAAGATTTATGCTTTCCTTCATCATTAGTTAGGGTTTTTCCTCTTTGCCTAATGCTTGCTTTGTTTAACTCATTCAATGCATGATTATTGATTTTGTCGATACGGGAACGTACGGGGAAGTCTAGATCCGGGGAATTACTCCCAATATTATATTGGTTGTCGTTAAGCTCCTGTGCTAAGAGAACTAATTATTAGGAATGCTAGGAATTGTATGAACTCGTAATTAGGGATAGGCCTTCTTGACAAGGTAATTTAGAGAGTGGCATTAACAATGATGATTTGAATGTTGAATTCCTAAAATATATGAGAGTGGATAAGATGAAATTGACCCCCAACAACATATTCATATATATTTCATTGAAAGTGCTTGTCTTTTGCTTTTGCCATTGATCAAAATCTCATGCATACATGTTTATTTTCTGTTTTGCATATTAAACTTCAAATATTTCGTTCTTAAGTCTTAGCTAATCAACGAACCACACAACTAAACTAGGCCGTGAGTCCTTTGGGAGAACGATACTTGGTCTTACTGAGTTTATTACTTGAAACGATTCGGTCATACTTGCCGATTGTTCAACAAGTTTGTGACATCATATTTTGGTGATCATAAATTTGTCCATCACAGGGTGAAGGTAGGAGACGACCTACAGCTTCAACTCGGAGAAGACGTGCAGCTCCAATTCAAGATGACCCTATAGCCGAGGACCGAGCGTTTGAGGAGGAGGCATATGAGGCCTATGAGGGTCCTGTTCACGAGGAGGCATTTGAGGCTCCCTCTTGACGATAATGAGGAGGAGGAACATGTCGATGTTCCTCACATACAGGAGGAGGATGTTGGTGGATTTCCTGGAGGTCCATGTGATGCTTCATTGCTGACACACTATGTTCAGCATGTTGCTTATGGAATTTCGCAGGGTCGGGTGAGTGTATAACTTTAATTTTAATTATTAAGTTTTTGTCGAATACAATTGATATTAAATATTGTTGTGTAGGATCGAGAGGAGATACTGAAGTTGATCTCCCATGGTAAAAAAATTAATAAGTTAGGACCGTGCGCCGAAGGAATTCAACACATTGTGTTGAATTCCGCTTTGATGCCTCTCACAAATATTTGCTATGGTTACGTTGATAAGGGCTTGTTGCTCGGTTTCATAGAGAGATGGCACTTTGAGACGAGTAGTTTCCATCTCCCTGTAGGGGAGATGTCGATCACTCTTGACGATGTCTCCACTTTACTTCACCTTCTGGTACTGGGACAATTATGTGATTTGGAGGAGTTGGAGTTTGAGGAGGCTTGTACAACCCTTGTAGAACTGCTCGGCATTGATGGTGGCACAGCTGGTGCTGAGATGGAGGATGCACGTGGTCCGAAAGTCAGACTCAGCTGGCTAAGAGAGATATATGTTTAGAGGTGTCAGTCGCAACAGTAGGACTATGCTGCCAGATCATATCTGTTGCATCTAGTAGGATGCACGATTTTCGCAAATAAAAGTGCCACTTCTATACGTGTGTCTTACCTTCTATTATTTAGAGATGTACACGCGTGTGGTAGATATGCTTGGGGTATTGCTGCACTCGCCCATTTGTACGACCAGCTCGGGGATGCGAGTCTGGCTTCCACGAAGCAGATGGCTGGATTTCTGACCTTGTTTCAAGTACATACATATACTCTTCACATTTATTTGATGTACTTATTTCGATGTTCAAAGAAGAAAGATATTTAATTGAATAATTGCATTTTTAGAGTTGGATATACGAGCATTTCCCTACCATGGGAAGGAGCGGTTGGTGTCTTCTTATGATGAGACCACATCACGTGCGGCTAGGTGGCAGAGCCCTCGGCAGAGTTTGACTCTTGCAGAGATTCGGTCGCAGTTGGATGGCCTGACATACAGTGGAGTTGTATGGCATCCATATGAGGGACATCGGGGCATTCGTCCATTCTTTGGCATTTGTATGTATTCTGGATGGCTTCAGATTAGTGACACCCTTTCCCGTCATTTGCCTGAGCGTGTGATGAGGCAGTTTGGGTTATACCAGGAGATTCCACGACCACCCACTGCCGTTGCAGATGCAGATGTAGTCGTTGTTGATTATGTGTGGTTGCACTTCATGAATCACGTTATTACGAATGTGAGACAAGCATCATACCCTTATGAATGTGTCGATGGATACATACAGTGGTTTAGGAGGGTTTCACATCCCTATATTATTCCTACTCCACCTGACGCGAGACCGGCTCTTGTGCCTACACAGTGCCCCAATGTTCCACAGGAGGCACGACCCCATCGTAGATCCTCTCCACCTTCACCATCTGGCGTTGTGGTATGCTATTTTTCATTGCTTATGTTATTAAATTTTCTTAACCATGTTTATTTATTTGTTGGATATAATTATAATGCAGCCTAGATTTAGGCGAATGGCGAGAATGTTACAATCGTTGATATCATGTCGTCATGTGACCAAGGGTACTGTTGCACATCAGGTATCGGTGAACCTGCTTCATATTGCTAATGAGGGCATCAACGAATATTCTCCAACTAGGAGAGGACAGAGGCACGTGCGTGGTAGACGGTCGACGTCTAATTGATAGGATTTTGTATTTCATTTTTTTAACAAACTATGACTCACGAGATTGTGTTATTTTGGATACCCTAATCTTTACCTTAAATGTTCGTTAAATCATTTTATTTTCCAAAATTAGGCCTGAAGTATATTATGTCATTGACCCTATTTTCATTTAATATGATTTTCGTTTAATAAATATGGTGTACAGGTTTATTTCAACTAATGGCTTAGAGTTGTAATTTAATTTTTATAAAACTTACATTGTTAAATGAATGTGGTACAGTACTAGAATTTTCTACAAAGATTATATTATTCGTTTTTATTTTGTATTAATCTAAATATACACCATTAATAATACTTTATATGGAATCCTTGCATGTAGTACTTATTTCAAGATAAATATATGTATATATAAATATATAATATATTATATTAGATGTTATATATATATAATATTTTATTAGGAGTTACGTAAAGGAAAAGAAGGGAGAGATATACATCTAGGAAACACTTTAACAAAAAGTAAATGTTTAGTATTTTAGTTGAATGAATTGTGTAGGTCTATCAAAAAGCTTAAAATACACCTATCAAAAAGTAATAGTGTATTTTTACATATCTTTATAAATATCATGAATTACCCAAGTCAACATAAGATGTCGTTACGCCCATCAGGTGTGCAAATGTTTGCATCCTACTAGTATACATAGATGACCACGCTCGTGCCTCAGGATAACATTGGGTTGAGGAGATGGTATTGACCATGGGCAAAGGACAATCTTCTTGTAACTTAACCTGCCACAATACAAATTACAATAGTTAATTGAGTTATAAGTAATTTTCAAATGAAATCACAAAATAATACAATTACCTGCACGAAATGACATCCATGAACATGTTCTATACAAATTAACCGATGTTGATTTATATCAGAAGGTGATGTGGAACGTAGTGGGAAGATAGTATAATTTTGAGATGATGACATACACACTAATATGACATTATATCGGTTAGCAATTGCATAACCAATGTCTGGTAATGTCATCCACTTATTCATGTTAACCTGTTATGAATCAAACAAGTTGTTAGATAAAATAAATATAATAAATAAAATACATAAAACAGGAAACACTTACCGTCGGCTGTGACTTCATAATCAACAAAGAGTTCCTCAGTTCTTCTAGTCTATCATACCCTCCTACTAGGCTTGCGTATTCATCACGCCATTGACTGAGTTCTTTGTACAAATCATTTCTGATAACGGGCCATGAATCTTCTCCGAGTCCCAACGAGGCAGCAATGCATCTATATCCACAGTGACCATCAGGCACAACATCAACAACGTCCACAATGAATGGGTGAGTAATAGAATGAAACTGGTCTATCATTGGAACTTTCTTTTTCTTCACTACATTTGGCTTTGATTGTAATTTACTTTTCACAATTGAAGATTCTATGATTGAATGAAAGGCATCGACATACTCAAAATATGATGGATCCCGCATAGTAGACCTTTCTCTTCGTTGAACTTTACTTTTTTTTAGCACCCTTTGTCTTGACTTTATGTAATGGAGGGACCATTGATGTCAATGTAGGACAAGTAATTTCAAGTAACTTTTGCTTGATGGTGATTTTACCTCCAATGTCAACCTCATTGAATCGTTCTTGTACTTGTTTCAACTCATCTTTAATGGATAACTCGGGCTTAGTTTCATTTAATTCAACATTTGAGAAATGCAATCTTCGCCACATGATATGAAATTCACCCAAAGGGATCAATCCAACATCATATTGTGCTAATTCACATGCACATGGGACACCAAATGTACGCCTCAATACGTATCCACACTTTGATGAGTCCAATCCTATTTGCTGCACTCTTTCCAATTCCTTAGCAATGAGATCCAATGCATATTGAGAGACACGCCCAATAAGTTTTTTATATTTGTATCCTTTAAAAGGGTCACTTGTGAGCAACATAATTCTTTCAAATGACGCCTTAATCTTGTTGTGTTGTAGGATAACAACGTTATGAATACTATCCCAACAAGAACACAAATCACACATACTATTGCTCAGAACTTTCTTCAGACTCCAATGAGCAGACTCAACCCTGAAATAAATAAAAAAAAATCATCAACAAGTGCAAATAAATATTTATCTACAAAACAAATAAATAAAATAACATTACAACATACCTATTTCTGGTTGTGTTCCCTAAATGCATTACTTTGTTCGTCCAAAACTTTACAAAGTATGTACTGTACGGAATAATCCAAGTCTGATTCACATATTCAAAGAACAAAGGCCATGATCTGCTCGTGTATTGAAAACCATTCACATACTTAGCAAACAAGCTCTCATCATTACAATCCATCACATTTTGCCATGCATCCATCAACACACCCCAAACCTCAGTAGAATGAACTAACATTTTGCATTTAGCTTTAACATTTTTAAGGATCTGGAACTCACATAACATCTTATATGACTCAGGGAATACATTTGCAATGACATTCATCAAAGCCAAGTCTCGGTCAGTGACAATGACTTTAGGACCACCCTCAGATGTTAAAAATAAACATTTCAGCTTTTCCAAAGCCCATGTGAAATTACTCTGTCGTTTAGTAGACAAGAAAGCAAATGCTGCAGAGAAGTTTAACCCTGTAGACGTCGTGCCCACAATCTCAAGCAATGAAAATCTATATCTATTTGTTTTATATATGGAATCCATAAAAAATACAACATTAAATGAGTTTAATAATTTCACCGCTTCAGGATGTGTCCAAAATAGGTCAGTAACAACCTTTGAATCGTCGGCACACCTACTCCAATGAATGTACTTATCCCGATCCAACAACATCATAATTTGTTGTAGTTCAGTTCTGGACTCTCTCAATGATCGTTTATACGCTTATCTTGCGTTGTAGATTTGTTTAATCGTTGTGACATTTCGATCATTATTTTGTTTGAGGGTTAATAAAATATTTGAAGGTGTAACTTTACTCTTTGTCATATCAACCAGTAATGACTGCTCACTCATATTTAACCTGCCAGCATAAGGATGTCCAACTAAAGTTTCAGCCAAATCAAGGTTGTATGTCCACACATCACCTTCAACACCCATCCATCACCGTCTGAACCTGGTTTACCTTTTAATCTAAACGAACACTCACATTTACGAGTGTCGTATACACTAGGCACCGCATGGGCTTTTTATTTCCGATATTTTCCTCCTCTTTCACATCCAAGTATGACGAACGTTTTTCTTCCCCGTACACCAGTAGCTATATCAGATCTTACTATTACCACAACAAATCCTAAATCATAAGCCATCCATCTTACCCATGCAATTAAGTGCTCCCGTGAACGAAATATTTCATTCGTGGTAAATTTATTTGTCAAATCTCCCTCTCCAACTTTGCAAATGAATGAAGAGAAATCAGATATCAAACTAGAACCAACTTGCATATGAAGATATTCTTCCATTTTAAACAATAATCACCTATAAAATTATAATAAATCTTATTAATATAATTAATAATTAATCAAACAAATATAAAAATAATAACATAATAAAATTATATATTTCATATAATTAAACTAATAAATAACTTTTTATATAATTATAAAGTTATTAAAGAATACAAAAGTCATATATAAAAATATATATTATACAAAATACCTAATATATATAACGTGAAAAATAAAAAAAAAATCTAAATATATACTAATAACAATAAAGATCCTCAAAAATACATTATTAAAATACATCAAAATATATTCAAAAATAATATATCAAAAAATATAAATTATATCATTTAAATATCTTCAAAATTAATATAAAAAAACTGTAAAATATAAATCGTATAATCTTTAAACGGATGTTGACATTCGTTGATGAATGCTCACATCCGTTTAAAGATTATACGGTTTATATTTTAGGGTTTTATTACGCACCTTCACGCCTCTGAACCTCTCACGCCTCTAAACCAGCACCTTGAAGCACCACCACACTCACGGCTGAAGATGAATTGCTTTCCCCACTTTCAATCTTACTAAAGACAAAGTCCACCACACTCTCACGTCACAATTCTATAAAAGAGAAGAAGTGGAACATGAGAGACAACCCAAGGGTAGTGGAACATAAGAGACAACTTGGGAAAAATAATAAAGAGAAAGAGGGAAGAATGATAAAGAGAATGAATGTCCACGTGAGATTTTAAATAATATTAACCCTAAAATTTTAATAAGGGTAAAATAGGAATGGAAAAATAAAGAAAAGGGTAAAAGGGGAATGGGGTGGTGGAGGAAGCAAGTTGTGGTGGTGGAGGGAGTAACACCCATTAATTAAAATGCTTTGGGCTGCCAATACTGTTGGGCCGCTACTACAGATTTAATTGAATTTGAGCCTACGTCTTAGTGTGGCGACGCTGTTTTGGTGCATCTTGGCAGCAGCTGCCTTAGGGGGTCTTTACCTTAGCAATTCATTTGGCAGAAAGAAGCAATCTCGTGCATTTTGAGGAGAAGAAAAGAACCCATGTGCTAGGGTTCAAGTGGGACGAAGCCTAGAAGAATGATCAGACCTGGGAAGGAGGTCAGCCCATAAGGTGATCGGATTAGAAGGATGATCAGACGTGCGAAGCTTGAACGATTCCTGGTCAGAGTTAGTTGGAGTGGAATCGAGAAGCTTCCGAGTTAGTTGAAGTTCTTCCCCCTTTCCCCTATTTTTTTCCCCTTTATTTCTTTTTCTGTCTCTGAACTTTCCCTATAAAAGGGAGGTCTTATAATGAACAAAGTACGTGCATTGGGTGACAGATAGTGCATGGTAGTGGGTGACAGACGCTACCTAGCTTAGGGTTTTCAATTCCTGCTTTAGTTTTAGAATTTTAAGCTTTCATAGTGTTAGAACTCTGCTCTTTTCACTGGAACGCAGAGACAATCACATTGGGTGACAAACTTTGCGATTTTCTTTGATTTCTGGTATCAATTGTATCTTTACTTTCAGCTTTCAATAAAATTTTCCTTGTTTTAGTTTCAATCGTGGAATCAATTTATGTTTCTAATGTTCTTTAATTCTTGCATATGAGTTTATGTTTTAAGCCTATGATATTGCTTTTACTTGATTTGAAATTACATTTTTGAAGATTCTTTTAGACATAGCTTTTACTATTATGTACTATTAGTTAGTTGATATTGCCTTTACTTTATTTTTCTGCACTTTCTTTATGATTTCAGTTTTAGATTACATTCATTGTGGATTTTGTTTGATTTTGAGTGATCTATTTAGGAAATTTTAGATAGTTTGATATAAGGGAGAGTGCAGTTGTAGGCAATTGGGTTCAACTTGAGATTTAAAGGAAACTGTGCATATTAGTGGTGTTTGATTCAAATACCTTAGGACCCCAAAGAGGGCCTACTTTTCCAAGATGTCTTCTTGAGTCACAGTATGTTTTAAAGTTTCAAATTAAACCTAATGCATTGACTGTGTTTGAACTTTACTCTATTTTCTGAGTTGTTCCCATTATAGGTGCTTAGGTTTTGATCTCCCATTTCTATCTTTAGTTGTCATATGTTTCTTCCTTCACTATTCACTATAGTTATTTCAATTGCTTGTTTTACATTTCATTTTTTTTATGGTTCTCTCCATGGTTAATGTGATAAGAATACTGTTTTTAGGTTCCATTAGATGCATTAGTATATCATTTTAGGTTAGGAGTCATGCATTATTTTTCTTTCTTTGCATTTATTCATCCATGCATCATTCATTTTATTTCTTCATTATCAGTGCATCTATTTTTACATAGTTTCTGTTTTCATCATATTCTCTTGCATTCATTGATTAGTTCAAGTAGATATATGCATTACTAGTCAGTTTTATATTTTTTCCCCACCTAGCCTTAGTTTTTAATAAATAAATAAAGGGTTAAATATGTTTTTAGTCCCTCAACTATCAAGCGTTTTTATTTTTCGTCCCTATTTCAAACTTTGTACGATTTGATCCCTGTCCTTAAGGAAACCATTATTTTTGGTCCTCCAAAACAAACGGCGTTAAAATTCGGGTGATGTGGCTAACGTATAGGCACGTGGGATGACACGTATCCTTTCTAACATTTGCCACATGTGTTTACATTTTAAATTGAAATTGATTAGTGATTAAATGAGATGACGGAGATAAGGACTTATATACTTACTAAGGGATGAGATCTTCTTAAGCGAATCAAAATTGGGGTTGATAACTTTGTTTTATCTTGAACCTAAGTCGCGATTAGGGTTGTGGTTCCATCAATTTGGTTTGGCGATTGTTGTTGCTCCAGTGTTCATTTGCATTGTGTGTGTAAGGAAGGCGATTCGAAGAAGGTAATTTTGTTCTTTTCGTTTACGTTTACTGTCACTCCATTGCTTGTTGTGCATTGTGTGAGTAAACTTTGCATTTTACAATGTAGGATTAGCAATGGTTTTTGATTTTTCTCTGCATCACATGGGGAAGTTCGTGAAGAATAAGGGAATAGAATATGTGGGAGGAGAAATACATGTTATAAAAGGAATTGATCCGGACAGGTGGTCTTACTTTGAAGCAGTGGGATATGTTAAAGAATTCAAGTATGATGCAGAGTTCAAGCTATGGTGGAAGGGGGCAAAACAAAAGGCGATGAACAACCTGAGATTACTCAGTGATGACAGGGAAGCACTGTTCTTGGCTAACTATGCAGAGGCAAATAATGATGAGGTTGAAATCTATGTCCAACATGCACAACCTAGTCAGCCAGATGAAGTTAAGTTTTTGTGTTTTGGTGAAGAGGCAGTACAGGAGACGGAGGAAGAGGTAAATATGGAAGAAGAGGTGAAACATATACATGCATATGTTGTTGAAGAAGATGCTATTGTGGATGAAGAAGTTGGTTATGTTGGTGAAGCACACGCTTATGTGGATGAAGAAGATGATGCAGTGGATAAAGAAGATGGTTATGTTGGTGAACCACATGCTTATGTGGCTGAAGAAGATGATGCAGTGGATAAAGAAGATGGTTATGTTGGTGAAGCACATGCTTATGTGGCTGAAGAAGATGATGTAGTGGATATAGAACATGGTTTTGTTGGTGGGGTGGAGGGGAATGTGGAAGTAGAAGATGTCCTAATGGATTACGAAGAGGAAGAGGGGAATGTTGAGGACGAATATGTACAGAGGGGTGAGGAAGAGGCTTATGTTGATGAGGAAGAGGAAGAGGAAGAGGGCAATGTGGTTGAGGAAGAAGTGGTGGAAAATGTGGATGATAGTGAAGAGGAAAGAATGGAAAATGATGATGATGGGTTCGGGATGGAGGATGAGAGGGTGGAGGAAGAAAGAAGAAATATTAATCCTGTTTTAGAGAGGTGGAGTACAATGAAAAAGAGGAAGAAAAGTGTGAGGAGAAGAAACGGTGGTGGTGAGGGGTCATTTATGATTAACGAAGATGTTGGACACCACGAGCATGAGATAAATGAAGATTACAATACTGATGAATTGTCTTCAAATGTGGATAGTGATGAGGCTATTAGTGAGAATAGGAGGAAGTTTCCAAAGTATAGAGCAGATGATATGACCAAGAGCTTCAAATTTACATTGGGGATGGAGTTTAAGTCATTGAAAGATTTTAAAAGTGCCCTACAGGAGCATAGCGTATTAAATGGCAAAGAAGTGAAGTTTGTTAAGAATGATTTGAAGAGAGTGAGGGCAGTTTGTAAAAAGGGATGTGGTTTTGTAATTATGGCTAGCAAGGTAGGAGGAAGGGAAACTTTTAGAGTGAAAACTCTCGTTGGACGTCACAAGTGTGGAAGGGTTTTTGGTAACAAAAGTGCAAGTGTGCAATGGATTGCACAAGTATTGGTAGACAGATTTGTAAATGTGGGAGGCATGACAGTGAACCAAATCATAGATGAAATCAAAATGTCCTTTAGTGTTGGAATTACTCCTTGGAAAGCAGGAAGAGCAAAGCAAATTGCTATGGATTCTTTCGTGGGTGATGGAGAACGACAATATGGACGTTTGTATGATTATGTGGCTGAGTTGCTAAGAGTAAAGGCTGGAACATTCAAGATTAAGGTCAATCAACCCCAACCCACTTTGCCACCACGGTTTGGGGCATTTTACATGTGTTTAGAGGGCTGTAAAGAGGGGTTCTTAGGTAGTTGTAGGCCATTCATTGGGGTAGATGGTTGTCATTTGAAGACAACATATGGAGGTCAGTTGTTAGTGGCAGTGGCAAGAGACCCTAATGACCAATATTTCCCACTAGCTTTTGCTGTGGTTGAAAATGAATGCAAAGAGACATGGAGGTGGTTTTTGAGCCTGCTGCTGGGTGATATTGGGGGCATAGATTGTCAACGGTGGATCTTTATTTCGGATCAGCAAAAGGTAAGTTACTTTATACATCAATATGTTTTTTCATTCCCTCTTTAATTCAAATTGTTAAGTTACTTTATTAAAGGCTGTTGGCATTTGTTGGCAGGGATTAATGGCAGTATTTGAAGAGATTTTGAATGGGGTGGAGCATAGGCTGTGTTTAAGGCATTTGTACAACAACTATAAGAAGAAATTTGGTGGAGGACTACTCATTAGAGACCTTATGATGGGGGCTGCCAAGGCAACATACTTTCAGGACTGGGAAAAAAAATGGGTGAGTTGAAGACTGTGAATTGTGATGCTTATAATTGGTTAATGACAATTCCAACTAAATCTTGGTGTAAACATGCATTTAGTGCTTATCCTAGATGTGATGTGTTGATCAATAATTTGTCTGAGTCATTTAATAGTATTATTTTGCTGGCAAGAGACAAACCTATAATTACTATGATGGAATGGATTAGGTCATATATTATGAGTAGGTTTGCAACACTTAGAGAAAAAGTGATCAACTATCCTGGTGATGTTATGCCTAAACCGAGAAAAAGACTTGATAGGGAAGTTGAAAGGAGTGGGAATTGGCTTCCAGTTTGGGCAGGGGGTGCTAAATTTGAAGTCACTCATGGCTTTACAATGGACAAGTTTGTAGTTGATATAAGTAGTCATAGTTGTAGTTGTTACTTTTGGGATTTGGTTGGAATACCTTGTAGACATGTTGTCGCTGCCATACATTATAAATTAGAAAACCCAGAAGATTATGTGCATCCATATTACAAGAAACATGCTTATAACACTTGTTATGCACCTCAAATAATTCCAATCAATGGACAACAACTTTGGCCTACATCCGACACTGCCCCACTACTACCACCCACTTCTAAAACACCTCCTGGGAGGCCTAAAAAGTTAAGAAGAAGAGAAGCTGATGAATATGTCAGCCATTCAAAGTTGTCCAAGAAAAATATTGGTATGAAGTGTAGCAGTTGTAATGCATATGGACACAATGTAAGAAGTTGTAAAAAGGGGCAGAAAAGCAAGGTACTTCCTCCTGAACATGTTATTTACAAGTTCATTTATTTATAACTATGTCAAATCTAACTACCTTAAGCCTTTCACAGGACACAAGAGGCACATCTGCAATGGGAGAATCTATATCAACTGGAAGGAGAGAATCTGCAAGAAGAAGTGCATCAGGTGGAAGGGGAGGATCTTTATCAACTGGAAGGGGAGGATCTGCATCAACTGGAAGGGGAGGATCTGCATCAACTGGAAGGGGAGGATCTGCAAGAAGAACTACAGCGGCTGCTGAACCATCTGCATCAACCTCACAAGGTCAAAGAACATCACAACTTAGAGGGGCTGCACATATGCGTCAAGGGGGAAGAAGAACATCCTCAAGATTGGCTGCACAATTTCTAGGGTCTCAAGCGAGTTCCAATTGACATCCACAGACTTTTTTTTTGCAATTGGGACCCACTTAGGGAGACCATTTGTAGTGGGCACAGTATTTTTTGGACAACTTGTTTGTCATATAGTGTACCACATCCAATGTTAATTAAAGTACTAGGGGACCACTTCTTGTGTTAATTAAAGTACTAGGGGACCACTTGTTTTGTTAATTAAACTGCTCGGGGACCACTTCTGTAATTTCTTATGTTATTTTTGTTCAATGCAATGCTCTGTACTTGGATGACATTTTACTCTTCATTGTTCACTATCTATTTCAGTCATTGTGCTTTAAATTACTTGTTGGATTAGTTATTTTCAAAGCAGTAGGGGGTTGGCATCTCATAATAGACAGAGATGCTATTTTTGATGTATGTTTTCAGGTTCAATAATCTTGCAAGATTGATGTTATAAGTGAAAAACCTTATCAAGTTCAATACTGGTGCTTTCTGCTGTCACATTGTGCTTTCTGATGTTATAAGTATTTTTGTCACATTTTTATATAAACCATGTCCAAATTACGCATAACAGTATAATGTTTTTACTGGTTGAGATTTTGGGTGTAACTGATTTTTATAAACTATACTGTCAAACTCTTTGATTTAAAATAACAACTATAATCACATAACAGAAATGCACATAACACAACGTAATCACATATGTTGTCCACATTTTATTCAATTTAAAATTTCAAAGTACATCCACAACACAACATTACCAATCTAATTACAATTTACCTTCAGCACAAACATAACACAAAACATCACTGTTAATGCCCATAATGACAATACAAACAAGACCGACACCATTTTGAACTTTTTTCTCTCTTGCTCTAATTTCATCTTCAACTTGTCCTGCTTCTTCCTTAGATCCAACACAACATTTTCAATACAGACTTCAACTTCTTCACTCCTCCTTTGTAAGCTTTCTTCAATTTTAGAGTCTCCTTCATCAACCCATTCAAAGTAGTTACAACTTGAATTACTCTGCAAAACAAATTACAAATCACGAATACAAACTTCATCACAATAAGTAAAACATTTTCTCACTTACTGCCCAATTTCTACATCTATAAAATAGTCTCCCTTTGTTCTTCAATGTAGTTGCCTTCAACAGCAGCAATCTTTCCCCACAACCACAATTTCTTGAAGTTAAGTGAGAGGAGGATCCACATGTTTGGGACATTCCAAAACCAATACTCCTTCGCGTGAAACCATTTCCTCCTCTGTCAGCTTTCATTTCCCTGATACAGTAATTTCCAAACTAAATCAAGTTCGACTACTCCCAACAAAAACCCTATATCCCAAATCCATCCATTCACACGAAACGAAAGACGAAAATGAACTTACATGACCAACTACACCAATGTTGAAGAAGATGAAATCCAACCTTTTGCGGTTCACCTTCAACCTTCTTTCCAGCTGAAATTATGTGCTCGTCTTTCCTCGTCTTTGATTCGCTTAAGAAGATCCCATCCCTTAGTAAGTATATAAGCCCTTATCTCCGTCATCTCATTTAATCATTAATCAATTTCAATTTAAAATGTAAACACATGTGACAAATGTTAGAAAGGATACATGTCATCCCACGTGCCTATACGTTAGCCACATCACTCGAATTTTAACGCCGTTTGTTTTGGAGGACCAAAAATAATGGTTTCCTTAAGGACAGGGATCAAATCGTACAAAGTTTGAAATAGGGACGAAAAATAAAAACGCTTGATAGTTGAGGGACTAAAAACATATTTAACCTATAAATAAATAGGTTTTAATTCTACAATTCTAGCTTAATAAGTACCAAGTCCTTAGATTAGACCCTAGGTTGTCCCTATACTACATTAGTGGGGAATTTAGGTTTGTTGAGCTTTGATGCGACTAAAAGTTGTTCAACACTCATCCTATTGATTATAATAATAATAGTGATACCATGAATGAGGATTTGAGAAGAAGTAAAAGACAAAGAAAGAAAACTTCCTTTGGAAATGACTTTTATACTTGTCGATAATGATCCAACAAGCTTTGTAGAAGCTACTAGTGCTCCTGATGCAAAACAATGGGATAAGGCCATTAGGATTGAAATTGAATCAATTCAGAAAAACAATAGTTGGACTTTAGTAGATTTGCCTAAAGGAGAAAAACTCATTGGTTGTAAGTGGATCTTTAAGAAAAAATATCACCTCGATGGATCCATAGAGAAATATAAGGCAAGGTTAGTTGCAAAAGGCTTTACTCAAAAACCCAACATAAATTACTTTGATATTTTTGCTCCTGTGACTAGGATATCCGAGTGTTGTTAGCTCTAGCAACTATCCATAAACTAGTGATACATCAGATGGATGTTAAAACAACCTTTTTGAATAGTGATTTAGAGGAGGAAATTTATATGACTCAACTTGAAGAGTGTGTTGTACTTGGTCAAGAGGATAAAGTACGTAAACTCTTAAAATCCTTGTATGGGTTGAAATAAGCACCAAAACAATGGCATGAAAAACTTGATAATGTGTTGCTTTGTGATGGTTTTTCACCTAATGATGTTGATAAATGTGTTTACTCTAAATTTGAAAATGGTCATTGTGTCATTATATGTTTGTATGTGGATCACATGTTAATCTTTGGTACATGCAATGAGATTGTCGCTAGAACTAAATTGTTTCTAGGATCAAATTTTGAAATGAAAGACATGGGTGAAGCCAATGTGATTTTAAGTATTAGAATCATAAGAAACCAACAACACTGCAGTCCACAATGTGATTTTAAGTATTAGAATCATAAGAAACCAACAACACTGCAATCCACGACTGAAAAAAATACATTTATTTATAGTTAAAATTTGTAAGTAATAACAAAACTCCGTAAGTACATACAAATATCCACAATTTACCAACAAAAAAAAATCTATCATTGATCAGCGCATAGGTAAATTTCATACAAATTATTGGTCCGTAAAAAATAATTTTCAGTGAGTAATTTATAATCCATCTATAGGTAAATTTTTCACTACTACTTATCTATAGATAAATGGGTACACTTTAAACAACTCGAAAGATACAGAGAACAACCACCATTATATCCCAACATAAAACAATTTTCTATAAACCATCTTTGTTGAAACCATAGACATACAAAGAACAAACACCATTATTACTGCAAAATTGTGTCTTCTCTCACCCATTTTGTAGCTGTTTTAAGGTGGATGCAAGATGCAATTGAAACACATAACCAGGTAGCAGTTTTATAGTTGCATAGGCTTCCATTTGGTGAATATTTAAATTTGTTTGAGTTGACCACATTTCTCTCTCTCTCTGTATTTATTGATCATTATTCAATAAAAATAAATACTCCTTCCAGTTTCTTCTTTTTACTGCACTAGTTTTAGTCCATGGTAATAATAATCATGATAAGTTACGAATTGGAATAATATTTATTAACAAGAACCAGTTTACATGCAATATAAAAGATAGCATAACAAGCATATGTAAAATACAGGATAATTTATAATTAATTTATTAAAAAAACAAATATCAATTCATGCATAGTATAAAGTTATATGAAAGTCGGACGTAACGAGTAAATTATTGTAAAAAAAATAATTAAAAAGTATTTCATATTCGCATGAAAATATTAAATAAATAAAACTTTTTTAATTTTCAAAATTTATAAGTATCAAAAATTGGTTCAACTTGGTTTAATGCACTGATTTTGAGCAATTTTTAAGCTAATGGCGGATGTTTTACTATAAAATATGCATTTTTCTTTACTAAATATATTAAATTGAAAGAATACCTTTCATATAGTATTAAATTTTTGGGTTAAATATGTTTTTAGTCCCTAAACTATCAAGCGTTTTTATTTTTCGTCCCTATTTCAAACTTTTCACGATTAGATCCCTGTCCTTAAGGAAACCATTATTTTTGGTCCTCCAATACAAACGGCGTTAAAATTCGGGTGATGTGGCTAACGTATAGGCACGTGGGATGACAGCTATCGTTTGTAACATTTGCCACGTGTTAAAACATTTTAAATGGAAATTGATTAGTGATTAAATGAGCTGACGGAGATAAGGGATTGGATCTTCTTAAGTGAATCAAAGACGAGGGTCATCTTCTTCAAAAGGTTTCGGTGATAAGCACATAATTTCAGCTGGGAAGAAGGTTTCAGTGAACCGCAAAAGGTTGGATTTCATCTTCTTCAACATTGGCGTAAATGGTCACGTAAGTTGATTTTCGTCTTTCGTTTCGTCTGAATGGATGGATTTGGGATATAGGGTTTTTGTTGGGAGTAGTCGAAGTTGATTTACTTTGGAAATTACTGTATCAGGGAAATGGAAGCTGACAGAGGAGGAAATGGTTGCACGCGAAGGAGTATTGGTTTTGGAATGTCCCAAACATGTGGATCCTCCTCTGACTTAGCTACAAGAAATTGTGGTTGTGGGGAAAGATTGTTGCTGTTGAAGGCAACTACATTGAAGAACAAAGGGAGACTGTTTTATAGATGTAGAAATTGGGCAGTAAGTGAGAAAATGTTTTACTTATTGTGATGAAGTTTGTATTCGTGATTTGTAATTTCTTTTGCAGAGTAATTCAAGTTGTAACTACTTTGAATGGGTTGATGAAGGAGACTCGAAAATTGAAGGAAGCTTACAAAGGAGGAGTGAAGAAGTTGAAGTCTCTAATGAAAATGTTGTCTTGGATCTAAGGAAGAAGAAGGACAAGTTGAAGAGGAAATTAGAGCAAGAGAGAAAAAAGTTCAAAATGATGTTGGTCTTGTTTGTATTGTCATTATGGGCATTAACAGTGATGTTTTGTTTTATGTTTGTGCTGAAGATAAATTGTAATTAGATTGGTAATGTTGTGTTGTGGATGTACTTTCAAGTTTTAAATTGAATAAAATGTTGTGTTCTGTTATGTGATTATAGTTGTTATTTTAAATCAAAGAGTTTTATAGCATAGTTTATAAAAATCAGTTACACCCAAAATGTCAACTAGTAAAAGCATTATAGTGGTATGCGTAATTGAACCAGTAAAAGCATTATAAAAATGAAGTCTTGAACCAGTAAAAGCATTATAAAAATGAAGTTGCCAAGACATGTGAATGAAGTCTTGAACCACTAAAAGCATTATAAAGAATGACCAAGTATCATTGGATGTGGATGGTTTATATAAAAATGTGACAAAAATACTTATAACATCAGAAAGCACAATGTGACAGCAGAAAGCACCAGTGTTGAACCAGCTGAAAAAGATGCATAAGCTACTTATAACATCAATCTTGCAAGATTATTATGAGATGCCAACACCCTACTGCTTTGAAAAAAACTAATCCAACAAGTAATTTAAAGCACAGTGACTGAAATGGACAGGGGACAATGAAGAGTAAAATGTCATCCAAGTTAATGCATTGCATTCAACAAAACAACACAAGAAATTACAGAAGTGGTCCCCCAGCAGTTTAATTAACACAAGAAGTGGTCCCCCAGCAGTTTAATTAACACAAGAAGTGGTCCCCTAGTACTTTAATTAACATTGGATGTGGTACACTATATGACAAACAAGTTGTCCAAAAAATACTGTGCCCATTACAAATGGTCTCCCGAAGTGGGTCCCAACCAGTTAAAGCATTATAGCATTAAAAAAAGTCTATGGATGTCAAGTGCAACTGGCTTGAGACCCTAGAAATTGTGCAGCCAATCTTGAGGATGTTCTTCTTCCCCCTTGACGCATATGCTCCTGTAGGGCACTTTTAAAATCTTTCAATGGCTTAAACTCCATCCCCAATGTAAATTTGAAACTCTTAGTCATTTCATCTGCTCTGTACTTTGGAAACTTCCTCCTATTATCACTAATAGCCTCATTACTATCCACATTTGAAGACAATTCATCAGTATTGTAATCTTCATTTATCTCATGCTCATGGTGTCCAACATCTTCGTTAACCATAAATGACCCCTCACCACCACCGTTTCTTCTCCTCACACTTTTCTTCCTCTTTTTCATTGTATTCCACCTCTCTAAAACAGGATTAATATTTCTTCTTTCTTCCTCCACCCTCTGATCCTCCATCCCAAACCCATCATCATCATTTTCCATTCTGTTCTCTTCACTATCATCCACATTTTCCATCACTTCTTCCTCAACCACATTGCCCTCTTCCTCACCCCTCTGTACATATTCGTCCTCAACGTTCCCCTCTTCTTCTTCGTAATCCATTAGGACATCTTCTACTTCCACATTCCCCTCCACCTCACCAACATAACCATCTTCTTTATCAACTGTATCATCTTCTTCAGCCACATAAGCATCTTCTTTATCCACTACATCATCTTCTTCAGCCACATATGCATGTGCTTCACCAACATAACCATCTTCTTTATCCACTGCATCATCTTCTTCAGCCACATAAGCATGTAGTTCACCAACATAACCAACTTCTTTATCCACTGCATGATCTTCTTCATCCACATAACCATCTGCTTCACCAACATAACCAACTTCTTCATCCACAATAGCATCTTCTTCAACAACATATGCATGTATATCTTCCACCTCTTCTTCCATATTTACCTCTTCCTCCGTCTCCTGTACTGCCTCTTCACCAAAACACAAAAACTTTACTTCATCTGGCTGACTAGGTTGTAGATGTTGGACATAGATTTCAACCTCATCATTATTTGCCTCTGCATAGTTAGCCAAGAACAGTGCTTTCCTTTCATCACTCAGTAATCTCAGGTTGTTCATTGCCTTTTGTTTTGCCCCCTTCCACCATAGCTTGAACTCTGCATCATACTTGAATTCTTTAACATATCCCACTGCTTCAAAGTAAGACCACCTGTCCGGATCAATTCCTTTTATAACATGTATTTCTCCTCCCACATATTCTATTCCCTTATTCTTCACGAACTTCCCCATGTGATGCAGAGAAAAATGAAAAACCATTGCTAATCCTACATTGTAAAATGCACATTTTACTCACACAATGCACAATAAGCAATGGAGTGACAGTAAACATAAACGAAAATAACAAAATTACCTTCTTCGAATCGCCTTCCTCACACACACAATGCAAACGAACACTGGAGCAACAGAGTTATCAACCCTAATCGCGACTCACGTTCAAGATAAAACAAAGTTATCAACCCTCGTCTTTGATTCACTTAAGAAGATCCAATCCCTTATCTCCGTCAGCTCATTTAATCACTAATCAATTTCCATTTAAAATGTTTTAACACGTGGCAAATGTTACAAACGATAGCTGTCATCCCACGTGCCTATACGTTAGCCACATCACCCGAATTTTAACGCCGTTTGTATTGGAGGACCAAAAATAATGGTTTCCTTAAGGACAGGGATCTAATCGTGAAAAGTTTGAAATAGGGACGAAAAATAAAAACGCTTGATAGTTCAGGGACTAAAAACATATTTAACCCTAAATTTTTTATTGCTCCTCAGTTGTTGTGTATAACCCATATTTATCAGTTACAAATATGCATCTTTTTCAATATTTCACTCATAAGAGAAAAGTATATTTAAAAGCATTTTATCTTCCTATTGATGTTTGTTTTTAGTTATAATATGTTAGGTTTGTTATGATCATTTATGGTTACTACTTAGAAGTAGTAATTTGTTAGGTTTGTTACGTTTTTTACCATTCTCTCCTTTTTCCTAACCTTTAGGTTAGGGTTTTCTCTTTTAACGGTTGTAACCACAAAAACTATTTCCTACGTAAATAATACAAGTTCAAGTTTTTCTTACATTTGATGAAGCCTGCGTGCACATCTGCCATCTCTCTTCTTCTCCTTCTTCTAGAATCCATAATTGGATGTCGCTCCTGAGCCTCGCTTTCTTTCTTCTCTAAGCTTTTAGTGAGCCTCGTGCTCTCTCTTTCTCTCTCTCCCTCTCTTTCTCGTTGGCCAACACTAACTTATGGAAGAAGTCTTTCTCTCGAGATATTTTATCTCTCACTAGGCTTAGGAAAGTGGGCCTATGTGCTATTGGTCCTCATTATAATATGGTATCAGAAGAGCAATGCAATTCCTAATTTGTTCTTGGCATAATGAATAATCTTAATCCCACCACTCAATCCTCTAGCCCGTTTTATCTTCATCCCGGAGAAAATCCAGGTCTTACTCTCATTTCCCAGGTTCTCAATGAAACCAATTACACTTCTTGGAGCAGAAATTTAAAAAGAATTATTCTCTTCAAAACAAAGACCAAATTCATTGATGGTAGTATAAAAAAGCCACCAAGAATTGATCCATTATTTGATGCTTGGGAGAGATGTGACACAATGGTTTTGTCCTAGATCATCAAGACCCTTTCACCACAGATTGGAGAAAGTGTTATATATGTTGACAATGCTAAGGATTTGTGGGAAGAACTTAAAGAAATATTTTTCTAAAGGAGACTACTTCAAGATTTCAGATTTATTGCAAGATATTCATTCCATTAAATAGGGAGAAAGGAATGTCAGCCAATATTTCACTGACTTAAAGATTCTTTTGGAAGAATTAGAGTCTCTTAGACTCATACCTTGCTGCACCTACCAAATCCCTTGTTCTTGTGATTTATCTAGAGTCTCTCTCAAATATAGAGAGGTTGAACACATTATCTGCTTCTTAAAGGGCCTAAATGACACATACCATACTATTAGAACACATATTCTCTTGATGGAGCCCCTTCCCAACATCAACAAGGTTTTTTCTCTCTCTATGCAACAAGAAAGACAAGAAAGACATCCTAGAGCCATTAATCAGAATGATACTTTCAAGAATTTGGCCAATTGGAAACAAGGACGTGGCACTAGCTCACGTGGACAATGTAGAGGAAGAGGGAGAAATCCCCATTATGGGAAACAATGCTCCCATTGTCACAAAATGAATCATACGGTTGATGAGTGTTATTCTAAGCATGGCTACCCACCTTGGTATAGGAAAAATGACAACCAAAATAGTCAAGACAGGGGAGGACAGAATGAATGGAGCTATGCTAAGGCTTGCAAAGATGATTATACCCCTACCTATATATTTGTTAGTCTTCCAAATAATTATATAGTTACAGCCCAACATGCTGGAACCATTCAATTTTCCTAAAATTTCATCATTTTTAATGTTCTTTATATTCTAGAATTTTCTTTTAATCTTATATTTGTTCAAAGTTTTACCAGGAACCTAAATTGCACTCTAACCTTTTCTTCTAAGACTTGTCAGGTATAGGACAACTCTACCTTGAAGATGATTGGGCATGCTAATGTTACAAAGGCCTTTACTATCTACAATCCTTTCCTATCTTTAGTCAGGACTATGTTTCTAAATTTGGGTTTTCTTGTAAAAAAGTTAATGATGATTTGTGCACTATATACTGGGTCACCCTGGCCACAAAATCCTAGAACAAATATGTAAGAATTTTCCTTATGTTCAAATGCCATCTAAAATTGTTTGTGATATTTGTCATTATGCCAAACAACATAAACTTCCTTTTTCCCAAAGCACAATTGTTTCTACTAATTATTTTGAATTGATACATTGTGATATATGGGGACCTATCTCTATTCCTTCTATTCATGGCCATAAATACTTTCTTACCATCTTTAATGATTACAATAGACACACTTGGGCCTTTTTTTATGCACAATAAAGGTCAAACTAGAGAACTTTTACAAAATTTCAATTTAAAAATTAAGAACCAGTTTGGCAAAACTGTTAAGACTATTAGATCTGACAATGGTCCTGAATTTAATTGTGTTGCTATGTATGATTCTTATGGTATTGAGCACCAACAAAGTTGTGTTGAGACTCCACAACAAAATTCTATTGTTGAACGAAAACACCAACATATATTAGATAAAACTCGCAATCTCCTTTTTCAATCTAATATACCCACTGCCTACTGGTCTATGCTATATCTCATGCCATTTATTTGATAAATAGATTACCCACATCTGTTATAAGTGGTAAGACTCCTTATGATTTAATATATGACAATCCTCCCACCTATTTGAACTTAAAAACCTTTGGTTGCCTATGTTTTGCTTCCACTTTAGAACACAACAGACATAAACTTGATTATAGAGCTAGGAAAGGTGTTTTCTTAGGTTATAAAAATGGTGTTAAAGGATATATCATACTTGATGTTAGTACTAGGGAAATATTTTTAAGCAGGAATGTTATCTTTTATGAAAACATTTTCCCCTACAAAGAACAACATAATAATGAGACCAACTATGCTGAGAAAGAGATTGAAAGTGTTTTGCCTAATGATTTCTGGTATGGTCAAAACTGTGATGGGGCTCAAAATTTTTTTGAGAATGGAGATACTAAGCAAAGATTTGATCACAGTGGTGACACCACCACTAACACTTATACTGATCACACTGATAATAAAGAAGATCACAGTTCTAGAAAATCTACTAGAGTTAAAAGGGTCCCTGGATATCTAAATGATTACATACGCCAAGTTAATCATTCCTCATCTAGTTCTTTACATGCCAAAAATAATTTCAAAACTGCTTATCCTCTTTCCAATGTTTTGTCTTATGATTCTTTGTCTAAGAAGCACCTAAGGTACACATTGCCCATATCTGCAAACAATGAGCCTAAATCCTATAATGAAGCAAAAGACGAACCATGAATGGATCACAACCATGCAAAAAGAACTCAAAGCCTTACAGGACAATGACACTTGGTACTTAACTCAACTTCCTCCTGAAAAAAGGCCATTGGTTGAAGATGGGTGTACAAGATCAAACATAAAGTCGATGGCACCATAGATAGGTACAAAGCTCGTTTGGTTGCTAAGGGTTATACCCAGCAAGAAGGTATAGATTTTCTGGACACCTTTTCTCCTGTAGCTAAACTAACCACTGTCAGGATCCTTCTTGCTATTGTTGCCTCAAAAAATTGGCATTTGCATCAACTTGATGTTGGTAACGTTTTTCTACATGGGGACTTAAATGAAGAAGTATATATGGAGCCACCACCAGGGTTGAACATTCATACAAAAGGTCAGGTTTGTTGGTTAACTAAATCTTTATATGGGCTAAAGTAAGCTAGTAGACAATGGTTTAATAAACTATCATCTTTTCTTCTCTCTGCTGATTACACTCAATCTAAATCTGATCATTCCCTGTTTCTTAAGAAAACATCCACAAATATCATAGCTCTCCTTGTGTATGTAGATGATATTATTTTGCAAGAGACTCTATCACAGAAATAGACCACATTAAAGCTCTTCTTCATCATGCCTTTCGAATCAAAAACCCAAGAGAGGTGAAATATTTTTTAGGCTTTGAAGTTGCCAGATCTAAGAAAGGGATACACCTTTGTCAAAGAAAATATGCATTGGACATTCTTGAAGAGACACGAATGCTAGGATCCAAGCCTTGCACTACCCCCTTTCTGAGTGACACCAGCTCCTTGTTTAAGACAGAGAATTACTTGCCCAATCCCAATTCTTATCACAGACTGATAGGGAAGTTACTCTATCTCACTAATACTAGACCTAATCTATGCTTTTCTGTTAATCTTCTCAATCAATTTGTTCAATCCCCTACTAATTATCACTATCGGGCTTTGCAGCACATGCTTAGATATATTAAGTCCAGCCCCTCACAAGGCCTCTTCTTTGTTGTTGATTCTCATATCCAAATAAAGGCCTTTAGTGACTCGGACTGGGCAACTTGTCCTAATACTAGAAGATCCACCACTAGATTTTGCATCTTCCTTGGATCCTCTCTTATATCATGGAAAACTAAGAAACAAAATACTGTATCTAGGTCTTCCACCGAAGTAGAATATCGTGCCCTGGCTGCTACAACTTTCGAAATTAAATGGATTGATTATCTCCTACAAGATCTCAGTGTTGAGACCATTACTACTGTTGTGCTTTACTGTGACAATAAGTTTGCTAGACATATTGCTCATAATCAAAGCTTTCATGAAAAGACTAAACACATCGAACTCGACTGTCACGTTGTCCACGAGAAGATTCAACAAGCAACTTGTTGACATTTTACAAAGCTTCCTCACCGCGTACGCTTCCAGTTTATCGTCTCTAAGCTTGGATTGGTGAACATACACAATCCAGCTTAAGGGGAGGCTATTGATGTTTGTTTTTAGTTATAATCTATTAGGTTTGTTATGATATGTTAAGATTACTACTTAGAAGTAGTAATGTGTTAGGTTTGTTAGGTTTTTGTACCCTTTTTTCTAACCTATTTAAAGGCTAGGGTTTTCCCTTTTAACGATTGTAATCATAGAAACTATTTCATACAGAAATAATACAAGTTCAAGTTTTTCTTACCTTTGATGAAGCCTATGTGTAGATCTGTCATCTCTTTTCTTCTCCTTCTTCTAGAATCCATAGCTGGATGTCGTTCCTGAGCCTCGCTTTCTTTCTTCGCTGAGCTTCCAGTGAGCCTCGTGCTCTTTTTTTTTCTCTCTCTCTCTCTTTCTCTCTCGCTGGCCAACACTGACTTCTGGAAGAAGTCTTTTTCTCGAGATATTTTATCTCTCACGGGCCTTAGGAAAATGGGCCTTTGTGCTATTGGGCCTCATTATAATACTTCCAAAATTTTAAAATATAATACAAGAAAATAAAAACATCTATCATTGAAAAATAGTAGTAATTATGATGGAGTTTGATTCAATTTTATTGTATAGATATGGACGAGAATCACTATGCATAATTACATTAAACATCGTTACTCAGTGAGTAAATACTATCAAAATGAGTAATATTTTTTATTTTATAATTATTATCTCTTAATTATATTGAAACGTTACGATTGAATGATATCAATTATGCAGATTACAAATATGTAAGTTGAATTCCTAAAACAAAAAAATAAATGACATTGAAAATTTTGAGTTTTTCCTAACCCTTCTTTATGCAAATTCCTTTTTAGGAATCACTTTCTCCCCAAGTGGTGTTCCAATGATTCTGATGACCACTGCAACCACTATTTTTGTGCTTTGTTTTTACAATATCATTGCTCTATTTCTTTTGTTGCTGTCACAGTATTTTTTATTGTCATTTTAGACCTTGTTCTCTTATTAATAGAAATGGCTTCCTATAAATTCTTTCTTACAATTCTTTTTACTCTAGCACTCTTATATTAGTGCTTTCTTTGACTCCATGACTAAGAACACACTTTTGAAGAAATTACAAAACAAGGTCAAAAACAATGTGGAGGATCTGCGTCGTTTATTGATAAAAGTGGAAAAGCTCGAAGTAGCTCTTATAGTTCAATCCAAGTTGTAGGACAAGAAGATGGACCAAACATTGCAGTAATTGTTAGAAAATGTGTCTCAATCTATTGGAAGTTCAATGAACTAAGGTTCCACAGCGAGGGCTACTCCGATCACCATGGCTCCTATGACAAGGGACATTTCGTTGCGTTTCCCTCATTTTGACGGTTCTACACCGGTGCTAGAGTGGACATTTAAAGCAAACAAGTTCTTTAACTATCATAACACCTCAGATGTAGATCGTGTAGAAATTGCTTCAATGCATTTTGAGAAGGACACTAGTACAAAATTTGCTTTTAAACTCGCATAATAGGCTTCGGTTTACACAAAATTGAAGCCTATCAAAACGCAGTGACACTTTTGTAGTTATGGAGAACTTATACACCTCGGTTCAAGGGGAACCGAGGCATAAAACCTCTATAACCTCGGTTATAAAGACAACCGATGCCTAAAACCACATAAAATTATCTGCAAAACTGGCTTTTAGGCTGACAACTTTACTAGAAGGAGTTATTGTTTCGATTCTCTGACCAACCGAGGCAAAAAAACCCTGACAACTTTTTCGAAATAGGCCTGCTGCCTCGGTTCCCTGACCAACCGAGGCGAAAAATTCTGACAACTTTTTTGAAATTGGTCTACTCCCTCGATTCTCTGACCAACCGAGGCAGTATGTCCTGCCAAAAACTGACAACCTCTGATTTTGAACATTCCATATCCCTTTTTTCAACCTGTACTGCCTCGGTTCCATTTTAACTGATGTCATAGGCCCTTTATGCCTCGGTTTAACCGCGAACCGAGGCCTATAGTTAGTAGATATTTTCAAATTTTGCATTTACAATTTTTTTTTTGAATTTTTTCTGTCAGGTTTACGCATCAGTTTTATTTATAACCGAGGTAATCGCCTCTTCGATGGTTATATTCCAGATCCATAACACAGTAAGCACATTTTCACTCTTCTTCTTCTTCCGTCAAAGAGTGAACGCGAATTGCAGCTTTGCAATCGCACGAGCAACGTTTCCTTGCCGCTCCACCGCCTCTACCTCCACCACTAGTTGCCGCCGTTGGCCGCCACCGCTGTCTCCATCACTAGGCTTTGCCGCTTCCTCCACCACTGGCCACCATTGTAAGAAACTTTATCCTAATGTTCTTTTTTCTCCCTCGCGTAACCATTCTCTCTTTCAGGCGAAATTGTTGGTTTGTAGCCTCCATTTCTCTCACATGAGTGCTTGGTGTAGTCTCCATCTTCGTTGGCTCCATTTCTGTCGCACGATCCTTGCTCCCTCTATTTCTCTTGCGCGAACACTATTTTGCTGTCGCCACCTGTCGTTCGTCGCCGCCACTGGTTGTTTGTCGCTGCCTTCTACCGTTCGTCATTGTCTTCGGTCGTCTGTTATTGCCTTCATCCGTTTTTGTGCTGCCTCCATTGTCTGTTGCAGATAAAAAAATTTGTTTTGAATAGGGAAAAGACCCTATTTTCTAGAAAAAAAAGGCATTTATCGCCTTAGTTCGAAAGCAACCGAGGCAAAAGTCCCCATTTTCTAAAAAAAAATGACATCTACCGCCTCGGTTCGAAACCAACCGAGGCAAAAGACCCCTACATACTGCCTCGGTTCTGAACTGAGGCAAAAAGGCTATGCTTTTTCCTCGCCTGTATATAACTTAATTCATGAACCGCTACGTATAACCGGAAATAATTGGTGTTGTTTCCCTTTACTGCACTAGTGAGAGGTGGTACCATGGTTTCAGATGTTACAGAAGATGGAAGCATTCACCACTTGAACAACTTTAAACCGAGCTTTGGAATCTCAATTTGGACCTTCACCATTTGATTGTCCAATGGCAGATCTTTTCAAGTTGCAGCAACATTGCTCTATATCAGACTACTACTTAAAATTCATGACGTTGGCGAATAGATTGGAATTTTGACGAAAGAAGTTGTTCTCAATTGTTTTATTAGTGGCCTAAATGTTGACATTAAACGGGAAGTGGCCATAACCCCATCAACTTTGTTAAGAGTCATAGCTTTGGCCAAATTATATAAGGAAAAATATACAAATATAACCAAGTCATCACCCTCATACTCCACCAGATTCACAACATCATTAGTCTCCTCAACCCCTTACAGCTCATCTTCCAGAAACATACTTAAACAACCTTTATCTGAGGTCAAATCAATTGCACCACCCTTATTACCCACACCACTGGGGCCCCAACTAAAAACCCCAATGTCAAGAGGATAAGCCCTGTTGAAATGCCATTGAGACGTGAAAAATGTTTGTGTTATTTCTGTGATGAAAATTTTTCCTTCAACCATAAGTGTCCTAATAGACAATGTTTTGTGTTGCAACTTGGTGAAGAAGAACAGGAAAGGGAGAAAGAACCACCATATGATACCGTAAAATAAGATACATCAAACATGAACGCCCATCACCTATCCTTGAATTCTTTAAAAGGAGGTTTGGCAGTATGGACAATAAAATTCCAGGCTTATATAGGCAATTTGTCAGTCATAATGTTGATTAATCGAGGCAGCTCAGATAATTTTCTTCAGCCAAGGGTGGCAAAGTTCTTAAAACTCCCAATTGTTCAAGCTCCAAAGTTTGTAGTCATGGCGGGTAATGGAAATTATATGGAGTTAGAGGGATTGATTCAAGACTTAAAATTACAAGCTCAAGGCAATGTCTTTCAGTTATCCGCGTTTTTGTTACCAATTTCTGGTGCAAACCTCATATTGGGTGTTAGTTGGCTCAAAACCACTGGCTCTCACTTGGCAAATTATGAGACACTTCAAATCAAGTTTTTACAAGGTGAAAAATTTAGTACATTACAAGGTGACAATGATCATCTTCCTAATACAGCCCAATTACATCACATACAAAGAATGTCAACATAAATGCTATAGCTGAAGTGTACAACATGCAAATGGTTCAAGAGGATGTTATTCCTTCTTCCTTGCTTGAAATTCCTATTGAAATGAAACTAGAATTGGCACTTTTGCTAAATACATACAGTTCAGTGTTTAGCAACCCTTCTAGTTTACCCCCGCATAGGTCTCATGTCCATGACATACCAATGTTAAAAGGCTCCAACCCTGTTAAAGTCAGACCTTATAAGTATCCTCATAGTCAGAAGGAAGAAATTGAAAAGTTGGTGGAAAACATGTTGAAGGAAGGCATCATTCAACCAAGCAGTAGTCCTTTCTCTCCTCTAATAATCTTGGTCAAGAAGAAAGATGGTTCTTGAAGGGTATGTACTAACTATAGGGCTTTAAATGCTATTACTATTTAGGATGGTGGAACAATAGACTCAACAAGCATCAAATTTTTCTAGGATAGGTTCTAACCAGACTCGGATACCACGTTAAAAAATAAATTTTAAGTCTAAGTCAACTTCACGAAATCGGCTTGTCAGATGAGATTTGTATCCACATATATATTGTTAATTGACCTTATTTTTAATGAATGTGAGACTTCCAACAAAGGAGATAAATAAACTTTATCAATTCCTTAATATGCTACTTTCGATCCATAAAAAACAATAATAAAATAAGTATATTTTTTATAGAAAAAAAAGGAAAAATGAAGATATGTTACTCGATATATGGTATAAAACATCTTAATCAAGAATCATGGACTATGACTTTTCACTAAGAAATGCATGAAATTGACCAAGATTGATAGATTTTCTAAAATTGTATTTTAAAAATTCTTGATACTTTTTATTATAAATTTTAGATTCCAAATTATCATATTTAGACACAAATAATTTTGTTTGGAAAACCATGCAAAGAATAATAGTTTGGTATAATCCATTTTTTTACAATATGAACATTAGGACAAAGTCCACTTCGGTGACACGGCCTCTTCGGTTTTTACGACTTCCTCTTTCTCGTAGTGTTACAATCATTGATATTTCAATAACATGAGCTAAATTTTTATCTTTTAACAAAGTAAACTCCTGAAGAAGTCTGATGACTAAGTTATTCTTGGCTTGAATCATTTTGCTTTTTGCAGTATCATGATTGATGCCTTTCTTAAATTTGAACTACTCAAATTTTAAAATCCCTTGTTTATCAAACTTTTGCAATTACTAGGATGGCTTGTTATTTCACCAATCATTTTCGGTATCTTATTCGTACGTTTACCGTGCTTCAAAATTGTAGTATGTAAATTCTCAAGTGTTCCTTCGAGAAATAATAATTAAGTGCATTTGATTGATAATTTACTTTGGTTAAGTGCATGATCGCCCTCAAATTAATTAAGAATGTACTTTAATTAATTTGAAAGTTAAATAATAATCAATTAAATAATTATTTGTGAATAATCGATGATAAATCTATCTTGGAAAAGAGTGGAATTAGCCTATTTCATTATAATCGTTTTTAAGTTTCTTATTTGTTCTTTAAACCTTCTCCAAACATCATTTTTATTCTTGAACATTGCACTGCATTCATAAGATTCAAATATTAAAAGGCAATTCTGTATTCGTTGGGAGACGACTCAGGGTTACTTTAACCCTATCTACTTTCTTGAATACTACTTGGCAATACTGAAGTTGCCTTGAAAAGTAGTATTAATTTGATAGCTTCAACAACAACTTATCAACAGGACAACACAGAAACACTGATTCATTCACCAACCCTTTTCTCTCCTTCTCGCCACCTCCGTTTCCAATCCCATACATCTTGATACTATCTCTGAAACCATAAATCTTGATACTATTTTTATTTTTATTCATTAACACCAATCTTCACAAGAAACCCAAAAAAAGAAGCAGATCAAGAAAAGAAAAAATCTCAGTTGCTTCAAGCTGCAACAAATCACAAGTAAAATTTAGAACTCCATCATCAACCCATGAAAAAATCAGAAGAAAAAGAAGGTGCCAATTTGAGTCAAATATCTCTTCGACCCCTTGAGCTATCTGACCTGGATGATGACCTCCGATGAAAAGGTGGAACCTTTCTGCACTTGGGATCCTTATAGTAGCAAAGAAGAGGGCATCAATTTCATCCAAAACATAGCCAACAAGTTTGCATGGTGCAGAGTAATATGCCTGAACGATCGTGTTATTGGGTGTTTCTCTTTCCTCCAATTCAGAGCATGATCAAAGTAGGAACAGATCCTTGGAACTTGACTATGTTATCGGTTCCAAATACAGGGGTAATGGTGTAAGACCCTTGAAAATATTTGTAATTCAGATACTAGAAAAAAAAAGTAAAAAGTGAATAGTAAATTGTGAATAGTAAAAAGTGAATAGTAAAAAAAATATAATTTGTGGAAAGGATAAGTATTCCACGCTGCCTTGAGTCATAAGAGATCAAAATTCATCAAATTGTGAATAAAAAATTATTTTTGTAATAGTAAAATGAATAGAAAAATGAATAGTTAAAATGAATAGTAAAAATGAATAGTAAATTTTTTTTTTGCTATAAATAGCCAAGGGGGGAGGCTGAAAATTTACACAAAAAACTTAGAAAAATTTTGAGAGAAGAGAGTTGGAAGAATTTCTAGTTGCAAAGGGGACATTTTGGAAGTTTTCGGAGAACGAGAAGATTTAGTCTGTAATAGAGGTAAGGGAAGCTACTCTTGAATCTTGAGTATACAATACTTTTCTTTTGTCTAATCCTAAATCTTGAATATGGAGTATTTTATTTCTGGATGATCTTGAATTTTGAATGAGAACATATTTTTGTGATGAGACCAAGTTTGATAGTTGTAAAACGTGATATTGATTATGTTATGCTAATTGTACGTTATTGTTACTTAGAACATTTATTTGTTTCTTTTGTATTGTTGGAAGGACGAGAAGTTGTCTAACCGGCTCTGCCAGATTCAACTTCTTGTTTTCCCAGACCTTTTATTGTTCCTTATCTCTTTACATTTTTGGAAGGACGAGAAGTTGCCTAACCGGCTCTGCCAGATTCAACTTCTTGTTTCCCCAGACCTTTTATTTCTTATTTATATTGTATTTTTGGAAGGATGAGAAGTTGTCTAACCGGCTATGCCAGATTCAACTTCTTGTTTCCCTAGAAATTTTATTGTTTTATCTATTTTTTTATTGCATCTTTCTGGAAGGATGGGAAGTTGTCTAACCGACTCTGCCAGATTCAACTTCTTGTTTCCCTTGAATTTTTTATATTAAGATTATTTTGATGGTAGGGGAGCTAATACTTTCTTACATATGATATTTATACATATTATGATCATGAATATGAGTTATGAACATGTAAAAATTTTGATAATGGTAGTTATCTATTCACTTGTGTAAATTTAGTTTTCATGATTATAATTTTTCTTATTTTCGAGTTACTGTGGTAAAACATTCCTTTTAATTGTTTTTACCGTTGGATTTAGCTAAAATTTTAATATATGAATCCTAAGACCTATTTTTTTTATTTTGACCGTTCGGATCATTAATTAAGAGTGTGTACTTGGAGAAATAAGTTCTACATGTTTGAGTAAATTAATTACCCCTATTATTGTGTTACTAAGTCCTCTCGGTAAAATATAGATTATGTTTTATTTGACCGTTAGATCAACCTGAAAATTTGATGTATGATTCCTAAGATATATTACTATAATTTGACCGTTCGGATTTGTAATTAGAAGTCTATGTGTTGAGAAATAAATTTCGAAATTTTGAAAAGTAGGATGAACACTATATTTTTATTCTTAAGTTATCATGGTAAAAACTTCATATATATTTCATTTATCGTTACATTGAGCCCAAACTTTAATATGTAGTTCCTAAGATATGTTGATGTATTTTGGCTGATCTATGACCTTTGATTGGTGAAAATATGTTGAGTTATACTCGTTATGGGAAAAAATGAGTTTATAATATGAAGTATGGTATCTGGCAATATGTTTAATTTATTGACACCAAAACGGGTTATTGTCAATTTATGATTAAAGAATGAACATGATTGAGTTAGGTGGATAAGAGGGTATGAATTGTTGATTTTATGAAATGTTGGAGTGGATATAAGAAATCATTACTTATGAAATGATGTTTACTACTGGGAGTAGTATGTTCGGTTTATACCATGAGAGGTTGATATGAGCAAAGTAACACCCAAGGTTTATGAAAGCAGGCAGAAAGTGGTTTGACCATAAGGCTTTGACATAAACATATGATTCGTAAGTTTTATAGAAGCAGGCAGAGAGAGGTATGACCATAAGACTTCAGAAAGTAAGACATAGTATACAAGTAAGGCTTAAGGAAGGAGGCAGAGAGCAGTCTGACCATAAGGCTTCGTGAGTAAGCATGGTATACTTGTAAGGTTTATGAAAATGAAAAAGAGGATTTTGAAGAAATTAAGAAAAAAAATGGATTAATGACATAGGGATAATGGTATTTATAAATTGCAGAAATACATGATTGAAACATTTATATTATAAGTAAGTTTAATGATTGTATGATATGGTTGGCTTACTCTTATTTGTTTGTACTATGATCATATAACTCATGTTATATATGAGCAGATAATGTTGCAGATGCGGTTGAAAAGGCTTAGAGATGATGAGAGAGATGCGGGGAAAACCTTTCAGGGATTTTTGTAAAAAGAATAAATTTGCATTGGAAAAATATGTTGTATAAGACTTATAAGTTTAATTTCAAATTTATGTTAAGTATTGTATTGTACTTTGGAGGAATTGAAATAAAGTTTGATTGTTTATATCAGATATCAAATTAATTTAGTCTCTACTACCAGTAATACCCTTTAAATTATTTGGGTGTTACAAATGGGGTTACCACGGTGATTGTGAAAGAAGTGGTTAAGGTTGCTTTCACTGAGCAATCGTTGCCAAACTTGGAGAAGATTGAAGCTCTTGTTGATGTGCTGAATGTTGGGTCTCAGTTAGTGCTAGAAAAAGCTGGTCTTCATTGGGTTGATTATATAAAACCCTAATTTGGAATTTGGTGGTGCTTAATTTCATATTTAAAAAATTTTGGGGTTTATGAACCCTAATTTCGTTATCAACCCTAAGCATTAATTATTAGGGTTGAAGATAATGAATCCTAATTTAGGTTTATTATAAAAAAACCTAATTGTTAAATATATAATGTAATAAAACTTTATGTAACAACATGTTCTAATGTCACATATAATAAACTTATCACGTCAATGTCAGGTTATAAAAAACTTAATCTATTAAAGTCAATTTAACGGCAAAAAGTCAATTACTGAAAAAAAGTCACATAAATAAGTAGTTTAACCTTTATCTATTTTTCAAATCTATCTTGATACATAGGTTGGTTATATAAAATTCAGGATAATGAACTTTATCCATCTTTATAACTTATTTACGTTTATATTTTTTTTTACTCTCTATTATGCAACATTAAATTCAAATCAAATAATAAATACTTATCATTTATAATTCAATAATTTCTAAATATTTAAGTATTTATCATATAAAAAATATGTAATTATTTATTACAAATAACATACCATATATTTTTTTCACAAAGATCACTTATTTTATTCAATATGTTTAACATCTAAAATTATTCTACAAAAACATTTAATCATTTATTAATTTATTGGTTGTTATTATATTAATTTTTTTAATTGCAATATATTTAATTAATTTTTTAAATATAATATGTATAATTAAAATTAAATATTAAATATTTATAATATCTCTTGCGTATCGCACGGATATAACTGACACACGTTTACAACGTTTTTCCCATTTTCATTTTATATTGGAAAAAAATTAATGATTATTAAAAAATATAATAAAATCAATTAGAATGTAAATTAGTTTATTTTGTATTAAAAAACATTAATGATTATTTAAAAATATAATAAAATCAACTAGAATTAGAATTAGTAACTAACTCTTATCGGGCTTATGAATTCCATGGATCGAGAAGCCCTATATCTTTTATGTCCGTCGACGCTGTCACAAAATGAACATTAAGACAACCACCAAAGACCTTCGAATGGCCGACATCCAATTACTCGTCCTCTCTCACCCCGACATCACCAAACTCCCCTTCATGGTTAAGAATGCCTATGATAAGAAAATTTTTCCTAGCGTGGTCAACGAGGTGATGAAAGACATTGTCTCTCAGGAATTTGTCACCATCGTCTACGAGGTGCTCCCGGACGTTATCTCTGAAGTCAAAGCAGAGGAATTTCTCACCGATTATTCTCGGGTCTGCGCCCTCGTCCGCGACGGTTTAATCCGTCGTGCCGAAGATTTTAACATCGCTATAGATGACGTCGCCTTCTTAAAGGTGGTTCTCACTAGGGATAGAGCATAAGCAGGTGAGTCTGGTGTGTCCGTTACCATTATCAAACCTTAACACAACACTTATGTCTCAATAATGTGGTCAATAATGTGGTGGCAACACATGGCTGATCATTTTGTTTTGTTTCCTTGTTGGAATTAGTTTTCTGTTTTTACTTTAGATCCTATGTCATCTAAACACAATACTTGATTGTGTGGTTAAATGAACTTTATCATCAATTTAGTAATTATCAACTGACAAGTAATTTCATTTCATCCCTTGAAAAATTAATTTGGATTGACAAAGCTTTGTAATTTGTTCTAGTTTGGATAGTAAGTGAGTCAGTTAAAGTGTTTGAGAAAAACAATAAAACAGAATAGGAGGAAAATCAGTAGAATTGATTTACTGTTTGTAGAAAACTAATTTTTAATGATAATGTAGATATTCATTTTGGGCTTTTGGGAATATTGGAATGGATTTAGCAAAGCGTTTACAGGCATTTGATGTACGCCTTACGCCTACAAGGCGTAGCTGGCTTCATACGCGCAAGACGCTAGCAAATTAAGCAGAAGTTTCTTCCTTTCCAATTGTTGTGGACCATAACTTGTAAAAAGCCTAATTTTTTCATCTATTTCATTAGATGTTCTTTACTTTTTTTTTTGAAGATGATAGAACGTGATCTTTGCTAGGAAGGCTGACATTATTGTTTGCTGCCTAAGATTAAACCATAAAACGGTGGTGCTTTTGCAATCCTTCATTTATTTTGTTTTAGTTAGTTTCAGCCATTTGGTTCCCTATTTCTTTTTTATTGAAGTTTTTGAGATAGGTGGAAACCTATATTTTTTAAAACTATGGTAGATGGTTGATATAGACAAATGGGTAAACAGAAAAGGTTTTGTAGTTACACCAAATCTATGACAGTATCATACATGTTATCTATGTACACCAAATCTAATTGTACTGGAACGTGAGGGGATGTATTAGGGAAAACCCAAATCCCTTATCAACTAGAGATAGCGTCAAGATGCAATATAAACAAGCTGGTTTTATAGTGTAGTTACACCTAAAACACTTTGTAAGATACATGAAAGAAATAAAGGTGGACATGAAGGGGGGATGGCTTTTGTGTAATTAAACTTTGAAAACTTTTTCATCAATGGATGACGTTAATATGCATGCATACACAGGATTTGTTTGAAGCTAAAGTGTTAGGAAAGGAAATAGAAGAAAATATAATAGATTTTATATCAATTCACTCATAAATTGAGCTATGTCTAATTCCTTCGAACATGAAGTATTTCCACCTACCTAACATTGGTTACAACAAACATTCTTTATGTTTTTTTATTTAAAGCAATGATAACTTTATTGCCCAAGCATTGTGTTTTTTACTAGGTCTCTAAATTTTCCAACACAAGATAACTTGTTAGTTAATAGATAATTCGGAGTGAATGTATGATAGTTGGAGCACAGGAACATGAACATTGCAAATCAAAGAGTATTAAACTTGTAGAGCGTGTAGGAATACAAAAGAGCCTAAAACGCTTTGTATGTCTTTGATTCCAACAGAACCAAAGTCAGCTTCATGCATTTAAAAAATGGTTTTTGACGTTCTTGGGTCTCCATAACTCAATTTTTGAATTTTTTAGGCTTTTTCAATTTAGTTAAACCTTTCGTATGGTCGTGTCCTCTATCACTTTATTTTAACTAATAATCAGGTTGATTCTTTCTTTAAATGAAACCAAACTTTACTAAAGTTCTACTTAATTATATGCTCCAACAAGTTCTTGAATTAATATTCATGTATCAAGTTATCCCCAACCTTTATCTCATGAACATATCCTGTATCAACTGTAAATACTAAAACATCTCTTCATTTCTAGTAATTAATGGTTTATGCAAACATGAATCCATATTCTGGTCTGCATCATAATTTTTCTCATTAATTCAAACACTTTTTTCTTTGCATACTTCTCTACTATGGCAGACACAATCTCCACTACCTCGTATTAATATAAGTATGGAGGTTGACCTCAGCCCTATTCCAACAGGTTTGATGCATTTTCTTGTGTCTTATGTTGCATACCTTTTGTTTTTGGCTTATCATAACTTTTATGATGATAGCTTCAAGACCATTGAAAGTTCCTGTACATAAGATGGTTAGAACAGATTCATTAGATCCTGCTGGAAGATTACATGTCTACACACAAATTACGTCTGATAGAAATCTTGAAATGAGTGCTAGTTTGAATGCTGTAATGTAAGGTGGTTCCCATATATTTCATTTACGTTTTTATATCTAACTAAGCTAAAACTCATAATATTAGTTGGTTTCAATAATCGTACATTCTTAATTATTTTAGTATGTTTTGTTTGAGTTTTTTATCTTGTTTTTGTTACTTTATGTATTTCTTGTGTTCTCTTTAGCATCTCTATCTCTTAATATTGTTCATCTCATTTTCATTGTTAAGTGTAAATTGTCTGAATGTCTCAAAGTTGATGGGGAATACTAGGATTGACTGGGTATGAGTATGAGTATGCATAATATATGTGATTTTAAATTGACTATTGGGATGAGAATTAGTGTGTACATATCTGTCTTGTCCCCACTCCTTCTCTGTTTTAAATTACTAAAATATTCTTACCTTATTTTGTACTCTATTTTGAAATTTATGCAATTAGAATTCTTCGTTGTTATTTAGCATTAGAGAGAAGAAAAATTGTCTTTCTGGCATTGAGTTCTTGATAATATCATGCTTCTTCCACTTTTATTTTTATTTTCTGTAATTTAATTAATATTTGGGTGGGTATTGGTATACTTGTTATTCAATGGAGATGAGGATAGAATTTTATTTAGGAGACAAATATCAAGTTTGCTCCAACATAAGGGAGATGAATGAAAATATATATTCTATTTAGGAGTTGTATATTTCTATTGTTGAAAGGATTAGCGACAAAACAGGTCATGAAGTATGATATCACTTTGAAAAGGGGGAAACAGATAAGGAATATAGATTATATATAATGAATTCCGTGTTAGGTACACACATTGGTATTTTTGTTTATAATGGAAAAGAGATACAATAATAAGGAATGAAATCAATGTCTAATAATGGAAAATATTTGGTAACCTATTTAATGTAACCAAATCATATCTCTAAGACTCTTACTCAAGATGGAGTATATATTATCATGTTAGACAAACTTGTTACAAATGTCATCAACATAAGATCTCTTGAGAGACTTAGCAAACATGTCTACTAGTTGGTTGCCAAAGTTGACAAAGTAAATAATGACAAAGCTTGTACACATTTCCAGACCATGACGGTCTCTATATCAAAGTGACAATCAATCATCAATGTACTTCATCCTTTCAAATCATATCTTTAACACCCCTCTTCAAGCTGAACATTTATATGGTTAGAGAAACATTGACAATACTTGTTAGAAAAACATTGTTGGTAGATGCTACTTGCCAAAAAAACGTCAAAGATAGACAACATTGTCAGAAAAATATCAACAATAAACAATCTTTGCCGAAAAAATGTCAACAATACTATCTAGGAAAACGTTTGTGGTAAACAATACATTTTGGAAAAATGTCAAAGGATTACACCCCAGACAAACATTGGCAATAAATGGTGCGCATTGGAAAAATGTTGGCGGTAAACAACAATCGTCAAATAAATGTTATGTTGGGAACCTTGAAACAAAGACCAGATAAACAAAGCAAAGAAGAACCAGAGATAAACTCCCAAACTGAATTATTCACGTATCTAAAAGAACAATGTTTACAAAGTAAAAAGCTTCCTTTCAGTTTAGGGTATTCCCTGTACGAAAGTCAAAGACTTTCAATACCAAAAAGATAGCTCCCTAACACCTCCCATAGGGAAACTATTTATAGACGTTTTGAGAAAATCTCTCCCCCAAAACAACTAACCACTTTACCTGTTTTATTTCTGAATTCCCTTCTATAATGCACATTCCTCTCTCTCTCAATATTTCCCTTCCTAACATGTTAACATTACAAATAATTGTTAGTTGGAAGAAACACTTGTTGGAAAGTTGTCATTGGTAAATAATAACATTCCCTGTAAAAGCTTATGAGAAAGTTGTTGTCAATGAACCGTAACACTTTCAGTGAGTAGTGCATTCAACTTAAACAGTGATAGAAGGAAAAAAACAATAGAAACATAAAACATGCTGGATTTCTCAAATATTTACTCCTAAGAGCCGTGGACTCACCAGGAGAAGACAAATTTGAATTTGCTTCTCCTCTTGATATCATGTTGAAAGGAATAGTGAGAAAACAAGTCACAAAAGGTGATATTGCTTTCGTATTATGTTGAGAAGAGAAAACCTGAGAGGAATATAATTTTACTTCAAAACGATAAAATTGTGGTTGTCACACGTCACTTTACGTGGCAGCTACGTGTCACTTTACGTGGCAGCTACGTGTCACTTTACATGGCAGCTTAAGTGCAATGCCATTTGTCATGTAGAATAAAATTTTACGTCATTGGAAATGAAGGACTAAAACCATTGCTTTTGAAAGTAGGGGGACCAAACAAAATCAAAGTTTCAAGCCGGGACCATCTGCAATTTTTTGTTATAGTTAAGAAACCAAAAACATATTTAACCCTATAATGAATTTTTGGTGTTGTGTACAAAAATGAATATATTTATTTGTATTGAAGCAGAGATACTATAATAATGAATGAAATCAATATCTAATAACAAAATTATGTTATAAGATATTTCCTATCAAATCATATCATAGTTATTCTTTGGGATCTCACATAAACTATAAGTGAAAGGGTGTGGACCTCACAAGCGGATTTTTTGAGGTTGTGTTAAGATTAAAGTATACTTTTTAAGATAATGTCAAACTATTAGTGATTGGGTGCAAAACTTACCAAACAAGCCAATTTTATGAGATCAAATTAGGTTTAATATCCACTTTCTAAAACCTACCTCTTTAATATAGTCAAATCATACGAGTTATTAGTGATTAGTATTTGATTTTTATGCTCTTTGATAATTTTCCTATTTGTCTTGTTTCCTGAATCTCAAGGTTGTAATGAAACCATTTCTACCCTATCAAACTCAATACCTAATTTTCCGGCTTCATCGCGAATATGGTGACCGATGACATCATAAAAATTTATTTTATCGGCAAGAATTTGAGATAGAGTGAATTCTTTCCCGAACTCTAACATGCTCCTACTCAGTGTCGACAACAATTTATCGCAATAATCCACCCCTATCTTTCTATGTAGGTTGACCAACATTTCAAACTGTGGTCGAGCCAGTAAATGTAATTCCACTTCTATCCGCTTCAAATCTCTAGTAAGAAGAGTAAAGCGTAATAAAGTGATGGTTTCCCTAACCTCAATAAGGCTAGGAATGTAAACGAATGGTGGCAGAAAATGAATCCCTAGAGTAAGGGAGAAAGTTGATTCAGTGAATCGATTAAAAATAACGGCATTATATCCGGGTTCTACGGTATACAAACTGTTATAGGCTGTTGTTGCTAACAGACCACCTACTTTCAGGGCAGAAGAAATTTTAAAAGAAGTTGAGATTTTTGAATGAAGAAATTTAAACCAAGACATGATAGCAGCGAAAATGAGTCGGGAAGGAGAAAGAGTAGAAAGAAAGAGTCTACTAGAAGAAGAAAAGGAAAAAGTTATTATGGCAGAGGAAAAGAGGAAAGAGATATATATAATACGAAATTCTAAAATAAAATTAATTCAAAAGTAAAAAAAAATGAAAAATTATTACACAGAACCCAAAATATATATTACACATTAGTCCAGAATCATACCAAGGTCACAATTGTATGAATCTCATCAAGAAGTTCTTGAACACTAGTGAGTTCTAGAGAATATTTTGGGTTCCTTCTTTGTCTAATGGAAGACCTGGCAAGGGACAAAGCAAATTAGAAATATATATATATATATATATATATATATATATATATTCTAGTCATTGAAATGTATCTAACACTGTCAATATATTTTGGGTTCCATGTAATAATTTTTCATTTTTTTTACTTTTGAATTAATTTTATTTTAGAATTTCGTATTATATATATCTCTTTCCTCTTTGCTCTGTCACAATAACTCTTTCCTTTTCTTCTTCTAGTAGACTCTTTCTTTCTACTCCTTTTCCTTCCCGACTCATCTTCGCTGCTATCATGTCTTGGTTTAAATTTCTTCATTCAAAAATCTCAACTTCTTTTAAAATTTCTTCTTCCCTGAAAGTAGGTGGTCTGTTAGCAACAACGTCCTATAACAATTTTTATACCGTAGAACCCAAATATAATGCCGTTGTTTTTAATCGATTCACTGAATCAACTTTCTCCCTTACTCTAGGGATTCATTTTCTACCACCATTCGTTTACATATCTAGCCTCATTGAGGTTAGGGAAACCATCAGTTTATTACGCTTTACTCTTCTTACTAGAGATTTGAAGCGGATAGAAGTGGAATTACATTTACTGGCTCGACCACAGTTTGAAATGTTGGTCAACCTACTTAAAAAGATAGGGGTGGATTATTGTGATAAATTGTTGCCGGCACTGAGTAGGAGCATGTTGGAGTTCGGGAAAGAATTCACTCTATCTCAAATTCTTGCCGATAAAGTAAATTTTTATGATGCCATCGGTCGCCATGTTCGCGATGAAGCCGAAAAATTAGGTATTGAGCTTGATAGGGTAGAAATGGTTTCATTTCAATATCCGGAAGGGTTTTTTATAAAATCCGTGACAAAAGAATTTTATTGTCAATCTACTAAATAAAAATGAAAGGGGTTTTTATGTTGTTTACCAGCTTTTATCTTTTGAATATGGATGAAGAGAAGTAGAATGAAAGTTAAAGAGGAGATAAACATTCAGTTTCATATAATAAAAAATTTACATTAAATTATATTAGTATTCAAATCATAACTAAACATTACATAAAATTATATTACTAACCTATACATAATACAAAAAGTATTCCAAACTTGGAATTTGATGACATAAAATGTCTAGCAGAGTAATACTGAACAGAAAAGCGGCGTAAACAGAGTACTCTCTGATCCATTCAGTCACACTCAACGCTTGCACCATCTTCATCGCACGACAACCAAATCATTTTTCGAATACATTCATTTGTACGTTCTTTCTTTCCTTCTACCTTCAAATTTCAATTTACCTATATTTCAAAGGCTACATCAACCCATCCCACACACCCAACTTAAACTACAAGTTGACTTTATTGCAGTGTTTGAATTGCATTCTTTTCTTATTTCAATATTGCTTCATGTTGTAGAAGAGGTATCATGGAGAGTAATGGGAACTTGGTAAAGCATGTCGAGAAACAAACCACTCGAATTTTGTTTTGTGGACCCCATTTCCCTGCTTCTCATGAATATACAGCAGAGTATTTGCAAAATCATCCCAGTACCAAGGTAAAATAAAATTGTTAATGAGTATTTCCTTAGCATTCTATTTGTCACTAAAACTTGTGTTTGTGTTTTTACCCTATTAGGTAACTCTTCTATGTGCAGTTACTTGTGGCTTAAGATAACGGCCAATACAATTTCTAGATAGTACTACTAGCCTTGCGGTTATACAATCTTTGTATTACTTTGGAAAAAATGTTCTCAGTATGTGGCGTTTGTAGGTTGATGTTCTCTCTTTTGAAGCTGTGCGCAAGGATATTGCCAACTATAATGTCTGCATAGTAAAAAGCATTAGGCTAGATTCTGATATAATTTAAACAGAAGACTTTGGACGACATTCTGATGTTGCTTTTAGTTGGTAGGTTTCTGCATATTCCGATCTATATTTACATGTTGATTTGTTAACATTTTGAGCAGACATATAATATATACACTTGATGAGATAATCATCAATTAACAACCAAAGCTGAAATTTCATGATATGTAGACTACATGACTTGGTTCATGACATAGGTATGTACCTTTATGTGATCATTGGAATTTTACTTTTGACTAGTAAACACCGTGGCAAGGATAGTTTGTTCCATGTAGTGAACATAGTATGGGAAAGAACAATGAACCACAGAATTGACCGACTCCTCACTTTCAAAATCATCTAAATTAATCGCTAACATATTTCCATACTATATTAAGTGAATACTATAGTAACAGAAATATAACTCCTCAGACTTACATTCATGAGGCATAACCACATACATTTATTTAATTTTTTTTATTAGAATGTGAATTTCAAGCTTAATTTAACCTCACAAAACAAACTTATAAGATGAGTTTGCACCTATATATGTACTATAATTCAACAACATCTCTAGTAGATATGGAATCTCCAACATACTCACTCACGCCAAGGATTGGACTTCTCGAGCATGGAACTAGATATTTGAGGTCATCTGATAGCCAATAGCATGATAAGTCTAACAAACCACACAAATAGTCTTTAATACCATATTAGAAGGTAGACTTTAAGTCTAACTCAATATTATAAAATCTACTTGTAAAGAGAAGTTTACACCCACATATATATTACAATTCAGTCATATGTCGATATGAGATCTCTAACAATAATTATAAAAATAAGAAATTGATCCTACATAAAAAATATCTAGATTATATTCGTATTATTAGAAACATTTTATTTATTCTCATATCCTGTCTTTGTCATTGGAGGATATCAAATGTCCTCTATTTATTGCATTGATTTCTTTTTCCCAATATAAATAAAGGAATAATGTTGTCTCACAAAAACACAGTTCCATCACCACTGGATTTGTCAACTATACTTGAGAATGCTTGACATATTCACCAAATCTTTAAAAGAACCAAGGCTAGATTATATTTGCAGTAGGCTAGACACATATGACCTATATGGCACAGATTGGGGAGGAGTCCTATAATTATAGAAATAAGGAGTTGTTTCTATATAATTACAAATATCAAGATTATATATATTATTAGGAATATTTTTATTTATTCCCACATCTTACGTTTGTTATTGGAGGATATCAAATCTCCTCTATCTGTTGTATTGATAGCTTTTTCTCAATATAAATAAAGCACTCCTACTATCTTAGAAACACACGCTTTGATCTCAACTCAACACTTCTTTGTTCCCTAGAGTTTAACAATAATAATGATAATGAATGAAAAAAGTAAAGCCAAAAGATTGGTCGTCTACCCTCCAAATTAGGGGGCAATCATTTGTAAAAAAATATGATGATATATAGGTGTTTGCAATGCCACCTCATTAATTGGAAGAAATAAAGATTGGCAACACTAAAGAAGACTGCAAGAAAAGAAACCGGGATGAAAATTAATGAAACCAAAACAGGGAAGAGGATATGATAGCATATAATTTAAGTCAACAAGAATTTGAGGGTGCAAATAGCTCTGAATTTTGCCCATAAAATTTAGGGAACAGATTTTCTTTACGTTTACAATTTGTGAAAACTTACGACATTCAATAGGAGCTTAGGTTCCACTGTATTTTAAGGCCAAGTATGAAACCCTAATCTCTCTCGCAGCCCAAACATATAAGGAATGCATTGGTGACAATGCCAGAGAGTTCACTTTTATAAGAAGCAAGGGACACAAGTAAGTATTTCCTAGAAAGAGGGGTTTCATTTTAATAATATTGTTGTTATGGTAAAATATAAGTTGTATTACTTATCATAATGAAATTTGTTATTATAAGTTTATTATTTTACTTATTTTGTTTTATTGTTATACCATTATTGATATTTAGTCACACATTCAAAATATTATGTTCACATAAAATAAATATAAAATTATTAATTTTATTTTACAAATTAGTTTTATAAAATTTAGTAAAACTTAAATTTTATAAAACATACTTGAGATCTAAAACAGAGAAAAATAGTTCTAAAGGGCTTGGAAGATCCTTCTTAATTCTATTATTTATATAGATAAAAATCTGATACAATAGGTAGATGGAAGATGAAGAGATTGTCCTAGACTGCTAAGAACAATCGTTATAGATAACCCAATACACAACTACCTATTTTAGGTCCTGCTATACTAATCATAGGTAGACTTAATAATTATTCTAACAAACATAAATCAAATAATTGAGAAGCACTAACTACTTCTTATAAGACCTTGTTTGTTGAGGTCTTTGAACTTTTGGTTTAAACGAGAATTTTGTGTTTTAGATAAAATAATAAGAGTGCCATGTTGTTTAATTAGCTTTAGCTTAGTGTAGTGGGGTAAAAGTTTAATAAATATATTTTATGTGATATGTAAATTAATTGAATTAAATTTAAAATAAGTAGAATGGAAAATTAGGGTTCCGTGTGTAATAATTTTTCATTTTTTTTTACTGATGCATAATCTAAGTTGATTATTAACATTAATCTGTTTATGCTTAATAGCTTCACTGACATCTAGTTCTTCCCTTTTTTTTTCTACAAGGTTTTATGTACATTCTGTGAACTACGCTTATGATTAATTAACTTCTTTTCATTAAATGTTTGTTGACTTGGATATGATGTTCTTCAGGGCTGTTATTATAAACAATAAAATAATTCTAATAATAATAATAAGTTATGTCAAAATAATTGGTTATGTCAAAATCAAAATAATTAAAATTAATGTATGTTAACCGGTAAACACATTTTTTAAAATTTTCTTTTTCAAATTAAAATTTAATAAATATTTAGTTTAATATAATATTTTAAAATAATAGTTATTATTATTATTATTATTATCATCAATATTAATAATATTAATATTATTATCAGTATTGTTATTATTATTATTATTTTTATTATGTTATTACTTTGTTTTAATTCAATATTTATTGTTGTTTCTAAATACATTCGTTATTATGTGATTATATTATTTGAAACTCTAATTTCTTTTAATTCAATTTATTGGACTAGTTTTCTGTTTTTACTGCAGATCCTATATCTTCTAAATACAATAATTGATTGCATGATTAAATGAATTTTATCGTCAATTTAGCAAAAATATTTCAATACATCCTGCCACTTTTGTTTCCTTTGTCAGTTTGACTATTTTTGTTTGCTAATCATACCATCAATATTGTAAATGCTTATATAACATTCTTACTTCACCTTCTTATCTATTTCTTTTTTCTCGTTTTAAATAATTTTTCAAATTTTTTGCTTACTAGATAGATCCATCAAAAGAATCCACTCTTATGGATTCATGTTAATATACATCAATCTCTTGTGTATACTCATATGTCTAGATTTGCACAAGTAATCGATTCAAATCCCATGGATCATATGTCTAGATTATTTTGTTTCCCTATTTTCCTATTTTAAAAGATTAAATTGTTATCGGAAAGGAGAATTTAATTTACACGATTGAGAAGAATAAAATCATTCTTATTTTCAACTATATATTAAATACGTCAATGCAATGGGTACTAATTATTGAGGCTGCCCACCTCACGAGTTTTGCACGGGATTAAACCTTTGTATTTGTAGAAATCTCTGACTTGCTGGGCTGAAAATTGTCCAATCCCTTTTTCAACAATAGACTGTATCATTCCTCTCTCACTGCTGGGCTAGATGATAGATATAGGCTGATTATTTTGGATTAGCTTTGGTGGAATGGAGAGGAGGGCTCTTCTTCCAAGATGTGCAAGAGGAAAACTTCCGTTTTTGAGCTCTTTGGATGATCTGGGAAGAATTCCATGTTTTGGTTCTCTCTCGAGAAGTTTATTTGCAGAGAACTCTCCGATATTCAAGTTACCAGGAGTTATTTTGTAAGAAATATAAAGAATAAGTGAATGTTTGATGTGTCTTTTGAGTTTGACATTTTTCTAATCTTCTATCTTGGAAAACGTGTAATTGTATTGAAATTCTTTAGATGGTTTTTCTTGGGTTCGATTCGATTAAAATGTCAAGGTTTCTCATATTTCCTTGGGCAATAGTAATAAAGGCTCTCCCATTCTGCATCCCATATCCTTTTTGGGGCATCCTACGATGTGAAAAAAAGACTGCATCGCTTCCGGTGTTTTGCTGTGTACTTTTCATATCAGATTTCCAGAAATATTTGAATAAGCCCTTTAGATTACTAACTGGAAAACAAAATTATGTTTCAAATAGTAATTATAAGGTTGATAACTTTGAATTGGACTATTTGAAAAAAGTGCACCTTTACCATAAACTTTTTTTTTACGTCTTTCTTTCATTTCTTGTTCTGATTATCTTATTTTCACTCTGTTTCAAACTTCAGTTATTTTTTAAATGGAGTGTAATTACCTGTTAATCACTTGCAAGATGAGTATTATTTGCAATTGAGACAGCTCAATCAAAGGTGAATCATGAAGAATGAAAGTGGTTTTTAAAAGTTTGAGGTAAAAGAAAAAAAAAAAAGTGAAGAAAAGTGATGTCGTCACTATACATTGCCACCCGTAACATTTCTCAGTCACAATTGCTACTATATCTATGTTCCAATTCAATGTAGAATTGAAAAGATTTTTATATTCGCAAGTTGCAGGTATCATGCAACAGTCATCAATGCAATAACATTCGGAATTCAATACAAGACTAGCAGTTATATTGTTTAATGCTAACTACCTATTCCTTATTCTGTGTTCCGGATCATGGTTTTCATATGGTTTTAAAAATTCTGTATAAACTATTTCGAAAAATGTTTAAAATTTTTCATTTTCAGGTTTTTTTTTTTTTGAAATCTCAAATAAGTCTTTTAGTTTTTTTTTTGTCTCAATGGTTCTTGACTTTTGAAAATTTGTTCTAATTAGAACTATACCGTCAAATTGCATGCTGATGTTATTTTTTTAAATAACGTGACAAATTGTTAGATATTTATAAACAAGTATGAAGTAAATTTTTTGTTTTTTTTTAAATTAAAGAAATTAAGAAAAGTTAATTAAACTAAAATGTTTATGGCAATTAGAGGTTTTGTTAGAGAAAGTTTAGGGTTCTGTAACACGCGTTGGAGAATTGGGTAACAGTGGTAAACATGTCGAGAATTGGGTAACATTCTCAATGTCTCATTTTCTTGACCTAACCTTTTCTTTCTGAAAATTTCTTTTTAAGGAATGACTCTCTCCCCAAGTGGTGTTCCAATGATTCTGATGACCATTGCAACCACTATTTCATATTGTTCTCTTTTTAATACAAAAGGTTCCCTATAAATTCTTTCTTACAAATTCTTTCTTACAAATTATTTCTACTCTAGCACTGCTACATTGGTGTTTTCTTTGACTCCATGACTGAGAACACACTTTTGAAGAAATTACAAAACGAGGTCAAAAATAGTGTGGAGGATTTGCGTCGTTTATTGATAATAGTGGAGAAGCTCGAAGTAGCTCTTGTAGTTCAATTCAAGTTGCAGGATAAAAAGATGGACCAAATCCAAATAGCGTTGTAACAGTTGTTAGAAATGTGTCTCAATCTATTGGAAGTTCAACAAACTCAGGTTTCGCAACGAGGGTTACTCCGATCACCATGGCTCCTATGACAAGGGACATTTCGTTGGGTTTCCCTCATTTTGGTGGTTCTACATTGGTGCTAGAGTGGATATTTAAAGCAAAAGAGTTCTTTAACTATCATAACACCTCGGATGCAAATTGTGTGGAAATTGCTTCAATGCATTTTGAGAAGGAGGTGGCACCATGGTTTCAGATGTTACAGAAGATGGAAGCAGTCACCACTTGGACAACTTTAAACCGCGCTTTGGAGTCTCAATTTGGACCTTCACCATTTGATTGTCCAATGATAGATCTTTTCAAGTTGCAGCAACATGGCTCTGTATCAGACTACTACTTAAAATTCCTGATGTTGGCGAATAGATCAGAAGTTTGACAAAAGAAGTTGTTCTCAATTGTTTTATTAGTGGCCTAAATGTTGACATTAAACATGATGTAGTGGCAATGACCCCATCAACTTTGTTGAGAGTCGTAGCTTTGGCCAAATTATATGAGAAAAAATATACAAATATAACCAAGTCATCACCCTCATATTCCACTAGATTCACAACATCATTTGTCTCCTCAACCCCCTATATCAAGAGGATGTTATTCCTTCTCCCTTGCTTGAAATTCCTATTGAAATGGAACCAGAATTGCCACTTTTGCTAAATACATACAGTTCAGTGTTTAGCAACCCTTCTTGTCTACCCCTACCTAGGTCTCATGTCCGTCACATACCACTGTTAGAAGGCTCCAACCCTGTTAAAGTCAAACCTTATAGGTATCCTCATAGTTAGAAGGAAGAAATTGAAAAGTTGGTGGAAAACATGTTGAAGGAAGGCATCATTCAACCAAGTGGTAGTCCTTTCTCTCCTCCAATCATCTTGGTCAAGAAGAAAGATTCTTCTTGAAGGGTATGTACCGACTACAGGGCTTTAAATGCTATTATTATTAAGGATGATGGAACAATAGACTTAACAAACATCAAATTTTGCTAAGATAAGTTCTAACCAGACTCATACCACGTTAAAAGTAAATTTTAAGTCTAACTGAATTTCACGAAATCGGCTTGTCAAATGAGATTTGTATCCACTTATATATTGTTAATTCACCTTATTTTTAATGAATGTGAGACTTTCAACAAGGGAGATAAATAAACTTTATCAATTCCTTAAGATGTTGTTTTCGGTTTTTACGACTTCCT